>NC_143554.1:110437500-111637500 GCF_054136105.1 Typopeltis vanoorti
ATACACTGTCACACACACCGCTGCATTAACAACAAAAATACCTGCCAATGTCCCGAAATCAAACCTGTAACACATGCAAAATACCTTGGTCTCTATATAGATTGCCACCTTAAATGGACAAAACATATAGAATGTAACATGAAAAAAATAATGTAATAAATTATTCTTATTATTAAAAAATATGTAAATAATGAGTTTACACTGTATGTTTGTGAGAAATAGGAAAAGTAATATTTTAATTGCACATGCGTAAATACTGTTGTATAATCACTCTTTCTCAAACTTTGAAAAAAAAATAGTAAACTACATGTAATATTACATAACTTGTGTAACTCTGAACTATATAATTGGAAATTATTACTGTAATTGCTATTTTAAAAGACAGCAAAAAATCTACGTTATCATCATTATTATTGAAATTTCATTATATGTAGCACTTAGTGCTGAACCTTGTAAAATAATACACTGAATGTTACTCAAGATTATTATTGTATATATGTAAATATTTGAGAGATCAATAAAAAATATTATTATTATTATTATTAAGAGAGACCTCCAGGGATTCAGAGACTCATCGAGGGAGGCCACATACTGCACACACCAGCCATCATACTTATTCTTGAATTCATTCACACGGCTTGCACTTACAACATCCAATGGCAATCCATTCCAATCACGCATCACTCTCTGAGAGAAAAATCTAGCCCTCACACCCTTCTTGGCGACCTTCATTCTCAGCTTTCAAGGATGCCTTCTCATCCTTTCCCCACCTTCCATAAATTGAAAATTCCGTCAATTGAAATCTTGTATGATCCTTTCAGAAATTTGTAAGTCTCAATCATATCATCCTTCTTTCTCATGTTGCTAGTATCTGCAGACTACAAATTCTCAATCTGTCTTCATAATTAGTATTCCACAATCTGGTATCATTTTTAACACTCTCCTTTGTACTCTCTCCAATATATCAGAATCACAACGGAAACCAGGAGACTAGACCTGGGCACAATAGTCCAAGTGAGGTCTTATCAAGACCTTGTAACGAGGCAAAATAACATCCTTATTACATGCGAACGTTCGTTTCAGCATTGCAATTATCTTTTGAGTTGTATTTGCAATCTTTGCCACATGGCCCCTAAACTTCAACCTCCTATCTATTAATACTCCAAGATCCCTAGCCTCATCAGTTTCTTATAGCCTAATCCCACCAATATAATACGACATTATATATCTAATCATGCCGAAGTGAATGACTTTACATTTACTGACATTGAACTGACACCCATTTTCCCATGCCCACAATTCCAGCCGATTCAAATCATTCTGCAAGTACTGCATATCAGCAGCATCCCTGATTACCCTACCCATCTTTGCTACATCAGCAAATAACTGTATGTCGCTTGTCAAATCCTTCCCAATAGCATTAATGTACAGATTGAATAACAGTGGACCAAACACTGATCCTTGTGATACACCACTTGTTACCTTAAACCTTGCGGACTCAGATCCTCCGTATACAACTTTTTGATATCTGTCAGTCAGCCATCCTCTTATCCATGCTAATATTGTATAACCCAAACTCATCTTATCCAATTTATGCAGCAGTCTGCAATGCTGTATTCTGTCAAAAGGCCTTAGCAAAATCCAAAAGTATCATGGTGTATCCACTTCCCTTTTCTAGTTCAATGGTAACATTATTATAGAATGTGAGCAAGTTGTTAAAACACGACCTTCCCTTAGTAAACCCATGTTGCTCATTGCAAAGTAGAGATTCACTGTCAACCCATTTCTGAATGCAGGCCCTGACCAATTTTGCACCACTCTTGTGCAATAGAATTACCATACATTTCTTCAATTCCTGCGGAATCTTCTCTGTTCTGAGACTCACATTAAACATCTTGGTCAAAGGAATGGCCAGTTCAGCTGAACACTCTTTTAGCACACGTGCTGATATTCCATCAGTCCTTATTGCTGAATTCTTATTCAGTTTGTGTGACAGCTCTAATACCTCGGCCTCACACACCTGCGTTTCTTCATCTAGTGAAGAGGTAACAGTGAGCTCAATGTTGCGTTCACCAGGTTGATAGCTTTTAACGAAATGGGCACACATTAACTGAACAACCTCTTCTGCACCTGTAACCCTCACGCCATCTGGATTTCGAAGAGCATATCGATAGAATTCTTGTGGGTTGTCTTTAGCACGCATACCAATTTCTTTTCATACTCAGACTTTGCTTTCCGTACATAGTTGTGACTATTCTAGTCTGCTGCTTATAACGTTCATAAGACGTCATCCTTATGCAAACGGTATTCCTTCCACATCGTCCTTTTCTTACGAATCTCTTGCTTAATAAGATTACACATCCATTTGACTCCTACTCTATTTATTCTTCGAACTCTCGGGGACACATTCTGATATCGCATCAATCAAGTGTTGTTTAAATGCTTCCTATGCACTGCCGATATTCTTTCCATCCAGCAACCGATCACATTCCACTGAACTCAGTACACTCCTCAGTTGGTCATAATTTCCTGCTTTGTAGTTTTCAGTATGTAATATGGGTTATAAACGGTATCCAATAATCTCTAATAGCAACTAAAAGAGTTTTTCCATGACGGGAAAATCACTGGTGGCTAAATTACCACCAGTGATTTTGAAAACAAATAAGATGAGACAACAGTATATTCTTAGGCCAAGCCTGCCTGTTTCGCAGGTAAAAAAAAAATTGTGTTCAGTTTCAATTACGCAGCTTCAACACATTTAGAACGTTAGTTTTCCTCAAAGCAGATGCCGTATTTTCAGTGCATTAAAGTGTGTCCATGACAGAGAAAGGATCATTATGAACAATCCACAATATCGTGTTGGTGTTTCTAGCACGTTGATCATTCTGATTAGGTTTTCTCAAGGACACATTTTGAATCTGCCGAACAAATACAGTCTCTTCACAGTCGCAAACAATTTCGGGTCGTAATTTAATGGGACGGTGGAATTTTATAGAGTCCAAGGATTGACTATTCGTTCGTGGCTATCTAAACATTTAATTATACTCTGTCGTACTGTCTCCCTTTCACTGACGCAATTATTATTCAGTGTTACATACAGTCCAGGATGATGACGTCACTTCACACTAGAACCAAAAGTAACAAAAAACATCGTATTTTGAATCTTGAAACCGTTTGTCAGAATTAATATTAATCCGTACGCATGCGACAGAAATTACAAAACTGCTTGATTATAAAAATAAATAAGGAAATGGAAAAATATTGTGTTCGAGTTCGGTGTAATGTATTAGAGTGCCTGTTTTGTTAACAAAAAAACAGTGGGAATAATAAAACAACTCATAACTCATTGTTTTCCGGATTCTAGATATTCATGATACCGAAAGTGAATTAACCGAGATAGTGTTTTTAATAAAACAAATTAAATACAAAAAAAAAATCGTCAAGAATCACGATGTTAAGCACGACAACACAAATTGACTCACCAGTTTGACCTTACTGAGTTTTAATAAAAACTCAAATTCCATTCTGTATAATTTCTCGTCAGAATCTTATATTATACAACGCAAATCCATTAAAAGTTCTCATTTATAGACCACACAGCGATAATCCGCTTACTGTCCAAAAGCTGAATCCAGCGAAAGCGTGAACAAATTTCTCCCACAACTTTTAAGAACCACCAACCAACCCGACCATCTAAATTTCTACTGAGTGCATGTTTAATGGGGTGGGCTAATACAAGTTACGATCGTGATTGTCATCTACAAGCATCGACAAGTAGACAGTAATCATCTAAAACCGAGGAGTGTTAGGGGAGAGTCTTCACTTATTTAACCCGAAACGCCTGGTTCTTCCCAATCAATCATGTGCAAGTACAAATTATCTTAAGGCTGTATGAATAAATTGGAATTAAACTGAAGCTGTATTAATGTTTATTTGCGTCCCCCCGCTTGTTATCTCGGAAGGAGGGGGGCTGGTGTGGGATACAGGCGTGTGAGTAAAGTGGATATGACATCCGCATGATCCTCTTAAACACGCGAGATTCCTATTAGTAATGATCTAATTAAAGTGACGTAATTGTATACGGAGCAAACGTTTCTCTGTTTTTTTTAATTATTACATCAGCGAAAATGTGAGTGTGGGTTGCCTTAGGTAAAGGATGTAGACATCCTAATAACCCCATTCATCAGTCGCCAGCTCCCGGGAGTTATTCTACTTCCGTCTGTCAGCTACGGCTGGGTGACGACTTGGTACGAAGACGTTGTAATTATCCACCCTGGAAGAGACATAGTTAATGGATTGGACGATTGTCAGTGTTGTAGTCGTTGCCCTCAAGCCTTCCCAAGAACCTGTTTTCAGCTGCACGGTTTAGGACCTAGAGGTAAATAGTGTCAACATCCTTGATCCATTTATAAGATTCTGGGTGAAGATCAAGATAAAGTTATCGAGAAAACACGACAGTTGGTTAAAAACTACCAACGTTGGTATTAAGTGTGCATGTCGTTTGAATAAAACATGGTTTCTTATTTAATGTAACTAATACCCAACTCCCTGACATCTGTTGGAAGCGCATCTTCGGAATTGTGATCCCGACATTGCTAAGTACTGAAAACTGTTGTTATTGTTCAAACTTAGCAGTTCTTCCGAAAGATCAGAAATTGAACGTCAATAGCCATATTTCCTGTTCCTTCACAGTCTTCCGTATGCATCATAACGTTCTGAAATTCTAAGAAAATGCAAGTCATCTGTTTCTCTTCCATCTTCCTTCACTTTGGAGATACAAGTTAGCGTGAAACTGGATTCATTTCATAATGCGGTTACAAAAAAAAAAAAAAAAAAAAAAAAATCTGTTTCTTTTAAAAACAGAACAAAATGTATGGTTGTATATATTTCATTTTTTCCCTAAATGAAATATCTCGTGCTGCCATCATGGTTGCATGCCACAGAATAAGTATGTGTGTGTCAACTCCTTTTCAAATACGACTTGAAAAACGAACTGTACAGTTATTGAAAGGATTGAAGAAAATCTTCAAAAAAACCCCTCCCAAAACTTTCTATCCCTTTCGCCGCGGAATCAATCTAACTAAAAATCACCATATCAATATAAAAGATAAACTGCAATTTTTTACGTATTCGTAATCCCCCCCCCCCCGCGGCAGTCAATTCTATACTTGTAGGACAGCATATTCTCAAGTTTTCCTTTACCCGGAATTAGCTGGATCCAAAGTCACTCGATCAAAGTCTGAGCTTTAACACAATACTGAACAACAATTAAGTAATAAATAACATCAGGAAAGTATTAATTCCAAATATCAATCTTTTTTTTTTCGAAATATAAACAGAAATGAAATATGAAATAAATGGAAACTAAATTTTAAAAATCGAACCTTTAAGTCATTAACGATGGATGTTGCCCAATACTTTTCATTCTTGGCTCGAATATAGTAGCTTTTATATAGTATTTAAAAAAAAACTTAATTTGCCACGTAGAATGAATCCTTAGATAGATTCGGTGCATATGAGCAATTTTGGAATAGGCAAATGACATACAATTTATCTATAAATTGTTGGAAAGCCTTGGGATTGCATTACGCCAAAAATGAGAAACCTATTTTTAAAATAACTGAAATTGTAAGGGACTTTTTTTGGAGAAAAAAACAAACAAACATAGTTTTAAGAATTTTTCTGAAAGACCGGAAAGAAGACCTATTATTCTATTTGCCAATCACTCTTTGCAAAGTGAGCGAGCTAACGAGTTGAGAAACCTGTCGGGGATTTGCCACAACTTCTTCATAAATACGTCAGACCGAGGTCGTATTTTGTTGGCGGAATAAAAGTGGCGTTTATTTATTCATTGTTCCACCCTACCGTTTGCACCGCCTATCTGAACCTCAGTAGAGGTGTATCTGGGCTGTCACTGAAGGTTCTCTCATTTTTTATTTTTTATTTTTTACTTTCCTCATCATGCTCAATTCAATGCATTTTGTTGCTAAGAAACATGAAGACTCCGGAGTGTTTCGACAACAGGGAAAAAAAAAAAAAAAAAAAAAAGGGCTTACTACGTTTCGTGAACTTATTTCGGCACGTGTCAGTGACCATGCCCTGCAAACCTACAAAAATGGAGGCAACATGAAGGTGGAGGAGGTGTTTTTAAAAACGCGTCGACCTCGCCCAGCGCAATTGACTATACATGTTTCATTACAGTTATCCATTAACGACTAATATATATATACGAAATTCGGGGGAGGAGGGGGGGGACCCATTCCAGTGCGTTGAGAAACAATTGGAGAAATCGTAAGTTTTTGAGACGTTTACCTTTCAAGGTTTTGGCTGGATAATGAAATTTTGCAAATGGGGGAGATTTCAACATTCAACGTAGTTTGTCTCTTTAGGAAGAGCAATTGGATTATAATAATGTCGATATTGTGTATCTGAGAGATTATGCTTTAAAAATTCCAGTATATTGATACTAACACTGAGTGCATTCAGTAAAAATAAATGACTTAACAAACCTAACAAAAAGCCTCATTTATTAAATTTCAAAGATTCGAAGTGAAAACATCTCATTTGCACTGAGCATGCACAGAATAATTATGAATAATAATTCTGAATAATTAACGAAAGTTGAGGATCCAGACTAAGAAAGCCCCTGGTCCTCCAGGTTGGGAAGGGGGGGGGGGGAATTAAGAAGAGGCCAACAACCTCATCTTGTAAAAATCTTACTTGTTAGGAACCAAGCACCAAATAAGCCTCAATATCGGACTGTACCAGATGGAATTCGACCTGTTGCTTGAAATAAAGGATTATGATTTGGAACGTGGAATGTCAGAAGCTTATATAGAGCAGGTGCACTGCAAACTTTAAGTGATGAACTCAAAAAATATAAAACGGATATAGTGGCAATTCAGAAAATTAGATGGATTGATAGCGGTGAATATAAATTAGGAGACTGTTATTATATGGTGGAAATATCACAGGAAGATGAACTAGGAACAAGATTTATGATACAAAGAAGGCTATGGAAGTCATTCATAAGTTTTAAAGCCATCAACGAAAGACTCAGTAAAATAAGACTGCTAACAAAAAAGTTCAAAATAATCATAATTAATGCACATGCACCCACAGAGGAAACTGATCAGGATTCCAAGGATGAATTCTATGATATTCTGGAAGGAATAATTGATGAAATACCAAATAATGACATTATTATACCTTTAGGAGACCTTAATGCAAAAATAGGAAGCGAAGAAATCTATAGACTAACAATGGGAAATAATAGCCTACATGAAATCTCAAACAATAATGGGATAAGGTTAATAAATTTGGCAATATCCAAGAATCTGATAATGAATAGCACAACATTTATGAGAAAAGACATCCATAAGCAAACATGGACATCACTTGATGTCCAACCAAATTGATCATATTTTAACAGAAAAAAGATTTAGAAGCAGTATTCAAGCTATAGAGGGTGCTGATTGTGATTCATATCATTATTTGGTAGGATCAGTAAAACTATTTCAATAAAAATAAAAATCATCCTAAACTCAATATTGATAATCTGAAAAACAATAACATAAGATCAAAGTGCTCTAGTGAAATGAAAGCAGAGCTTAATAATATTGAAGAAACTGAAAATATTGATACTCTATGGAATGAAATTAAGTGTTGTATAAACAGAGCATGAAAAAGTTTTAGGATTCCAAAATACTTCATACCATAATCAATGGTTTAACAACAGATGCAAAGAAGCAATAGAAATGGGAAAAAAAAAAGTTAAGCATAAATGGTTTCAGAACCAACGGGATAACAATAACTATCAAAACTATTGATCTGCTAGCAGAGAATCAAACAAAATTATTTGGCAAGAAAAAAGATGATATCTGAAAGAATTAATTGATAAAACTGATAAAAATGCAAGGAACTTTGTTCAAGGTATAAATACACTAAAGACAGCTAGCAATCAAGAACTGCAATAATTAATGATAATAAATGACAAATTATTGCAAATGACAAACAGATGGCTGAGAGGTGGAGGAAATATTTCAGACAGCTGCTAAACTGCCAAAATCCCAAAGCAACATTCCTAGCCAGAATTTACTCTACATGTGAAACAGAAGTCAAAGAGCCATCATTTAGTGAAGTAGAAATAAGCATTAAAACTCTTAAAAATCATAAAGCTGAAGGATTTGATAAAGTCACATCTGAACGAATTAAATATGAAGGAAAAGAATTAACTAACAAACTGTTCCCACTAATTAAACTCGTATCGAAAAATGAAAAACTGGAAAGAATCAATAATAATCCCCATCCACAAAAAAGCGATAAAAGGAAAATGTGAAAACTATAGAGGCGTTACTTTTAAATGCTAGTTACAAAATCCTGTCTGATATTATCCTAAAAAGAATTATACCATATGCAGAGATTCTTGGAGAATATAAGGCAGGATTCTGAAGAAATAGATCAACCATTGATCACCTTTTTTTACTTGCGACAAATTCTAGAAAAAAATTGGGAATACAATAAAGAAAGTCATAATCTCTTCATTGACTTCCAAAAATCATATGATAATATACATTGAGAAAGTCTATGGAATGTCTTAAAGGAATTTGGAATACCAGAAAAACTAATGAGATTGATCAAAATGTGTGTACAGGAAAATCAATGTAGAGTCCTCGCTAGCAACATATTGTTGTCAGAGCCATTGAATGTCTCCACAGGTTTAAAACAAGGAGATGCAATATCACCTATACTATTCAACATAGTCTTAGAAAAAGTAATTCTAGAAACAACGAAAAGTACTGTGTCGTGCTCTGCGTCATTCCTGGGGTATGCAGACGATATTGATATTATAGCAGAAAGCAGATGATATAAATGAAACTTTTATAAACCTTAAAACCTCTTCCGAAAAAATAGGTCTTACATATTAACTAAAATAAAACAGAATATTTAAAAGTTTCTAGACAGAATGATATTTAATATTGAACATTGAATATAATGAGATCTCAATAAGCCATCAGCTATTCAATTTGCTGACATGAAAGATAAGAATACAAGCAGGTAATAAATCATATTTCGCACTTCAGCACCTCCTCTCATCTAAAAATCTGTCATATGAATCTAAAATAAAATATTTACAGAATGCTAATTAGATAGTCGTATTATATGGTGCAGAGACATGGAATATGACAAAAGTTGATGAAAGTCAATTACAACGCTTCGAAAACAAAATCTTAAGAAAAATATTTGGTGGTGACAGATGAATTGAGAAGGAGAATGAATAAAGAACTCTATGAACTTTATAAGAAGAAACTAATAATAAATGAAATCAGAGCTAGTCGCATGAGATGATTAGGTCACCTGGAAAGAATGGAGGATAACAGGCTAGTGAGGAGAACCTTTCTGCATCATCCAATTGGAAGACGTCCTGGAGGAAGACCCCGCAGAAGATGGATGGATAACATTGAAATGGACAAGAAAGAGCTGAAGCTGCAAAACTGGAAGGAGTTGGCTAAAAAGAGGGGGAAAATGGAGAACTGTGGTGCTTGCAGCTTCACAAACCTTAAGGGTTTGTGAAGCTCAAGAAGAAGAAGAAGAAAAAGAACGAAAGTTGAAAAACAAACAAAATTCTGAGGACCATCAGAAATGGCTCATCTTTTTATTCTAAGCATTCTTTTACTCTCCAAACTAGGGCATACGTCTAGTTAGCAAGTTAAGTTACATGATTTATTGCTATGTAATCGAGCTTACCCTCATACTTCAAATACGCAGTTCAAGTCTTCGAGAGGAGTACACGGTATGAGTGACTGATTCCCAGTGTTTGAAAGCTTTCATTTTGCAAATGTTTCTTTTAGTGTTGAAAATCCGTGGGGGTCTGAAATCAAAAATGCAAGAAACATTTTATATACAACTGAAATGTAAAGAAATTTCGAGAGAAAATGTTACATAATAATTTTTAAGCTTTTTTTGGCACTCTTTTATGTGGGGTAGCGATTTCCTCTGATATACTCATGGGTGTCTGTAGGGGGGGGGTGGAAACGGGGAACTTGTCCTCCCCCCTGAGATATATTTGTGGAAAAAAAAAACCAAAAAATTAAATAATTAAATAAAAATTTATTGATGTAATTATTTGTCTCCAAGCTTTGACCCCACGTGGAAAAATTTGTTTTGCCTCCCCCTGGAAAATTTTCTGGGGACGCCCATGATTGTGAATATTTTTAAAAACGTACTTCCTACTTTTTAAGAAATGCAACATTGACAGGTGGATTTAGTATAAATGGATTCCCGATTAGTCCTAAAAAATCTGCATTGAATTTTAAAATCACCGGTAACGAATTTCTATTCAGTTGAATTATTGTTGTTGTTGCTGTTGTTGTCGACAAATTGTGAATGATCAGTAGAAAAAATACCTTAAATTACTTTTTTTCCCAGAAGATAACAATGAAAGTTTTTCCAAAACACCAGATGGCGTAACTATTGTATAACCAACATTTGAAAAGCAGAATGTTGTCGCCATCAAATTACAGTAGGCTCAAAAATAAACCCAACCGATGGAAGATCTAACTCAACCGGAGCATATCTCACTCAAGTGGTCTTCATTATTTTCTTCACATAAGTAAAGACGAAATCATATTACAAATTCCTATAAGCAGGCTTCTTGATTATCTAATACTTTTGAAAAGAGTACATAAAATTGAAATACACCGAAGAGCACGAAGTGGAATTCAAATGTAAAATATGTATTTTCCCCAGAAATATTTACCCTGACAATTTTGTATTGAGTTATCATTACATCTGATTCATTTAAATTTTCTTTCAAAATGATAAAATTGTAAAATAATGACATTCCTATACAGGGTGTTCGGGATAAATTTGACATATTTATAATTAATTATATTTTTCCGTAAGTTACATGTATTAACACACACTTCTCTTCATTTAAAAGTTTGGACCCTTCTTCATTCATATACAAGATGTCAGAAAGGATGGATAGCTGGAACCCACCTGAATCATGGAAGAGAATAACTTGTATCATGATGATTCGTGCCCGCCATCAAAATAAGGATATTACGACTGCTGCCCAATGTCCCTGAATACAGTAAAAACAATCAGGCATGAACTAGAGACTTGCAATGGTGACTACGAGGATGTAGCAAGAAGAAAGATCCCTAGCAGACGATCTGATTGCGTTCGTACAGCAGAATTCCTCGCAAATCTGCAGGAACAGGTGTTGAAGAACCCTGGCATTGGAATTCGGGCTTTGTTCGTGGAGTTGCTAACTGTAGTCAAGTCCTGGATAACAAGGGTAGCCAATGGTAGGCCGTATGTATGGCAGCAGGATTCGGCCCCTTGCCACACCTCTGGGAAAAGTCAAAAATGGTTGTCTGAAAATTTCTACGACTTCACCAGTCCAAATGTTTGGCCTCCAAACTCCCCAGACCTTAACCCCATGGATTATTTTGTATGGGGCGCAGTTGAAAAAGACACCAATCGCACTTCCAGTAATACAAAAGCCCAGTTAATGGATAAAATTAAAACAGTTTTTGCGGCCCTTCCCAGGGAGACTGTAGCATCAGCTTGTTCGAGGTTCCGAAGCAGAATTGAAGCTGTGATCGATGCTAATGGTGGTTATTTTGAGTAAATCTTGTTGATAGTATTGTAATTAACTCTGCCTGTAATGTTTTTTGTCAATTCATTAAATTTAATAGATACAAAGAAGATTTTCTTTTTCCTTACGAAACTGTCAAATTTATCCCGAACACCCTGTATATATATATATATATATATATAATATATATATATATATATATATATATTCTGTTGGATCAGTGACTAGCTGTCAGATAGGTATCAGAAAGTTGTATATGGGGGTGCAGTATCTCGAAAGGAGAAAGGTCACCGGTGGTGTGCCACAGGGGTCAGTTTTGGGGCCATTGTTGTTCAATTTGTATGTTAATTATATTGGGTTGGGTTTAACTAGTGATATCCAGCTGTTTGCAGATGATACAAAACTGGGGAGAGCAATGCACAATCAGGCTGATGTTAATGCCTTACAAGAGGACTTGAATAGATTGCATGAACTGACAGTTCATGTCAGTATTGCATGAACTGACAGTTCATGTCAGTTCATGCAATACAGAAGTAGAGGGGATGAGAGATCTAGGTGTGATGGTGGACAAGGACCTGAAATTCATGGGCAACATTGCACAAGTTGAAGACATCATATCGAATAATGGTAATAATGCGGAGAACCCTGACATGCAGAAATAGAAAAGTTATGATTCCATTGTATAAGGCCTTGATCAGGCCTCATATGGATTATTGTGCACAGATTTGGTCGCTAGGTTTTCATAGTGACGAGGATATGTTGGAAAGGGTACAGAGAAGATTCACAATGGTAGTTAGTGGTCTTTGGAATGTCGAGTACGAGGACAGATTGAGGGAATGTAAGTTATGTAAGTTGCAGAGCCTCGTGAATAGGAGGAAGAGGGGGGGATATGATTGAGACACATAAACTGTCAGGGGTTATTATCAGGTAGATATCGAAGAGATTTTTCATAGAATTGGAGAGGGAAGTAGAACAAGAGGCCATTGCTGAAAACTGTATAAGGAGGGTGTGAGCAAGAGAGTGAGAAGCAGGTTCTTGCATGGAGTGGAATGCATTGCCTGAGTGTGCTGTGGATGCGGACACACTGAATCAGTTTAAGACGAGGTTGGATAAGCATTGTATACAATAGTGAGTACCTCCCACGATGAGTCTGACTCCATGGAGGTCGGGTGATGATGATAATAATAATAATAATAATAATAATGATAATAATAATAATAATAATAGAACCCAAGAGCATGAACTCATCCGGATTACAAGAAGTGTAACAATTACACAGCATAAATAGTACACAAAATTATTGATAATACATTTAGAGAATAATGTCATTCTCTAATGACATTATTCTCTAATGACAAATTAATGACAATACATTTAGAGTGTGTGTGTGTGTGTGTGTGTGTGTGTGTGTGTGTGTGTGTGTGTGTGTGTGTGTGTGTGTGTGTGTGTGTGTGTGTGTGTGTGTGTGTGTGTGTGTGTGTGTGCACTACTCATATCTACACGTGGAATAAGAACAATGCAGAAGATCAGTAATCACTAGAATATTTTGTATTTGTTAATTTCTCTTGGTTAATTATAAATTGATTAATTACTTTTTATACAATAATTCTAAACAAGTTTTCAATATTCTTATAAAAATTTAGCTGCTGCCCAATCAGATTTCTGTATGTGTTCATGTTGTTTTCCCTTCGTATTAAGAGCAGAAGCCGTTGAAGATGTTGGGTGCCAAATAGATTTAGTGTTTGTGCATTATGTTTTCAAGATTGTAACATACAGCCACTGTTGATGGTTTCATCGCCAGTGGCCGTGTTAGTGAAATGCAATTTATGGAGCTGGGCAATAAAAAACAAAACAAAACAACACCACCAAAAATAAATAAGTTTGGTGCCTGTTTATTCCAGTGGAAATGGCGCCTGATTCCATAGCGCTAGGCCGCCTAAAGAAAGACCGTAGGCTCGCTTCTGGTTGACGACTAAAGGAACATTTTCTAGACCTTTCATCAGCGGGTTCTCAAGTTAGTCGATTTTTACAATGGGCAGCTAAGCATTTTCTCCTTGAAATTAGGGTTTTAACTCAGCAACTGTTACAGAGAATTAAATAATGATTAAAGTCACAAGATAACGACAGTTGTCTGCTATACTCTCCACTGAAAGTGTTGGTTCATTTATTATACTATTACAGACAGTATTTAACACAAGTACGCTCTAATAAAAATAAATAAATGAACAAATAATGCTACAATATTTCAACTTTCCTTCCTAAACATTTCTTCCCTTGAAATAATAAAATAAAACTCTTTATTTTTGTTGTTGTTGTTTCTATTTTTTTCTGTTTCCATATCACATCCCCCCCCCCGTTTACTGTTGCCAAAATTTACTGAACATACTGCATTTCTTACGTTATGAGAGCAAGCAACAGTGCGTACACACTGCTATTTTCATTTTTAAAAACATTACGTATATTTCTGCAACATTTTTAAAATACTTCAGAATCAAGCACTTCTAGCTAGTTTTTAATAACTTCTATTTATACCTGTAGCAAATATTTTGCATTCTTCTGTGTTAGCAAGCTCTATCCTTACTTTTCAACTTCGACATCAGAGTTGTCGCTTCATGTGTAGTCAAAACGTCTAGAATAATATTATATTCATGAACAAGAAACTTATTGACTAGAAATATCTACAGAGAGAGAGAGAGAGAGGGAGAGAGAGAGAGAGGACGATGACTTAATAAGTAGTGTATTCCTAATAGTCTTACACTGATCCAGTGTAAGTTATCTGTTTCCTGGCATGAGACGTGAAGGAAGAGAAACTAATAATACTATTCTAATACTTAATCACTTAGAAATGCAACTGTATTTTTATTTAAATTGATCTACAGTAAAATTGTATATCATAAGAAAAATAACATCGTAAAAAATTATAAAATTTTCTTAAGAATTTACATTTTTTTTTGTAAAATCGTATTCCTTATTACCCGAAGTTTCTCCACATAACTAAAATGTCGCTGATGAATGAATCAACTTTTTGTGACTAACGAAGTTTTGTTAGATTTCAATGTATGCGCAGAATAAATTCAAGCCGTTTGATAACTTGTTAATCGGCGAAATCTGTAAAGATTCTAATGCAAAGCAGTAGTCATTCGAAACCAGTCAATGTCATGAAAAAATTCGTTAGTTGAATGTCGTATAACATCCAGTAAATTGGCATATGATATTTGATTTGCACACAAAACTTGGTGCGCTATTCCCCAGTCCTTTATCGCATTGCTCCTAATCGCCAGAGGTACATTCTGTAAACATTACCGATATTACCAAGGAATTATTCCTAAGTAAGAGCATATTTAGATGGATTCACATATCGGAGACAACCTCCCCCCCCACGCTTACCCATCTCTGGATGTACCTTCGGTTGGATCGACTTGTCACCTCCTAAGGCTTCAGATACCGGATGACAGTGTCGAATTTGAAATTATCAAAACCGACAACTGCTCATCGAAGTGACATCCTCACAAAATCTGAACACAGGAAGAAAAATTTGAGATAAACATCTGAAGAATAACAATGGTTATTATTTGTTTATTTATGTTTACTTCATAGATATTCACCACGTAAATCAATAATTGTTCTGGTATTAGGACAACAACACTGTCTGACCATATGTACAACATGGAGGAATGACTGGTGATTTTGAGTGACATTCCCAGTACTTACTATAATACAGGGTGTTTCAAAAAGAATGACCCAGTTTCAAATAATTATATTTAACTAGACACCATCTTCTCATTAACTAAGCGTAGCGGCTATTTGGGCGCTAGTAGTGGCATCTAGCGGTCGTCATATCAAACTCTGGGTCAATGCCGTTCACATGGTACAAGTCGCATTCATTTGTGGTTCGTGGTTGCAGAGATATACAATTTTCAAATCGGGAAATTCTTTTTGAAATACACCTTTATGTATATGATAGCTTGATGCGCAGTCTAGTGGCTATATTTGAAACTACTGACTTTTTCATATCGGATAAATAGTGCTTATCTAACGAATTTGAAAATTACCTATCCCTTCACTCCTACCGATCCAAGAGTCAGTTGTTTCCTTGCACTGCATGTATAAGTTCATTATGACCTGAAGAGGAGATTCCATATTTAAATCCGGAAGAGAATATTGTAATACGAATGCTGGTGGATATTTAAATTCCCGCTGCTATTAACGACTTGGTTTGCTTTGATCCTATAGATTAATGGCACATGACACAATCTAAATGCTTAACATTTCCAAGGTAAACTGTTATCCACAGCTTTCCAAAATCAAAACACACACTATATAATAATGAAATTTTAGTTTTCATTTTTAAGATGGCAGAGATACCACCAGTATTTGAAATACTAAGGAAATCATTGCTTGGATTAAATAAAATTCTAATACTACTTGTGCGGCGAACCGCAAACTGTGACCCTAATAATAAATGATTGCGCTTGTCTGCTGTTCCTAGATGGGCTGATGAAGCTCTGTGAAACGATGCGGTTGGTAAGCAATTCGGAACAACATCTTTCGGGTCATCGCGTCTTCAATAGACCATACTGCACTAATACAAAACTAACGTTGGAGCACATGCGACATTTATAGTACAAGTCGATCATAAAATAATAAAAATGGTTTTTAAGTTAAGTTCGTAATGGGGTTCGAAACCATTGCTGGAATGAGACACTTCGTTCCTAAAAAATAACTTAACCTAATCTTTTGAACGCTTTTCGGAAGTTTTTCTGATAATGATAATAATAATTTCGTATGATGATACAACGTGAGTCCCCGGCATAGCTGACGAATCAGGACTATGGCTGGGTCAGTATCCCTGACTGTAATCCGTGTGTGTTCAAGGGGGCCGGTTTGCGGGACGAAAAACCCCAGAAAAAACCTGCTGTCCATGCCTGACTGACTTGGCTATGGCTGAGGAAGATCATTAAACTCCTCCCGTCGTCGACGAGAATCGAACCTAGGACACTCCTTCCCCAGGCATATGGTTGCGAAGCGCACAGCCACTAGGCATATTTTATTAACTAAAGCATCTATGTACAATCAAAATAAATATATATACAATTATTTACAATATATATACATTTGTACATAGAATGCTTATTCTAATCGGTATTTTGATTTACATTTCTTGATATCTTAATAATATATATTATGTACAATTTATTTTTCCTTATTTTTAACATCATAATCTGTTCAGTGTCTGCTTCTTCCTGCAGTCCTTTTTACATGAGCTGAGCAGTATTTTTCTTTTAATGTAACATAACTTTACTATCCATGGAATTCTGTATTATGAATTTAAGTTACCACTCACATTTTTTTTCCATAAATCATATTTCCTTTTTATAATGAAATTCCTATATTTTTGTGGTATATTTCCAGTTATATATGAGATTCGATCTACGTTATTATCTCTTGTGAGGAGACACTTTTCCTTAAACCTATGTAAGGTTTGGTTTAAAATATTCAACAATGGATTTTATATTGTTAACTAATCTGACAATATTCATATATAAATATACATATTTATACATATACACATATGCATACACATACACATACCTATTATTACTTTACATATACTATGTCTTCTATGCATATGAACTATTTTACCTATAATACATATAATTATTCTTTCGGAGACACTTCTTTACAGACCTTTGTTATGTTTGACTTGACATATACATTTTGGATTATACAGGTATAGCTTAGATTATACATTATTAACTTATCACGAAGTGTTAAGTGCTATTTACATATACCACATTTATACATACACATGTAGTTACTTTACATATCATAAATATTCTTAACATATAATTACTAAAACTTGTTTTTGCATATCATTACATGATTTATTGCTTCATTATTATCATTTTCAGATTGCAAATGTCTATATACATATGTAGTGTTTGTTTTAACATAGAAGGAGAGAGTTACATTTTGGCAGAGATTTGAGTTACCCACCGGATCAGTAAAATGTCATCAAGTTCTTCCACTATATAGACTGTCATTGACATTTTTGATACATAAAACTAAACTACAACCTCTATAGTTGACAAATATTATGCACAGAACTACAACTAATTATAGCATAAAGCAATTAATGTACAAGTGGTTATACAGTTTAATGAAAAAGTTTACAATACGCTTTTCTTTCGCTAATGTATATTTATTTTATCGTGTATATGTGTGTGTTTGTTTGTTTTTTATTTATGGTGGGTCCTTTATTTCTATGATTTGCAGTTGTTCTTCGAATTCTGAGATGAGACCTATTTGCCGCCATTGGTGTTTTGTTATTTTGTTTCTGTTTATGGTATCTGTGATTGTTTCTTTTAATATATTGTTTATTTTCCTGAGTATGTCTCGTCCTGTTTCTCTTCCGTAAATTTTGTCGCATCTGTATGTCCAAATCGAGTACATGGTTGTTATAATGACGATTGCTTTAGTTAGGTTAATGTTACCTTCGTTTAACCAGTATAATGTGTGTTCTGTAAAGGGTTGTTTGTGTTTTATGAATGTTTGAACCGTGTTCCATATTCGGGAGGTGTGAGGACAGCGCACAGCCACTGGGCTAACCGTACAGACATGTAGTAACCATCCCGTGATAAAACAGTTCGCAGTGGTCATCGCTTATAGTACTCAAGAGAATAGGGGTGGGAAATTCGAATGTAAAAATATTACAACCAGTCCTAGCAGTAGAAAATGTGGGGACCAAAAGATCATAATTAGGTAACGGGAATAAGTGTTATTAAAATAATATTAAATAATATATTGATTGATTATAGTGGAAAACGGAAACTAATTTATACGGGGTGGGTCAAAATTCCACGTACAAACTTTCAGGGGAGGTAGAGAACATCAAAATCAACCCTATTCACATAGGAAAGCATGACCGGAAACGCCACCGGAAGGTACTAACAGGGACACGAAGATACAGAAATAACACAAGGCAGTAAGTAGTGTAAAAAAACTTTATTAGGCGTAACTGAACAGTTCAATAGTAGTTGGATACATAATATGGTAAACGAGGTGCATGTCTGCCATCTCAGCGTTCGTAAAACGACGCATGTTCTTCGTACGACGTCGAAAGCTTGAATGAGGAAGCCCTAATTACTTTCCTGGAGCGCCGGCGAACAGCGCTACCTACCAACTTCGGGTGGCGTTTCCGGTCATGCTTTCCTATGAATATGGTTGATTGTGATATTCTCTGCCTCCCCCCCCCCAAAGTTTGTATGTGGAATTTTGAACCAACCTGTATATATTCAGAAAATCACTCAAAATTTTATCAAAATTTGAAATTTCTTGCTTTGAAGACTGATTGGGTCTGAGTTCAATCGTCTTAAGTAGCCCTGATTACACCGATGGATTTGTAACATTTCATTCATAATATTAATATAATCTTCAGATGTGATGTTGCACAGGGAACTGGAATAAACTGAATCAAAGGTCAATGATATTGATTTTTTATTTCATTTAATTTGTTGTCTAGCTTATTGACATCTGTCTTTCATAAACTGTCCCTGTTTGAAGGGACAGTTTATGAAAGTAAAAATGCTTCCGATTATATTAGCTTCACTTGTTCTTGGTAATATATTCCTAAAATAATTAGTTATTTTTGTTCTTATTTTGAGAGGTTTACTGTTTCATGAAGTCTAGTTTAATGTGATGCAGTTGCAAGAATTCCCACCCTCCTTTTTTTAAAAAAAAAAAAAAATGTTCTAGAAGCTGAATCAAAACTGTTCTAAAATTGTTCATATTGCCATATCGTATTATATGACCAATTTCAATGCAAGTTTAAAGTTTTCGGAGAAAAAAAAAAGGATAACCGATAAAAATAACATGTTTGTAATATACTAAAGCACAATAAAATCAATAGCAGTCACGCAAATGATAAAACTGTGTTGGTAGTGTCATCAACTAAATACGTTTAATTCGATGGTATTGCCTTGCTCGATCTATTTCTTCTCCTTGCGTACATATTTTAGATGTTTAGTAGTCGAGACAAAAATGAGGCTGTAGTAAGTCCTTTAACATGAGAATGTTAGTTACTCGTAAAATATAACAGGAGTTTTGCAGTTTTCTGAGCTTCGTAAAACTGTAGCTTTAATTCCTTCAAATAAAATCATTGAAATAACAATACCTCGAACAATTATTGAGTCAGAAAAAAAAAAAAGATAAGACGTTCTAGTTCGAAGATATATATATCTTTTAATGTCTAGTTATTCCACAAAAGGAGTGTGTAGGCGAAATTTTTTTTTCCTAACTCTTTGGATATCGGCAGGTGGTCTACACCCTTAACCGTCATCGATAACTGAGCCCATGGTTACCGATGAATTTGAAGACGTTGGGACGAGAGGAGAGAAAAGTGAAATAGTGTGAATTCCACAGTAGATTTTAATGGCTTGTGGAGGTTAAAACCTCAGGTTTCCGTGGGGAAAAAAATCTTACTATCTTGCGTTAAAAAATCGACTAAATCGGAAATCGTAAAATAAAGACTAGAAAAAAGGTTCCTTTTGCCTGCGCTCTTTAGAATACGTTCGATATGCAGTTCAAACTGGAGAGTCTTTACTTATAATATCGCACTTTGATTTATTATTGCACTTTTTCAAAAGCAATTAACTTGTAATCAACTATTATAAATTTACAGATTTGTTTTCATCAGAAGAGCGTTCAGAAGATATATATTTATTTATTTATTTATTTATTAACATGCAGCAACGACTTCGAGATCAATGAAGAAATACTGATATTTGCAGAATTCTGAATGTTTTTCTTTAAAAGAAGTATTAAGTCAGGAATTTTAAAGTTTGAATTTTTAGAATTAAAGGATCCATTGTATGACAGGTTAGTGCATTAAAAGATCATCGATGAATTTTATTTTTAGAAACTAAATACTACTACTTCGTTCACATTAATCAGATTTCAAATTTTAAATTATTCCAATTTAATTAATTATTTTGATGAATTATTTAATTAATTAAATTAATTAATTAATTAATTGAGATTCCAAATGATTATATAGATTGTAAATTAGAATAGTGGGAAAAAAGATGAATGAGTACCAGTCACGTCTATATTAAAATTATTTGCGTGATCCAAACTTTGACTCTTCGAAATACCTCTGTTTTTATCCCATATGATATATTTAACTTCTCATGTATTCAACTCAACTCTCCTCTGCATCATTTATTACCACATTCCACTATCGTTTGGTGAACTCGTCATGTCTTGGAAAGCCAAATCACATTTATTACCTAAAGTTCAAGTCTTACATTTTGTTTACAGGATTTCTCCAATTCTAATCCTCAACCGGGAGAAAAATGGTGTCGAGTAGGAAGACCTTGCCACTCAGGATCATTAACTATAGTCTTATAATAATCCCAAAAAACTTGCCATAAACTCATCTGTGTTATGTTATTATTTTGCATTCTGGTCCGCACTTTCGTACAGTATGATGTGATCTAAAAGTTTAAGAAGCGGGACTGTACGGCACCGTCAACACAATGCAGTCGATAACAAGCTGAAAAGCTTTCTGACGGCTGAGTGGTGTTAAGGGTGATTAATAATTTGTGCTGACAACGCTGCCACATTGAAATAACAACGCCCTTTATCCGGGACCCTTCTTCGGTCTACTCACAAAAGAGCATCCCTTCGTTTTCCCTAATACCGGAGCGCTACTGCTGCCCAGGAGATTTGATTATGAGCGGCGTGAGGCTTCGAGGAGATTCTTTAGCTTTGTGCTAACGAAAAGAGCAGGTGTTGACCTAGCAGAGTATACAGTTGAATAGCAACTCCACAGTTTAATTAACCACATACAAAGAGAGTACCAAAATTTGGCCGCTTTAAACATAGAGTGCTATAGATGTCTCTCTCTCTCTCTCTTGCTCATCCTTTGTTGAAAAAGAAACTTCCAGCGTTCAAGTTGCAAGTAATGTGTATCATAGTCATAGGGACTGAGTAAAGCAGTGTAGGGGGAGGGGAATGTTGTACTAGTTCGAATCCTAAACAACCTCCAGATCTCATTTTATAATTAAACAATAGTCCAGTTTGTTCTTGGCTCATAAACACTCTACAGTTGTTTTCGGATTTCTAAGCGAGCCATATATGGTTATCCATTTCATTCTTTTACTGAAATATCTGTGTCCTAACTTAAAGGGGGTAAATAGTAACTTGTTCGGTGTTGTTGCCTTTCCGACAATAACGGGCGGAGTTGAACGCTCACTGTAAACTCTCACCGCCTGTCATATTACAATATGGCAACCTCTCCACCCATGAACTCTTGCAGTTTCTGTCCTGCCAAGACACTTCAACAGCGACATACCCTCTCCGTTACGAAACAGCGACACCGTGATAAAGATTTATTATCCACTTTCTCAGTACAAGTCGTGTGGCGTCCTGATGACGCCTGGCAGTGTGAATAATCGCCACTGAATAATGCTTTTTCTTTTTCTTTTTTTTCTAAGTGGCCTGAAAAAACAAGTGGAAACTTCTTAAAAAAATAGAAGAGCGATGACCTCCTGACTCTTGCATTTTTTTTTTTTTTTGGTTGAATTCTTGTAAGGAAAAAAAATAACACTTGTCCCGGTAACCTAGTTGAGAACGTCAGAAGTGGGCAAAAAAGAGCACTTGTAGCAAGAAGTTCTGTTGCAGGTATGTGCAAAGTTGATGCTACATGCCAGTCTGCAACGATCAACACTTCAGGGTATTAAAAGATGGAGAAATAACTTTCCTTGCACTTTTTAGGAAATTATGACTTGTACAATAGAACCTGATTAGAAAACATCCTTTGATTCTTTCACCTAATTGAATCTACTAAAAAATAACCTAAGAAAATGTCTTATCTTCCGATTCTTCTTCTTCTTCTTCTTCTCCTCTTTTATTCTGCAGCAAAGAAGGCGAAAGTCTAATCCCTGTTCCTATTTACAAGTTCATAACGGTAGGATAATTTGTTTGTATATGATGAACAACAGATATTTCTAAAGAAAACGTAAGAGAATAAATATGGAAATAGTCAGATAGCTCTATGGAAATAGTCAGATAGATTTATATTAAAATTGAAATAGTCCGATAAAGTTTATTACAATTCCTAAATATTAGATTTTTTAAAGTTTGACAAAGTTTATTATTCTCATCACACACATATTATTTATAAATATACGTTTCAAGTATTACAATCATATTTTCTGTTCGTTTTTACATTTATTGATTATTTTGTTATAGACAAATAAAAATATTTTCCTTATAATAGAGTAAAATACATTATCAGATAGTTTTCATAGTTTATAAAGATATTTAAAATAAGTTAGTGAGTTTTTAAAATTCTTTTACGTGTGTAACCAAGGGCCGTAGCCATACTGGTTACCATAAAATTAAATTAGCTCGATACAGTCACTTTAAAAATCCAGTGATTGTATCTACGAGCATGAGGGCTCGCATAACATGGTATACACTTGTCGTAATATATTAGAATCATAATTGGACATTGTAAGTTATAGTGATCTCTTATAATATACGATTAAAATAAAGGTCAGCATTATTTAGTCCCATGAGGTAGTCTCTCAATCGTTTTCTGAAAGCATATTGTGAGATTATTGATTTGATTTCATTGGGAGTTTATTGTAGCTGCTTGTTGCTAGGTGTTCAAAGGATTTATGAAAAATTTATTTGTTTGCCTTGAGTACTACCAGCACGTTCCGACCGCAGCGTAATCCATAGTGTACATTATAATACTGAAACACTAACAACGTTCTTTCTTACATGTAATATACAACCATAGAGATGGAGTTTTTTTGTAATGGTAAAATATTATGAATAGCAAACAGATCGTTAGTTGAATGTGCGAAGTCAGTAATGGCTATAGCTCTAAAAATGATGTGGGAGTTCCATTTCAGATTGCTATCGATGTGGAGACCCAAATACTTGACTGATGTTTTTTTGACTAAGTTACAGTTACAATTTTGGATATCACTACATTTCGTTTTATGTAATTTTATGGTTATATTGTGATTTGTTAACTTGAAGCACATATGTCTCGTTTTATCGGTATTAATTTTAAGACCATTATCGCTAAACCACTTGTTTACTGTAGTTTCAACATATCATGGTTCATTCAATTTTCTAGATCCTCAAGAGTCGTTTCGGTGTATACTAATGCCATGTCATCAGCGAATGATATTATTTTGCCAAAAAAAAAAGTTTTATTTACATAGATCATTAACATATATTAAAAAGGACGAGTCCTAGCACCGAACCTTACAGGACTCCGTATTTTATTATTTTTGTTGCGCTATTGAATGTGTCGTATCTGGTATGTTTTCTATTATTTAGATAGGATCTGAACCAATTAGTAATCCCCCTCTAATGCCTTATCTAGACATTTTCAGTAGTAGTAGTAGTAATAGTAGTAGGTTATGATGAATACATTCTCTAATGCCTTAGATATATCAAGAAAAACGGCTGCTGTGTGAATTCCTTTATTTATTCCACTATAAACTGTTTTATGGAACTCCAATAGTACTTTTTTCGGTATTTAATTTGGATCTAAACCCGTATTGATTAGATGTGTAAATCGATATTTCTGATTTCATTTCTGTTACCTCTTTTAAATAGTGGAATAAATGAAGGAATCTTTAAGTGTTCTATATATTTCCCGTGTTCAAAAAGATTTATTAACAATATATGTAAAGAACTTTAACTTATGTTTGATTATAATATTTAGTTTTTTCGACATTTATATGTTCCCATCCCATTTTTTCCCTTTTTTTAATCCGATTATTACACTTTTTATGGCATCTTCATTTACTGCGTATAGATACACGAATTCTTAATCCAAGGATTTAATTAAATTCCATCTAAATAGAATGAAAAGTTATTTCTCCCCGAATGTTGACCCCCACAAATTGGTGGATTTAAAACAAAGAAATCATTCGATGGATATTTATAAAATATCTCCTAGAGCCTCCGTAGCACAATTGGAAGAACGACGGTAAGTTGCGCCCTTCAATTGGAAAAGGCCTAAGTTCGATTCTCGTCGCGACGGGAGGAATCTTGATGTGGACTTTTTCAATCGAAGGTGAGTTAGCCGATCTCATACGGAGGAAGCATGGTTTTATTCTCTCAGAAACTCGGGTTTTTCATCCCGCATACAGATAAATCGACCCTTCAGAACACACGCAATTTACAGACAAAAAATACTAGCTGTGGTGGTGGTGGGCAGTAGATGGCGCTGATGTAGATGATTGGTAGTAGAGGTTCGGTGTAGTGGTGGAGAGGGAGAGTTGTACAAGACATGTCCTCCCGCGATGAGTCTTCGGACTCCTTGGAGGTGTCAATAATAATAATAATAATAATACCAAATTTCATTAACTTCTATCCCCTTCTGACGAAGTTATTACTTTTTGTAAGTATTCCTAATGCCAAATTTAATTACATTTTTTTTTTTCAGAGTGAAGAAACTAAGACTGACTATCTGACCAACGTTCGGGTTTTAAATTATTAAAAAAAAAATGCAATCCTTTGCAAGAATGGAAACTCTCTCCATAGATAAACCTCTAACGAAGCCCACATAATATGAATTGCCAAAAATCACGATTTATTTCAGCTCCATCGTTCCGTATAAAAAATTACACAGTATCTTCCCGATTAAATGTATACGATGTCCTACAAATGGCTTAAAATAAATGAGATATATTTTATTTGCATTACTTCTTAAAAGAATTGATAAAAACAAAATCAATTCCTGATCCAAATCAATTATTGTTGAGCAAAACAAACCAATTGTCTGTAACCGTCATCTGGAGGCGAAGAAAGAATGCAAGAGTAGGATTACTACCGGATTAACTTCTTTCGTCTACAATTTATTTCTATATACTGCGAAACAACGAAGAATTGCCTCGTTTGTTCGAACATTTCAGTATGATGTCATAAAAGAAGAGAAGACAACAACAGCTGACCTTCTAAATGTGAGACAATGGTATCCGAAGCATTCGCCTGCATTGAATGCTGGCCCTGAAGTCCGGACCTCTGTCTGCTAATGACTTCCACATGAGGCTTCCCACATCGTTGAGCTTTGTTGTTGCTGAACAAAATCGCCGGAAAACATCTAGTTAATGTCACTGGCGACAGCGTAAGATGCTGATGGCGCTACTATCCTCCTACATAGCAGACCAGAAGGAAGTCTGGCGGGATAATTTTAAAATCAACAGAGGAGAGCACGCCACACATCATTTCATGAGTCTCCATTATTCATGTGGTTTCGATGCTGGTGTTAATGACAGTATGAATGAAATAGTGAGCAGGGACTAGAGCCAATTCAGATCAAATATACATAAAACAATTAAGCATGTGTACTTTTGAGACAATACAAATATTCTTTAAATTTATTAAGTTATCCTGGCACGCAGTATGTGTAATTTTAGAGATGTTTCAAGACATCTTGATCTGTGATTCAATCGGACTATCTCTAAGGAAAGAAAAGGGTCGAAAAACGTGTCTAAATTATACATTGCAATAATTCAGTCCTGACTGGGTATGACGATATTCGTGTAGACTTTTTTTTCTTTTTTTTTTTTAAAAAAAGTCAGTCTTATGCGAAATATATCGGATAGGAAATAGAAGAATCTAAACTCGCCTTTTGTGCTCGAAATATCTGGAATATTTTGATATTTCTATTCATATATTTCGAATATTAACCGAATGAACTGCAAAAATTTGAATCATACGATTTTATTTGCCATTCCATCATAAATGGAACCTGGAATTCAAAGTTCAAGGTTTGAGTTTGTTTAAATAAATGAACCCAAACCAAACAACCCAAGTTCATTTAAATAATGATTAGCAGCTATAAGAAACATACAGAAAATCACGTGATGATTAATTAAAAAAATTCTTCATCATCACCACACGAGTATTGCCATATCATCATCCATTTTATTATCACAAGTTTTTTTAAATATATATGTATATATAAATTAGCTCTCCCTTAAAAATCAGGAACATATGCTCCCTCACTCCGTTTAGGAAAAGGGTCCATGTGTAAGACATTTCCGTTATTTTTTTATTTATTATTTGAAAACCAATTAATTTATAAATAGAACTATTCTTCGTTAGTGTAATGCAATTGTATCTGCAAATTATAAATGAATAATCTCTCTCTCTCTCTCTCTCTCTCTCTCACATACATACACACACTCGAGCTTAGAGAATTCTTGAAACTGTTCCATACAACACTATAACCGTTCAGACTATCAGCTTCTATATCACTGGGTCTTGGTATCAGTATTGTCTCTTCAATAAACGTTCGTAAATTGACTATAAATACTTTGCACTGAATTAAAACCAATGAGGACTGTTACTAGTCTCCGGCTGCAAAATTAAGGCCAAAAGCAACGATTCTTTCTTTTGGTTTCCTGTCATCAGGAAAAATAAGCAACACTTGAGCACAGCCGTTTTCGCTGACCTAACGAACGTTTCTTTCTCTCTCTCTCTCTCTCTCTCTCTCTCTCTCTCTCTCTCTCTCTCTCTCTCTCTCTCTCTCAGTAGCACACTATACTTTGCACCCACATCAACGATCTATCCGAAGATAAATTCTGCACGTGGCAGCAGCGTTGCTAGTTGATATGATTATGTCGCTAGGGCAGGAACGCGCCGGTTTTGCACGTGCCAGAAATTGTTTGTTTTGGATCCAACAGCTGATGCTGTAACGATCGATAAACGTCTTCTAAGAAAATAGCCACGACACCACGCAAGTATATGCTTCTCTCTCTCTCTCTCACTCAAAAATGATGAGAAAAGGCGTTGCTTTTTTAAGTCCATATCTAGCAAACGCACGTAGAAATAGTAAATAAAGAGAAAGGTGATAACTTATCTTGTAGGAAAGATGCTTCACCTGTGAAAACACGCAGGTTGCAATGGATGAATGGAGGATGAATCAAAATAGAAATCAGCTAAATCACCCATCAGGAAAGAAACATGACTGTAACTAATGGAAAAATGATTTTCCATTGTCCTCTCTGTTTTCATCACAATGATGTTTTCCTAAACCATTACTCCCTACGGTTTTAAGCAGATAAACATAACATGCGCGTCAAAGTACACTACATTTTGTAATGTCAATAAAACTAACACGGGTTTGTGTACACACACACACACACACACACACACACACACACACACACACACACACACACACACACACACACACACACACACACACACACACACACACACACACACACACACACACACACACACACTGAAAGAGAACCGCTCTCTCTCTCTCTCTCTCTCTCTCACACACACACACACTTACGCGTGATTAGTCATTAGTCTGCATATGATAGGACTTTTTTTCTGTTCGATCATTTACTATTAGAATCCTATTATGATGGTTTACTATTACGAAATCTAAACGAAATGAAACAATGAAAATTTAATTATGAGAGCACAGCCTCCGCGAATCTCTGAAAAATAAAAAAAAATTCAAATTAATGTTCATTTATTTAAGAAATATAGTAAACATGCAAATAATTCTGTTTCATTCTTTTTTTAACATAACTTTTGGCCTTCTCTTACGTTGTGAAATGAGCTAACGCTGAAAAAAAAAAAAAAAACTTCTGCACGATTTAAATGAACAATAAAATATTTAATTCTCAGGTCAGCGAAAAGTCTGTCTCAAAAGTCAAGCTGGTCACATCGAAAGAATTACTTGCGATTACAAATCTCTGTACGTGGAATTGAGCAAGGAATGAGGGTCAGTATATGAAGGCTGGAATTTCGTCATTCCGACACAAGACAAATCAAAGTAATGCAGGAATTTAGCATAGATGTATCTTTAAAGTGACGGAGTCGTAGCGTTCTCAGCAGGATACTGCACGACCTCGCTAAGCGACTCCACAGGACGAAAATGGCGCGACGGGGGAAAGGATATATGGAATTGTGCAGTTCCATGTGGCAGGTATATCACGAGCGCTGGCGACTAAAATCCTGGACATTACCGGTACTTTGTAATGGGGTAATGTAACAAGCGTCAATCACTAGAAAGAGTAAACAAAACTAGATTTCGTTTGTCGAAACTAGGAGCTATTAACCCAAGGACGAAATGAGATCCCGTCCTTTCTCTCGTTTGTGTTCCAAATAAGGAGCGATTTTAAAATGCAACTGCTGTAAAGATAACGGATGAGAAATTCCTACAAAAAGAACAGAAGAAATAAAACCTGTAAACTTTCGTATATGGATATAACTATTGCTTCTTCGAAGGTGATTTCAAGGCGTGTTGATTCTCCTTTTTTTCAATAAAAAATTGAAAAAAGGAGCATGTTTACTATATTTGGGGATAAAAACGAATTTATCTAATTAACTGTTATAACCTTTCCCATATCTAGAGATACTTCCAAAGCGCGCTTGATATAAGTGTATTGTATGCATTAATTTTGATAATCATGATACTCAATATTATTCCGTATAGTGTATACAACAGATCATTTCTTTTTAAATTAAAATAGTAACAAGCTATTATTACGTGACACTTCCTTGGAGGTGTCAAGAAATAATAGTGTCCCATATTAGTGTCACAAGTCAGTTTGATAATGTCAGATGTTATCTTAATATCTTAAAACCGAATGATGTTAAATTTATTTGAACCTAATAAGCTCAAACTACTCACTTGAAATTATTAGTAAAAGGTAATTAGCAGAACTTTAACAGCCGAGATTGCTAACGTTCTCCTTGGTCGAACGTATAGCGAATCCGCTCTCAAACCAACTGGCTTTAGGGTTTGAATCCCACAGTATGTATGGATGTTTGTGAACGTCATGAAGTGGCAGATAGTCTGCACCATTCATCGGCGTGAGACTATTTCCCTGCTTATTGGAGGGTTGAAAAAGTTTCGTATTTGCTTTCTCGATTAGCTATCCTTTAATACACTAAACAGTATTACTATGTGTAAGTTTACAACCTTTCGTGGTTCCATACACATAAAAAAAAATAATATTTTAAAAAAAATATATATATATATATATTCGTGTATGTTATGCCGCTGCCCTAAGTGGACTTATGTCTCCTCGTGCACGGTCGATAATAATAATAATAAATTAACAAGAAATGAGCGGCCTACATTACAACTTTTAAGACACATTCTTTTAATTTCGATTAAAATATTAATTTTAATTCTTGTAATGCTTGTATATTTAACACACACACACACACACACACACACACACACACACACACACACACACACACACACACACACACACACACACACACACACACACACACACACACACACACACACACACACACACAATATGATTTATGATTATGATTTATATGTGATTGAGGAATTGTAATTTTGCAAGTGATACTTAGTTGTATTCTGGGAAATATGGCGCACAAAGACGAATGCTAAAAAAACACATTGACTGATTGGATAACTTACTGGAGGGATTTATATATAGAAAATAATGGTTCGAGTGCTTCTGCACCGGCTGTAATCTCCAATCTGTCTGTCTTTTGGTGATCTCGAACAAGAACCGGAAACTGTATGTAATCTGATTCTCTGACATTAGGTGGCAATGATAGAGTAAGGGTGGAGAGATGTAATGAATGACACACTACATAAGGGGAGGAAGAGACTAAGTGTGGTGACGAGACTGTTTACTTTTGTGCCCCCTAGACGACATCAAATGGATGACTCACAAGCTTTACAGTCTGTGGACACGTGCTGCCAACACCCACCAACAGAGTCTAGTCTAGCAAAGAGAAGACATGCGTACACACATACACACAATCACGGTACGTCATAAAATAACGAGTGAAAACTAAAGATAAGAGTGACATAACCTCCTGGAAGTTGACTTGATGAAGGGAAATAAACTGACCCTCGCAATTGGGTCACTGCAGTCATACGTTTGTGTGATGTATTGTCTGACAAGTTGCGTAGAGTATTGAGATTAATCAGCTTTGTATGGAAATCTGCGAAAACCAGATCGTATTAGTTCACTTTTATGCAATTCTGATTAGTAATTAGTATCTATGAACATTAAATGTGATATTTGAATCTATTCTGTTACCACGATACTCTTTACGGATCATTTGACTACATACTGCAGAAACATATTGGTAAAGTTAACGGATAAGTCTTCATGCATTACGAAAATTAAGCCTAGAAAGAAGTAATATACGGCTTTTGGTATTTCATTCACAATGAAAGCTCCCTTACGCTGCCTCATAATTATCAGCATTTAACGGAGCGGATAAGAGAATATACAGGTAGCAAAAGAATAAAAATAACGTAATGAATACTCTCTCTTCTCTCTCTCTCTCTCTCTCTCTCTCTCTGTATTTCTAATTTAAAATAATTTCTCATCGGTCTTGTCTGTACTGTGATAGTCTTCGTCCACCTCCTCCTCCTTCTTCTTCTTCTTCCTACAGTCCATTATAAAAGCCGTTTAGGTGGATATCAGAAGACAGATCCTACAAAAATCCTCCATTCAATTCTTGGTCTATGCTATTCTTGCAGCTCAGAAAATGGAGTGTTTATCCATCCAGTTTTGTCTTGGTTTTGCTCTTTTTCGACTTCCTGTAGAATATAATGATTTGGCACATTAGGCTGTTGTTAGATTCTGAAGCGTCTTGGCTGTGATGAAATCTTTTTCATTTGGTCATAGAATAAGTGCACATACTTGTATTACGAATATACTTTTTTAATCTTATTACTGCCATTCTACTGTTTACAGGTTTTAAAGTCTGTGACACAGTGTCTGATATATTCTTCGTCTGTTATTTCTCCATATTCTTGTCATCTTATCTCGCATATAAGAATGAAGGGCAATTCATAGTGAACAAGTCCCTGCTGTCAACTCTTTGAGTCGAAACACTTATGATAGCATTTTCAGTTTTTGAACTGCATTATCTTCTAAGTATCCAGAAAGGGGAAGAAATGCAAACAGAAACAAGCTAGGATATTCCAAGGGGGGGGGGGGGTTGAGAGTTGAAATGAATCGCTTCTGGCAAACGTATACTATTTATTTATCCAAGTTTTGGACAGTTTTCGGTTGCAAATGAGTCACAGCAAGAATTCCAATCAGCTTATTTTGAAATTCTTACCACGTCTGTCTTTCTCTTTTTTCTTCTCTCCACGATTGTCGTCGTGTGTTTTGCTTTTAAATTGAATTTTACCACTTCAAACGGAGAATGCAGCCTTCCATGATGGTTGTTTAATAGCTTTCCGCTTTCTCGTTGTTAATCGATCTTGCTTATCGTTAACTGATCGTTAACTTATAGTAAATGCTGACCAAAAAAAACATTCCATAGTGTATTGTTTTATTAATAATAGCTGACAGAAACAAAACAGTCACTTATATATATAAACGACTTCATGGTTGGTTGACTAGATCTTCGTTGTTACTAGTGTATTTTACTTCTGACAAATCAAAATTTATATGTGTGTGTGTGTGAGAGAGAGAGAGAGAGTGTGTGTTCATTTCGGTTATTATTAATTACTACTAGATCGTGATCACTTTGTAGAAAAGTTACATGCAGTGTGTAATATCAAAGAGCTACAAAAAACCTTTCTCATAGGAGCAACAATGAAATGTTTTGTAAAGCCACTTCAGCATCAATAAACAGGGTGTAACCTCACACACCACGTTTTGAAATCCACCTACCAACTAAAGACATTAACAGATATCCATGCTCATGGTTAGATTCGAACCTACAGCCTGTTGGTTGGCGAGCGAGAACGCTATACACTCGGCGAAGCCAGAAAAAATTGCAGACGTAGAACAAGTTTTTTCTTATAAAGTTTTTGTCCTCAATTTTTTCCTTCATAGAGTTCCAAAGTAACGTGACATCATAACAACCTATTAATGCTACGATAGGCAGTTAATCCTATAACTAACAGACATAGCAGAATATATAGATATACAGTATATATTATGGGCTGTTCTACCCAGGAGGGGAAAAACGTTTTTTCGCATGAAAGCAGCTGATTAGGAAAAGTTCTTATAAATGATGAACGAATCTACTTCCTATACCAAGGATGTCAAACATGCAGCCCAAGGGCGGGATCCGGCCCACTGTAATGTTTAATCCGACCCGCGGCTCAATTTTATAATTTTTTAAAATGTTATTATTTTTTAATTTTAAATTATTCTGTTAATATATACTTACATAGGTTATAAAACAGTTTACCTTTAACGCTTAACGGTTAAGGATTAACTGTGCAAGGCGTGACCTTTCGCTGCGGAGCTGTGTTTACGTCGAGGAACGAAAGCGCTAACAAAGCTGCGTTAAACAAAGCATATACATATATAAGATCGATCGTTTTTGAATTTTACTATTATATATATATTGTCATATCCCTCACGAAAGATATATACTCAATTAGAGTATATATCTTTATACTATGTACTCAATTAGAGAATCAGTTACGTAATTGAAAATGAAATAGCCGTCAACGTCCTTTTCAGAAGGTGAATTTGTTTTAAAAAAATGCACGATGAAGGCTTCAGAGATAGTTGGTACTGAAAAACGGCAATTATTTTCAGATATATCATAGGAATACTACTGCTGAACGTATTATGGATATCTCTGAAAACTTAAACTTGCAACTTAAGAATAAAGTTTATTCTTTTCTTGCATTTTCCATTGTCATTAATGAAAGCACTGACATTGCTGATTTGGTGCAGCTTTGTATTTTTATTCGAGGTGTTGATCAAGATATGCACATCATATAAGAATTTGTGGATCTTGTACCTCTGAAAGGCCAAACAACAGGGGAAGATATATTTCAATCTTTGGTTGTCTCTCTAATTTAAATATAGACTGGAAACAGATGGTGAGTTGGACCACAAATGGAGCTCCGCGCAAATGGTAGGCAGTGATTTAGGTGTAGTGTACAGATTAAAATCAAAACTGCAAGCTATAAATAAAGATCACAATTTCTACGGTGTGGTATGCTGCAAAGCTCTCAAAGTGAACCATGTCGTTGATGTCGTGGCAAAAACAGTTAATTTTATACGTACATTAATTTGTCATTAATTTGAAATTAATGACAAATGCATTTGTCTTATTTGTTACGAACATGTTGAAGTTTACAAAAAATATAATCTTGAACGACATTATTTGAGTAAGCATAAGAAATAAGAAAATTTAAAAGGATCAGAATGTTTAGACAAGATAGCGACTTTGAAAGAAAATATAATCAAAAATCAATCTCTTTTTAAAAAGCTTATTCAGGAAAGACCATCTGTAACTCAATCTAGTTATGCGTTGTGTGAACAAATTGCTAAAAAACTTAAAACCCATAATGAAGGTGAGTTTGTGAAAGATTGCATCCTTACTGCCGTCGAGATTTTATGTTCAAAAAAACTGAGTTCGTTTAAAAATATTAGCCTATCAAGAACTGTTTCTGACCATATTAAAGATATCGCTGATGACATTCAAACTTCTATGAAAGTAGATTCAGCAGAATTTGTGTTTTACTCATTAGCTATCGATGAGACAACTGATCTGTCAAATAGCTACATTTATACGGGGAATAACTACAGATTTCAATATACGAGAAGAATTTCTTGCTTTAAAATCAATGAAGGGGACAACTAAAGGTGAAGACGTATTTGAAATGGACAATTCATCATTAAAGGATTTCGATTTACCGTATGAAAAACTGAGTGGTCTCGCTACAGATGGTGCTCCATCCATGGTAGGTCGTGAAAAAGGGCTCGTGGCTCTGATTAAGAATGAATTGAAGAAACATCAATTGAACCCAAATACTTTAATTGTGTGCCACTGCTTCATTCATGTTGAAAATTGATGTGCAAAGTCACTCAAGATGAACAGCGTCATGAATGTAGTAACAAAGGCCATTAATTTGATAAAAAGTAAAGGGTTGAACAACAGGGAATTCAAAGAATTTTTGCAAGATCTTGAAGCCGAATATGGGGACTTATTGTAGTGAAGTTAGGTGGCTAAATAGAGCTCTCAAATGCTCAAGCGATTTTATGAACTTAAAGACGAACTGAAAATTTTCTTGGACATTAAAGGTGTCCCCATTAAAGAATTGGAGGATGAAAAGTTTCAAAATGATTTAGCATATTTAGTAGACATAACTAGTCATTTGAATAATCTAAATTTGAAATTACAAGGCCGCAATCAGCTAAGGATCTCTTTGCTCACTCATATCAAGAGCTTTGAATCGATGCTTCAATTATTTCTTACCCAACTGAAAAAAAAAAAAAAACGCTTTACACATTTTCGAAATTTAAGAGAACACAATCCAAAATCAAGAAATGAGTATGCTGATGAGTGTCAAAGTGTTTTGAATCAATTTCAAATGAGATTTGAAGATATAAAAAATCAAAGAATTGAGTTACAAATATTTGAAACACCTTTTGATATACGCCCTGAGGAAGCTTCCGATTCCTTGCAATTAGAGTTGATTGATTTGCAGTGTGATAACACTGGGATCAAAATATAGTAATCTGCCTATATTAGACTTTTACAAATCTATTGATTCTGAGAAATTCCCTTCTTTAAAAAATAACGCCTTGAAAATAGCTTCTCAGTTTTCTACTACTTATCAATGCGAGCAATTTTTTTCAAAATTAAGTCTGATAAAAAATCGTCTTCGTACAAGACTCACTGACGAAAATCTCGCCAATGAACTACGAAAAGCCGTCTCATCATGGGCGGCTAATATTTCTAAGCTTTCACAAAAAAAAGCAGTTTCAGCCTTCTCACTAAAAAGTTTAAGATTAAAGGTAAGCTTCATTAACTTTGATGAAATATTTATTATGCTATTATTGCTTTAATAAAGTTCTCAGTTAAAATAAAATAAATATCATTTTTTAAATAAATTAAATATAGCCTTTGCTTGATTGTTATAATTATATGTCTGCACAATTGTAATTAAAATATACTATCAGATGAGAATGTTGCACATTTACTTATTGAGATATATATTGCACACTACATACACTATATATAAGAGTTAAAATTTGACAGTCGCCCGTGGAAGTTTTTAATTAGCAATTTTCGCTCTTGATGCTAAAAAGGTTCCCCACCCCTGATCTAAAAGGTTCTTAGATTTACAAGAAACGAAGCAAAAATTCTTCATTTTCTTGGATCCATTTTCTGTTAACACAGACATTGTGCCTGAAGAACTCCGACTTGAAGTGGTAGATATGAAGTGTGATTTAGCTCTTAAGGATAAGTTTTCAAAAGTAGACATAAAAACATTTTATCAGTATTTGGGAGATAAACATCCTGAATTCAAACTATTTTCTGCAAGAATAATGTCTGTGTTCGGAAGTGCATATGTTTGAGAGCACATAAACAAATCAAAATATTGTTCAGGAATAACTGATGACCATTTAAACGAGCTAATGAAAAGCCTCAACCACCAAGTCCTTCTCTCTAAATTTATATTCTGATAGAAAAGAAGAGAAGCCAAGTTTTAGAAGGCTGCAGCAAAAAATTAAGGTAAAAAAAAGCTTTTATTTCATTTCTTTTTGTCTACGTAAAATTATCTAAAAATGTTTTTTTGTCAAATTATTATCTACCAACTAAGAATAGGGTTTTTAGGAATAATTGTCCTTATCCGGCTTGCGAGATCTGGTTTATGCTTCCATCCAGCCCGCAAAGCCAAACGAGTTTTGACACCCCTGTCCTATACTGTACGTTGGAATTAGAAATGTTGGCACTGATTGCTCTGACTTGAAGCAACAGTAGATGGGTTTACCGTGAAAGCTGAGAATGGGGAGGAGAAGACAGTGCATTCAATAAAACTAACTAGCAGCAGAAACTGAATAATGATTACACGTATTTATTTCTGTTATCAACTAATCTGGTAACCATTAAAAACACGCCATGTCGCACTTTGCATCTTTAGTGCCGAAGTATTATTAGTAATGTCAGATGAGGCACAAGAACGTTTTTTTTTTTTAACTATCAGTGGCCCACAATCATTAGTCTGTGAGTTCCCGAACCTCCTAAAAAGAAGTTTATAACTCTCTCTCGTTAAAAGTATGAATAATACACGAAAAAAGTTAATAATTATCGAAAACATTATTTCTATAACAGCAAAATTCCACGTATCATCTATATTATACAATTAAAACAAGTACTTTGATCATTAACAAAAGTCATTATGCATTACTTCTATAAATTAATATTTATTACCGGCATTTTCTCATAATTGCAATCTAGACACGTACGGACTTTTTATACTCGCTCGTAATAATCACTCGATATCAAGTTTTGCGGGGTTGTGTGATAAATATGATTGCAGGGTTTATATAATATGAAATGCGACAATAAATAAAAAATAACTTGACTATGCGTATGGGTGCAATGCGCCTGTTGGCACTAACACAAAGCCGATCCTGATCTTATTCTTCTTTCTCTGCATACTTTAACCTACGTAAACGCCAGTAGATGAATGGAATCCACAGATTGCTTTTCCTAAGGGATCAACTTTAATTAAAAAGCATCTAACGTTGAATAAATTTAATTTTTTATTTTATTTTCTGCTGTTATCTACCGCATCCTATCAAGTAGAAACAAAATTAGTAGAATGTCAAAACTCTCCAAAAGAACAATAGCAATTTGTCATTTTTGTGTGCAATTTTTCATCTTGGGTAACCTCCTAACTCCTTCCCCCCCCCCTACACCCCTCCGAGTCATTGCCAGTATACGTAGGAAGAAAACATTCTTTATGCTAATTCCTATAATAAACAACATGGCTAGGGCATCGATAAATACAAATGATGATTATTAAGGAGACAAAACACGTACAAACAAAAAACAGCAAACACTCCGTAGGAGGAGGATTTTCAATTTTTTTTTCTTATTCGTTTTGATAAAAAGCTGATTCAGTGACAAGAAAAGTAAACTTGCTTTTCCTGTTCTGTTCATAATAGACTCGCAGTTATGGATTTAGCAACTTAGCTAAACGTACATGGTAACTTCATTATTTCTGAAGTCAAGCATTGTTCGTATAGGAGGTACTGCGTGTAAGTGTATCGAACTTTTGAATTAATTAAAAGTGAAACAAACTATATTAATTTACATTAACACCTTTTCCAATGATTTTAATGTCAAATTCCAATGATTAAAAAAATATAAAAATATTGAATTAATAATCATTATGAGAAAGAAGCAAATATCAAATAACATGTTAGTGTTTTATTTCAGCAGATATTAAGATGAGCGGTAATTTTTCTCATAAAATAATCAACAATTATCCTTCTGAAAATATCTGAGTAATAATCAGAATAATACTTTGGCTAATGTTCTAAAATTTGAGGTTAACCTGTTCCATTGTTCAACAAAGGGTGTCTAAATTTTTTTATTCGCTCTGAATGGTCAAGTTGGATAACAATTAGAATAGAAAGCGATTGCTACTTTGTAACACTAGCAGTAAAAAATAAAAGGAGAATGTTCGAAATTTTTATTCTCGTAAATTTACTTTGAATGTATAATTGCACAGAATTATAATTATTTCTCTTGTTCGCTGACACTCTTGTCAATAAGCGAGGATTCCAATCGCTGTTTGAGACTCCTGTCCCAAATAGGTTAAATATTGCTGCATAATCTTTAACTCGAAATTCATGAAGTTTTAGGATACCCTACCCCAAATCCTTAGCGTAAGCTCTTAGTTTTTGAGACAACCCTCCCCCCCCTCCACATACACACACACACACACCCATAATTTAAGACTCGCAGTAACCATTTTGCTAGATTATTGATCAATCAAGCTAGTTGAATTTTTAGGTTTTTAAATGACTACATCATCCCTAAGCTGTCTTCTCACGTATTCTGGCACGTAGCCATAGCAACATGGCATCTCTGGAGCTTCCACGTGTATGTTGTTAAGAGCAGTGGGTTGGTTACAAATCATGGGTTTATTGATAAGAAAAGAAATAGGTCATGGGTATACAAATAGCTGTCTGATAGTTCAAAGAAGCTGCTTCAGTGTCAGTTAAACTATTAGTAGTGTATAGTGTAGATAATTCTATAGAACGGTGCGAGCTGTAGCACGGATTTTTTATGAAAAGCCCTAATTCTTATTACATGCACTGCATACACAAACAGTATGACGCTTACTACTTTAGCCATTATGTTCCTTCGTTTAATTCTATCGAAGTATTTACCTATATTTTAATCTGTTGATTTTTAGGCACACGTTGAATTACTTTTAAGTTAAAAAAATGAAAGAAAGAAAAAGAAGTCATAATGGAAATAACGTTGAATAATTTTAAATATATAATGAGATACCAGTAAGTCTGAATTCGATAAGATGAAATCTTCTGGAAATTCGTCTCAAACTATTTCGTTGTAGGAGTGAATAGAAGTACACTCTACTAATAAGATATACGTATGACCTCCTTACATGGTAATTTATTTTATCTATCTGAGATCTATGAAACGGACTGAAAATAAAACGAGCGCTCTGGCTGTTAATATTTTTGTTTCCCATTCTACACATAACGCAATTAATGATTTTTTATAGGTATACTCTAATCAGAGGCGTAGCTAGAGAAGGGGGCGGAGGGGACGATCCGCCCCGGGCGGCACTTTGAACCTTTTTGAACTTTTGCAGTTAATTCTAAAATACAGTCTCGAAAACTCAGTTCCAACCATTGTAATACAACTGCGAATTTACAACTAGCAACACTTACAGCAATTGTGAGGAAAATTCGTAGCAGTAGTTGAGAAGAGTTTTTCTAAATAAAATTGATTAAGAATTACATTACTATGAAATAGACTTCGCCAATGCCATCGACGATTTTGCTAAACGAAAAGCAAGAAAAATAACATTTTAGAATGTTGAAATTAAAGTTTTACTTCAAAAATAAACATAGTGTTTTAATTTATTTCCCTATACGTCGTTTTGACTTTTTGTAGTATTTTTGGCGTGTATTGAGAGGGGCAGCAAACTCAGGGACCTCCCAGGGCGACAAAAGTTCTAGCTACACCACTGACTCTAATGTTGACATACAGAATATAGGCAAATTCCCCAGTAATCGATATGAAAAGGTCAATAAAGAAAGGCAGGTGTCTTTTCAGTCGAATACAATAAGACTGTCAACTTAACTATTAACTAGGTCCCAGACTGGTTTAGTTAATTGTTCCGTGATTATCCACAACTTGCTCCGTATATTTTCCAATTGTTCCACCATCTTCACTGGCTGCATCATGAAGAATACGAAAGTTTCAGCGAAGTTTTATTTTTGTGGTAGCTCGCAAATCGGCCTTCCGGCAAGGTCATATTTAGCTACTTCTTTGGTTGGATCTTTACGCTGAGGCCAGAGATAGATAAGGCCATTCATGAGTTAGTTTACGGATCAGTAAATAAACTAAACCTGACAAGGTTAACTTTATTAGTAGCTTACCAAAAATTCCCATATTCTCTGCCTTGTGCTCTTTAATCAAGGAAAATTGAATGTCTATACTGGGAGGTCACATGTTTGCGTGGTTTACCATTTTGTTTTCCGTTCTTTTGGGATAGCTTCAAAACTCTACGGAAAATAACACGTGCAAACTTAAGTATGCAAACATCTGAAAAGAAATCGAATGAGTGCCACCGACTTAATAACACGTAGAAATAATAACTAGTCATAAGTTGACTTTATTCATATTAAATATTAACATTAATAAAGTTAATGTTTAATACGATACTTTCTTTCTTCCTTATATTTTCCTTGTGTTTCGGTCTTAAAAGGTTCCTTCCCATCTCTTTCATTTCCTGACGCCGTTCCTAACAAAACATTTGACTTCCGCTCATGTGACCTTTGGAATTAATAGACCAGGTATGCCTAATGTAAATATTGAACTACTCGTGGTAAAAGATGATATAGCATGGGCTAGCACACGAACTAAGCAAAGACTTATCACAGACAACCCCCCCCCCCAAGGCGTTTTGTTTACTGGACCTGCAGGAAATGTGCACTTCTAAAGTACCCAATATGAAAAATCGCCTTAGAAAATAGAAATCGGAATGTTTTAATATAAAAAAAAAAGAATGGTAAGTAAAACAAGACATAAATTAGATTTGCAAGCAAAACTTTAAAGTATTAAAAGCGAAGTGAATGCACTTTGTAAACTTTTTAGAATTTTCTTAACCTGTTTCTTGCTATCGGTGGTACGACTCATGGACTGCTGTAGAAGACGGATTGTAGATCTCGTCCTCTGTGATTCCCATGTTAACAGCGTCAACAGCGTGTGTGTGTGTGTGTGTGTCCTTATATCTTCCAGACAGTTACAAATCCAAACATGTTTACTGTCGGTTTACTTTTAAGACAGTTTAATTAATTAATGATTTCAATTAACCAATGTTCCGATTCCATGTTTTCACAGCTTGCAACTTGTAACGGTTTTACACACGTCCAAATAAAGCTAGAGGGTGAAAAAAAAAAATAATAATAATCAAAGGCTAACAGAGTGACCACTTAATGCGACAGAACAAGGCAAAGAAACAAGGCCAAGAAAAGTTATTGCTACCGTCATTGGTCTGGGTCATAATTACCTTGAAGCTGATCGATCGTACAGAGTCAAGTGCGGTAATTTACATAGCTAAGAAAGTGAGAAGGAAGCAAAATTGTCATTAAGTATACAGGTAGACGTTCTCTTAACCTCTCTTTCTCTATTTTCGTTCTCGCTAAATTTAATTCGGTTTTGTTTCAAGTTAATAAACAAGAGAGATGGAGAATAGCAGACTTTGCTTAAAACATTTATGCAAAGCCATCGCTGTTGCCAGGGAGAGTGTTAGTAGTGCCCTCTATTAACAGATTGCCAATCTAGAAATACTTTAAAGCTATTGATGGAGATAACAAGGGCAGAGAGCAGGTTTAGTAAGACATCACACATTAACATCTGTCAACTTTTCCACCTACATCCGACTCTTTGTCTCCAACACTGGCCTTTCTTGGCAAAAAGAATTCAGATTATTGTACAATACTGTGTGACACTTCCTTGTGATAGCTGCTGCCTTCATAACTTACTACTTGAATTTTGACTTGGTTGAAAGCGAGTGGGAGATGATTTCATGGCCAAGTCGAAGTCTCCCTTGTTGTAATGAATGGGTTAATGGGTATTTTATTAAAATGTTTCTCCCACTCTATTTTCTTTTTTTGGAATTCTAACGATGTTTTCTTTATTCCGAAAACATAAAAAAGAATTAGTCTGAAGTATTTGCTTGTAATGTCCATATAAAGCAAAGAATTAGAAATCTGTGTGTCTTATGGTCGCTGAGCAAATTGTAAATCTGTCACGGTTCATATTTAGCAGAAAAAAAAGTGTGCTTGTAACGATTACAGAAGATTGGAAAAAATATGCAAAGTGAAAGAAATATTTGGAACTGTTAGCGATGATGTTTTGGAGTGAAATTTGATACGTGGTTCTAAACCAGTTGAACTTAAACACTTCTACCAAAAAAAAAAAAAAAAGAGACAGCAACAATGCTGGTTTGATCTCATATTGTTCATGTAGTAACAATCGATTTTTTTCTCTATTTAATTATACAGTATTATCATGAATACTGTTTTACAGTATATAAAACTTATTGTTAAACTGACCATAGATTTTTAATTCGTACTTATGTTCGTACAATATTGTCTACCGGTTTCGCTAGTAACTGACTAGCTTTCTCAAAGCTTGCACAGTACAAAAAAATGGTAAATGCAAAAAAGGTTTAAGAATACAAAAAAAACGTTAATACCTGTTAGGTAGCTAAGTTCGCGTGATATTTCTACTCAGTATCATGAACACGCGTTACATGCAAACGCGTAATATGATTATTATTCGCGTACTGTAGTTCTGTTGAACTGAGGGAATTAATTAGATTTTTTCAAGTATCGTTCAGTATGGTCCCTTGATTTCTGTTTAAGTTGCTGCCTGTACGTAGCACTACTGCTGCTTCTTTAAATAATCGATGTCTGTAATCTTCGTCTACGTAGGGCATAGGGCTGATATTCCAGTCTATAGTGTGGTTCGAAGTTGAAAAGTGATGTGCTAACCAGGAGGTGATCGTTCTGTTGTGATTTACATCGCCAACATATTCTTTCTGTCTTATTTCCAGGCTTCTCGAAGTTTGTCCAATGTAGGAAAGACCGCACGTGCATGGAATATTATACACACCTGGATATTTATAAAATGGCACACTGTCTTTAGGAGATCTTAGAATCTGTCTGATGCTAGTAATTGGTTTAAATACAACCCTAATGTTATGGGCCGTTAACAATCTCGCAATTCTGGTGGAAATTGAACCCATAAAGTGGATGACTGCTGTTGAAATTTGCTGGGAGACTGTTCTTTCTTGTTGGTTATCTTTGTATAGAAATTTGTTGATGATGTTTTGAGGATAACCATTTTGCGATAGTGTTATAGAGATTTGAGACAGTTCTGTTTGGACTTCTTCATCGTCGGAGATAAAGTTTCTAGCTCGATTTCTCAACATGCGGATGATGTTCTGTTTATGTGGCCTATGATGGTTTGAAGAGTAATGTAGATATCGTCCAGTGTCCGTGGGTTTTTTTGTAAATTGACAGTTTGATATTGTTACCTTGTCTTTTAACTAGTATGTCCAAGAAGTGTAGCTGTTCGTTGTTTTCTACTTCTAGAGTAAATTTGATTTTATTGTGGAGTGCGTTGATTCTATTGACAAACATATGTAGGTTTTTCCATGTTGTCTTTCCATATGATGAAGATATCGTCTACATATCTCCACCATATTGAAGGTTAAGGAGTAATGCTGGTGAAGATTTCATTTTCAAATTTCTCCATGAAAAGGTCTGCACATAGTGGTGACAGAGGGCTGCCGATAGCTAGGCCTTCTAATTGTTTGTATATCTTATTGTTAACTTTGAAGAAATTTGATTGTAGGCAATGCTTGAACATCTTTGTAATATCAGCAGGAAAGAGATCTTTGATAACGTTCATGACTTCTACTGGTACATTCGTGAACAAGGATACTACGTCTAGACTGGCCATTATGTCTGTTTGTGTTATCTTCACGTTTTTGAGTTTGTCAACAAAGTGTTGAGAATTTTTTATGTAGGATTCTGTTTGTCTAATTTTTCCCTTAAGTAAGTTCGCTAGGTGCTTAACCAATAGGTAAGTGGGAGAGAACCTGCCCCACTTACCTATTGGAGTAAGTGGGGAAGGTCCTAAATATACTAAATCAGATATACTAAAGAAAGGATTTAACTTTACAATCACTCCAAATTACATTCCTAAAATGAACTTTATGTGTGGAATTGAAAAAAGTCTCTACGCACCACCACAAGTTGTAGCCAACGATATTATATTCCAAAGCACGATCATCCTAGCAACAGCAAAACAACTAAAACTGAATACTACTCCATATGATAGGAAAGCTATTCTGAACTTGAGGAAGAACAAAGAAATAATAATAACTAAAGCGGACAAGGGGAATGCCACCGTCATCCTAAACTCAAAAGACTATTTTAAGAAGATAAACGACTTACTATCAGACAGTTCCACGTACAAAATCCTCAACAACGATCCTATCATGAAGAACTACAATGAGACAAACCTCCTGATCCGTAACATGAATACCTGGCCTGAAGAACTAAAAAGAAATTTTAAATCCTCACATCTCGTTACTCCAAGACTGTATGTGGGGCCTAGGGCATAAGGAAGAAGTGCCACTTCGTCCGATTGTGGATTGCAGGTCCTCCTCCGTGATTGTTAAAGGCCCATAACATTAGGGTTGTATTTAAACCAATTACTAGCATCAGACAGGTTCTAAGATCTCCTAAAGATAGTGTTCCATTTTATAAATATCCAGGTGTGTATAATATTCCATGCACGTGCGGTCTTTCCTACATTGGACAAACTTCGAGAAGCCTGGAAATAAGACAGAAAGAATATGTTGGCGATGTAAATCACAACAGAACGATCACCTCCTGGTTAGCACATCACTTTTCAACTTCGAACCACACTATAGACTGGAATATCAGCCCTATGCCCTACGTAGACGAAGATTACAGACATCGATTATTTAAAGAAGCAGCAGTAGTGCTACGTACAGGCAGCAACCTAAACAGAAATCAAAGGGCCATACTGAACGATACTTGGAAATATCTAATTAATTCCCTCAGTTCACCAGAACTACAGTACGCGAATAATAATCATATTACGCGTTTGCATGTAACGCGTGTTCATGATACTGAGTAGAAATGTCACGCGAACGTGTTACCTTAGCTACCTAACAGGTACTAACGTTTTTTTTGTATTCTTAAACCTTTTTTGCATTTACCATTTTTTTTGTACGAGCCTTGAAAAAGCTAGTCAGTTACTAGCGAAACCGGTAGGCAATATTGTACGAATTAAAAATCTATGGTCAGTTTAACAATAAGTCTTATATTTTGTAACATTTTCCGATCAAAAACATGTATAATTTAAACTGTTTTACAGTGTTGAAAACCGCTATATAAATACAATATATACATGACGAGAATAAAGTTAGTTGCTGAAAAAAAAAAAATCTGCTTTGAATATAAGAAAAAAATGAGACATTCTAACAGAGAAACGTAAAAAACATTCAGGCAATGAATTTCTTCAAAAGAAACAGTAAATAAAAGAGAGGAGAAACGGAATAAATTCTTATAATGTTTGTTGTTAGACAAAAGAGGAAAAGAAGTTGATAAAACTTCGTGTAATGCTACTTCTGTTGAGAAAGAAGACTGATGAATCGACACGTATAAGAGTGCGCTAGACAATATTTATAAAACAAGGATGGGATGGTCTATAAGAGAAACTTATTTGGATTTAGAAAGTCGAATTATATTATTATTATTTTTTAAATATCCTGGCTGTGGAAGGATGTTTTAATGCTAGCATTTACAGAATTAAGATCTTTCTTAGTGGTCGTGCTATTAAGAAATATCAGAATAGACTGACATCACTGCTTGTTTAAAGGAATACATCGTGAATTTTTCTTCATAAACTGCTAAATACTACTTCTTCTTCTTCATTTATTTTGCAGCTTTCTTTGTATATCACTTCATTTTATGAAAAAAAAAAATATTTTTCTCCCGTAGCTCAAAATTTCATTCGAAATCTATCTTAAAAATTGATCTTTTGCATGAATTTTCAACTCTTGGCTCTAATTTCCTTGAAAAATTTGAAAGTGGATTACTAACAAACTGAAGTATTTAGCGTATTTTTTTTTTATTTATTGTAATCTGAGGTGTCCTAAGGAGTTAATTATAAATATTCCAAATAACAATTAGAATCTCTCTCCTTCTCTCTGCTATATATAATTTCGTACTGGCTCCAGATGACTTGAATGAAATAGAATTGAATGGACATCTTTTGTTGCTTGAATAAGTCAGATGATTAGGGAAGTTATGCTAAGGGGGAAAACAAAATTCGAAGTGGTCAGAACTACATAGATAAACAGAACTACTTCTGTGTGAGAGGGAGAAAGCTATCCACAAGTGGTTTTGATAAATTGACTTATTCACAATAATAAACAACAAAATGAAATAATCGATGCATATAAATAATATTAATTGAAATTCAATAAAGACAAGAATCGTGTTGTATACATTTCACCGCATTTATATACTGCTTAAATTCCATAGGATTGCTTCATAAACTCTAATCCCAAAATAAAGCCCGTACATATTGAATGCAAAAAAAAAAAAAAAAGAAAAGAAAAAGAAATGGAGAACTTATTGTAAATATTCGCTTCGCAAATTAGAATCTCTCTGGGGAAGGAGTGTCCTAGGTTCGATTCCCGTCAACGATGTGAGGAACTTAAAGATCTTCCTCAGTCATAGCCAAGTTAGCCGGTTTTGGGCGTGGACAGCAGGGTTCTTCCCCCCCCCCCAGTTTATCTGGGGTTTTTCATCCCGCAAGCAGGTAAAACCGACCCCGTGAACCCACAAGGATACAGTCATGAATATCGCCCTTAGGGGACTCAATCCGTCCTAGACGGATGAGAAGGATAGGATAATAAATTAATATAATAATATGAAGGAATTAGTATCAACCAGTATACGCATTATAAAGTCAAAATATTAAAATAGTATTATTCGTTTCGTTTAGTGAATTCTGGACTTGGTGTGTGTGTGGGGTGGGAATTACTTATTTGTGATAGTTTGTAGTGAGGGGGAAGGCCTAAAAATCAGGAAAACAGAGTTACGTAATTTATTGAATTTTTTTCTTAAATATGATCTATGAAAACAAGAGTGTTGGTGCTATGAAATTAATTTCTTTGACAATTTCACCAACGAAAGGGTTGTAAACCAAGTTAGTACTGCGGTTAATCCGAGACTACCACCCTAGGAAACTTCCGTAGCTCATTCGATATCGGCGATTCAAATGGAGCTTTTTTCACGTAATTTTTAACAAGCAATTTTATAAAATCATGACTTTACTTCGCATTCCTAGCTTCGTTTCTCTCTCTCTCTCTCTCTCTCTCTCTCTCTCTCTCTCTCTCTCTCTCTCTCTCTCTCTCTCTCTCTCTCTCTCTCTCTCTCTCTCTCTCTCTCTCTCTCTCTCTCTCTCTCTCTCTATCTATCTATCTATCTATCTATCTATCTATCTGTCTACAACTTCTGACATGCACAGAAATCACAGCCATGGAAAATAATCCAGCTGTCATCTTGCTTGGGAATGTTATCGTTGTTGTACTTCGAATTCCTGTACTAATAATCTAGTTACGTCAACTAAAAATCAAGAATGACCCTTCTCTATAACCGTCCTTAATAACGTTTTGTGTATGTGTTACAGAGAGAGAGAGAGAGAGAGAGAGAGAGAGAGAGTCTGACCTGTATTAAAGAAGACAAAATATCTTCTTGAAATGTCGTAGATCACTTTCAAGTACCAAGCCTGATTAGGAATTGACGTCTATTTTACTGCTACTAGTCTACAGACAGTGGCTTCTTGATTGTTTAAATGTGGAATTGTTACCTTCCTGACGCCAGATCTGGTTGCCTAGTGACCGAGTGCACGTGGTGGGCTTCCAAATAGCTATTTAGCTGATGGCTTTAGTTAAGCAGGCGTCGCGTGTATTGTTAGAGTTATGATACTCTCAATTGAAATACAGCCCATAAAAGGCAGACTGGAGTCCAAAGTGGTGAACATTTCCGTCATTTTAGGAGAAAGTAAGAAATGGGACATCATTTTAAAGAGTACTTTACAAAGAATTTAATTTAATACTGGCATTTTGTGTTGGAAATAGGAAGTAATTTAAAGCGTAATCTCATATTCGCTTTGGAGATATATCAGACTTATGATCACATTTCATTAACAACTACCTCTAGTGGAGCGTTGCGCAATATTTTTAATGACAAGCATCCACAAAACCACTTTCCGTACTCCCACCTGTACATTAAATACTTATCAATGTATAAATAATATCAATCAAAAAACCAAAAAAGCATTCTGTAAGTATCCTTGAATTAGTAACTTAATATTTTCTCACATTTCTATCCATCGCACATTCCTCCAAGATCCACAAATGAGTTGGGAATCACCAAAGTATTAGTATTATTATTATTAGAACTTAGGCGCGAATAGAAAGCTAAAATATTTCTTAGTTTAGTTTTAAACTACACGGTCTACATATCTGATGGATGCTATGTAAGGATAACTTATTGTTGCCAATGGAAATGCGAAAGCATAATGTGACGTCAGTCTTACGACATCATGACATCATAAAAACAAAACTATTTGATTAAAAAAAGAGAGACTTATAATTTTAAAAGACACTTTATATAAAAAAAAAACCTCTCGATTGTCTGATGACGGGATAAAAGCATTCAAAGAAATTTTCTTTTAGTATTCTACCCTACATTAAAGTTATATCTTGTTACTGTTTAATATAATGTAGGATGGTGCAGCTACACAACCTCTTTCAACATGGATTTGTAATTAAGAATTAAAAAAAATAATAATAATAATACAGCTGGAATGAGTGGTTCCTTTATAACATAGTATAGTTTAAGTTAAAAATTCCCCGAGCATAAGCAAACCATTCATTTGAGTTACGTTTTATTTTTATTATTATTATCTAACAGACCTGATATATGTTATTATCATACCCAATAATCTTGTACTTTTTCATAACAGTCAGTCACACAAAATAATACAGCTATATTATATCTGGTAAAAAGATATAATATATGTGTGAATCATGGGTTAGGAGAGAACTTTTCTATTATTTCTAAACCAGTTATTCGTGATATTCTCTGAACAATTGTACGTGCGATTCTTAGGGGCAACAACACCTCGGATGAAATGGTATTCAAAAGGACAGGTGAACGAAGAGAAAAAAAAATCGTGTTCTGGATTGGTTTAAATTTAAATCTTTTAAGTTAAAAAAAAATATATATATATATATATATATATATAAAGGGAACAAGTAATGGATGATGATATATATCTCTCTAAAACACATAATCAAGAGATTTGTGTGTCAATAGTACTTAATCGCGTGCCTTAAAATTTCGCATATCTTTACTGTCGACCTACCAAGCTTTGTTTATGTATGGCGCACTACTCTTGGGAATAAATGAAAATATAAAAAAAAAGGCCATAGGGAGTGTGGCCTTTTTTAGAGTGCGGAGAATAGTTTTACAAAAATAACTAGTATTTCGATTTGCGACTATAATTATCTAAACAGCTAGGTTTTTGAATTTTGAATTAGTTTCTTTATTTATAAGCATTAAGTGAAGTCCTCCACTTTACAGCAGCCCAGAAGAAGCTGTCTTATTATAACGTATTCCCTATCGAGAATCCGGAAATAGCATATTACTAGTGCAAATACCACTCCCACCTCGAGAAGTCCAGATGGTAATTTCAATCTTGACGTCTGTGATCAAGGGAACGTTTTAAGGCATTCTTAAAAATTTTAGCTGCCTTCGTAATTACAAAGTTTCCCTCCCTCCCCCCTCAAAATGTTTCATATGTAGGTTTCTCATTTCACAAGACATTTCCAGATAATATCAGGAATGTGTTACCTGATATATCTTATTTAAGTGTAACAGCAGCCAGACGGACCCTTCTCAATGCCTTAATTGAGAACTAGCAAGTTATTTTTTTTCGGTCACCTTGTAATAGTCCGTATACGGATCAGGCCACGAGATAAATGCATAGCTATTTAAGGTCAGTGAGGTCAAATACATGATGACTAGCCTCTTTTGCAGTTAAGTCCGAATTTAGTTTTAAGAACAAGCCTTTCTTAAAGTATGTGAGATATAAATAAAGGAAATATGGGCCTAGATAAAGTCCTTCTGTTATTCTCTTTCTTGGAAGAAGGAGGCATTTGAATTGGATCATTTGCCTTCACACCTCAAGTTACAAATCATTTTCGCGCAAAACGAGATAGAAGTCGGAGCACGTGGCTGACAATGGGTGGTCGCGTTCTGGTGGTGTAATGTTTGATGCGGCCGACAGAAACAAGAAGAGAAGATACGGGCGGCATTTCTTAACTGAAATAAATGATGTCACGTCCTTGACCTTTTGAAATGCGAGTAAAGGCTTTTTCTTCTAGGGGAAAAAAAAAATCGAAACGTTTCGGACGATAAGTTGCCACAAACAACTTGTTTGCAATGTTTTTCTTTTTTTTAATTTTTAATTTAGAAGTAGTTAAAAAAAAAACTTGCTGAAAAAGACCGGATTCGCTTCTAAAAGATTTGAAAGTTCAACTTAGACTAATTTGATTCGTTTTTTTCTCTTTAGGAATTTCAACCATGGGTGTGTGAAGGAATACAATTACTGGAATTTGAGGAAATAAAATATACGCAATATTTTTATGATATAATAAAATATATGTAAGGAAATTACTACTGCATGGCAATTGATATTTTTGTTTTGCATCTCTCTCTCTCTCTCTCTCTCTCTCTCTCTCTCTCTCTTGCTCACATTCTTGAATGTGGCCATAAAAGATTGAAAAAAAAAATATTTTAATGTTATTCATTTCGAGTATTATTTGTCCGGGTACGAGTATATTTCTAAGGGGGTTATCCATGAACCTATTCTAGCCTTTATGTATTCATATTCGAAAGAGTATGGTACGTTTTTACTAACAATTGGCTATTTTAAAATTTAAATGATGCGCAGAGAGACATTGATACCACAGCAATGTCATTCTATATCAGCTAACATTAAAATAATATTTTAAGATTAAACTAACAAAAATATAGCAGCGATGGAGGAATAGGTTTAAAACAGTTTTAGTTATTCTAATTGTTTAATTGATTTCAAAATTACAGACATTAAATTCTGTTCGCAGTCAAAATAAGATTTATAGAGATGCAGTTAACCTTAAAATTTAATGGTCTAAAGTGAATGTATATGAAATTCAAAAAGACAACAACAACAACAACAAGAAATTCTTCATTTCCATTTGGGTCGCGTCCGGTTTAATCGATGCTCTTTGTTTTTACGTTTCCTATTTATCCATTGAGTCCAATATGCTTGAAATCTTTAGGTGTACTTTCTTTCTTTCTATCTATTTTATTTAGATTTTTCTCCTCAGGTTAGAGTTGTTTATGTAAGGTAAAAAGAAACACGATAAATTAGTAAAGGAAGATATAAGTGATGTCTTACCTCATCTAACTCTGCGTTAAAAACATCTCTTTACAGGTCTTGGAATGTCCTAATTTTACAAGACAAATATTGGTGGAAACGTCTTTCGCCTACAACGTACTCAATGTTTAGAAGTCGGCACCTTTTTAAACGAGACACGTTAAGACTTTTTTTGTATAATTTAGGGAGAATGTGTGTTTTCTTTTGGATCTATTTCCGCCTTTTCTGTCAATGCCTGCGGTCTACATATTGTAGCCAAACACTCCAAATAAAAAGTCTCTGACAATTGGAAAAATGGAGTGACAGCATAGGACTTCACTCTCTCTCTCTCTCTCTCTCTCTCTCTCTCTCTCTCTCTCTCTCTCTCTCTCTCTCTCTCTCTCTCTCTCTCTCTCTGCAGTATTTTTAACTATTAAAAGTGCTTATTCTCTGCCCAACTACTTCCATATAAACATAGATTTTAAGCTCTTTGATACAAGCTTCTGTAAATACATATCTGTCCTATATTTCCAGCTTTTTTTTTTTTTTATAAAATTCCAAGTATCTACATTTAGGATCTAAAAATCGTGGCATTTTTTTTAAATTCCACACTCCATTTTCATACCTACGTTGGAGAAAAAATTGCGAATTTTTCAAATTCATCACTATGAATGTTTGTCCACAACGCAATTTAGAAAATTTTCCATTCAAAGAAACACGAGTCATTACCCACCATAGAGGCCCAAGTAAAGTGGGGAGGAAGAAGAAGAAGAATACGTTTCTTTCAGAAGGACAATGAACAATGAAAAGTAGAAAACATCCCACAAATGAACTGCCGCTTTCATTAAGGTATAAGCCCATCAATTTATCCTTTTCAGGATTCCAGGTTTAAAATTAGAAAATGTAATCATTTTATTTTTCTTCTAATAATACATGCAGGCATGTGTCTTTTCCTTTTCCACAAAGAATTTCTTTGCTTTCATCAGCACTAATCCCAACCCACCCTCAACTAAATGGTATTTCTTCGTAATGAATTGCATTCATTGCGCGTATGTATACATAAGCTAAATTTAGTGTTGCGGTGAGCATCGGGAAGGAGAGATGTAAGTTAAATTTATACTCCATGGTACGGCTGTCCTTAAAATTGATTAAAGTGGCTAACTGTCTTTGAACTCCAAGTTATTCGTCTAGACGTGCTCCTCCACGTCTCTTTGGAGTCTTCTTCTTCCACCTAAACTGTTAATCTTATAAGTAAGACATATAATTTAAAAACAAAAAAAAATCTTTTATATCTCATTGAATTATTTGAAATTTCGATTTTATTAACATTCATTTGAGAAAAACTAAAACCAAACTTCGTTTGCTTAACTTCCTTAACAAGCTTTCTTCATTTTATATATACGTGCCTGACAGTGGCGGCTCGTGGCTTGAAATCGTGGGGGTGCTGCAACTTTCGAAATATACATACACACCGTAAGTACAGTGTATAAGTGTTTGGATAAAATATCAAAATTATGGTAAAATTAAAAAAAAAAAATTAAACATGAATAAATATTGTTTATTATCGATAAAATTATACAGTTTGGTATAATTCAAAAATTACTTTAAAATAAAATCCATTATCATAACCCCAATAATGTTTCAAAATAAAAACTATAACAAATGTTATGTCCTTAATTGTAATGTCCAAATATTTAAAGAAAGGGAGTAAATACGATAAGCACTACGAACACTCTACTACCGGCGCAAACTGCATATAAACAACAGTGGAACTGCGCGACGGACAGTGCCGCATTACACTAACAGCTCGCATCTCACAATGATGTGCATATGCTTGCGCGAATAGTAATATGACACTGTGGTAAACACAGTGCTACTAGCGTCCTTCGCCCTCCTGAGTGCTACAAGATGGATTTTTATTATTTTTTATACAAAATAAGAGAATTGTATAAGATTGTTGATGATAAAATTAAATATTACAAGCAAATATAAATAAATCATCATCATCATCATCATCGTCATCGTCAAATTCCTGAATATAAATATATTTATATATCGAGAAAAATTGGGGGTGCTGTAGTTCGGCAGTACCTATGCACGAGCCGCCCCCGGTGCCTGACAAAAATCGTCATTCTTTAGCGTATTAGCCAATATTTGAAATACTTGAATTATTTCAAAAGTGTATTCCTGTTGTTAAACCAAACCCAAAGATTTATTAACAAAATACATTTATAGGCCTCCAGTATAATCTCCATTCTGCCTTTTTACTGCTGTCCAACGTTTAGGTGATTTGTATTCCCGTCAGCACCGTTCTCACACGGAATGGTTCTCTCAACTTAGGGAATAGATCGAAGTCTAGAGCTTTCGCGTTAGAACGGTACGCGGTAAAGAAGAGAGGAAGGGGAGGAATGAAGTAGCACTTACACTCGATACGATCCGAACCTTCACATTAAAAAAAAATGTTGAAGTTATGTCTAATGTCGTCTCCCTTGAGAATTTTACCCCGCTTTCGGAGTGTGAAAATCAAACTCGAAAAAAAATTTTCGAAATACTAGTGAAAAAGTGGTCATTCAAAAATCAAAATGATTATAAAGAAGTAAGGGATACCTTATTCTTCAGAAATCTCTAATGATAGCATCGTTCAAACAATGCTATCATTTTACGAACAAAAATATCGAACAAAAATGGGAAATGGGGGAAATTGTTGGCTACTAACTTCTTCCTCATACGACTGTATACAGATTACATCATTCAACCATTCACAGCAAAATACGGAATACAATTTGAGATTTCTGACAATTTCCGTAAAGTAAGATCAGAATGGAGAGACATCCTTAAACGCTGCTACAGATCACATCGCTCAACTGGTTTTAATCATGTATATGTCGATTGTTTTACTCAGTTCATATAAATATAAGTGATACAGTAGCGAACATATTAATCCGAACAAGCCAAATTTTCGTCAAGGTTTTGGTTTGGTTTTTGTTTCGGTTCACAATAATTTTGGTTTTGGTTCACTAATTTGGTTGAGTGCTGCTTGTTTTAACTGTCTATGATGTTTATTAAGAGTGTTGTACGTTTTTAATAGTGTAAAGAAGTTGATTCGTAGTGTTTTATTCATTTTTTGTAGCTGTAAAATGGATACATCTCTAAGAAACCGTTCAGAAATATGTACTCTTTCTCAGCACACATCCATGACTTAAAGACAAATTGCCAACGAGTGTGGTTTGGATACTGTTAATGCGATTTTAAAGGGGTTTAGGGACATTTTCTCCTGACAGTAAAGGAATGTGTGGGCGGATAAAAAAAAAGGTAAACTGCACTTATTCAGGATCGTTTATTAGTTTTTAAAAAAAGCAAAATGAATCCAAGATTGTCTGCTGTAGACTTAAATAGAGACTTGGCAGATAGTGGGATTAATGTTTCTGACATGGCAATCCATCGAAGATTGTTGGAAGCGGGGTGGACTGCCCACAGACCAAAAAAAAAAAAAAAAAAGAAAGAAAGAAAGAAAGAAAGAACTGTTTGCGAAGGCTATGCAGAAAAAGAGGCTCCAGTGGACAAAAGTGCACAAAGATTGGACTGTTGAGAAGTGACAGAAGGTCATATTCTGAGATGAGAGCCATTTCTATGTCCAAAGAGAGCGAGTACCCTACGTTTCCATACCCATTTTCAACAAGCTCCTAAGCATCGAGCTAAAAAGAAGATATTCTGGGGTTGTTTTACACATGATGGTCCAGGATCACTTGAGCCTGTTGACTTTATGATGAAAAGTGACCAATGCATAAAAATATTGGAGAAAAGAGTGGTCCCACAGATCCAGAAAGACAAAGAACTCATCTTCCAATAGGATCTCGCTCCATGCCAGACTTCTAAAAAAGTGAAAGAGTTCCTCAAAAATCACAACATCCAACTGCTTCATTGTGCAGGTAACTCTTCTGACATTAACCCAATAGAAAATGTGGGCCATAGAAAAAGAGACTTGGAAAATTAAATTGTGTTACAAGTGATAATTTAATACAGTCCATTATAAAAGTATGGTTTCGAGATGCAGAAATAAGAAAAATGTGTTCTACGTTGGTCGAATCCATGCCTAAGTGAATTAATGAACTTATTAGGAACAGAGGAGCACATGTAATCTTTAATTATATGTGCTCCTCTGTACTTATTGTACTTTTTGTACTTATTTCTTGCGAAAAAATATTTCTTTAAAATGTGAGTGTTCGGATTAATTTGTTCGCTACTGTATCTGATTAAAACAAAATCTCATAACGTAAAGAAAATAAGCCAATTAAATGAAGACGTAGGAGAATGACTACAATTTAGAAGCGTACTACTTGGCTGACATTAGTGTTTTTATTGTGGATAATGTAGAAAGTCCTCTCTGAAAGATCCTCCGTAACTCAATCGGTATAGACGAAGCCCTTTGGTCAGAAAGACCTGGGTTCAATTCCTGTCTATGACGTGAGGAACCTTTATCGGTCTCTTTCGACTAAAGGTGAGTTAGTCGGTCTCATATGGGGGTATAAGGTGTTTTTCGTCCCTCAGAACAGACAAACCGGCCTCATGAACAAACACGTCTACAGACAAAAAAAAAAAAAAAACCTTCTCCCTTCGGCCAACGTCAGGCTCTGCGACGGTTGGGATCGCGCGCGTAAAGTCGCATCATGTAAAAAGGCCGACCCCAAATAGATGGAATAAGGCCCAAGAGAAACGTCTTCTCTGAAATTCGAGCAATTCAATCACAATAGTAAGAATATTACCACTAATTATTAAAAGTAATGCTAGTAAAACAACTGTTTCTAAATTGCAGCCAGCCAGTCTTTTGCTACATCCTTGCCTCAGTACCTGAAATATTCTTTTATGAGATTATAGTCTGTTATTTCGTTACATACCTTTAGTCGTCATCGTTTGCTTCGGAATATCAAACTTTATTTAATAAAGTTGGATATGATTTCTGTAGTGGATTTTCTGACTCAAATATGAAATACCAGAGATTTCTAGAATAACAAAAAAAAAGTTTAATTACCGTTCCAGACCCTGTAACTGAGCTTCGCTCGAAATTACCTAAAATTCGTTCCAGACGGAATTGAATCTTAGATCTGAATTTAGTTCCGTTGAAAACTAAATCCAGACCCAGTTGCAAGATCCTGTACCTGCAGTTCTAGTTTTTCCTTTAAACAGGCAAACTAGAGTAAGGACACACTTAACAATATATTAACATATCATGGATATGATTTCTGTAGTGGATTTTCTGACTCAAATATGAAATACCAGAGATTTCTAGAATAACAAAAAAAAAGTTTAATTACCGTTCCAGACCCTGTAACTGAGCTTCGCTCGAAATTACCTAAAATTCGTTCCAGACGGAATTGAATCTTAGATCTGAATTTAGTTCCGTTGAAAACTAAATCCAGACCCAGTTGCAAGATCCTGTACCTGCAGTTCTAGTTTTTCCTTTAAACAGGCAAACTAGAGTAAGGACACACTTAACAATATATTAACATATCATGACATCCTGCCTCTGCGATATTTTTAACACAGCACACACATTTATCTTTCACGCTCCGCAGGGCTGTCCTCTTTTTTGGATAATAATAATAATAATAATAATAATAATAATAATAATAATAATAATAATAATAATAATAATAATACATTTAGATGTCGAGCTTAAATATCTAGATCCATTGCTATTTTTTTTTCAAATCAAATAATATCTGCTAATTACAATTAGCATTAAGTAATCAAATTTTACTATGCTCTCCTGTGGAATTGCCGTTGAGGTAGAATAGTGACGATGATCATGCTTAACTTGCAGGTGTCTCAGAAAAATTTGACATATTTGACACTCTTCTAGAGTGGAAAGTTTAGTGTTACAAACCTGCATTGTTGCCTTTTTTACACGTTTTTATAATATTACTTTTTGCGTGTAATTTGTAGTGCGTGACTGTTTAGCGAGATGTTAGAAAATCCAAATTGACCTCTGTACCTATGTTGTATTTCCCGTACTTTTCTCAGATTTCTAAAACTATTTCAGAACTAGTTTGAGTTGCTCAAAAAATAACTTTCTGTCACTATTTTCTTTCTTTTCGTAGCTTTCAAACTGAATGTCTGTGTAGGATTCTCTCATATAAAGAAATGTAAAAAAAAAAGGAGGTAGGAGAATTAATGTGGGAATAATTGCTGAGACACCTTGTATATTTAAAGGATGTCTTATAAAGAAAGGGGGGGGGGAAGAAACCAATCGCATAACTTAACGACGAAATAATACCACAACGAATCAGAAAATGCATAAAAAAAAGAAAATGCATAGAAAATGCACAGAAAATGCATAAAAAAAGCACATTAAGAGATTCAAAAAAGGAAACTGAATAATATATTTTTTTTAAAAAGTCTATGATAAAATTTTCGCTTCTTTTTATTTAATATTTACAAACGCTTACAAGTTCTTTCACTCAATTAAATATTTTTAAAAATGAAAGAAAAAAAATTAAATATTTAATACACACACGCGCGAACTTTGGACATCGATAATGTGCTACTACAAAAAAAAAAAAAAAATGTATGAAAAGCAATCACATAGTGGCCACTTCTGGAACTAAAAACTAACCCAACTACGCTAAAACCGTATCAACAGCGAGTTGAGCATTCGCTTAACACAACACTATATCAAATTATTCCTATGTTAAGTGTTCTGAGAGAACATATAATTACTTTTTATTTATGTATCCTCAACAATTTCTTTTAATCTAGCAGCCACCTTTTAATACAAAGGTTAGTATTACCTAAGTTACTGTATTGTACTGTGTAAGTTAATTTCAAGGTTTGTCGTTAATTAAATCCAAATCAGAAAAAGAAATTCACGTGTAGAGATCATTTGCTAATATTCATAATGAATGCAAGATCACTGCGCCGGGCTGGTTGGTCGAGTGAATTGCACTTCGGCTTTCCAGCTAACAGGTCGAAGGTGCGAATTCCACTGTAGTCACGGAATGTTTGTGAATATCTGTAGGTGGTAATGGATTTTCATCACTTGGTGTAAGTCCAGCACGAGGCCTGAAGTTTTAGGAAACTCTTCCCTTTTTTGGTCTCTCTAACTTACTTCAGAATAACCTGACACTTCGCCAAGGCACGATACTAGTGTATGATAGATTTCAACCTTTAGTTGAAGGAAGTCGTTTAAAAAATGCATTGAAAAAAACACATTAAGATTAACACTTTATGAAACCGGCAAATACCTTATGTTGAAAAGCTCTGATAAAGGCTCTCCTTGACAGGATTCGAACCCAGGTCTTTCCAACCAAAGGACTTCATCTATCCGTACGTAGGATGGCACAAAAGTCACTATAATAAGTTTGTTCCTATTATAATATCTGGATGCAAAAACGTTTCATATTTTTATCTTTTCTTATTCCACTAACGAAAACAAATGTAATTTAAAATAAAAGAAGGAACAGAAAAGTTATTCCGATATATTTATCTTTATATTTATTCTTCTTTTTTGTTTTTATTTTGTTTATTAGTTATGTTTTTATTTACCAATTTTATTTATTTGTTTGTTTATTTCATTTATCTTTTGTAAAATTAACCTAGAATTAAATATTACTCTAGTCTTTGGAGCTTTGCTCCAGTTCTGTTTTTGCCTCTACCGCACTTAAAAAGAAAATTCCGACATCTTTATATAATCACGTAAGGTAACATGAATCACCGAATTTTCACCACCCACCACATGTCATTTAGGAGTGGATGAATTAAATACCAGACGCAACTTTTAAACCATTAACATGCGGTTAAGAGTGGGCGTATACACGTTTAGAAAATTAGAGTTTTACTGGCGTCACTATTTAGTCAATTTTCCCCGCAAAGATGTTTGAAATTATAGAAACTACAATTTCCTGCTGTAGAAAGAGGACTTTGTTGCCTTTATAGAAGGCTATTAACTACGTACAGCCTTAGAAGATCAAGCGCGAAGATAAACAAGGACTAATGAAGGCATTTCGGATGAGTCAAGTTCCATTACAAGTGTTGAAGTCTGCAACTGTTGTATTTTGCTTTAGAAATGATAATTATGGCAACGCGTAGTAAGGTCTTAACCTTGAACTATGAACAGTTGCATTCCTTTTATAAGATTGTTCTGGAGGTTTGACTATGTAGATGGATTATCCTACATTTTTAATTAATAGCGCCACATTTATTGAATCTCTATTATCATCATCTGTGTAACATTAGTGATAGCTGCTAGGTGGCGCTCAGATCAAATGTCGTATTTCTAATATATATATATATACTGAGTGATTACAGGTGGTGGTGTTCCATTGCAACACTGAGCCTATCCCTGTCATCGTTCAGTTGAAAAAGGGCGTCACTTCTGCGTGGGTGGAAACGCGCCTTTCCAATTAGGGTTTGGATTGTTGATAATTGCGCAACCAATGATCTCAGTTAATTACTCATTGCTACGCTAAAGTCATTTGAGTGAAGTATACAACTGAAGCTGGTTATACAAATTCCGTACATTCAATTATAAAACGCCTTAATTTGTTCAGATTACTGCTGTTCTCCGAAGAAACTCCTCTTCCGCTATTCAAAATTAAAGCAGTCCGTGATGCTTTAATGATAGTTAAGTAGTGATGTAATAGATGACTATTAGTGTAAAGAATGATGATATAGAGTTCCCCCTACACACACATTTGTGCATAGTAACAAGTTTTATAATTTCATATAATAAACACAGGATTCGTCTTAAGACATATTTATATATCCAGGTCAAAATACGCTTTTGTGCATATGATTTGTGTCACTAGATTGTTTGGAATTACTGAAGGAAATAACATTTATTCACAAATCCTGTCTGAAAATAAAATAAGGTATATAGATTGCATTTTACATGTCCAAAAGGAGTTGGACATGTAAGTCAGTACAGTAGCGCACTCAGGATTTAATCTTGGGGGGAGGGGGCGAGTTGAGTAGACAATTTGAGAATACACACTACACATCGCATACGACCTATGACTGAGCATCTGCAAATGATCGCTAATTCATAAGTAGTATAGAAATAGAAGACACGACAAAACATAAATAAAAAAATGAATTTTAATAGGAAAAGATTTTTGGAAAATTTTCTAGTGTTTTTTTTTTTTTCTTTTTCTTTGGGGGAAAGGTCCCATGGCTCCCATCCAGGTGCGCCACTGATGTAAGTTCTCATTTTTCTACAGACATGAGAAAATAAATGTAACTGCTCAAAAACCAAGAATTTCATATTACAGCAGTCAAGTAGGACTACAGTATTTTTGCAATGATGTGGAAACTATTGGTGTGTCACCGTATTTAGGTCCTTCTTTTATTATTGACAAACGAAAATATTACAATGATTATTAACTACAACAGAATGTCGGGTGTGGTTTTCTCTAAGGTTTTCTTCCTTCCTTCTGTAGTTTTGACATATTAGGGAATTGGATTGAAAACAACTTTGTTAACGCTCCAATAAATAACTTTACCCGTTGTTCATAAGTTTTCGTTTTTGTAAATGGAACAGATGTTTGGCTTACGCGTAATAAGTATAAAACACTTATTTTATGTGTTTTTTTTTCTATTTTGATTATAAGGAAGAACTCCATATAAAGGAGACGAACATTAGTAAAGCCAGTTTGAGTCGCGAATGTTCCTTGTGTTAAAAAATAAATAAATAAAAGAAAAAAGGAGATAGTAGATCAGCGTTTTGTTCAAACAAATATTAAAGGTATTTAACGTATATGTTGTTCGAACCAGAGGATCCAGACTTTATTACTTGAGGAGAGAGAGAGAGAGAGAGAGAGAGAGAGAGAGAGAGAGAGAGAGAGAGGGAGGGAGATTGGACTTATTTATTTACTTATTTTTATTTATTTATTTATTTTATTTTTGAGTACACAACGACTGCTTACGATCTCTTTTTTTTCCACGTTAAGCCTTATGATGGGATTTTCCCCTTCAGCTGTAGCTTGAAATGCGGTAAGAAATTTACGTTTTCAACAAATAAGAAACTAGCTGATTGAAATTTAAATATGAATAAGGAATTATTATTTATTATGGAAACAAGCTATATGCGAATATTTTATTGTAGCGAGATAAATAATAGTAGATATCCCACAGAATCATTATTAGCACGTGTAATCCTAGAAAATGCTAAATGACAAGGTTTGATACTGGAATGTTATCAATTGGAACATGTATCATTGGTTAATGACACGTATGGTAAATGGTTTCCCAAAACTATGGTCTGCTAACTTCCCACGATTGCAACAAAATGTCTTTAAACATATCAACCACTTCTGTCTGAAGAATAATGACAAGTAATTTGTTCTGTTTTTTTTTTTTTTTTCCGAAAATAGTTCATTTCGACTGGTGTCGACAAAACGTGGACACCAGTCTTTGAACTAATGAGTCATTTCCGCTGATGGAAAAATAACATTCATATTGTAGACTGGCTTGTTTTCACGCGGCAATTAGATAACATTATTAGGTAACACTGCTACGGTAAAAACATCAGGAAGTTCATTCATGTAGATAACAACCCACTTAGACAGTAGGCGTTTATAGCAGCGATACATACAGACATACATGCACTCTAAGATGGTGCTTTAACAAAGATCGAAGTGTACGATCAATGATTCCTGACTAAAATGAATGAAATGAAAGACACTTTGCGGATTCATTCGTTTTCACCCATTTAGTCTAACGAAGTGGAAGTGGAAGTGAAAAGTGCTTTGCTCAAACTCAAGAAGAAGCCTTCATTGAACGTGATTTGACATGATGTGGGTTGAACATCGAACAATTTTGCCCTTCTTAAATTTCATAAATCCGCGATCAGTGGGTCGTAGATAATTCTCTCCACTTAAGATATGAAAAAAATGAAATTAATTAATATAAAAAGTGAAAACGAGTGTATTTAGAATAGCTAAGGGTTTTTATGATACTTCGAGGCTCTGATATCCACGGAAGTTCAGAATTGGCCATATTTCATTGTAAGCTCGCCATGGTATATCATGCTTTGTTTGCCGTTCGTTTAATTCCTCTTTCTTTCGTTCTGCTATTTTATTAAAAAGTAAAAAATCATATTATTATACCCAAACCGGAAATGGCATGCATCAAATCCCAATAATAATAATAATAATAATAATAATAATAATAATAATAATAATAATAATAATAATAATAAATCTTAACACTATGTCTAACTTTTGTTTACATTTATAATTTAATATCAATAAGTTCTCTTTTTCGTTAAAATACATTTAAACAGAAGGAGTGAGTGGAAAAATAGAAAATAGAAACAAACAGTTCACTGGATCTCACCTGCAAATCCTTTTCAAGGGTGGATGGATACGGACAAGATCTTCTTCTTGAATATTCTGCAATTCAGCAGGTTCTTCTTTTAACAGCAGGAAACTTTCCTTCCTTTCTCTTCTGTTCTGAGCCTTCTCTTTCAAGGTTGTGTACCTGTCTCCAATGAGCATGTCATCTAGCATTGTTTTCCTTATTCTTCCTCTGGGTCTTTTTCCTTCTATTTTTCCTTTGATGGCATCTCTGATGATTCCATTCCCTCTCAAAATAGGTCCGATCCAGTTTCCCTTTCTTCTTTTTACCCTCCTTAACAGACTTCTTTTTCTTCTACTCTTTTTAAGACCTCTTCCTTATTTATTTTATCTGTCCATTTGATTTTTTCCATTTATCCAAATCCACATCTCACTACTAATAACGCTTCCTAGATATTTAAATGTCTTTACTTTATTCAATTTTTCCCCATTTATTCTGATATCCATTTTTGCTTCTTTCCTTGCTATTTTCGCTACCTTTGTTTTTCTTATGTTAATTTTCATTCCATAATTGATACAGGATTCCAGTAATCTGTACAACAGATGTTGTAGTCCAGTTTCAGTATTTGATAATAATGCCTTATCATCTGCGTATCTTATTGCAAATATCTGTCTACCTCCAATCTTTATTCCTTCTTCCGAATTCTCCAGTGCTTCTTTTAACATTGCTTCAGAATACATGTTAAACAAAATTGGTGACAGAGAACAGCTTTGTCTTACTCGTCCAATGATACCTGGTTCTGTTGTACCATATATCTCTCTCTCATGATGGCAGTTTGTCCCATATATAGTGAAATAATTAGCCTTCTGTCTTTCCAATCTATGCCAATCGTTTCCATTACTTCCACCATCTTATCCCAACGGATAAGATATGATACAGAAATAACAAGAGTTTAGAAATAATCACAAAATCCATACATGCATATCTTAAATCAATCTTGGAAACACATTCCTTTCAACAGAGAAAAAAAATGTTGCATTGTGGGATTATGCGCAAATGATCGCTGAGGGACGATAATATGCACCAATCTTGGTGCATATTATTTTCCATTGTAATGAAGGGAAATGGCCCTTGCTAGAAAAGAGTGTCCACAGCATTATTCAAATCTTTAGAACTTAATACTGGAATGAGACTGAATTATAGATTTTATTGGGTTTTTTGCATGCGGAATTATCCACCACCAAAAACATAATAAAGGATAGCACAAGTGGAGTAATACTCTATTTAAATGATGATCCGTTTGCGCAGGGTAATCCGACTATGATTTTGAAATTCTTCTCGAGATTTTTATTTATTTTATTTTTTTTTCAGAGGCAACAGCTTTACGATCTACAGCGAATTCCATATGGTTCATCTATACTCTTCTCTTTCTTCTTGCAGGCAGAGCTAGTGCTGATGCATCATACTTGAAAAGTATGAAGAGCACATGGTTCCCCTACAATGCAATATTAATTACCTAAGGAATATCGCTCAATTAATATTGTGCAAGTGGTTATTACACTGTTGAACAGATATCATTCTATTAGTGTCATTTAAGGTTGCCATTGGTCCAAAAATCAGTTCTGGAAAGGCAAGATGGTATTTTTTAGTTTTATTTTTATAAGGAAATAAAGAAATGTAGTGGATCAAAGAATGATTTAAGGAGCAGCATGTGTTAGTCATAAGATAATTTCTTCATGGAGCTCTAAACAAACAGTTGATCCCTAAATATTGAAAGAAACCACTCTTGAGAAACACCATCTTCACTAGGCTTTGATTAAAGAGGATGGTATTTAACACGACTTTGTGTTAATATTGCACAATGACACTGGATGGTGTCAATTGTCAATGACAAACAAGTCTGATGCAAGTCTGTTTGTACATACACTATACGAATATGTATTTTCACGTCCCTATTTCTTGTAGTATTATAACTGCGACCAGCGTGTGCTCCAAACAATGATCTCTGATAGTGAAACCTGGAGTCGGACTAAAAACACCAAAAGAAACTGAAAATAACACAAAGAAACATGGAAAGAGCTATTTTGGGAATAATCCAGTTAGATAAAAAGAATAATACTTGGATAAGGAAGCAAACAAAAGTAATGGACATTGTATTGGTAATAAAAGCCAACAAATGGCGCTGGGATGAGAATGTTTGACAACAGATGGACAAAGAGAACAACAGAATAGACACCCAGAACTGGTTATCGGAAACCAGATAGACCAGTAGTAAGATGGGATGATGAGATAACAAGATGTTATGGACATTTATGGTGGAGTGATGCACAAGACTGGCCAAAATGGAAGAAGCATTCAGGAGACATTCGTATAGCAGTGGACTGAAGAAAGCTGCTGTTGATGGTGATAATTATACCTGAGTAAATTAAATATTGCAGAACTGTAGAGCGACCAGTATCTCTCCCCACAAAATCCTTTAGCATCTACTCACACTATTGAATTTAATGACATCCTCTTATTTTTCTGGTTAACTCAGAAACGTTAGTTATCTCTGAGCATCCTTTTCAGTAAAAACTTAACAATCATGCTAACTTTAATTACTTTTTTTTGGTTCTCCCCAAATTAATATCTAACGTTTTTATTGCGTGTTACTCTAAAGAATTAAAGATGATTGTTTAGTTTTTAATGCTAGTCCCGCCACATTTATCTCAGCTCAGAAATCATTCCTTCGATATAATTAACCTTGTTTGAAATCTCATGCATTCCTTTAATAGGGAAGGGCTCTATCTATCTCACTCTTCTCTTCTATTTCTTTTCTTTCTTCATTTGCTAATTCATTTTCAAACTGTTGCCCTTAACAGCGTCTCCTTCCAATTGTCTATAACTTCCTTGGTTAGAAACTTGACATGTAATCTTTGCTAGCTATCCTTCCGTCATGTAATTAGTTTCCATGTGGTAGCCAGACACCACCCTTCGCGCAGGTATCAGTTTTCAGAATTAATCGCTACAAAGTGCCAGCGTTTCGGAAAGGTCATCACGAAACTCCTGTGTGAGCTCATCTAATGGCTTGTTACTGTATGTCCTACTGCGTTGTTAAAGGATATGGGAAAGAGATGCGTTGCGATTCTTAGATATGACTGCTGATAAGTGTTTTAAGAAAGTGGTTTTGTTTGAATTTGGGTCTTGAGTTACGCAAATCATTAGGATACCTCGTAGCGGTAATGCCGTCATTTGATTTATGGACTTATTAGCGCGCACTAATTAGGAAGCAGAGAAACTTTTTTTTTTCTTCCAGTCCCTTTCCAAAACTATTACTTTCTTTAGCACCGTAATTTGTAATCAGGAGTTTTAGCGTTATCAACGGTAGGATAAACACCATCCTTATGCAGGACAGTAGGAATATTTTAAGGGCTTTTCAACAGAAAGTGAGTTAGTTAAGTTCATCCGGTGAAGGCAGGAATCCCTGCCTTCATTCTCTGGGCCAAGACTCTCCTTCTACACAGATGTCGCTACAAATTCGAACGCCTATTCAAAGAGAGTGCTGAGGCCTTACTTCAACGTCCTAATTTGAATCGTAATGACTGTATAGCCTTATCAAAAATATGGGAGAGTTTAATCCTGATAACACACAAAAAGTTTTTTGTTTTTTAGTCATCACTCTGATGAAATTTACCTCTCTTTAATGCTTAGCAATGTAACATCACGCGCTCGTTCTACTTTTGAATGATCAATTGTTTGCATTTCACCTTGTAAAAACTGTTCCTATCAAGCCACTGAGGATAGTCTGTAAGTTTCAGACTGAAATATTTGGCAAACATTAAAACATTCTTCTGTTAACGTGTTTATAATTCATAATTCTTGGGAAAAGGATTAATTTTAGTCAGAATGAAATTCATGAAGGGCAGATGACCTGTTTATAATAGACTATGGGGCATAATACATCTAATACAGTATATCCCCCCCCCCTCTATCTCCCTCTCTCTCTCTCTCTTTGTATTTTCTTCTTCACTTTCACACACATACACATGATATCAATGAGATTAACATCTGAAGCTAATCTCTTCGTCATTCTTCCTATCTGCTTTCAGTTATTCTGGTTTCTGTCTTTTATCTTTTTTAGTCCCGTCCACTTTTTCGTTCTCTCCTATTTTTTTTTCACTTTCCTTCTTCACGGTTTCTTTGTCTCTCTCTTTCGCGCTTTTCTCATTTCTCTCTTTTAACACTTTCTTCTCTCTTTCTCTCTATTTTGTGTGCGTGTGTGTGTGTGTGTGCGCGTGCGTGCCATGATATTAATGGAATGCGGAAATGCATACCAAACTACTGACGTAAGAATTGAGTAGCACACTAACGTTGGTAGACGGCATGACGGTGAATCACGGAAGTGGGAGGACCATTCTGGAAGCATTTCTTGTTCATGGACATCAGTCACGGTGTGTTGAGATATGAGCTCTTTTTCACGTTTCACTAATAACCCCCTTTCTGGATAACATTTCGGTCTTTCTATGAACACAGTACGCTCCACGTTTGCCACTGAATTTCCGCTAGAAGGGGTTGATGAGGTTCTCCCATTTCTCCTTTTCTGGGTTGCGATTCTTCTTAATAAGGATTCATGTCGTGTATAAAATGAGGTAATATTGTATCCTTTGGAGTCGTTGAGTTTAGTTGAACTGATATATATATATATATATATATATATATATATATATATATATATATCAGTTCAACTAAACTCAACGACTCCAAAGGATACAATATTACCTCATTTTATACACGACATATATATATATATATATATATATATATATATATATATATATATATATATATATATATAAGATATCGGAAATAAATTCCTGAAATATCTTTAATATGTGATTTACTGAAAAACCATTCGCATGTTTCTCTGTAAATTATCTACTAACGTCATCAGGATAAAGCATTAGGAAACAAAACAACTCTGAAGACTCAAAAAGATTAAGAGAGAGAGAGAGAGAGAGAGAGAGAGAGAGAGATGAGAGCAAAGTCATATAATCAGTCCATTGTTTCATATGGCTCGTACGTGACTGTTGGCATAGAAAAATATCTGAGATACTGCATGAAAGGATGAGGGCCTTCCAAATGTCGTGCAGAATGAGGCCTTGGCTCTTGTTTAGATTATCATGCGAGTTAATTGGGTAATTTTTGGATAAAAATAAGTTATACACAGACGTGTGTGTGGGGGGATGGTGATTCGTAGTACTGTTCGACAAGTGTTAGTTATCTGAAGTTCCATCGTTTTTTTTTTTTTTAATATACGATATACATTGCAAAGGTGTTCGTGAAATTACGTATACGCCACGATTTTACTCGTACAATACTTCAGGTGGAAAACATTTCAAATCCCGTTTAGAACGCGAAGAAAAACCTTTATAAGTGCTTTTTCAGCTGACGGCGAGTTAGCCGATCTCGTACGGATACAGAAGAATTTTTCTTTTCAAAAACTCTGGTTTCCAATCTAGCGAAGCAGGCAAAGTGGCCAGAACAGTCGTAAATAACAAACAAACATCATAACATCATACAATGGTCTCATGGCATTAGTTATTTTCAAAATAACCCCAACCCTCAAAAAATACGGACAGTTTAACGTAATCCTCCCCCTTTAATAGTTCCACTAGCCGTAGGACGTCAATTATCTTCAGCTGTCCACTTTAAATTTGATTTTTAATTTCGGAAACGGAAACAAAAAAAGTTCTACGGGTGGTTGATCTGGAGAGCAGGAGTAAGTGAGTGTTAGCATCTAATTTCTCGCAAGAAACTGAAGCAAGAACAAGATAATGTGAACGGGTGAAGATACTAGTTATCGTGATTCTACTTCTGCGATTTTTTACATCTTAATCTCTCTCTCTCTCTCTCTCTCTCTCTCTCGCGCGCGCGCGCAAAGGCCCTGAAATATCGTATAAACGTATCTTGATGTTAAAATTACGGATTAATTTTGCTCTACAAATTCCATGTGAAAGGTTTCTTCCACAACGAGGATGTTTTTTTACTTTCCATTTCAATGACCAAGTTCTTGCGGCCCCCGAAAAAGTAGAAACTGGTTCTCTAGATATCTGTTTGGCTTCATAATCGCAGCCATAAAGCATGTTTGATAACCCACTGTGAACACACGTAAAAAATAAAATAAATAATAATTCATTTTGCACGATGCAGTGAAACAAACGTCCGACAATAGTCAAGGACAACATCTCGTTTATCTAATAACAATCCCCTGCACTGCTTAAACTCGCTTAAATTCACTTGGACCCATATGTTTATAATATGGGTTCAAGTGAAAAAGCAGTTATTAAGCCATCAAACCATTAAGCCTTCAATTTGAATTTGATTATTTAGTACCCATTTTCTCGTCTTCAAAAATACAAATAATAATGATTAGTTCTACTATGCAGCGTGAACTTCTATAATTCGATAATATATTATCCGGTGACTCCTCTTGGTTTCGTGTGTTTTATACGCATTGGATAATCTGGCATAAATTCCAGGTTCTGGTGTTAACCGTTCATACGACGGTTCTTAATCATGACCAATGTTCATTTATACGACCCCGCATTCGCAACTAACGAATTTAGTAACGGTTTTAGCGACATTTAGTGAATCAACCAATGCACTGAATTCGTGAACTCAATTTACTTACGACATAGTTACTAACTATTTATTAACTATTATTTTACTTTATTACTTTAATGATGGCAGATAAAATTCAAAGTAAGGGTGCTGTTGTCTCCATGAAAAGAAGGAGACGCATTAAAAACATTGAATACTAAGATTAAAATCATTAGTGATAGTGTTCGAACCTTAGAGAGACCGCAGGCTTAACTTGCGCTATTACTATGACAATTGTTAAAAACAAAGATAGAGTGAAAGTGCTATATTATAGTTATCCGTAAACGCGACAATCTTATTGCCGAAATGGAAAAACTTTTAATGGTGTAGGTCGTCAAACCAACCAGTTTGATGACCAAATTGGTTGGAGTGTTCCCTTAAGCCAAGCTGTTCGGAATAACTTTTTCGTTTGCGCAACTGACATAAATGAATGCTTTATTTACGTCATTTATGCGCATTCATGACTGATTAAAAACGTCATTAAATGATTGCATGAATCCAGAATTGAAATTAAAAACGGGGGGGGGGCAGAAAACAGTGATTCGCCGTACGACAAAATTCGCTATATAATATATACGACGGTGGTCTGGAACCTGATGTGTCGTATAACCATGATATGTTTGCATAGCATTTTTTTTTTCAACTCGCTTCAAGTCTCCAGTACTCCGATGACATCACACTTGGTGATGAAAATCATCTGTCATTCTTAAAATTTAGTTCAATAGCAGGACCATTGAATAAACGAAACTTTATCACAGAGTAGGAAACTACCGATGTCTCGTTACAAGTAAACTCATAAGATAGAAAACAGAAGTTATCTGGTCAATATTCTCCAGCAGAATAAATTTTTTGACAATTTAAAATGTATATAATTTATAATAACCATTATAATATTAAATAATTTGCAGTAATATCATCTTTTAGACACTATCATCTTTTATATTAAAATCGACTTCACCTCTTTCTGATCAGTAGTTCTTCGAGGGTCTGTAACTTGCACATTCAACCCATTACCAGTACCATTCCATTTAATGCTCTCGGTAATTCTTCTTTAATATCATTTTCTTAGGTTACACGTTAACTTACAGAATGATATACGAGATAACATAAAAAAAAAATTCTAGGCAATGAACTAGGGAAAACGACCACTTGATTTATGAGCAATCCCTCAAGAGCAAAAAGGGGGTCTGAGAATAATAGATGAACCAGAAGAAAAACTAATAATATCATGTTGTAAGACTCTAGTCCTTCTAGCGTTACGCCCCAAGTCGTCATTTAAAGTGCACTTTTGTCCACCCTATTTTATTGAGAGAGAGAGAGAGAGAGAGAGAGAGAGAGAGAGAGAACTGTTTCCGACACACTAATAATGTTCCAACAGGAAAGGGTAGTCTACAAACACGTGCTCTTGGCAGAAACAAATTGTCTTGTTTAGTGTTGTTTCAACAGAAAGGCTAATAAATAGAGGGAACGTGTCCGAGGCTGGAATCGGGTTAGTTCAAACAAAGGACACAATGTCAGGATGCAAACAGACAGGTTGTGTGCTCTCAGTGAAATGTTTACGAAAGAAATTTCGTCATTTGATTCCTAGTGGGAAATGATGGATGTCCTTTACCAGCACGTTGATTAAAAAAAAAATGAAGAAATAAATAAAATAATTATTAGCTTTTCTTCTCTATTGCAAAGCGTTTCTTTGAAATCATTAGGAATGATTAATTACCCTTATTAATTTACAACGTATCGTTCAGTTCTATATTAAAAATATCTTTATTAAAAGCTGTCATATATATAATAATTCGAAATATTTGTATACGGTCCGATAGAATTTTAGTCCCAGATAAATTAAAACATAGTTTTCGATATTAAGGAAAAGGATTTTTTTTTTCTAATAATATAACAAATGCCCGAGTAGTAGTAAGAATAATTATGAAAAAAAGAAGTATGAAGAAGTATAAAAAATATATCAAAAGTATCAAAGAACCATACTTTATAATATTATATTACACTAGGGGGTCCCCCCCGGAGCCTACGGCGCCCAACCCCCCGTGTTCCGGACTGGAAGGTGGGTTCTCACTGAATTCTGATGACTCGAATTTTGAAGACTCGACACTCAGGGTAGCCCTGAGTTTCAAAACGTGACAGAAAAACGTGACATAAAAAGGCTTATCATTTTATATATATATAGGATAGATATAATTATGCTTGCAAACAGTGTTACCTTTAATGATCATAAATATGTGTATCGAAATTTATTTTCTTGGTGCTTAAAGGAAGCGAATCTTATCTGGTCGTTTACAGGCATTTGTGTATTATCATGTTCGCTAGCCTCGATCCCAGTATCATTGTTTTTTTTTTAGTTTTTGAGTTAAAAAACTGTTGTGTGGAAGTTACCTTCATCATAGCGCTCTAAAGTGTAACTGTGCACTTTAGAACGTAGTTGTAATATGCAAGCTACTTCTTCAATCGTAACCTTGCAATTCCGAGGACGACTCGACGTCTGTCCCTTAGGTTCAAACCCCATCGATGTCGATGAGAGTTAAGTTAGAGTTCAGAAAAACTCCAGTTTTTCACAAACAGAATAATTCACGTATTTGAATGGAGTTTCCTCTGATATTTATTACTATTCATCCTTCGATGTTATTTTCTATTGTCCAGATGTTTGCTACAAAGTTTCCAGCAATTTGTTAATATACTGAAGACTTCTCGCCCATTTTTCCTTTATATAAATCAAATAACTAATTTAAAACAGGATATACATCGCACATTTTTTTCGATGATCATGTATGACTTAGGACAAGCATCTCCCATGTGGAGGATTTTGCGTGCCGGATGTACCAATCTAACCATAGGTTGGTAACCTCTAGCGTAGGCGAATTTCGAACTTTAAGCTTAAGGGGGAAAGTATCAAATAACACTGGAATCCTCTTCCTAATTACCATAGTAGAACTTCATTCGATTATCTGTTGGTTAATTTGTAGTTAAGGCTGAAGTATCGAATTCCTATATGCGTTTTGATGACGTAAATAAAACGTCTTCGGCGACGTATATGGAAGAAAGCGTTCTTCTCACTGCCCACATAAAGAGGGGGGGGGGAAATATCCGTTATTGATTGTATGTTGAACAGTAAAGGAAATGGCCGACTGCTATAGTGCTGACAAAAGAGCATAATCAGTGATTCAGTGCACCCTAGTAAATACCAGCTGGCACAGAATTTCACTTCCTTGATTTACCATCACTCTATCACCAGATTAGTTAGTTGTTTATCACGAGGCTTGCATAACTTCTTTAATATTTATTATTTGTTTTTTTCTTTTTAATTTTTTTCCGTTAATATTTTGACACACGCATGTTATAAATACATGCTATGACGTAAGTGAAATATCAGGAGCACCACTTCCTTCTCTATGTGCGTATTCGTGTCTTAGTGTGCTTGGGTCAACTTCCTACGCTTTTCTAATCATTTTAATAGGAAAACAGCGCCGAATAAGTGGAACATCCCTCATCTTTTGTTGCTCTTGCTGAGTTACAATAAGTACTTAACACAGATACACAACTCCCTACCGTATAAAGAAGATTTTGGATCCCCCAGCATGTTTTTATACTTTAACACCTAATTGTAATATTGCTTGTGGTGGTTAGTGTATGTTTATTTGAATACTTCCAATTACACAAATCGGCATTTCGCATTAATTGGAACGCTGCCAATAATTTTTCTCACGGTGATAGATGGATACGACTAAAAGACTGTAGCTTGCTTTATCGCTTATAATAAAGGTAATGGAGATCCACTACGGGATAACCAGGACACGCTTTTAAGCATTGGACCTTCTAAAAAGCTCATGTTTTTGTTTCTTTTCTTTTTTTTTATATATATAAATTCAAAGTTTAAGATTTATGCTAAGTCTACAATGAATAATAATATACCTTGCAATAAAGCAAGTTTATATACCGTAAACATTCCAGTCATCCTATATTTCAGTAAATATGAAATATTTAAGTAATATTATGATAATAACAATACAATTCTTTCAGAAATTTAATGATCGTTACGTGATATAATAAGGTAAAAGTATAAACACATGAAAGCGAGCATTCAGGTAATATTTCTTCAGAATAAAAATAAAAAGAATGAAAACGCAAACGGTACAAATATTTTGCTGAGTATGTATACCAATTGACGAAATAATATGGGACGGTTTGCGTACATGCAATATTTTTATGATAACAATAAAAAATCCTACTTAGATTACGAAATTTTTTCCACGGAAATACGATAATGATAATCAGTCAGTTAAAAGTGTGCCTAATTTGGAATTATGGAATGTATGAAAGGTATTTCACTTTTAGTGCATGCTTCATGCGCCCACGTATGGAATGATATGCATTCAATTCAGCATTCGTTTAAAGGTTAAAAAAACTATTGCTTCATTTATCAGGAAATCTGTGTTTATAGAAACCGCCTCCTCCTCCTTCTCTCTCTCTCTCTCTCTCTCTCTCTCTCTCTCTCTCGCTCGCTCGTTTCGCTGTCATATGCTTACCTAAAAATAAAAATACATATCTGGAATGCCGTAAACGGAAATATTATAATGTTCAAATGTTTCTGAAGAAATATCAAAAAATCATCAGCTTATGCTGACTGGCCTCCTATATCCATCCACCATTCTCTTTGTTAACTATTTAGTTTGACTTCAGTTTTGAGTGATAGTCGTTTCGCGGTCGAATCTCCAACAATAATAAGTTTGACTCTTGAAAATATGCTATCTATCTGTAAATTGTGTAACACAAAATTCATATATAACATAAACGAATTCAAGCATTTCTGTAAATGTTTACTTAAATGCAGACCTATTTAGATATGCGCTGCCTAAGTGGGATGAGTGGAGTGAATAGATTAAAATCTTTACTCCTTCCATAGAGAACTAAACTTTTACATGGACGTAGTCTTTGATGTGCAAGCAATGGGATAGAATGCCAAAAAGCGTAATTTTTGAGTTTCAGTAACTCGCAAATGTTTTTCAAAATTCGTGCTTCGCTAACAGAAACCGCACGAAGTGGGCTACTGCGCATATGCAAAAAAAAAAAGACGCGACAGATAATTCGGCATTTCGGTTTAGTTTGAAGCTAATATGGCTGAAGTATGGAAATATAGGGTCTGTTAACCGCGTACATTCTCCGGATAGTTTATCTATTTAGCGGAGGAAAAATCTATTCTCCCCGTATGAGACTGGCTAACTCATCTTCATTTGAACCTTTACATGTCTTTATAAAGGCTCATCGAGTTCCTGTGCTAAGAGCAACGGAGCAGAGTCGTCGCCGGCCTGGTTGACTGAATGGTTAGCGTACCCGCTGTGGACATGGATGTTGTGAATGTCTTTAGGTGGGAGATGGATTTCATCGCCCTATGTGAGACTACCGCCCCGCTTATTGGAAGTCAGAAGAAAAAGTCCCATGTTTTGGTCTCTAGAGAAGGTTTTCATAAAAATATTAAAAAAATTCTTAACCTACCCATGGTAGGTATGTACTTTAGGTTCACAAATAAACCTTTCGTGGGCGGGAGCTACATAAAAAAAAAAAAAAAAAATCCAGTGGTTTTAGCTTTTAGTTACTTGATATGTCGCTGAGCATCACCTAGTATTATCACGTTCGCAAGTATTATGCTCTGCTCCCCAAATCCATTTACTGACGTCTTCTTTACAGAAGTATCTTCTTAGAATGCTCTATACGATATTTGCATAATCTCTATTTTTCATGCTTTTTTCATCACATGCACATGTGAGAGTTCCTATACTTTTGGCAATGTAGTGTATATCATATACTGCGATTAAAGTTTTTTTTTCCCCTCAAATTAAGGAATCATTTACTAGAAGTATATGGAATAGTAATCCAGTTAAGTTTATTATATATAAAACTACACACAATCCATTCGAGCCCAGGTTACAAATTCGAAATAGCCAGATTCAGATAAACATGTTGTTATATATCACTTAACAGTCACTTAATTAGTTATATGTATGTTATATGTAACATACATGCAGCTAATTAAGTGACAAAATTTTGCAAAGCAATAGCGATCAAAGGCTACAATGGAAGACCTCCAGTTTTAAAATATTTCCACCTCTCATATTTTGTATTTAAATACTTAACTTCATATTTCGATTTCCTTTTACATTTTCAATTTCAGCTTTGTCCGTGCGGTTAGCCGAGTGGCTATGAGCTTCGCAACCCTATGTATGGGAAAAGTGTGTCCTGGGTTCGATTCCCGTCGCCGACGTGAGGAGTTTAAGTATCTTTCTCAGCCATAGCCAAGTTAGCCGGTCTTGGGCGTGAACTGCAGGGTTTTTCCTCCCGCAAGCAGGCAAATCGACCCCGTGATCACACGCATTTACGGACATAGGACACACCGGGAGGCATAGGACTAGCCACCTGATCCCCGGGAAGGGTACGGCTTAGAAGAGCTAAGGATAGCTCCGTAACAGGCCACTAAGCCTAATACGTAAAGGGAAGAAGAAGAATTTCAGCTTTGTCACGTTCTGCATAAATTTGTAACGAGAGAGAGAGGAATTTTATTAAAGGAATTTCAAAGAAAGCTAAAAACAATGCGAGCATTTTTTGTATATCGTCCACAACGCAAAAAGCGTCGTTATTTTTAATTTCTAGTATATTGTTTTTGCCGTTACTAAATTTTACATTAATAAATAGTAAATTCTTATGATTTACTATTCGTTTCTCAAATTCTAAAAATATTCTCAATGCATTCTTTTAACTCTTTTTTAATAAACAGCCCTGTATTACGCAGGCGTGTCTAAATTGAACCTAGCTGTCTACCGATTTTTGCAACACCGAACTGTATATTGTAAGCATGACATTATATCGGTCTAGTGGAAAGCCACCCGCTAAGTTTTGTTTTGATGAGTTTGACAAGTGACAGCATGAATGCAAGTCCCATAGATAATCCTGGAGAGTTCTAGTTTGCGTTGCTCGCGTTTAGTAGAAAAGATCAGATAAAAATTGGTGCTTTTAATTGATATTTACTGTTATATGTAAAGGTTCAAAAGCTATCTCCATACATTAAGCATTAATCTACTCAGTCGTAGTCATTTCGTATATAAAATAAACTTTTATATGCATAATATAATCGGGCAGTATCTCTGGAGTGACGAAATTCACAGCAGGATGGTGAAAAGCAGGTTCACCATCCTGCTACCATCTCATGGTTTGACACGACGAGATGGTAGCCGCACGGCTTTGCTCTTCGAAAAGATCATTAAAAATTTTAAAAATACTTCTGTTTTCAAAAATGAAATTCAAAAATTTGATTCGCTGTGTGTTAAAATATGCCTTACTTCACTTATTATTATTGTTATTGTTACACAAAGGGGAAAAAGTATTTCTATCATTGACCTTTGCGTCTTTATTTCCACCACCCCGATTAAAACCTTATTCACCTGGTCTTATCCTGTTCGTATAAATTGCTGTTTGTGTTTTTCCATTTTCCTTCTATCATAACTGTGCTTGTAATCTTTTTGCTACTTATGATGGTTCATTGACCGAAAGGTAGTAAATACACAACACAAGGTTTGATCTGATGGTTGAATACAGAAAGCGGGTAGTCCTGGGGCACCAACCTACAGGTAGCCAAGCTTCATTTTAGCGGAGCCGCCACACGAAGCGTGTTGGCGCCAGTTAGGCATGCTCATAGATCCCTCTTTTCGAGCAGATCGCCTCGGTGATATTACACTTGTTTATGTCATGTTCCTAACAACAAGCGATGAATTGCCAATCGTAGGCCTATCTCAACCATCTGAAATAAAATTAAAAAAAAAAAAACAGACTATGGATAACATTGCAACGCACGGCATAGCAACGTCTAGTTTAGCTCTTATTCTTCGGTTTTAAAGCATAAAAACCATCGCAAAAACTTCTTTTTTTGTGTATGGAGTTTATCTAAGTTTCTGACTGACTTGGAGATTATCTGCAGATGGGAATGAATGTTTTCCGAAATTAACCAATGGATTCTTGCATTCGATGTTTTAAATGTTGAAGCGATGAAATGATATCATAATAATTGATCTAAATGTCTTTCGCATAATCATTTTCAAGATCACAAACCTCCGGGATGGAAAAAAAAAAGGGGGAGGAACTTTTAATATAAAAAAGAAATGAAAACTGATACGAAAAATAATAATAGTGACTTATAAAGAACAAGAATTAGACATAATGTTAAATACGGGAGGATTTAAAATTACAGTCATCACAGTTAACATAAAAATAAATTAAAAAAACTACGAAAACAAAAGAAAGTGGATTCATAAATCAATATCATACAAATATGAACAGAGGCTACTTAACAATAATTGAGTTATATGCTCTAGCAGAAGGAAGAGAAGATGATTATATACTATTATTAGGAAAGTTAAATATAAATAAGAATTGAAACAAAAATTAATAATAATAATAATAAAACAATATATGGAGAATATATATATTAAAATGGTAAAAATTAATACATTTTATAGTATTAACAATCATAATGTACGTAATTATTTCTATGATCGAAACATCCCGTTATGAAATCAGAATATTAAATGATACAAATGTGCAATGGCTATATGTGCAGATAATTAATTAATTAATTAGTTAATTAATAATAATAATAATAATAATAATAATAATAACAAAAACGAATTAGAAATTAGTTTAAAAGTAAAAAAAAATGAAAATCGAAAATGAAAAATGAAAAAAAAAAAAATTCAAACTTAAACTCGCAATTATCTAAATAATCAGAATAAGATTCAAAGAAAAACTTTGTTCAAATTATTTTTAAATCAAGTATTCGACAATAAATCCACCAGAGTAATAGAAAACAGCAGTAATGATTGTTATTTATATAAAAAATAATAACGTTCTAAAAATTATAAGTGTAAGAATTTCAAATTCTTGTTATAAAATGTATATTAAAATATCAAATAAGAAATTTTAAAATGTTCAAATTTTATTCTAGAATTATAGAACGGTTTTAGAGAAAAAATAATATAATGATCCAGATTTGTGCGTGAAAGTGGTAACAGAAAAGAAAAAAAAAACATCATGATTTAAAAAAAAATCATTTCATAAGGTAAAAAGAAACAATTTATTAAAATATTAGAAAAAGACAAATACTATTCTAAGAGCTAACTTTGTTAGAAGATATATGATGATGAAATAAAGACAAGATTAAATTCTTATATATATTATCTCAGAAAGAAATAAACTAAAAGGTTAGATGTATATGTTCCCTATCTGCGCCACTATTTAATATTCTTTTAAATAAAATAATACTAAAATGGAATAAAAAGAATTATTAATGTATTGAATTATCCTCTAATGTAAATTAAACAAGATAATTACTGATTTTAAAGATCAATTTCAGAAAGATATTCTAAACCTACAGAAAAACAACCGAACCGAAGACTCAGGATTGATAATCTTGAAATAAAAATCGGAAAGAAGAGCTTTTAAAGGTCAAAATTCGATTAGAAGTCAAACGGCAATAAATAATATTATTTTTTTTTAAGGATTAGGTAACCTGGAAACCAACCATTGAAACTTTTAACTCACTTCAGATCTCCCAGTAACCAGAGTGGTAGTCTTACACCAGTTAACGAAAATCATCTACATCTAAGGACTTTCAGAAACATTCATTGCATAGTTGGATATGAACCAACAGCCTGTTGGCTGGAAAGGGGACAATTAACTCAGTATAAATCATTCCGAATAATGAGATTAGATCATCCTCAAAAGGAAGAAGTACTCCTGCGGCAAAAGGAAGTAGTACTCTTAAATCCTTGAATTGATGATGATGATGATGATGACTAAAAGGCAACTTTTCATCCAATACGACATTCAACTTTAACATTATTCTTCAGTTGTGTTTATCAAGTTTGAAAAACCTTTTGAAAAAAATTTTAAGTTTTTCCGTCCGCTAGAACTTGACCAACCTTGATCCATATTATTAAATATCCAACATCAAAGGTTAATGTCCGGGTCATGAAATACAGTTGTTTTTAAATATGTTTCCAATATTTAGAACGCCATTCTACTGTTGACTAATCAGAATAACGATATCTCTTTCTTTCTCTCTCTCTCTCTCTCTCTCTCTGAAAAAGTCCTTATAAATATTTCTTGCGTATTAAACAGAACTTGAACCCATATTTTTTTCCAACCGAAGGACAAGGTCTGAACTACATCTTTGAACTACAGCTAGCTCAAAGATGCTGTTTGTTAAAATCGTTATCTTTGCGCTTTGCACTGAACTAAGTGGTGCGTGTAGTATTTCGTTTCAAATTATAAGTAAAGGTTTTTTTTATTGCGTATGTCGCAGATATTATCTTCAGTTTCTTTCTTTGTTTTTGTGATACACCTCCTAAAATAATTTATCTGGCCGCCAAAACTTGGCCAACCTTGATCCATATTATTAAATATCCAACATCAAAGGTTGATGTCCGGGTCATGAAATATAGCTGTTGTTAAATATGATTTTCATTGTTTAGCACACCCTTCTAGTGTTGACTAATTAGAATACCGATCTCTCTCTCTCTCTCTCTCTCTTTCCTGTGCGTGCGTGTGTTGTCCAGTCATTAGCTTCTGGTAGAAACTCAGCAATTAACTATGTGCCCGCCCCTTGAGATTAGGTTAATATGTCACTCATAAATAACAAACAACAAAATTAATGTGTGCGTGCGTGCGTAGGTATTTTCACTTCATTTGCTTTTGTGTCGCCTGTCTACTGTCTTTCGCAATTCTTTCTCGACCAGGCTGGTTTTCCATTTCGATGTCTGGACATCAAACTGCTCACTTCGCCACGCGAGGACATGTAGTCTTCTTCAGTATGTAGCCTTCAGTTAGCGCAGCAGCCAAAGCCACATTCATTTATAGCAATAACTCATATTGTTGTTGTCAAGGTAATGACGTCACATCCATCAACCCCTTGTCCAACAAAGGTTGTGGTCACTTCCTGTTTTCTAACCATCCCGTTTGGCAACACTGCTTCTTCCCACAGCAAGTCACAGCGGCGCCGAACATACTCCTTTTTGTCATCTTTTTTGTCTCCCATTTTCGGTATGTGCCGTCTGTATTCCATTTAGTTGGATTTTATACGTAGTCACCCTGTCGCTGTGCATTCCCTCCCTCTCCTTGTAAATCTGATCGTCAGTGTTCCCATATAAGTAAACTTTGAGAATAAAAATATTATTTTAATAACAGCTGTTGCTAGCCAAAGCATAATGTAAATGCACTTCTAGCGTACTTGTTGCTAGGCTACATCATAACTAGGCAACACATCATGCATTGCTTAAACATTGTTAACGTAGGATGTATCATTCAGTTTTGGCAATCGTTTTCAGAGCCTCAAAGAAGAAATTACGAACTAAAGCGCGTTTATTATAATGTTTACTGTTTTTTTTTTTTTCGAGATTTTATTCTCTGAAAGTTTGTAATGCTAAGAAATAAACCGCATATAAATGAGTGTGTATTACACATAGAAAATGAACAAAAAAAAACGATATTTATTTGTATGAAATAGTGCTGGCATTTGTTTCTACATACTGGGAAGCGCATATGTGCACAGCACTCTACTGTCCATCCTCTCTCTCTCTCTCTCTCTCTCTCTCTCTCTCTCTCTCTCTCTCTTTTCCTCTCCCCGAGGATCGACCTTGAAATAGAACTTGCGACAGAATCACGAGTCATCCTCATAAGCACAGCTTTTTCTTTCTTTCTTTTTTTTTTTTTTTTTTTTTTTTTGCAGTAGCGACCACACTTGCTTCATTCCAGTCATTGAGAGCGCTCAAATCCATCAACCAATCAGGTACGTTTGGGAAGTTTTCCCCAACTCCGCGCGAGGGCCGCTTACGGTATGATGGAACGCTATATATTCAGCGGTTCATGCCAGCACTTGGCAGTGATTCAGCAACGCTAGCAGCTGTCAGGGAGGCATTTCGCGAATGACATTCGGAGCTCCGCGTGTTTTCGGGGACGACCACCTTAAAGTCACGTGATAACTTCCGTAGACTCCCGAAGTCAATGGAGGCGATGCTGGCTTGTACGTAAAAACAACTCTCTTTGTTTGGCAGTCAGAGACTGGGAATTTATTGTCACCATAGTAACGGTGAGGCGTGAACTTCCTCCAGTGTTTCATCCGTTTCGATAAAAAGTAAAGGGTAGAAGAAGTTAGAGATGAGGCTTAGCGTGCTTTGCAAGTCGGTGGTCCTGCTGGCAGTGATAAGTGGTGAGTAAATTATCATTTGGAAGTAGCAATCGTATAAATCGGATTACTGCATGTGTATTGGTTTATATTCAGAGTGAATTCAAATACATTGTTGAAAAGTAAAGTCAATTGTTTGAATACGACAACTCTTTGCATGCAGTTAGCATATTATTGACATCAACCGAAACCTAAATAGCAAGTTTGATGTTTACTGTTTGATTACGAAAATTGATAATCATCCTTATATACACTGCTAATATTATATTATCATGAGTAGTATTAATTTTTCTCGTAAAGAGAATCCATCAGACCGTTTTTATTTTGTAACGTGATTGGGAAAAATAATAATCATTCTCATTTTAAACAGTCTTCATAAGTATATTTCAATCATTTAAAAATTAACATGAGAAACGCAACTAAGTTGTACTTCTATGTATATTTTGGTGATTGCAATATTAAGAATAGATAGTTATTAGTTTACTAAATAAATAAATTGTTTTTAATTTTTTCGAATAACGCCATCATTCATCAAATCAACTCTTGTTTTGGTGAATGATGGCGTTATCCGGAACGAAAAGTCTGAGTGTAGTTAAAATGGAATATCTTGATAAATAAGACGGAAATGAGAAAATATGCTGCAATTTTTTTTTTTAAATCAATAACTTGTATTTTTAGTATTATATAAGTAACGAAACTTTGTAGCAGTTTTAATTTAATGCATTCCTTCGTTGATTCCTTGACATCCTTCTTATGAAAGGGAACAGTTATCCTTTTTAGAAATAAAAATGCTCAAAACTTCATCTTCCATGTTTGGATTCTAGTCAGTCTGTTATGCCATTGATTTACATTATAGGAAAGCATAATTTCGTTGATGAATTGTCTAATCAGAGAACTTAAATCTGGGAAAGTTTCTAATAATATTATCATCGAGGAATCTCTTCTGCAGCTGCATCCGGATCTCTTATCTCGGGAGTGTTTATACTCTTCTTGTTTATAGCGACTCTCATATCTGAATATGAGGTTTGTTTAACCAGCACGACAATGTTCGTCATGAAAAAAGATTGCAGCAGATCACATTACTGGATCTCTTTGCATGACTTTACACCTGACGAATGAAAAATGAACAATCACAAAATAGAATAGTGAGAGGTTTGCATTAAGACGGAAGGAGTTAGGTATTGATATGGTTGCGATGATCCAACTTATGGACATTTGCATTTATATACAATAAGCGGCCTGTTTATTAGATATACCCACTCATAACATCATGAAGCGCCAGCATGGTTGGCCGAGTGGTTAGCTTATCCGCCCTACAGTCAAGAGGCTGCGGGATCGAATCCCACCTAGGCACGGATGTTTGTGATTGTCTTCGACCTTCATACATTCATTCCTACAAATATATATATACACTCTCCCAATATAGACTGGGTCGCCATGGGATTAGTAGACCCAAACCTCCTTCAATGAGAGACCTTCACCCTGCAGTGAGTAGAAAAATAGACTGTTCATCATCAACATCATGAAGCACCAGGAGCCTCTTCGACACACCCTCAGGATGCAGCAGAATCAACTTTACTCTGTTCCGGAAGCACTCAATAAATACCCTATCCCGACTTAGATAATGTTATCCTGTAGTTCAATAAGATTTGCAGGCGGTCGGTCCCCGCTAATAGCATCTAGTTCTACCGTATCCCAAAGATGATCAATGATAGAGAGATCTGAAGAGTGACTGGGAGGGGGGGGGGAGTAAATCCAATAAGGTGAAGTCATTATCATGTTCCTGTAATCATTCCCGGATAATACTAGCCATCACATGAAGTATAAGTTGTCAATGGGAATATCCATTCATATTGAATATTTACTTTTGTGCTTGTTCTGCAACGATATTGTAGGCTACACCATTCGGCCCCGCTAATGGTATCAAGAAGCCTAACGAGTGACAGCAAAGCATACCTTAGACCGTCTCTCCTCTCTCTCTCTCTCTCTCTGCATTGACGCATCGGGAAACATCCGCATGAAACAACGGATTATTGGTCATGCACTGTCTTCCGAAAACAATGTTTTTCTTTCTTTCACCTATTTAGTCATAACTGCTTTGTTTTTGTTGGGGAGACGTAGTATTTACAAATGTCGTTTGCTGTCATATCCCATTCGGTACGGCTTAACAATGCAATAGTGCACTGCGATGCATTCCCTCGCATTTGCAATGTTCATGAGCAGTCATTTGATATTTGTAGTAAAGCTTTTTGGATTCCACAATCTTGTCGATCCGTCGTCTGCATCTCGCATCAGTCAGCATTTGCTGGTGATATGCTAGATATTAACATAATACTTTCTGCTTATCGCACCGCTATATCCGAAGGCACTGTTACATGATCATTCCAGCAGTTCTATCCACAGTCGTAAGTCACTACCTTCGTCCATTATCACACGCACTTGAACGCAAATAACATCTGGAGACCATCCACCTCGTTATATTATTCGACGAACGGACGAATGGATACTCATTCATCCACTTGGAATGCTGCTTCGAAGTGGATAAATGGACTCCCTATGTGAGAAAAATACTAATATAAAACGCGCTGTGAGAAACAGATACTCCATCTAGTCTCTCCGAAGTAATGGGATATTCCGTCAAAGTATGCTGTGAAAAAGATAGATATCTCGATTCTCTTTCGGTAATGTGAATCTTGCATTTAATACTTTGTAAACTGTTTTAATATTATTTTATTCAAGAAGGTGAGCGAGTTTATCCATTGCTCGGGTTTTATTTTTCGATTGGTTCCACTGCTAAACCCGCAACCATAAACATCTGTGAGGTATGACTGAATTATCAGTTGTTTTGCTGTATCCACTTGAATATGGCCGATCTGCGGATTTAGTCGTGATTCTGGTTTTGAATTTATACGTCGTAGGTGCACTTTCATAGATAGGTGGCAATGGATAAGTAGCTTGTCCATCTCCAATCCAAGAAATTTATTTTTTCCTACTGTGCATCGTAAGCAACGTAAACCCAGAATTCCGTTGTATATTTGAATGAGACAAATGCATAATTATTCACTTAGGCGTTTTCTACAAGGAGTTTTATTCATCCCAACGTATCAGCACAGGAAGGTTGATAACATGACATGACATCGCCGTCATAATTACGACACTCATATAACAAATTTCATTCAAGTGTGCCTTCCCTCGCAATAGAGCTTTTTAGTTTCTGTCTTTACTGAATATATTGATAGCGTACCTAGATAATACGAAATTAAAGCTGACAAAACGTTGGTGTGTTTATAATTTATTTACTTATTAATTTTTGCATTTCCCACTAATAAAGTAGTTATTTTATGATTATTACTTGTGTGCACGTAAAATAAAACGATGATGTTATTTCTATCATTTTAATTTTTAAATTAAATTCTTAATAAAAGACTTCATGTTTTCAAGAACTTATTGTTCTTAATTAAATCTATAAATTAACATAACTATTAATATATACGTTTTTCTTATAATATTATTGTGTGAATTTTCATTCTTCCTCGAAAGGTTGAAAACCTAATAGTTCTCAATCTTTAACGGGTAGTTTTACATCAATATAGCCGTTCCTCTGTAGTGCACTTGCGAAAAAGAAATGACATTTACCATTCGGTTGGAAAACAGGCATTTGAATTCCATCTAGGATTCAATGAACCTTTTTTTATAAGGCTTTTTCAGCTGAAGACGAATTAGATCTAAAACAAAGTGGTCGAGTTTTACTCTCGCAAAACAGACAAATCTACCAAAGAACACACAAATAAAACAGAAAAAAAAAAATACTGGCTGCACGGCCTTAGTTTCCTCTTTCCGCAATTCCGACCGGTGTTCCTATATTATAAAAGTATGTGCTTATGTCATATTGGATGATGAAAATCATCTGCCTTAACTGTTGCGTTGCATTTTGTGAAAAGTTTTCATCTTGTGCATTCATTGAAGAAAAAAAAAAATTTTTAATTACTGAATTAAAATTCTCACGTTATCAAAAATGAGCTAATAAACATATCTGATAACAACAGCTAACATTCCGAATTTATTAATCAAAACAGTTTGCGAACAAACGTTCTAAAGAACACTGAAAAATACTGATCATCATAAGAGCACAGCTGTTATTGAATTTCGTGATTTTAACAACTCCGAAACAAAAGTATCATTTAAAATGAATTCATTACAACTTCCTTTATCAAGGTTCACAAGTACAGCCATAATCAGGACCGACCTACTACTAATAGGATTTGTTGATTATGGCTAAGCTTTACTTGACAACTAATTGATTAAAAGTCGGACATCTAATCAATTCCCAGTCATACTTTAGAATTACTGTTATATGCATAAACAAATCAACGTTTCACTTGACGTGATAAATGTTGAAAATAGGGGACAGCGCTGATTAACTACAGTTGCAACAGCCATACTGCAACCGAACCATACAAAAAAATAAAATAAAAATAAAAATAAATAAAATGATTAAAAAAAAAAAAACCAGCAGTACAATAGCCCACAACCATAACATATGCCCTGTAACACTGTGTGTGTGTGTGTGTGTGTGTGTGTGTGTGTGTGTGTGTGTGTGTGTGTGTGTGTGTGTGTGTGTGTGTGTGTGTGTAGTAATCTAATTTGCTAAGCTTTTAGTTATTATCCCTAAAAATGTTAGTGTTATACTGGACAGTTTTACTAAAACCTGTATTCTTGTCATACATCGATTACATGTTCGTGTATTAAATAGAATTTTGAAACAAACAAAGACCAACAAATTTATTAGATGTTGTTATCTATATGAAATCGAATTGTCGTCGCATTGGATAGTGGTTCAGGTTACCTTGGATGAAGATAAAACGATAATTTTATGAGGTAGCCGTATTCCCCAATATGCTGAAAAATTCATTATGTTAGAATTACCGAACTTTTCCCCAAGAAAAAGAAAAAATCATTACTGGATTTGTTTTTGTAGAGACATCTTTGCAGCGATTAGTCTTTATAATAAAAAAAATCATATATAAGAGAATGATGTGACTCTGTATTCCTTTTTGATTTAATACACATCTACTTTGTTTTCTTTTCCATATCAAACATGTGACCCATTCCTGTACTTGAAGTTCAATTGCTTTTCTTTCTAGATGCTAAATAGTAATATTAAAGTCCTTTTTGGAATAAATTTATTATCACAAGTTTTTAAATAGCTTTACATGTTTAGATTGACAATCACAAATTCTTAAATCTGTATATTTCAAGCTTTTTTCTTAAATTATATATACTATTTTTATTATATATACATATTCGATATATTATATATATCAAATTCTTCTTCAACCCATCCGGAAGAAGCACAGAGAATCCCGTAATTAGGGGTTACGGCGAATTAATGCAGTAGGCACGCCACTCATCTGCTGTATCCTCTAAATGTAAGTATTTCTTCTTGTAGATATATGTGTTCACAGAGGTCGTTTGCCTGATTTGAGACGAAAAACTCTAGTTTCTGGGAGATACCCTCAACCTGCGTATGAGGGAGGGTACCTCCCAATTTGATTCAAAAGACCTGATAAATTCCTCAAGTCATAAACGGGATTCGAATCCGGGTATGTCCAACTAGCTATAACAACTGAGCTAGGGAAGCTCCACGTCGAATTCTACGAACTGGAAAATATGCATGTGTAGTTCGTATAAAATACTGAGGTAAGGGTTCTGTTTTTCTGACGAGGTAGTATGTTGTGTCGATGTGTGACGCTTACCCCTACATGAAGAAAGACAAACAATCGTACTTTGGAATATTCCCTGTCATCTGAGAGTTTGCAACTGCTGCAAACACATTCTTCATGTCGATCTTTCAGATTATTAGTGGTGGGCGGTTGAAATGAAAATGGCCTATAGGGACCGATCAGTAACCTCACTTGATCTGAAAGACGTCAAATGTGATTTTGAAAACATTACACTAGTAATGTCTCTAAATGCAACGAATCAGTAACACGTGGCTTCGAATATTGACTTGGAGCAGTAAATGCTAGTGGAAGTCAAACGGGATGACAGGAGTATCGTGGAAACTGGTATCCTGCTAGGGTGGTAACCCGCAATTGTAAATCGGTATACATTTCACAAAAACGATATGATCAACAGAAAACGTCATGGGTTGTTATTTGAATGCAAAGCAATTGTGATGAGATGATGGGTTGGAGAATTTTCTAAACTGGCACTCTCTCGTTGAAAACATCGTTGCTGACCACCTTACTTGAGATGTCATTTCCAAAAGGATAACACTCCATATCAGAAGACATATTTCGTCCAGAAATGGTCACAAGAACATGCTAGTGACTTCGCCGTAATGGACTGCCTCCTCCTCCTTGGTAACTGGATCTTAGTCATTATTATTATTATTATTCCTGACACCTCCAAGGAGTTCGAAGACTCATCGCGGGAGGACACCTACAACTGTCTCAACCACTACACCGAACCTCTACTACAATCATTTCCATCAACGCCATCTACCGCCCACCTCCACCACTACCACAACTAGTCATATTAAACATCTTTGGGGATGCAGTGGAAGGGGGGGGGATTATGACAAGAACTCATCAGCAGCAAATTAGTACATCTGCCTGAGGTGGGAGAGTGTTTTCCGAAACTCATGAAGTCGATGGACGCCCTAGTGTATTCATGCTGTTCTGAGGGTTCGTGTTGGTCCAACACACTATTAGTTGGATATTCCACTAAAATGGCCATTCAGTGTATATCGGTTTATATAGTAGAAAGCAAACTTTACCGGCATTTTTATTATACAGGGTGGCCATAAAATAACTTTCCATCTTTGGAGGCATCTGTAGCTAAAACCAATAAACGGGATGAGACCAAATTTTATATTGAGACTTTTAAAGGCAAGTGGAGATGATTTCCGCGAAAAAAAGATTTAGTACCAAAAGTCGCCGATAGGGGAAATTTTGGCGCTGGAAGAGCCGAAAACAAGCGGATAATTACATTAAAGGCATATAAAATGGAATAATAACATTGCTGCGGTGTAAGCGACAGCCGCATCACTCATTCCAGCTGAATATGTGGCGCCTTACAATGATAATAATAATAATTAAACTAAAACAACAACTTGCGAGAAACATAAATTAATCACACAGTTGAACTCACAGTTGAATGGCAGTTGAACTCACAGTTGAATGGCAGTTGAACTCACAGGAAATAATGTTTTATTCATAGCTAATCATAGCTCTCAGTGCTATGACATAGGACCTGTACGCAGGTTATGAAGCCTTCTAAATTCCCGAAGGGAATTTAGAAGGCTTCATAACCTGCGTAAAGCACGCTGAGGCAAGATAGGATGCATATTGAGCACAATTCGTCAGTCATTCGAATAACTGCCTGAACGTTCCCAATCCCTTTTTAAGTGGAATTGGTGGCGCTGCTGTGGTCACGTACGCACAGTAAAATTTGCATAATCCTTTTTACCGCATTTACTGCAAATATTTGACACTTCTTTAGGCTCCGCCAGCGCCAAAATTTCCCTATCGGCGACTTTTGGTACTAAATCTTTTTTTCGCGGAATTCATCTCCCCATGCCTTCGAAAGTCTCAATGTAAAATGTGATCTCATTCCGTGTATTTGTTTTAGCTACAGATACCGCCAAAGAGGGAAAGTTAATTTATGACCACCCTGTATATAACAACATTTTAATCAAATATAAGAGTTATATTCGTCGTAAGTGCGTGCTATTTCCTTATGCTGTTCTACTTGAACCTTTATTTGCGATATTATTCAAGAATTCGAAATGGATTTTCGGTTGGAACGCATCGTAGTCACCACCTAGTAGTGCATTACTGGAAAAACCAGTACAAGTCGTATATTTTGATTTTTCCTAGCATTCTTACACGACTTCATACAATTCAGATGGCCTGACATACGGTCTAACACTATGTCAACATCAAGCTGTCGTTAGATATGCCAGTATGCTATCGGTCATTCTTGATATACCGGCGTCCTTTCAGGGGTTGTCTGGTCATTTTTGCTAACCCACGTACATGTTTCTCTGCTGAAATAACAAAGGAGTGTTCGCTGTTACTTTTAGCACTTGCAATTTATGTCAGCTCTGCAAAAGGCGGTAACCTCACATTTGTAGGATGTCGCTTATGGCTGAGTCATCTATTAGTCCTGAAAGCCAACCAGAATATTAAACATACTTTCATTTCAGTCAGAAGTTACGCCTTGTTCCTTCTCAAGACCTTCGAAAAGAAGAAAACAGTTTTGGCAAAACAAAATACTTTTTTTTACTAATTGCTAACAGGATATGACTAGATGCGACGGAAGACGTGAGGATATGACGCTAATAGGATATGGCTGATTTAATCGGTATAGGATAATTATTAAATCATGTATAATCTTACTTTCACTGTCCGCTTTTTTTTTCACGTTTCGCATTGTGAAAATGGCTAATTTCACTGATGGCTTCGCTTTAAAATAAGTTGGTCTAATTAGCATATCAAGTGTTCGTACCTGAACAAGTTGTTTAGGATTAATATTAAAGCATCTAGGGATTAAAAAGTGTGTACTTAGTCTGTCAAATGCGTGGCTTTTTCTGTTTTGAGGACAGAATAAACCAGAGTTTTCAAGAGAAAGAAAAATTCTTCGCGTCCTTGACGCGATCTTTCTATCCAATGAACATTTCCATTCATCTAAGTACGTTACGGATGGGACCAGAGACGATATACACAGCTTGGAAAGAAGTCAACGACCATCACAGTGTGAGGAACAAACAGCCATGGCGCCCACCTTAATAAGATGTAGGACCTCCTTTCATTGTGATGATTTCAGCAATCCTACGGAGCATACTTTCCACAAGCATACAATAGCGATCAGTGGGAATTTTGAATCATTCTTTTTTGTAGGCATGTAATGAGATCCTGGGCTGTTGTGGAGCGGATGTCTCTTCATCTCACCCGACGCTCCAGTTAATCCCACGGATAGCGTTGAGATCAGGGTTTTGTGGAATCCACTCAAGTTGAGTGGACTTCATTGAAACCACGCCGCAGCGTTGTCCTGCTGAAAGAAACAATGATATGATCAGTTCCGCAGAAATGCCACAAATTAGGAAGCATTGCATTGTCCAGAAGTGAGATACCTCTCGGAGTTCAATGTTCGTGGCCACACAGGGGTCTGAGGCTAAACCAGGAAAAGACAGAACCATGCCATTACACCGTCACCTCCGAATTTCATAGTTGGGATTACGCACTTTGGTAAGAAACATTCACTGGACATCCACCACTCCCACACCCGTCCATCTGCTCAGATAGATGGCATAGCGTGATTCATCTCTCCATAACACAGCAGCTTTCCAAGCTTCGACGTCCCACTGCACACGCTCTTCGCACCAACTGAAGACGACGCTGCATGTTGGTTTGGGTAATGCGGGGCTTGCATATTGCAGTCCTACGATGAAAATCCATGTTATGAGCCTCGGTTCTAAATGTTTTTGTGCATATTCGTATTCCAGTCAGTCGATACCCGAAAATCCGCATTCAACGTGTCGGCTGACGAATGGCAGTATTTACATATTACTCTTGGTAACACCCTGCAGTCACGTTCAGTGAGTGTGGTAGGTCGTCCACTGCAGGTAGCACTGGCAGTTGATTCCCCGAGCTTCCCTCTCAGTATGGTATCACAGATTGACCTGGAATGGCCCAGTTTGCTAACAATTTGCCATCAGTTCCCTTCTCGCAGCCATTTCACTCGGACACAATTGCACTGACTTGGGAGCATCATATTCCTCCAATTTATATCGACTACAAACACGTGGCTCATTACATGGCACGATACGCCTTGCCCATGTCCATTGACATCTTTCCAAGCAGCGTATAATAATTACTTTTAACATATTTTCCAAGTGTACAGTTGTAAAATCTTGTGAGAAAAGTTAGAAGATTGTCTGGAAGCAAATAATCTCTATCAGTAGATTAGGGTTAGAACTCGGTGATATCAAAATTCCTCTACACTCAATGGAGGTCAGTCTATAAACTTTCGAGAGAAAAAAACAAACTAACCAGTTTTATTCATGTTGGAGACTTGTTGAAACTTTCATAAAATTAGACATTCAAACAGCTTTTCCCCCAGCTCAGCATTATGTGAGTATATACTTGGGAGCATCATCATCAGGAAAAAAGCATATGTAATTGATAGATATACACCACTTTATGTGATATTTTGTATGGTTAAAAATGAAAAGAAATTCTTTAACTCCTTTTTTTCCCCTTTAAAGGGACAGAACTCCTTTAGCCCTAACGTTTGAAAAACACTGGGTCCACTCTTTCCTTCAAGCATTTACTGATAGTAAGCCCAAATATCAAGAAATCAAAACTTTTTCAGGGGGGGGAGAGAGAGGGTGGGGGGTGGGGAAGAATGAGTACAGCAAACAAATACCGCTATCGTGGTCCTAATTCCTAACACCTCGTATTATTGTCCCTAATAGTGCGAGTTCGGTGGCTTTTCTTGAAATGTACGGTTAAAAACCCAAGTTTCCGATGGGGAAGGCCTACTTTCGCGTGACGGAGATAGATTTTTCTTTGCTCCGCCTAGAATTATGGATGCAAACACCATTTTTACAGGGCTATACAGATACTTGCTGTTAAAAAGACTGATTCTTTAATTCTTAAGAAACTAAAGAATATTTATGTATATCAATAATTTCCAGTCCATTCTGGTTGAAAGATCCACCAATAATTCTGGTCTTTTCGAAAACAAGACCCACTTGACAGATTTCCAAATGTAGTATAACCATTAACTATGGAGTACACAAGAGGAAAAAATACCTTAACTTTCGCATTTAGGCGTACTGCATTTATATAAATCTTTGTAATTATTTTCTATTATTAAAAATACTTATTTAAAAATAACAAAAAAAAAACACTGTTTGCTATTTCAAGAAAATCATTTCATACATCTACTATTATACTGGAACATTCTGCTCAACTTTATTCATTCATTTAGACCAGTGATTTTCAACCTTTTCCATAATACGGTACACCTAGATTAATTATTAAAATTCTGGGGCACACTAAAAATATATTCTTTTAATCTTTTTGATGATCTGGAAAAAAACAGGCATAATTTTGATTGATTTACACACACAAGAAGAGGGAAGACCAGACCCTAATAAATAAATGCGCAAATTACGACATTATTTCTTTCAATTAATTTTTTTTCATAAATCTCGCGGTACACCTGAAGACCTCTCGTGGCACACCGGTTGAAAATCGCTGATTTAGACCAATGTTGCTCGATCTTTCTTTAGTAATCTCCCCCTAAAGGACTTTTGTAAGTAATTTTTTTCTGATCTCCCCCATACTTTTTATATTTGTCCCTATAGCTTTTCTAATTGCCTCCTATAATTTGCCATACCAATATATTAATTTCATAAGGGTTTACTGGACTTTTTTCTTTTCATCAAGCTTCAATAGGTCAAATAGGAAGAAAAAATTCCTATATTGAAGGAGGACTGAGCGAAGTCAGCGCTTTTCTCTTGGATGACACATACGAAACACGATGATAAAGAAGCAGTATATCTTTAAGCAATGAATATGTTTCCTATGAATCATGCTGCAAAGGGTTTTTCTATTATTTATTCACCATTTTAAAAATTAAGTGTATATTTCCTCATTTGTTATATACCTCCATTATCTTTCATATGGCAGCGTTGCATTACGGCTGACGTGATTCCTGATATATTTTTCGCACCAAAAACTAATTATCTCTCCTCAAAATAAATTTTCTCCCCAGTTGAGACACAATGCTTAGACTCTGTAATACAAAAGATGGCTTCTGTATGAGGTACATGAGGAGTATCTGTGTTTAGTTCTTTTCTCAAAAAAAAAAAAAAAGTTTTGTTTCCTATGCACAGCCATGGGCATTTGTAGAAGCAATCTGAACGGCTGATAATATAAAAATGACATCCAAATCCCACTGTTGATAAGAATATTATAGGTCTCTTTTTTTTTTCAGCTAAGAGGACAATTTTTTCATTCTATTACTTCATTTTTCCTACACAATATAGTCAAACCTGTTTTGTGATTGTATAATCCTGTTAAAAAGGCAATGATGCGAATCACAATTATGAGCAGATCTCAAATTGTACCAAGTGGGCATTGTAGACTTAAAAGAGCAATCTCTCTAACATAAATAAAATAAACTCGTAGTTAATCTGAAAAATATTACTGCACTATTTTCAAATGAGTTAAAGGTAGGATTCTAGTTATTATTCATCCTCTCTCTCACTCACTCACTCTCTTTCTCTCCAAAAGATTTACTATGATGAGTCATGCGGACAAAAAACCAGGAAAGAATGGAAATTCTCTATGGCTCCTCCGTAGGACATTAGGGAAAATAACTAAAACCTTCCCATCAGGGAAACGAGGAACACTTTCAAGAATTTTCAAATGACGGTGAGATAGCCAGCTCTTACATAGGAGACATTGATTTTTTTTTCTGGTTTTGCTTCTGCAAACAGAAGAACCAGCAGCAGAACACTCGGAAATAACATACGAGTCTGTACTTGCTTTTACAGTCTGAACTGCCGGATTGAATTCATAAACAGTAGCGGATATATAGGATATTAAACTGAAAACTGGGAATATTACGGGATTTTGACACCCAAATCTTGCACAGCCTACTAAATATAACTGTATAAACTTCTCTGTAGCAATGCAATGGTAATTTTATCGCCCTAGTAAAGGGCGATAAAAGTATAATCATATCGTCATAAGTATCCTTTACTAAGACGATATGATTATGAGCAGATCTCAATCTAAATCATCCACTAACAGTGGTGAGACCTCCTCACCTTTGTGCTAGGTATAAAATTACGAAGCCCTGGGGAGGGGGGGGGGGGGTGAGAAACACTATTTTTTTTTGTACGAATGAGTCAAATGAATAGGTGAGTATAAACTGTACTCATTCATGCATTTGGCATTCACATTTTCGTGTAACGTTTCACAGTTCTGGCAAGTGAAATGCAGTGTTAGTGGGTGATGTCGATCTGGATCAAACAGTAAAATATACTTTGATTGAGTGAAAACAAAAAGTTCATTCAAGGGGGATCGAACGCACAGATATCTGTTCTGCTCAACGTTCGATGTACATCTTATACATAAGCGTTGGCGCTGAGTCATTGTCTTGAGCCATCCATCATGCAGTCATATTAAATCTGGCTCCGTCTAGCTTTCATTTCTTCTCAAAAATAAAGGAAAATTTCGATGGCGTATTGAAGATTTGTTTCGATCAACTATGAGCTTAGTTCTATGTTGGCGGCCTTATTAAACCACATGATGGTTGACGGAAGTGCATGCCCACAAAGGTGATTTGATGAGAAATATCTGCGTACAGTTACAAAGTAAAGGTCAACATTAGTATCCGTTTTTGTTTCAATCAAATATCTACTCTCATTATCTGAAGAGAAAAATAGGAGTAATTACTTTCGACATGCTTACATACATATTATCTCCATATTTAAAGGAACATATTTTAATCATTTGATAACTTTTGAATCTAGTTTACTAAGAAATTACTTTACTGATCAATCTAGCTAGATTATGATTCGATGAGGGCTTTAACAATTTTCTCCCCAGTTGAGAAACACTGCATAAAAATTACATCCAAATCCCACTGTTGATAAGAGGGATATTATAGGTCTCTTTTTTTCCAGCTTTAAGTGCTTCAGAAAGCATGAATTTTTCTTTTGTTCAAAAGGTGCAAAAGCTGATAAAAAATACTTTTTTTGCACTAGATGAATGCAATGAATTCATCACACGTTATAAGAAGTACAAGTATTTCAGTTTTGTTAGTCTTTTTTCAGCTTTCCAGTAGATATTTTATAGTATGCAAATTTAGCATTGAAAAGCACTTTAGTCGGAGTCCGCTGTGCAACTAATTTCCTTCTGAAAGAATTACACAAAGCATTTTAATGACCGATAAGAGACACCAGTCATAATGAAAAGGTGGTCATTTCACCTTGGATTAATAAAAAGCAACAGAGAATCAAAATTTATACAGAACGAACTTTTGTGAATAACGAAGGTCCAAGTGAAGAGGTAGACTGTTTTGTATACTTTGCCTGATTTTCTCCTAATTCTCCTTGCTGAAATTATGTTGTTGCTTTGTATTTCTTTTCAACCTAACACTGCAGAATCTTTCGAACTTACGGTTGTTTAAAGATGTACATTTATCAAAAAGAGTATCAGAAAGATAGTAGTCATGAGAGTCACTCTAAAGAATCAAATCATCAGCATATCTACCTAAAAAAAAAAATTTAATTTATTGCTGATAAAAGAACCGTTTCTACCAGTAAGTTTCACTTGAGGTATGCACGCGTTGTGTTATTACCTAATGAGGATTTGAGTGATACCTTTTCAATTAAAAAAAAAAACCAAAAAACTTTTTGTTTCTGCTGAACTTCAATGAAAGTATTGCTTATTTTCAGGAAGTGAAAGCAATAAATAAATAAAGATTTTAATTATATTTTTCCTTATATTTATAAATTTCTGTTTCCAACTCATCTGTGTTTATTTTGCTAATACTTATTTTTGTATATTTTTAAATGCAAATACTGAATAAAAAAAATGAAAATGATAACGCCGTATCTTTTGTTGACAATCTGAGCCTATGCGTGGTAAAAGCAGTGCAGAGTTTACATTAGGCACATTGCACAAAGTTCTTTAAAGCAATAAATAAATAAATTCCTTATTTATTTATTTATTGCTTTCACTTCCTGCATTTAGATAAAGGTAGGGATTAGTTGGTAATCTAGAACACGTTCACAAAACTACGCTTTTGGGTCAAGACAGGTCATAAGCTTGGTGCAGATTGCATTGATGAGAGAGGACTAAGATGAGGAAATATTAACTTAGCGTATGAATCGGAATTGACACTTCCATCAGTTGAAATCTTTAGCAAGAACTAAAAATAGTGACGCCAATGCTGAATAATGCCCATGAGTGTAAGATATTCTTCTTCGGCATGCTATTTCTCGGGCTGTAGTGATTATTGTACAGTATGGTTGCTGTTTCCTTTAGCAGCATTTGCGATTTAACCATCGGAGACATTTGTTAAACATTCTATGCCACACAACAGTAGCTGGATCAGTGCAACTAGGAACTATCGGTGAGTTTGGTCATGTCTCAAAAATAAAACCTCACTGAAGAAGACATTTTCAGTACAACTACATTATTTTAGGCACTACTAGACTAGTCGCTTACAGATCTTTAGAATATTGTATCTTATATAATTTTGCACCTCATTTTAATATAAAATGCTGGGATTCAAATGATCTTTGACAAATTGTTCTTTGTTTTCAGAGGAATAGAGCATATCAGCACACCAAGTAAATTATTTCGATATTTTAATTTCTTTTCTCTCTATCTCTCCAAGGGCATTAGCACTACTAGCTATTCACATTTCTAAACAAATTTCTAAACATTTTGTGGAAAAGAAATAACCATTCTTTTGCATGGTTCTCTTTCACGTATCACTTTAGATCTCCTAAAACAAGGAAGTATAGCGCCAAAACAGTTCACCTTCCACTTATGAAGGTCTTTGCTTGGTAATAATGATTTACATTCCAACATACAACAACAACATAAAAACGAAGACACTTAATTATTTGTAATTAGCGTTAATGGATTTTCTGTCCAGATGCCGTGACGAAGTTGAAACTTATAATGTAAACACCATAATTGGTAGTTTCTTTAGCCTGACAAAAGGTTAAGAGTGTCCGTTTCCCTCTTCCAAACTTGAATACGATCCGGTAAAACCATCTCCTCCCTCTACTTCACATTAAAATGAATGTCATGCCGATTATCCAGGCGATGTTATTTTATTCATCGAAAACAGTTTATAATTTGGGAACGTATAATTGGCTCTCCTTTGCCAATTGCTGTAACAATAGAAATTGCCTACCCTCGGGTAAAGCCTTACAGCTGCGTGAAGGAGGTAATTAAAAAGAATAAAGAAAAAAAAAGTGATTTTGCACGGACATACCGGCTTTCTTGCTTCTGAGGTGTTAATCCCACTTTCTTTAATAGTAGCTGCAACGCTGGTCTCCTGATAAGAAACTTTACTTGGCATGATTGAGTCACGACACTGAAACTGGGAGTTGTTGATCACGGCCCGCTTTCAGGCCAGCAGGTAAAATACTGCTTTTGCATCCTGCTTTCTTAAGAGTGGCATTCATAATACTGGCTTGGTATGTTACTAGGTTACGCCCGTGTGCCTGGAAATAGGTCGCCTGTGGACATGGGATGCAGCAGAGAGCCGAAGTGTCGTCGCATTGTGCGAGAGCCGTTTAAGGGGGCTGTGTCACGACAGGTGGAGAGGTCAAGACCTGGTCTCCATCTCTCCTGCAGTGCGAATGCGTAGTAGAACCCGCGGACTTATTTAAAGGTCATTTCTTTAACAAAGAACTTCTGTTTTGAAACTGTGGATACTTTTTAAAGTCTTGGAGGCGGTAAACTGGGTTAATTCCTTGTTTTCTTCGTTCCTCAAAGAAATACAGTGATGAAAGGATGCTTTAATATTTGACCTTAAGTGGTATGAATAACTGTGTCCTAGTGCCCAAAGCACAATGTCTTAGATTTTTCTTGTTATTTTGTTATGTATAAGTGAATGCTATGAGTTCTTTGTGATATTTTAGTGCATCAAGATTTTCCTTCTTTTTTTTTTCTTTTTCCCCCCTTCCAGAGTGATTTTTTACTTCTATCGGATCACTTGTCCCATCAGAAAAAAAAGTATAAATTATTTTTGTCATTTACTTCCTTTATTGTAAAAGAAAAAGACAAAAATAGAAGAGAGACAAAGCATTCCTATTTCTAACTCGTTTAGTGAATATCTTGTTGCTACGTGGAACGTAGCAACAACAATTGGAACGAAAATCGTATGCAACCATCTTTAAAAGAAAAAGTCTAAAACAAGATTAAAATGGTTTTTGAGTATAAAAGATACGCATCTTTTTTCTACGCATGAGTTGTATTCTCAATCTTTTTGTTTTATTGCATTTAAAATTGCTTGCAAAAGAGTAGGAGTTTTCAGGGCCGAAACAAGCAACTCCTAACTTTCAGCCATGAATACACCTACATGAACTTTCTTTGATGGTTTTTAAGTCGTATGAATATTTTGTTTTGTGTAGTGCCACTTTTTTCTATCTGTTTAGAAGTTTGGTTAAATATTTTCAAATTTAATTTCGCCTTGTAAAAATTATAAAAAAAAAAAGTATCGCCCTTCTTCATCTGATCGTGGAAATATATTCAGAAATTGGAATCTGAATTCAGAAAACATCTCATCGCTTAAAAATGTCACTCAACAAACTTTAAATCATAACATCAGATGCATATTCATCCTGCTATAATCCGGATCTATATACGGTTAAATGAAAATGTCCATTCGTGCAATAAACATTTGAATTATGTTAATGTTCAATTAACACTTTTCCCCATAAGTTTTCTTGAACCAATTAATAATACTAATATTATCTTTTTTTTTTTTTTGGCGAATAGCGACATGAAAAAGCAAACCTAGGTGTTGTTTGTTTTGTTATCGTCCGAAATGATCCGCTTTCCTAAAGATTACCGGAAACTGAATCCAAGTGATTTTTCTGTACTTGTTTACGCATGCGCTAGGAGATGAAAACTATTACCGTAAGGTGGGTTGTGAGGAATGTTGTTTCCGAGGCGTGGCTGAGACAGATGTCTCCACATTTTCAGCACATTAGCCTTGGTTTGGCATTAATGACCTTCTGTAGTTATAGTCCTAGCAGCTGGCCTTGCAAGCCGCTTGGGTCTATGATTTATTTTCCGAACGTCGGCCAGTCTGACGGACATCAGGGAGTTAGATGTAAAAAGTGACGCAGCCATATTCGGTTTCAGGATAGAACGCCACTGAACTCCTAGAAACCCACGCAAACAGATAAAGATCGACCCAACGCATAACACAGAGGCGGATCTGTGGGTCTTTTACCTTTGTGAGGGTGAGAGAGGGAGGAGCGGCACGTGACCTTGCCATTCTCTGCCAAATATGTGCCCATCAAAGAGAGAACACAAAAAAAAAGTCTGTTTTATCCTCTCCTTTTTTCATTGTCAAGCTTTATAGTAAAGGAGGTAATAAAATTACGGCTTTTTGAGGCTGGGGTGGCATTTCCGGTGTTAAAGAACACTTTACTGTTATCGTATGTCTCTTTATGCATTCGCCTAGTTAGGTACCACCTAATATAGATCTTTTGAAAGACAAAACTGGGAATATGTCATCGGTCTGATGCATTCTCCACCCAGACTTGCGAGGTTAAGCGATAGCTTTAGACCAACCCTGTCTGATTTTGTTACAGAAATCAGGGAGGTCAACTAGTTGACCTCAAGAAAAAAAGTAATCATAATTAATTGTTCTGCAATAAACAGAGGATTGCAAATATAATTGAGAAGCTCTCTCTCTCTCTCTCTCTCTCTCTCTCTCTCTCTGGATACAAAAGAATCTTAAGAAGTCATTGTAATAGTTTTAATTTATAATAGGAATTCTTAACCTCAAAATTTTATACATGATCCTGAGAAATGGTTACCCAGTGAGAACTGGTTAATAATTCTTGGAACAGATGGTAGCTCAATCTGAATATTCCGTATTTTCCAGCAAAAATTTTCGAAAATGCTGTAAATAATAATAATTATTATAATAACAGTAACTTCAGTCAACTCATAACTAATTTTCATCGACTTCTGAGTTTTGTCAACTTATGTGGGAAGTATTATTGTTATTCAAGAAGTATAACAGGTTTTTTCCCCTTTCTACGCTCTCATTTTTCCCTAGTATTCATTAATTCTGTACTTAAATATTATTAAATTTTAAAAAAATGACAAGGAAAATTTAAAGATAAGAGTGTGGAAAGGGGGCCTTCATAAGGAGTTTATGAATCTTTAAAGAATAAATAATGAAAAATAAACTAAATAGATTAATTAAGAGAATATTTTCAATGATAAACTCCAAAAATAGTGGGCCTGAAGATGTCTTTAGTAATGTCTGCTTCTTATACGTTTTTCGATCTGAAAGCCTTTATGAAGATGAGTACTGGCTTTTTTTTTTACTAACTCGTTACTAGAAGTGGCTCGTTAAACCGACTGAGGAATGATGGGCTTACTTCAACTGGTCACAAAGCAGCTATACTTTGGGAACTCACCTTTGGTGACAATATTTATATATATTGTTTCTCCAATACATAACTAAATAATAACAATAATATAAGAAAATAAATATCTCTTAGAGTGGTTTGCAGCTCCCAACCAGTTTGCTGTCGTGATTTAGATATGAATTGTAACGTATGAAATGAAGTAGATGATGTTTAAGATTATGATGATGATGGATGGGCTAAAGGAGACAAGACCAGAAGATTAGATCCCCTTCCTTGTATCAGCAAACCTTCTGTCCAGTTTTTTAGAAATACATCTGTGCATCTGTGTCCTGTCTAGCGACTCAGTTGCTTACAACTGGATTCTGTTTTTTACTGCTGTTTAATTTCTTAAAAAAAAAAACTCTGAGCTGTCAAGTTTGAGGAGGGCAAAAACACAACGAAGGTACAAGAACTGGTCCTTAATGGGATTTGTAAATGTCTAGGGAGCGATTGTGGCTCGAAAGGGTTCAACCATTTACTGTAATCACACGTGGGATCAAGTAGAAGGTGGTCCGAGTGCCATATATCTTGGGGTAACAATCTCCCCGAACTGTCGGTAGCCATCATGGCGCAACTGATCAAGTGGCTAGGTCTGGAACCCTTGTATACCAACTCGTTAATCTTTTTCCGCCCTGTGGTTGTGTGGTTAGATTGCCGTTAGTGTGAGTTTTGTTTTTGTTTTTTGTTTTTTGTTTTTTTCAGCACAATATGACCTTGATAATGTGATAATTCTAAAATTTACTAAAACTTCTCATGTTTAGATCTTGAAGATTTTGAGTAACTATAGAAACCGACATTCGTGGGAGTATCGGTTTCTATAGTTACTCAAGTCAGTCAAAAGTTAGTCACTTTTTTTTTTATTCGCAGCATGCGTCACTGAAAACAGACTAACATCGTTAAGGCCTGCTGAGAACAAGTACGGTAGGTTGTTCAAATGAGACATTTGCCCTGAATTCATTACAGTTCTAAAATATCCATTACTCCATTTTTGCAATCTGCATATTTATTAACATAATACCGGTAGTTAAAGGACGGCCTTTTTAATGTCTTTATAAGACTGGAAGATATTAACGAACAAATAATAAAAATTTGAATAATAATGAAGTAACATTCCGTAATCTACTACTTGATATGCATTTTCTTCTTATTATTATTAATAAACGTTTGTGAATATATAGTCTTCTATAATGTGTTGTAGAATTTTTCTTTTCTGTACGTGATTTATGCATGGTGGAACAGGTAAAACGTACATGGTGATCAACAACTCAGCACTTGGCATAAATATCTCAAAATTTCCTTCAAGATAATGAAACTCGATTTATTATCCTAACACAAGGAGAAATGCGATGCTTCTACTTATCAAGCTAAAGTGTGCTTATGAGATCTCTATTTAAATAGTTCTAAAACGTTAACCAGATACCTCAACTTGATTCTTCAATCGGCTGAAAACAAATGCACGGTTTATATCGCTGAAATTTCATTCAGTATTTTGTCGAGGTTAGTTTGACATCGTCCAATAGATTCTCTTTTAGCCATAAAAGTCTTCTTTTATTGCTGAAAGAAGACTTCGACGAACAGATCATTAAACTTTTTCCTTTTTTTTTTCTTTTCTTCTTTTCCTATCCATACAAAGTATAAATCGCATCGTAAATGTAAAATAGGTTTCGCAACATGATTAGAATCTAAGCCAGCTGGCAAATATGCAATAGAGAAAACTGTTGAAGTGCAAAAGGGCAAATTTAATTTATGGACATCAGCATCTCTTCATACTTGAGGCGTCACGGGGAACGGGAGCTCACTCCAGATACTATCGCTAATCAGATTAGTGCATTCAAACAGTCATTTGGATTAGGTGAATGACATGAGACATATCTGCATAAGAATAAGATGTGTTTTTCTTACGTCACGTTTTATGCTAAATTCCTTTGTCTGTTGAGACTTGCAACATACCAAAGTGTTTTCGATTTGAAGGCGAAGGAAATGTGAGCTGTACAACTGGCTTGTTATGCTTTGATGCTGAAATAATGTATTGGAAAATAATTTGCGCTACTAAAAGTTAACAAAACAAATTGCTTATCTACAGTACGGGATACCGTACTGTAAATTATCCCCATTTGTCGTGAACGAACCGGGAGAAAATTTGAGAAGGCGTCGAGAAGATTTACGAATTGTTAATTTTTTTTTTAACTTTTAAATGTCTGCTTTTCCTTCCTTAGTAACGGTAGCTACGGTAACTTAAAAATCCCATAATTATTTATGTATCGCTTTTTGTGTCGAATTCGCATACACTGATACAAATAATTAAAAAAATTGAATTTTTTTTGCAGTTTAAGTGGGATGTAAATTAAAAATCTGCCTTATCTATTGGATTATTATTGAAGAGGAATGGTTAATAAGGTTTTTAAACAATTTTTCGAGTCGAATGCTTGTTTTTGAATCTCCAGTTGCATTCCTGTCAAATAAAAAATAGAGGCACCCGTCTTTTATTTTTTCTCCCACTTATGTACGCATAGTAGGAAAATTGTTACTATTTACAGCTATACTACATTGAGAAATAGATGGAATAAATGCAATTATGGAAGTTTGTGAAGGTCTTTAGATGCGGATCCGTGTTAGGTCATTAGTTTGCATGTCGGAAGGGGTAGGATTCTAAGATTATATAATTCTGTGCACATCCACGACATTAATTAACCTTCTGTGGGTGGAATTATCATTAAGAAATGTAGCGAGTGCAACTAAACAAGCTTTATTACTGGCGTGACATCTTAAGACCATAAATTAAACAATTATAATTTTGAAACATACTTCATAACAATAAACAGAACATAACAAGACTATTTAGCGAAATTTTCTATAAAAGTGAAGTTTTCCCGTGTGATATAGGCCAGCGGAGAAAACAAATTTGTACTTAAAACTATAAGAATTTTGATGATAGGTATAAAACTTTGGAATTCGATTTAAACGGTAATGTAAAACGATTCACAGCCTTTGGGCATAGTTTAAGTTGTATTCGTGTAATACAACGACACACACACACACACACACACACACACACACACACACACACACACACACACACACACACACACACACACACACACACTAAAGCCTAAGATATCTTCTCATATATACAGATACTTCGAAACCCGTAGCAGTTTCAACTGCGAACTTTGTTTGCACTGGTAACGCATATCAAATACTTAGCTTCATTTATTGTTCCTGATGCACACTCAGGGACATAAGGAGCATCAGTTGAATACATTGAATTATGAATTAGGAAACAGTAAAACAATTTTAATAAACAATATACGCTTAATTCAATCGGATGTAAGAAGAACACAAAATATATCGGTCTCAACTTACTTTTATATTGCACGCCGTCATTTTCTAAGCAAGCAGAGTGCAGCTAAATGAGAAGAAGCCTGTGGATCTGCTACACAGTACTTCATTATAAAAGTTGTTGTTAATGACGAATATTTTTGCTTATGTAGAATACAAATTCGTTAATAAAATTAGTATACAGGGAGAGCGTAGATCATTCTAGGGGACTAACAGTTGTAGATATCGTAACGTTCTTGATAGAATGCATGTATTACGTAAGGGAAGAATTACTTCAAATTTTCTACGATGTGCGATACAAAAATTTCTGAATTTTTTTTTTCTTCCAAAGATAATTACCTGCTCAACTGCTGTCAGCTTCAAAGTATTTTTTGTTATTTGATATAGCGAGTCCATTGTTCGTGCCATTCTTGAAAACATTTGCAGAGGTTCTGTTTTGAAAGTCGGCAAACAAATTGTGAAAAGAAAGAAAAGAAAAATGCAGTGTAGCAGATCTAGAAAGATCTGGTACCAGATCGTTCGTGACCAAAAAAAAAAAAAAAACTTCATAGACTAAGCAAAGACAAATTAGAGTATGATCTGATTCTGTGAATCGATGACAAATGAAAATGATCAGTTTTGAGGTTCATTTGTACTTTGGAATCACTCACAAAATGTTTCAAATTAAAGCCAACCTAAACAATAATTAAACGAGTGATTTATTTATTTATTTTTTTAACCGATAAGAACGTAGTGGTGAATTATATGCACTCTATGTTACTCATTACGTTCGAGACACAGTTCAAGTCTATTCTGAAGGTTTCGAGTAGCTCTTTGTAATGATGTTGCGTGTGTGGTTCAAGGACATTCTTAGTGGCAGTTTGAAGTTCTTCGCTGACTCCCTAAATGGGGTCACGAGAGAGAGTAGTTTTTTTTTTTTCTTTCAGTATAATCCACAGGAAAGCGTTAGGTGACGTAAGATGTGGAAATTGAGAGGGATAAGGAAGTCTGTGTCCCGATAGATAATACTCCTTTCGGAAGTGATTTCTCAGACAATAAAAGGAACGTCTACTTCGAGCAATAATTGCTGAGTCAACATTTTGTTGAAATTGCAAATTTACCAGGATCTAGATAATGTAAAATGACATTTGTCATATAAGTAGCACAATATAAGTGTAATTATTGTAATGAATGGCTTCATGAAATGCACTAACAAAAAAACAGTTCGGGTTGAACTACATTGAGTTTTCGAAACACATGCGATGGGAAAAGACACTTATTGCACTCAAAAAGTGATCATCAGTTTGACCTTTACAGTACCGGTTTCAGAACGAATGTTTTCTTGTTCCAAAAGACAAAGTATTGTGTAAATTCTGAAATTGCCGTTTCGAAGACCCCGATCTGTTAGATTCAAGCCTATCAACAGTAAGTAGGTTAGTAATAAAGTGTCCGAAGAAATTAGCTCCTCTAAGCTAAAATATTAAATTTTAGGGTTAGTGGGTAACGTTGTTGAGTTGGACTCCTTTTTTGACCAGCTATAAGTCTCTCTCTCTCTCTCTCGTGTGTGTGTGTGTGTGTGTGTGTGTGTTGATATCATATGTACTTTCTTTGGTTTGATTTCCATCCCAGTACGAGAAGACACTTTATAAAGATGAACGTAAATTTTTCAAATGAACGTAAATTATCGTCTCATATCGAGGAAGAAGGCTTTTCTTGTTCTGGAATCTTGGGTTTTTCATCTCCCCCACCCAAAATAAAAACATATAGGTCATAAAACACGGGATATTTATAGACAAATAAATTTCAACGAATAGTAATCGAGTGGATTAATAAAATGTGATCGCTTCCCCCACGCGTGCTAAATAAATAATTTAGCATGCATTGGGGGAAGATAATTATTATCCTAGATAACGTCCCAATAATGAATTAAAGAAAGCATTCAATTTTTTTTAAGAAATTAAATCTTGAAGAAGAAACGACATAGAATGAAATTCACAGTTTATGGAAGAATGAAGTCGGTTTTCTTGCTATGTCAACGATCAAAACCAAGCACCATGAAAGAGGTCGTAGCTAAACAAATGATAATCATTATACAAAACTATAAAATTGATGACATTCTACGAGAAAAGTGAAATGGAGGGAACAAGAGAAAAGTTATGATTCTGTTATGAATGACTTCATAACAGAATTATAAACGCAATTCTAGTAATGGAGAAATTTGTTCGAAAATTTGGAGATTCTAACATAATTTTATTATAATTAAATGATGAAAAAGTAATTAATAGTTTAAATTAAAGCAATAAGTAATCCATATTTATTAAAAGGTCGACGTCTTGGTTGACGTATACCGTACGCTTAAAAAAATAACTGACAAAGGGGATATCATCGAACTGTTGTTATAACTATGATGCATTAAAATCCGGAATAATGAAGAATGGGATGAGGGAGTGGATAATAAGAATTTAGAGCTCGATAAAAGCGTTACAGGCATCCTTACAGAAACATCTAAATTGGGCCATTTAAAGCTTTGCTTAACTCTTGCCACTGCAGAGCTAGTCATTAACATCCAAATAAATAAACAAAATGCAAGTCCATTATGTTTTTTTTTCTTTATTTCGTGCTTGAATCGAATTAAAAAAATAAAGTGGAACAGAACTGTGGTTTTAGAGAACTTGAGGACCAATATTTCAAAAGGACAGTAGAATGTCTGCTGGGATAGAAATCGAGGAAAACAAAGAACGAGAAGATGGTTCTGATGATGAAAGAGTGGCTGGGCGTTAACCGGATGCCCCAAGGAAGAAAGCGGACACTAAAAATAATTACCGTTTTATTAAAGGCTAACACATAAAAACATTTTTTATCCTGTTTCCTATTCTTTATTCACAACAGTAGTAAAAAAAAAAAAAAAAAAAAAAAAAAAAAAAAACAGTTATTCAAGTGAAAACAACAATTTGAAAAATATTAGTGAATTTAATATGAATGATAACATGAATTATAGGATATCGACGTCATTATAACATGTTATAGTTGTACAAGTAAAAAAAAAGTCTATGAAGAAGCATCATTAGTATGAGCCTCCGTAGCTCAGTCAATATAGACGAAGCCCTTTGGTCGGAAAGACCTGAATTCGGTTCCCGTAAATGGTGCGAGGAACCTTTATCTGGTCTCTTTCGACAAAAGGTGAGTTAGCCGGTCTCATACGGAGGTAGGGGATTTTTTCATCCGGAAAATGGGGTTTTTCGTCCCCCAGAACAGGCAAACCGGCTCAGTCAACACACGCTTAGGACACCTCCGAATGCCTACGCGTGAATGTAAATTAGGATATTTTTATTTTTATAGTTTATATTTTTTATTTTAAATTTAATATTTTAAATTTTATATTTTTATATTTTGTAAAAAATAAAACAAAACCACGATTGTGATGCAGTAACAACAGTTGATTGTATACCACATCCGGTTGCGCTTATGTGAAAGTTCAATTGCATCGGTTAAGAGGCTGCTAACCCTGTCTTGGATTTGTTACGAGTGTGATGTTACCGCAAAAGGAGAATGCACTTTCTCTTCGGGAAAAGGAAAATGTACTGCGAAGATATCAGCAAAAAATAGATTACCAACATTCAACAAATTGCATCTCTTCAGAGAACAGGGCTGCTATTCGAAGCGGTTATCGCTATAGAATTGCAAGGTCACGCCAAATAAAAGTGAAAGGACTGTGGAATGTTGGAGCAGGAGTCACTGCAAACAGCGATGCTGTTAGATCGGTGGGCAACCAATAACGTAAAATAGTATCGTCTCGGAAAATTATTCTGAACTAAAAACATGCGTTCTTCGCATGTTCTTGTGCCCTTTTATGTAATGTGGAAGTTTCGAGTCATTTGAATAATATACGACACTGCTTCAAGTTTTGCAATTATGCGATAAACAAGAGCCTTTCCTCGTCGAAATGGGCTAACGTATATGGAAAGAAATTAACAGTAGTACATCTATGCATAGACATTATTTAACACGAATTTGATCGGTTAAGTTTCCATCGAAACCGACTACGATTGGAAATCGATGAATGGAAACTTGCTATGATTTCTGGATAAAAATTTGGCAACTTTTATAGTTTTATGTTAATCTAATCTAGCTCCTCGGCTTTCACTTAAAGTAAAAACGAACAAAAGCAAGCTAGAAGATATCTAGAAATAGATGTATAAAGTTTCAAGAGCGCGTATTAAAATACGCGCAGATACACAGAGACCTTGGCTCACTCTTTCTACGCTCTAAGTCTATATTATCATAATTAGTAGAATTTTTGCTATATCATAAAGGTGGTATCTTTATTGTTTACTATTCTTTTTTAATATAATTATGAAGAATAAAAAAAAGCGCACAACGGTTACGTCAGTAAATCTACTATAGCGCCACCAGTTTCTTATGGAAGAATTAGAACAGCTTATTATCGAAAACAGATTTAATTTGTGCGAAAAAAAGTATTTACATACTTTTTATACTGATTATGCCATTCATTACGTTACATTTGACGTCATATAGGGTGGAGTTCTGTTAGGTTTCCCTGAGTTCCTTGCGTGTCCCAGTTTTGAGATTTGAAAATATGGACACTTCATGTAAGGCACTACGTGATACATTGGAATTGACATTAATTTCCTTCTGCAGCTGGCGACGTTGCCTTCTATGGCGATTTGAAGATTTTTGAAGAAAAAAAAAAAGAACAAGTATTTTTGTTTTGTTTTCTTTTTTTTATATATCTTTCTTTTTTTGTGTGGGGGAATAGAAAATTAGAAACTATGAGAATGATAACTAACCCTGTAGTGTAGGCACATCGGGATGGGGTAAGGGACTATTTTCCATGGGTTTGCAGTGGGTTCTTTTTTTTTTTTAACTTCAATTAGTTCCATTTAAAGCGAAGGTAGATACTGTTTATGATTTTGTAAGAAAACAACATTTACTTACATTTTCCATCACAATATTTTAACAAAAATTAGCAGTTTAACATAGACTCTTCATGGAGTCTTCGTATTGACTTTGCTTCGGGATGCCAAAGCATCCTCAGCCATCCTACCTCTTTGTACTTGGACAATGTACTATCCAGCTACAAATGGTGAAATTGGATTTATATGAGGCACAAAATCAATTTTAAAATCAAGCGAAATGCACTTGGGAATGATGGGAACAATCCTGAAACACCCGATACATGATGAAATAAAATTTGTGGCCATACTAGCAGAAAAAAATCACAAATTATTATTTCATATTTTTACCACAACTCCATTTTCTTTGGAATTCGTCTGATGTCGATGATATATTTAAGCTTTGAATCAATTTAACACTAAAACTCGCTTTTATTTGACAGTTTTACTGAAAATAATCCAATTCACAGGTTAAGAAATATGGTTAGATTTAACATATAATAAATTCATTTAAAAAGAACGCAACGTGATCTACTGATCAAAGAGATATGCACTCGTTCTGCAGTTCTGACAATACAGAATAAATCAGTCGGCAAGTTGCTATAGCGCATAACATTTAATTCCAATTACTCATGTGATTTTTGGTGATATTTTCTATCACGAAGAACACATTCTATCCCAAGGCATCCTTTATTACCTCATGTCGTTTTCATTTAAAATGAAAGAGAAAAAAAAAATCTTTTTCGCGTTTCATTAGTAGCACATCGGCCATACAGATTCATGTTGAGTAGCTTTAAATTTGGGTTGAACTGTAAAACTAAGTGACAACATACCGAGCCGAATTGGGAGGTCTGAAGTGGCTTAGAAGAGGTTTTCAGATTATATAACCCCTAGTCCACCCATGGTACTAATAGGTTTATAAGTTTACAATTTTTCTTGGGTGGAATGCACATAAAAAAGTTGTATCATCATGTTGCTAGATATCTAACCGAACCACTGTGATGCCTCTTCAGATTTGCTGGATTTTAGAAATGTAAAGATGCTATTTCTTCTCTTATAAACAAAAACGGAAAAGAAGATGCTATTTATTATTGACTTCTGATGTCATTTTCTGATTAATTTCTTTTCTTTGTACGTAAATTTCCATTTATTTATTAATTTTCCATTTCAATAATTCCTCACTCTATTAAAAATCATTTTGATTTCCACGATGGAAGGATGTTACGAAAGAACAATTTATTCTAGCTGGTGCCTCATGCGGCCAATAATAAATTCATCACACTGTGAATATTATGATTGTTTTGCAATGTGGCATTGTCACGTGCTAACTGCTCGTATGAGTATGCGCTATAACTGTTTTTCTATGCTCTGGTTAACTTTTGACACTTTTGAAATTATTCTCTACCATTTCTAAAATAATTTTTTTTAGGAGTAATATTGTAAAGTGGTGTTACTCGGTTTTTCGTACTGAATTAAGAAATATAGGAGTCTAGTACTTTAACTCAGTGAGTTAAAGTACTTAATCAACCTTGAGTTTCAAACTGAATTGTTGACTTACGCATTTTCACTTGTATTTGCTTACATATCGTTCGTATTTTCATATACGAACGATATGTAAGAAATTACATATCGTTATTATATATATATATATATATATATATATATATATATATATATATATATATATATATATATATATATATATATATATATATATATATATATATATATATATATATATATATATACATATAACATGAATTTTCCAATGCCAAAATATCAGTCTTAGTGATTATATCTGATTGCTTTGAATAAGTAGACTGGACAGAATACTCTACAAGTACTATTTTCGTAATTCTCTGAGTTTAACGTAGAAGCAACTCCTTCCCTGAAGCTGCATTCAAAAAATAAAATCCATGCTATCGTAAAACATCCTTAATATACGGTGTTAATTTCATTTATTTTGCGGTAGAACCGTAAGGCGTTTATTTAATCTAACTTCTTTCTTCTAGCTTACACACCGACAAAAAAGAGCAATAGGGAGGAAGGTAGAGAGGAAGATAGATGAGAGAGAGAGAGAGAGAGAGAACAAACAGATGGTCTTCACTTATTCTCATCACTCCTGGGAGCCCACGGAGAAAATTAAACCGTATTAAGCTGCAAATCACTGCTATGTCTGGCTCTGCAACATTCCACAGTTTATTTATATAATTTCTTCTTAAGGACCCTGCTCACTAGACGAGGACGCGGCCTCGAGAGGTCAGGCCGACGACATGCAGTGACAAAGAGCAACCGGACCTGTTCAGCTTGATAAAACGAGCTCGGAGCCACCTCTCCGCCTACAGTGTGTTCATCTACATACCACTAGAATATAGTAGCTCTTGGAAATGCAAGCAAAAGAAAGATGTGAAAGTATCAAGGTATCACTTTAGCTATTCCTTTTATTTGATGGGGCGATAAACAGGGGTGTTGCCGACCTTTCACATCTATTCGGGACAACTACGTGCCTTCAACACTTACAATGTGTATGTTGTGCTCATAGCAATTGTCTGTTTATCGGATGATCGCTGTCTTCATCTGCAGAATTCGGTTAGTTGCATAATAAGAGGGAGAATACGAGTTTCAATTGTAACGTGCGGAATCTACACGGTGAAGATTTAGTGTTATTTTTTCCGACGCGCCTGAAGAGGCTTCACAGCAGAGCAGTAGACGAAGCATCCACACTGTGTAGACCAAGTGTAAATCATTTGAAACTGATTTAATTGCGTCTTTGCGATAAGCTGCTAAAAAATGACAATGACATGAAACAGTAACTATATTTTTCTGCTCTTGTTTAATAAAATTTTAATATTTACTTTAGTGCTGCCATCTATCGTGCATTTAGCGACTTACGACTACAGAAGATGCATGACTAAATTTGTACTATAAGCAGGAAGAGATCAGCTGATTTTGTAAATGATTATTTACTTAAAGGCAAACCAAGCTTGTGTTTCTGGTAACCTAGATCGGAGGACATTATTTACAATGTCTGATCGCAGTTGTTTGATTGTTTAATACTATTAAGAGCAATGGGGAGTCTTTTATTAGTTGGTTTGTCTGTTTTGAGAAGGGGAAATATCTGAGTTTCTGGATGGAAAATCCTTGCACGCTCTAGTCCTGAATATAAAATCATGTTCAAGTCAATATATCAGTAAGTTAATAAATGAAACAGCCGAATATTATTCATTTCTTCTCGCAGAAAAAAATAACATTAATTTAAAGCAGTGGTTCCCAACTTTTTTCCACTTGTGTACCCCTTTTAAACCCATTTCTATAAATTGTACCCCTTGTTTTTAAAATAGCGGTGATTCAAACTTAAAACATTGATTGTTCCATAACTAACCTTTTGCATGTTGTTTACTTTACTTGTTTTTCCGGCATTACTGATTATTTTTCGTGTACCCCTGAACGGCCCAACACGTACCCCTGGGGGGTAAGCGTACCACCGGTTGGGAACCGATGGTTTAAAGGAACAAAAATAAGGCTTTACATTTATGAGTGCTTATTTCTCTTATATCAACAGTAGAAGTGGAATGATTAAGAGTTCAGAGACAGAACAACTGGAGCAACTCTCGTAGTTTATTCATTTATATTCATTGCTGCTTTCAAGCACACTGATACAAAAGGACATAAAGGACAAAAAAAAAAAAAGATGGGTTAATGCTAGCAGTTTACATTAATAGCTTATTTGCAAATGAACGCCTCTTTTAAGTACCGCTTGATTGATATGAAAGCAGTCCTTTTAGAAAACACACAGCTCAGTATTTTATGTGGTATCATTACCATTTTTATGAATGCTTTTCGAAGCGTTACTTAATGAATTATTTAATATTTTTAGTTCAGTCTTATCTTTCAGACTAGCAGGAATACTCGTCGTATTCCAGTAAGTGATACTGCTATAAATTTTATTATAATATGAAACTGCATGGCTATGGTAATCCGTTTCGTAAAGAAAGTTTGCTTATATATTTGTTCTAATAACGTTGGTTTGCTTTGATACAATTTTATGTAGTCAATTCAAGGTCGTATCCTGGGGATTACAGCGTCATGTGGGTATTAATGGGTTAGGAAATCTCATGTTCCGTACCATAAAAAGTTAGTGTTCGAGCTTGCATCAGAATTTAAAAAAAAAAAAAAAAAAAAAAAAAAAATTGAAATGACTATCCAGTTTAAGAGAACATTAACTCAATTAAAATGCCATTTTTCTTAATTAGTGAAAGAAAAGATAAGATTTTCCTGCAGTTATGTTTGCATTAATGGTTTAAACAGTAGACGTCTGGCTGATGCGTTTTTATTGTCAATTAGTTTCAAGGTAAAGTATTTTCACGGATCTAATAATCACCGGCTCAGCCTAGTTTATGGGTAGTAAACTTCATCTGTCTCCATTTATCTTAATCATTTTAGTTACAGCAAATAGAAATTTAGAAAGAAAAATGGTACTTGTAATGCACACACACGTTCTAAAATAAACGAGGTCTTCAAAACACAAAAGAAAACTACGAAAAACGAAGATTTAGCTAAGAAAGATAACAAATATGGAAATAATTTATTTTCGAAATAGCATTTTAGAAATGCCATTTGTTATACTAACAGTAGCATTTGCTATTTTTGCAACTGTATTCTTGTATAGTGACGTCATTTATTATTATAACAACTAGACCGACATCTGTTTTTGAATTACGCATATTGTACAGTATTATTTAGTTTCATTAATAACATATAGTTTCGTACCGTTCTGCCTAATTTTACCAATAAACAATGACCGATTTAAATCAAAACCAGATAATTTATCGATGTTTTAATATTTTAAATTTTTCAATTTTTTTCAATTTATAAGATTTATCGTCGGTCTGGTTGATCGAGTGGTTAGTATATTCGCTCTCTAACCAACAGGCTGCGGTTCGAATCTCCCCCCCCCCTCGTGGGCATGGGTGCTTGTGAAAGTCTTGAGGTGGGAGATGGATTTCATCGCCTGGTATGAAACCACAGTCCGCTTATTGGAGGCCTGAAGTGGCTTGAAAAAAGTTCCATGTTTGGTCTCTAGAGAAGAGTTTCCGGACCTGGTAAATAATAAATGAAAATACAAAAAAAAAAAAAAATCAATGAAAATAGATTAAAAATCCTTACTCGTCCATGGTACGATTGTTCTATAGGTTCCCAAGCAACTCTTTCATTGGTGGGAGCCACATAAAAAAAATTATCCCAAAAATTATTTGAATTGAATCAGTAGGCTTTTTTTTTTTTTTTTTTTTGAAAAAATCGATATTGGAATCCGAAGAACTGACGCTTCATCCCTGATTCTTCATCCCATAAACTAGTCCCACTTCAAATGTGATGTATGTAGCATTTTTACGGATATATATCCCGCATATTCTTCTGGAAGATAATTTTTTTCTCTCTTTTTCTTGAACGCCTACATCAAATGAAAAATTTCAGTGAGAACCATTTTATCTTGCATTATCTTTTATCACTTACTAAATTTTTAAATACTTATCTACTATCTGATTCTGCAAGGACCAATTTCTATTAACCATCCTCTAATCCCTCCAACTCTTTGAATTTTAGTGCAACAGCTTTTGGTACGTTTATTATACATATTGTGTATTCCTGTTTGTTGATCTGTCCTTGATATATGAGTAATAAAATTTAGTTGGCAATGCCTACTAAATTTTATTACTCATCCTAGTATGGTGTTTTCACTTATATTTAGAAAGCTGTTGGACCCAGCTATTATTAAATTTTGTATGGCAGCCATATTTCATGGGAGGTCCAGTTTGTAGAAAAACTACGCTCAGGGGTCAAATTTAAGGTCAAAACATAGCCTTGGTCTTCTCATAGTGAGAACAGTGAGAAAGCCTTCAAAAACCATCCAACTTAAAAACTGAATAATAAAAGAATTTTTTAAAAAAGAAATAATTAAAGGCCCGGGCAACTGTGGTAATCTACTAGCATCATAAGCTAATACCAGCAAGAGATATAAACATCGCATAGTGAATCATATATACCTTTCCAAAATATATTCTCCAAGGCACTGTTCCCACATAGAAACAGGCTACAATTTTTTTAGTCATCTTTTGACATCCGGCCATTTAGTACGTATAAATTACTCTAAAACATAGGCCTCAGGTAAAACCGCTAAAGTAACTATATATTATTTAAATAATTTAGATGTTAGGCAGTCAGTTTAACGCGCTGTTCTAAACCTATTTTTTTATATTTTTATTATTTACTTTTTTATGGGTGGAGGCATATAAACCTATAAAAGGCTTCTCATTTACAGAATTTATTATATCAACTGCCCAGAGACTGCTGTCGGCAAACTACTAAATAATATAATTATCTGTGCAATAAGAGTAACAGACTGAATTATTCAGTTTGTCACAGAATAAAATGTCACTTTAAATGTCCTTCAACACGTGCAAACAAAATGATTAAAAGAATTCTCCTTCAATGGTGAAGGTCACTGGTCTCTTACCTCTTGTTTGTCGGAAGCCCATTTGCTAAAACCAATTGAAATTGCATCGATCCTGCTTGCAACTTTATTTGTCATAACTTACGTACTTGCTTCTGCTATGATTTTTAAATTTCTATATTTGTACAGCTTTTATAAGAAAATCTTTTCCTAGACGGTGCTATCTCAATTTCCTACAATGAATGTTATTCACTGTAGGGAAAAAGCCTTTCCTTGCTGCCCATTTCAGTATTGACGATATTCTGAAGATTGTTTTTTAATAGTACATTAGTAAAATTATTTTCATTTTTTTATTAATTTCATATCTCTGATTATATTTTATTTATTTTTTACATTATAAAATCCGATGTAATAAAATGTTTCCAATTGCCAAATAAATAAAAATCTGCGAAATGCTTTGATAACTTAACATCAGGTATTATAATCCTGCAAAAGTCACCACTTGCAAAGTTTATAAGTCTAATTAGGATTGGAGAACTGGTCCCGAATATAATTCAAGTAAAGATATCAACAAATTACATCACTATCTGCCTTTTATTTATATCCAGTATATATATATATTTTTTTTTTATTTCATGCACAATATTATTAATGACAACAATAAATGATTCTGGCAGAAAAGGAAGTGGGCGGTTAATTGAACAGTAACTCATGCTTTAGTATCGTTTGGAATGAGAGCACAGCACACCCGAGAGAAAAAAATAAAATAAAATAAAATAAAATAAAATAAAATAAACGGGAGAAATTAGATGAAATATCATAGAAGAAATGCGATAAATATGAACCCTAATTACACCTCATCCATTATGAAAATTGCGTAACATTATAAGCTACGATGACAGAAGAAAAGGGTTATAAGTTTTGCAATGCATTCAGCTAAATTCCTTTCACAGTTCGAAACAAAAAAAAAGCATGCAAAAAAACGAAGACAATGTATAAACGACGTTTTTGTTTTATTAGCAGCATCCATTGTTTCTAAATAGAATTAACCTGGAGGGGGATCGTTTACCCCGTTTACGAAGTGCTACAGATTTTCACATTCCTCTTACACGCCTATATCACTTAAAAAAAAAAAAAAACATATAACACCAACATGTAAGTTTTCTACATAAATGTATTTATTTTTATGTAACTCTCACTCACGAAAAGGTCATAAACCTATAGTACTTCAGTGCAGCGAGTAAGCTAAGGATATTTTATTTGCTTATTTATTTTATATATTTTGTTTGGTATTTTTAATCTAATTTTACAATTTTTACAATGAGGGTTGTAAATTTTAATATATTTACAACCCTCTTCTGTTTTTGTAACTTCAAGCATTCCAGATCTCTCTCTCTCTCTCTCTCTCTCTCTCTCTCTCTCTCTCTCTCTCACACACACACACATACACACAGCATGTTTTAATATAAATCAATATAGTATTTGGACTCTGTTCTTATAAGTAATTTTCTTAAGTTTTAATGATTTTTTTAAGATTTTGAAAATAAATTGCTTTTCTAATATGAAAAATTCAACTTTTAAAATCAGTTCTCATCTCAAAGAAACGAAATATTTTGATTGTTTTGTAATGAATACAACATCATTCAAGATACCTCCTCCTTCAGAATATGACATAGTTTACGGATGATCCTTTAATTGAGTTAACATTCAGATCTAAAAGTTCTTTTAAGCGCATTCTTCGTATTTCATATATAGCATTAATAGTTCATAAAGTATTCACTGCTCAGTCGGTATCGACAATAACCTTTGGTTGGAAAGACCTTGGTTCGAGTCCCGTCTAAGACGCAACGAAACTTTATCGGGGCTTTTCAAGTGAACGTGGGTGAGCTGGTCTCACACAGTTGTGGAAGAGCTTTTCCCTTCCGGAAACTCTGTCTTTTCATTTCAAAACACGTAATTTACATACATACTAGACAAAATGAACTGCCCCCCCCCCCATAAGCAGTAAATTGGTATCTAAGAAGTCAAGTTACTTGGCCATGACAGACCATTAGACCGAGCAAGAAAGATAACATGCGGTTATTGCATTAAGAAGGATCTTATCCCTGTCCACTAATTACCATCAGTAATTTCTATCTATTTATTTATTCACTTTTCAGAGTATGAAAATGTATAGTTATCCAATAGATAGTGTACAAGTTTTTTAAGGAACTGTAAACATTTTTATAGTACAGAGAGAAAGTACTTCACTCATATAGTATATCGTAATCGTTCGTGTTACAGCATACATTAACTGTATTGCTAATATTTCTGTATAGTTCCACTGGGATCTGTCAACTCGCTCTTGAGATATTGTGGGCCGAATACCTAATATACCAGTGATAAAAAAATAAAGGCGGTGGAAGATATTTACATGATGATGCTGGGGAGATTTTTTGTATGGTAGAACAAGGACAAACCAGCCCTGGAAATTGCGAAAGGAAATGGTTGATGGGGTAAGAAGTGTCTTTTTTACATGGAAGATGACTCCTGGTGAGGGGTAATGAAAACGCATATTTTCACTACCTTATATCACATCTCGTATTTTATTAATATATTATTATTATTATTATTATTATTATTATTATTATTATTATTATTATTATTATGATTATTATTATTATTATCTGAGACCTCCAGGGAGTCAAGGACTCATCGAGGGAGGACGTAAATTACCCAACTGCTATCATACCTTTCCTTAAATTCGTTTACACTAGATGCACTCACTACTCCTAAGGGCAAATTATTCCACTCACTCACTCACTGCTCTCTGAGAGAAAAACCTAGCTCTTATCCCTTTCTTGACTGAAAACAACCTTAACTTCCATGGATGTTAAGGTTTTTTTTCTCTCCGCCTTCCATATAACGAAATATTTCATATTTGAAATGCTATAACACCCATTCAAAAGTATATAGACCTCTATCATATCACCCCTCTTTCTCCTGTTAACCAGAGTCTGTAATCCACATACTCGCAATCTGTCCTCATAATCTAAATCCCATAATCCGTATATAATCTTTGTAACTCTTCTTTGCACCCTTTCCACAGATCTTTCCGCAAATCTGCGCACAGTAATCCAAGTGTGGTTTTATCAAAGCCTTATAAAGAGGCAAAATCACTTCCTTATCCTTACATGTCAAGATTCGCTTCAGCATAGAAATTATCCTGAGTAGTATTTGCAACTTTTGCTATGTGATCTTTGAACTTTAAATTCTTATCCACCAATACACCAAGATCCCTTGCCTCTTCAGTTTCTTGTAGCATAACCTCGCTAATATAATATGCCGCTGGATCTCTAATCACGCCAAAGTGCATAACATTAAACTGATAGCCATTTTCGTTTGCCCAGATTTCCAGTCTATTCAAATCATTTTGTAATTGCTGAATATCAGTAGCATCCCTGATTGCCCTACCTATCTTCGCATCATCAGCAAACAATTACAAATCTGATGATAGACCCTGCTTGAAGTCATTAATGTATAGATTGAACATTATCAACCATCTACTGTTGAAACTCGCCAAAGGTACGTTCTTCTTTCTAAATAGTATTGGCATATTTCATATAAACTTTCAACTTTTCGTTTATCAGTTAAACGTTCTGTAGATAGGACTGCTATAAAAATATGCATTGTGAATGTCAAACCTTACACTTGTTATTCGAGGATATTAATGTTCTTCTAGGCTCTCTCGCTCTCCCTCATCATCATCATCATCATTTTTTAATGTGCATATCTCATTGATAATACACGTTCAAATATATATTCAATTCTGTTTTGAAAATTTTGGTACGTAATTGATCATGGATATTTTGTTGCATTAAAATGAACCTGAGAATTCGCATTCACGACATCACTTAATATAATTAATATCCTTTAATTCGCAAATGCAACCTTATATTAATTTTATTATAGCTATTTAAAAAAGATTAAGGTTTTCAATTCAATATGCTTTATACTATCATCAGAAAATTCTTTCGTTTACGTAATTTCGTTGATTCAGTTGCATTATGGAATCGTAAGCAGCTTTAACCTATGAAACAGGTTAAAGTCCATATCACAATTTTTAACGGTTATTGTTACTTTGATTTATATTAATTGAAAGTAAAATACGAGTTATGAAAAATTACACACACATATAGTAGCATATTCTTCATGCCTTTACTGGCCCGTGAGTTGATCATACTTATCTTTATTCCTAGGTACAACTGCAGCAAGCTGGAATAACTTAAACTGTCCTGCACCAAGAGCTCCAGAGAATGGTCTCAGTTTCATCTTTCGTGACGGTGAGCTTGTTCACTTTAGGTGCCATCCAGGTTTTATAATGAAAGGTAAAGCAGTGTCCCACTGCATCCAACACCAATGGACCCATCCATCTCCTGAATGTATTCCAGTAAACGGTAAGGATTTATTTGCTACTTGCATTTTACTTATTCTCTTCTATTTGATCATTTACATACATAATTGTAAGTATTATTTCTTTATTACTTGAAATTTTTGTTGAATTAAAAATAAACGGAATGAAAATTGAAGAGTGAAATACATTTATAAGAGCAGAAATAATCTAATTAAGCAGATAATGTCTTTATTTATTTTTTTGTTTCTTTTATATGTCGTCCACCCATGAAAGGTTATAAACCTATAGTACATCGGAACGTGGGCGTGGTAAGGAATTTTTTAGCAATTTTATTCAATTTTACGTAGTCCGGAAAACCATACGCTAGAGACCACACATGGAACTTTTTTTCATGACACTGTAGAGGCCTCCAATAGTGGTCTCACACCGGGCGACCGAAATTCATCTTCCACTTAAGGACAATCGCAAACATCCATAACCAAGGCGGGATTCGTACCAGCAGCCTGTTGGTTGGAGAGCAGATACATTAAAACCCTCAGCCATAAAATTTATTCAGAATTTCTTAATCTTGATTCTCTGTATGTTGGGGAAGGGGCACACTAACCGCGGACAAGCAGTATACGCAGCATATTTGTTCATGGCAGTATTTGAAAAAATATAAAGAATCTTATTTCAGTTTTACAATAATATTTTCATCGAAAGGCCAGAACATCAAGTAAGATCATGTGGGAAGAGTTTTCAGTGTCTCTGATATACAAGGGCGAGTCAAACGAATTGTGTAGTGCTATAAGCATTTCAGAAGATAGAAATGTAAAATCAATTCTTAAGCTGTTTTTCAGTATAATCTCCAAATTCTTGAGATATGTGATTCATTGTTCTTTGTGTGTGTGTGTGTGTGTGTGTGTGTGTGTGTGTGTGTGTGTGTGTGTGTGTGTGTGTGCGTGTGCGTGCGTGCGTGCGTGCGACGAATGATTGACCACAATTTTCCCTCCTTACAATTCAAATTGCTTGTGCTTATTTCCACTAATTTCTATGCTAATCTCCTTTGAAAAGCAGCATCCACAAAATGCGGGATTAAACCTGTTTTAAATTCTCGATAAGCCAGATTTTTCTACATAATTGATTATTAGTCACTCTGCTGAGATCACCAATTTATTGTTAGGGATAAAAAAAAATTTCTGTCACTATAGTGGGGCCAGTAATCTGCCTCTAAATGTCTCTTAAAGTTTCTCAAGTAATCTATTTCCCAATGCCACTTAAAGCTTCGCACGATACCTCATTTGTGCGATTTGAAAAGCTTTAGAAAAGAAGCTATATTCAAAATACCGTAATAGGTAGTGTAGTGTTGCCATTTGCTGAAGAAATATGAAAAACACATGAACGATTCATTTTTCATTTACATATTCTGAAATGTTCATAATACTAAACTACGTGAAATTAAAAATGTTATGGAAAACGCTTTTTGATCTAACGTCAGATATCGCACACTTCAACGATGCTGAAATTGATTGGAACTATAAGGGGGACCGGAAAGTAATCAATTATTTTTAATAGGTCATTTTTAGCCGATTGTTTTTTTCTTAAATAACACATAAATTATTAATTTTGATTTTTATTTAAATATTAGCATTACTTTTCTATTTAAAAAATCTGTTTTGTTTTTTTTAATTTTAGATTATTTTTTTTAATATGGCGGACTTTAAAGTTGAAGAGCACCATTTACGTGTTGTATGCTGTTTTTGTTTTACCAAGGAAAGAATGCTACCGAGGCTACCAAAATCATTTGCTCAACTTATGGAGACGTATTGAAGGTTAACAAATGTCAGCGATGGTTTAGGAGATTTGCAGAAAAAAATTTTGATCTCTCTGATCGCCCTCGATCTGGAAGACCTCTTACTCTAGATGACGATGCTCTTAAGACTTGTTGAATCAGATTCAAAACAAACCATACAAGAATTAGCAGAGAAACGTAATTCATCATAGTCAACTGTCCAAGAGCACTTACATAAGAGTGGCAAGGTTCTTAAACAGGGTGTATGGGTACCGCATGAAATGTCAGAAAACAAATGTCAGAAAAGAAAAGAAAAAAAAAAAGAAAAAAAAAGCACAGAGACGGGCGATTTGCAATTCATTGTTGACCAGACAACAAAATGACTCCTTTTTGGAACAAATCATAACTGGTGACGAAAAATGGATGCTGTATAAGAATAATAAATGCAAAAAACAGTGGATTTCTCCAAATCAAACTCCAATTCCAACACCTAAAGATGCACTTCATCCACAAAAGGTTCTGTTGTGCGTTTGGTGGGATATTCATGGAATTATTCATTACGAACTCACGGAACAAGGTAAGACTATCACAGCAGCCATCTACTGTGAACCATTAGAGCGACTACATCAAGCATTGTTAATCAAACGTCCTGCGCTTGTCAATCGAAAAGGTGTAATTAATAAAAATTATATGAAAGCGTCAGTAAAGCTACGAATCCAATATATTATGTCTGTTCACTGGACAGTTTGTTTTGTGGAAAGAAACACCCTTACAACTCTGTATGAGTCCGAAAAACTCACTTTTAGGTGAAAAGCCCAATAAGTCAACCATACCCAGTATCGTGGCTATATCGATGTGCATTTTATTGATCTATTTATTTATATTAGTTTGTTGATAATCTATTTATTACATATTCCGATATTTTTGAAGCTGAAATCAGAATTGAGTGCATGTGTGTGCTTATTTCTGAATTTTAATATCAGCTGCAATCATTCCATTTGAATTTTACTAAATTATTTATTCAGATTTTACCGTGATTCATATGTTTGTCAAGAATTATTTCAACTAGAGAGTGAGTTTGGCTTTTGATAGCTCCTTTTCTCTAAAGATCAAAAACACTTATAAAAAAGCAGCTCACATCCAAAATGTGAATTCAGTAATGACTTTGTAATAATCATTAATTAAATCATTTCGAACTTCGTAATGATATATGGATCCCGATAAAGAATAATCGTCTGAATCGGTCATAGCAAACTGGACCAACGAGAACTAATTAGATTATTTAATATTTTTATATTTATGGAGATACCGATGGAAAGGAAGTTCAGATGGTTTACAGTAAGGATGCTGCTGACTGTTTTTTTCTTATTCACAGTGTTAACCACGATTGTTTCTAATTCATCTGTTTCTAAGGCGCAACATTTTTGATAGTTTTTTTTTTATTTCTGCTCGGCTACATTTATGTATGAATGCGGAATAAAATTTAAAATTTTAAATTTTAAATTTTAAATTTAAAAATTTTAATTTAAAAATTTAAACAAAATTAACTTAAATAAAGTACTGATAATCAAATTATCACATTTTATGTAATTATTTGTAAAGAAAACTTATATGCCATTAATATGTCTTTAATAATCTTTTATATATCTTTAATAACTCTTTCAGCTCTAACTTTTGGAAATCAGTAGGCAGCTGGGTCTATCCTGCGATTTACAAACTTATGAGGAGAGTACTGCAGAGCTGCAGCCATCTTGCATTATTGGGTGAAATAGTGAGATTTCACTAGTCGATTTAATTTTTTTTTTCCCGAGTTTTTGGGAAAAGAAAGTTATTTGGAAAAAAAAAAGATCGAGTAACTCTGTTAACTAGCTGGGGAAAAAATATCATTGAGTGATTCCTCTGCCGATATCTAGCGTTATGAAAGTTCTAGACTACCCAGACATCATAATCATAGACGTTAATGCTATTTTAATGCACTCATATTCTTAACATTTCATTTTAAGATGTAGCAGTTCCTACCTTTTTGATCGACCTGATGCAGTACATCCATCGCATCCTGTATCCCTGCGACTTTGTTCATAGCTACAATCCACGCACAACCATCTCTAGAAATCCATTACATCACATGCCTTCCGTTCTCTGCTTTGAGAAATTAGCACACACTAAAAATAAAGTAACATAAGAAACACTCATCAATATAGAAAGCATATTCTAAAAAAATTTTTTTTTTTAAATTGAATTTGCCTTACAATTCAAGGGGAATGTTATTATTGGATGGAATAATTGATTAAATTAGTTAATACTCTCAGAAAAAAATTACAAATGTATACTAATTGAACTGTTAGAGAATCAATAAACGAAGTGCGGCAGTTGTAAAAGTTGGAATTCGAATACTCTGTCAGGTGATATTTTTCCTGCCTGCACGGATACGCTGAAATTGGCATGAACTCAATTAGTCATAAATAATTAGAAACCCGATTTATCTTGAATTTAAAAAAGTGACAATTAATTACCAAAGTAATTAAAACATAACCACCGGCAACTTCGTTCAATAGCTCAACCAATCACGTGTTTTGCGTGTAGTTTGTATTCTGCTTTCAAGGATAGTTAGCTAATAGAGCTTGTCCGTTTCATTAGTCTAGCTCTAGTCCTGTTTTGCTTTACAGTTTCAAGTCTAATTATCTATAATTATAAAACAGCTCCGATTTATCTTTTCTGCATAGGGTCTAATAATAGTTCTTATTTCGTCTTTTTGCATACCCTGAAGTGTTGCCTGTACTAATTTAAAGAGAATATATATTGATGAAACATGTTTCTCAGCTTCAGACAACATGCTACATTCTGAATCTAGATTTTTTCATAGATTTTTCCAGGCAAACATGTCATTATTTCTTAGTTTTTATTTTCTTCATAACTATTTCCTTCTCATACAAATAACCACTATCAAGATCATTTAAATTATGGGTTATTCTTATACTGGTATTTCCTTCTAATTATAGCTGCACTTTTTTTCATGATAAATTCATATATTTCAAAATATTTTATTGCAATATCAAAAATAGGATTCCAGTCCTATACAATTTTATTATAGAAATTAAATGTTCATTTTTGCGTGTACGAATTTATTATGTATAAATAATGTATTCATTTATTTTCCCCATAGTTAAATTATGAAAGAGATAAAAGGTGTTTAATTTCGAATGAATCTTATTATTATAAGTAGTGAATTATGAATCGAGCATAATATAGATGAAACCTGTTTGGAAGAATTTTATTTCGTATCCAAGCTAGATAAAAAGACCAAGTTTTGACTTTGTTTGTGGGCAAACAGGTGTTTTCTTGTTTTTTTTTTTTTTTCTGTTCTTCACTACTTACAAGGGTTACCGATTTTTAATATTTTTAATATCTTTTAATATCTTTAAAACTTTATAAATAATTTCTTGCGAAAATGGTATTTTATTTTTAATCTTTCTCAACTAATTTGTTTATTTATATTTGCAGGTTATCAAGAGTTCCGTTCGACAACCTCGTATTCGCCGTACTCAACAGAAAGAGGGCGATATCCTGTAACCATTCCAGATCATCCCAGTATGCGCAAACATCCGCCTGACCACAAGGATGCTAAAACCAACAGAGTGCTTTTTAACTGGGATGGAAGTCGGCAGAATCTTCCTCCTACCACAACCCTTAGTCCGTACGGTGACGGACCTCACAGATTACCTGTGATCAACGGTTTATGGAGACCCCCAGTACATAGCGAGAGCACGGTGCTGACTATAGCTCCTCACCCATATAACAGGATACCCACTCATTCGTCAACCCCTATGAATCTCGTCAAGGAAGAAGTGGACATCGCCGAATTGAGACACAGGCAGTTAGAGGAAATTAAAAAAACACGGGTTTCCGACATCCCGCCCTCTCCGATACGCAAAGAAAAGAGGAAACGACGCCAAAAAAAAGAAAGAAGGCGTCCGGACACGGTACTGAATTCTGTGGATACAGACAGTAATGCAGCGCAAGGTTCGGTGTCCGTCAGTTTAGGTTCATCAGACGGATCCTTAATCACATTCGGCTATGCTAAGCCGTCCAATGGAACAAAGTCCACCAAGTTGGCACGAGACCGTCATCGTTACCGCCATGACGGGAAAAAGAAGCGAAGGAAGGAAAAGTCTAAGAAATGGCCCAATGCAGACCCCCAGATAATGTCTAGACCTTCTAGAGTTGGTTCTCAACCTTACAAGCCCTACCTTCGTCAAGAATACGAACTAGCAGAATTCCGTCGTCGACCAACTGAGGAAGTCAAAAACAGGACATCCATTTCAACCAACGAGAGTCATCGCGACAATCGGAACTCAACCATATACTTCACTCATGAGTTCGACGTCTCTTGTTTTCAGTCTTTATATGGACACAAAGTACCAATGATTGCTCCCCAACTCCCTCATGCATTTGTTTATCGTTATGAAACGCGAAAAAATAAAAGCTATCCTCACAACAGTTACTTGCAGGTTAAGTATCGATGTCTTCGTGGATTTGCGTTCGACGATCCTCACGCAAACGCCCTTTTCTGTCGAAATCAAGCATGGATTGGAGAAGTGCCGAGGTGTATTGCAAAGCCAAATAGTTAGAAACTGCAAAAGACTTCTTATGGCGAGAAAGGGAAGCACTTTTACGCTTTATCAAGTGTTTGTTATATACTGAAACAATAATGCGACGCAGCATTTAGGGCTTCCTCTTCCATCCATCCCCCATGTGTATGAAACCAAACAGTGAACTCATCATCGTTTAACTGTAATGGCAACAAGAACTTTGCAAGAGGAATAGAGGACCTGCACTTCAGTTATAATTTGCCATCGCGATGCTTGCAGGATTGCCATAGAAATGGATGCTCGATAAGCATCAAACATTTTCACCAAGTGCCTTCTTCCTTTTACATTTTTATGCATAAGTCAAATCGTTTTAAGATTTTGTGATAGTTTCTTTGTTTCAATCAGTCACGAATACGTTGTAAATTTTATTCCAGTCTGTTTTTCCATGACGTTTCTTGAAAAGCATCTGTTTGCTAAGTGAATGACGCAAACTTAAAAGAACAGAAGCGTAAATCACCAAGAAACATTAAAATCATTGTATGTGTTCGTTTTTGTATGTATGTATGTATGTATAGTTTTATGGACCGGATAACGGTTAATAAAGATTAAAATTAATTGTCTGTTAGTGGTTTTAATACAAAAAAATTATCGACTGATCTCTGAAATAGTTTTATGCACTGTTGAATATCTAAATGATGAACATTAGCCAATTTAGGAAATTGATTTCGATAACAGAGCTGTGGGGACTTATTGCATGGGATGTTGGAGTTCAATTCACCAACGGTAAAATCACTCTCCATATTACAAAACAAAAACAAAAAAAAAGCCTTGATAGGCAGAAATGTTATTAATCAATCATGTTTTCTCTGACAATTCGAAAAATAAATTTAAAAAAATGAACGATTCAAGAGATAGCATGCATTATTAGCACCACTAACCTATTGAAAATAGAATGGGAATGTGTTTCATTGTAATGTTCAATGCAGACACTTAGAAAGCAGAATGTCTTACAAGTTAAATGCTTGTTCACTTCACAATTAATTTTAGCTTGAAATAGGAATTCATTTCAGGGAATCTCGCTGTAAAATTTATTTTCTAGCGAGCCTAATCTCAAGGAAGTGTTTGTTTCTTAAGTTAACCAGCAATTAAGTTAAAATTATAAAAATAAACAAACACACTAATTACAGTAGATTGTGAAGGGGATGACACCTGTGTTAATATTAATGCAATGGTCATAATGTTTATTCCCGAGTTATGACGAGCTTGCAGGATTTTGAACCGATTAATTAAAACTAAGGGTAAAAAATATATTTCTGGAAAATTACTACTTTTAATTGTAACGATATACTAATATTTATGAAAAATTAGTTCTAAAAATTGTGTAAGCCGATTACTGCCTATTTCAAGAAATGCAAGAAATGTGTGGGGCTTTGTGAATGCTTCGTAAACATTTATCTTCAGTTAATCTATAAATTTCACATCAAGTTAGGGTTAAATGACCTCCGTCTATTACCTTTGAGGAATAAAAAAGGCGTAGAGAATTTCTTTCCAGGAGGAAGAATTAAATAGAAGAAACAGATATTTATAATTGGGTATAAATACAGTTACGAATTCTGAATTTGTTCCAGTAAAAACATATGCATATAAATTGGAAAAAAGCTTTTTCATTTATTTTAATTTTGATAACTGCTTTCGTTAATTTTTTTTCTCTCCTTTGAAATTTCTCTCCAATTGAAAACTTTGCCACCAGGGCTGTCGGTTAGAATCTCATCGCAGAATGGATGATGAAAATCTTTAGATAGTTTTCATCGCCGAGTGTTGACACCACTACCTTGCATATTAGAGATTTGAAATTATATGAAAAAGACGGTGGCAGTCTTTGGATGAGGTTATCGTAAAAATACTAATGGAATCATAAGACCCATGAAAAAAAGACCCATGAATTACCATATAATTTGACAATAATCAGCGCTTACCATATCCTGTAAATACATTATCAATTCTGTCTCTCTCTCTCTCTCTCTCTCAAGTATTTATCTTCATGTTTACCTTAAGACCGCTCTTAGATATGTATCTAAATCTTAGATGTTTTCAATGCCTTAATTCGAGTTTATATTATCATCATTATCATCTAGTATCATATCATTCCAGCTCTACATAAATGAAATTAACAACCTGGCTAATATTTTTTACAATAAATTTTCTTGAATTTTCGATGATCAACTTTTCCGCAGTGTTTAAAATTTTTTCACCTAGAATTTTGACCTTATACTGTATACCATCAAGGTTACCTTCTTTAACTCTCTTTCGCGGATTGCGTCATTTTCAGCTTAAATTACGTGTTTTTTTTTCCATGTTTGCTGAGAGTCATCAACTTCTTTTCATTGTTTATATGAATATAAACAATGAAAATTTGCTCGTGCACAAGTATGAGTAAACACGAGTACATGTAGCAGTGCAACGCTTAATCACTAGATGGCGCTGAGATATGCAATTCCAGAATGACTTTGGACGCTAAAGAAACTGACAACAGGATTGTGACAAATCTTCACTTTTGACTTTTGTAATCTCTCTCTCTCTCTCTCTCTCTCTCTCTCTCTCATCCTGGCTTTCTTGAATAATTTCTTTTTCACATTATCTTTTCGTTTTTGATGTCTAATGTTATTAATACGTATAGCATCTACAGTGTTTTGTATCATATAAGAGATTTGTATCATATAATCAGTAAATTGCAGCATATGGGAATGGACATAGGGTTGGTGAGATGGATAGGAGGGTGGTTGACGGAGAGATATCAGAGAGTGGTTTACTCAGGAGTAGAGTCCACAAGACGGCCTGTGACTAGTGGTGTACCACAAGGATCTGTTCTTGGACCACTGCTGTTTAATTTGTTCATAAATGATATAGGAAAGGATCTGAGAGGAACAGTTCATTTGTTTGCGGATGATGCGAAGTTGGGCAGGGCAATAGTGAATGCAGATGACTTCAAAATTTTGCAGGATGATTTGGATAGATTGGAGGTCTGGGCTAAGGAGAATGAATGTCAATTTAATGTGGCAAAACGTAAGGTTATGCATTTTGGGGTGAAAAGATTGGCGGTAGTTTACTGCATTGGTGAAACCGTGCTCCAGGAAATTGATGAGGCACGAGATTTAGGAGTGTTGGTGGATAAGGAATTGAAATTTAGGGGACCCGTTGCAAAAGTGGCCAAATCAGCTCATCAAATCACTTGGTTGCTGAAGAATACGTTGACAAGCAGGTTATTGTTCCTCTGTATCGAGCCTTGATAAGACCCCATCTCGACTACTGTGCTCAGATTTGGTCACCTAGGTTTCTTCTTGATGGGGAGGAGGTGGAGAGGATCCAGAGGCGAGTGACCAAGATGATAGCAGGTCTGTGGAATGAACCGTATGAGAACAGGTTGAGGATTTGTGGGTTGCAAAAATTGGTTGATAGGCGGAGGAGGGGGAGATATGATTGAGACATTCAAATTACTGAAGGGTTTCTATAAAATTAATTCAGAAGATATTTTTGAGAACAGGGCTGGTTGTGGGAGGACTAGGGGCCATCCATGGAAACTGGGCAAAAGTGTTGTTAGTAAAGGTGTTAGAGCTGGGTTCTTTACTTTTAGAGTAGTGAATGAGTGGAATGCGCTCCCTGAGTCTGTGGTGGATGCTCTGACAGTGAATGAGTTTAAGGCGAGGTATGATAGATACTGTATGAATGTCGAATAGTTGTGATGAATATGATTTGGGGCCTCCCTCGATGAGTCTAATGACTCCCTGGATTTGCCCGCAATAATAGTAATAATAGTAATAGTAATAAGACAATATTGAGGCAGGTACTGACAGACATACGATTCACTTGTAAACAGACGACGTAAAGTTATGGATCGATAAATACAGTACAGTACCGTAAATGTATTTTCTCTTCCTTGTGATTTTCTTAATAACATTTTCTTTTCTTTAGCTTACTTTATTGTTGGAATATAGTATATAATACATACATATCATAAAAAAAATAATGTGTTCATCGACTGTTTATGTTGTCGGTAAGACTTCCAGTCACCAGTAGGATTAGCAAAGTTTTTGGGGAGTCAAAAGTTATACGCGATTTTCGAACAACGCTGGGGGGTCGGTGCCCCTAATCCCCGCGTTGTTCAAGGGTTAACTGTGTATACCGTTTTGTTATAATTTGTTATTGTTATGTTTTGTTTACCGGTAGTCATATATAAACAAAATTGTGGGTGCACTGAAAGTTTTTAAGTGGAGCTTTCATTTCCACTAACAGGCATGCGGTTTGACACGCGAATGAGAGGGGATCTGTTATCAGTTCGTTGCACCGCAGTCCTTGTTTTCACCGGATACCGGAATATGCTGCTTGTAGGAGTGCATGAGAGGCCAGGGTTAGACGCTCTTATCATTGCCTGTACGACCTTAGAACGTATTTTACTTACAAACTAATTAAATCAAGGGGTACAGAACTAGAGTCAAGGTGAATCTTGGACATCAATAATTCACACTTGTCTTAATTCGCAAATTTACTAGCATCTTTTCAAGGTTTTCTTTTTCCGTTTTGTAAAATGTTCTTAGTTTTATTTATCAAATGCCCTAAGAAAAACCGAAAGTCGGAATGTATGTCAGGGTACAAAGGAGATAACATCAGTAGGCGTATCCCGACAATCCACGGTCACCACTTAACCAATTCAACGCCCTCCACAGGAATTCGTGATATCTTTGTATATATGTTGGTCTGATGCCTTTCTTGATTTCACTTTTTTATTTTCTGGGTGAGAGTAAAAGTTGTTCTCAAAACTTTCCAGAGTATAACGTTTTTTCAAAGTAAACTAGTTGGGAGAAGAATAGGAAGGTGAAAAGCAAGAAGTAACTGTAAATACGAAGCGGGAGGGATTATTTTACGTAAGGAACGAAGAACATATTATTTACAAAATTAAACCGAATTTGGTTGTTCTAATCCAAATGAAGAGATAAGAGATGTATTGGAATAAATATAATCAGCAGTATATTTTATATGCTAAGGTGAAGGTTTTAATTTGAATGCATATATATAAAGTAAAATTCAAAAACGATCGATCTTTGTAAACTTAATTTTTTTTCTTAAATAAATTAATTTTATTGTAATAAAATAATTTAATTATAATAATGTAAAAATCATTTTATTTCAAAAAAAATAAAATTTAGTTTTAATGGTATTTCAGAACGATGTCTTTTAACAATTTTAATGCATTTATATACATACATACCTTTAAATATACTTAGATATATAAAACAAGATTTCCTCTATGACGCATTAAATAAATCTATTGTTATATCTGAGAATATCAAACAAGGACCGATACTTTTCATCCGTCCAACCACCGAATATTAACACTGTTCTCAGATTTTGGGTGGTGGTTGTGGTGCTGCTAAGAGCTCCCTAAAATCGTGACTCATAGGAGATATCAGATCAATTTGCAATACTCTTTCATAAAAACGTTTAGTTTCTTCTGTGCATTTTCTCCAAATATATCCGTCACTGGTGATCAGAACTAGCAATGGATAATTGCTCCACTCTTCTCGAAATCTATTAAGACACAACGAATTAGCCTTTCACTGTCAACTCTTTCTTTGCTCTACAAGTTTCTGCCGATTCAGAGATGTTTAACCTAGTGTATTATAGGTTGCTGGGCTGGTTAGTCGAATTAGTGTATCTACTCTCTAGCCAGAAGACTGCAGGTTCGAACTCCGCCTTAGGCATGGATGGTTGTGATCTCTTTATTTATTAAGAGGACTGGGTTACCATGGGAGAAGTAGACCCAATCCTCCTTCCCCCATTAGAGGAGGAAGAGGCCTTCTTCAGCAATGAGTGAAATCAGACGTAATGCATACTATAGGTTAAACAACATTTTATGTGTGGAATTATCATTAAAAATATTTTTATCTTACCAGAATGGAGACTCAGATTATTTACATCCTCTTGCATTATTTCGAGTAGATTTTTTGCATTATACTTTAAATAACTCTTCTTAATTTTTGTCATATGAGTACAGACTCAGATAAAATCATTAGTGTTGAAATCTCCAAAAGGAAATAAAAATCCAAATGTTAAGTTTCTTATGAGATCTGCAATATGTGGTGTGCACATGTGCGTTCGAAATAAATTAGTTACGTAAATGTTTTTTTTTTTCTTCTTCTTCTTCCTTCAGTGGGTGAGCTGAAGGTAGACATGCAAAAAAGATGTCATTCAAGCTTATCATATTCGATCAGAAATCATACCTCGGTCAAGGCATTCCAACTGTCTGTACGCATCCAAACACTTCATTCTTTAAATAGCGGACGCCAACGGATTCTTGAGAGAGAGAGAGAGAGAGAGAGAGAGAGAGAGAGAGAGATTTAGAACAGTTTCTTTATTGATCAATCGATTAATGCGCGTAGAAGTACTACTTGCTAAAAGGCAACAGGCATTCCCGACTGTGAAAGAACGGGCTTTTAAATAATGACAATCATGAATTGTATCATCCAAAATCACAGCATAATTAATTAAAATGCAATTAGTAAACCTTCAGATAAGAAATTAAAAAATAACATTTATCGACGACATCTTGCGAACGGCTGGACTGGTTAGCCAAGTAGATTGAGTACCCGCTCTCCAACTAGCAGGCTGTGAGTTCGAATTCGAATCCTACCATGGGCATGGACGCTTGTGATTGTCTTACTAGTTTTGTGTGGAAAGGGAGGTGTTTGAAAGGAAGAGTACTGTTCCCCATAGCGACAGAAGAGATAGTAAAATAAATCGTTTTTATAGAGAAGTTGAGTGTTTTAATGAGACTTAAGTCAAATGCTAAACACTCCCATAACTGGATTGTTTCCTACCAGAGGAAAAGGAAATCAAAAAGATTATTCATATCCTGCTCTTATTATCTTAAACAAACAGCTTTTCTTAGCTACTCATTCTATTTGAAATACTGAACGGAAGAAATTTTAGATTCGTTAGGCTACTACCAACGTAACCTTCAAACTCAGCAAGATAAACGGAATCGGATCATTATATCGAGTCGAAATTTTACAGATTTCACCTTCATTAAATGAGGAGTGTCAGTGTGTGTATTATCTTTCAATTTCTATCCCTATCAAACTCGCTCATACATCAACCACTGATATTTTCACTAAGTTTGTAGCAATAACGAAACTATTGTATAAGCATTTCACAATGAAATCCTCTTCGAAGAGGTTCTCCTACTATGCAACAGCTTTTCCTCCAACATGACAATGCATAGTCTTATCCAAGGGCCCCGCCTCTGTCTTTGACTGCCCACCATATGCCATATAGTAAGCGGTCTTCACTGGCTTGGTGTTTCTGTCTTGAACTGCTCACCGTATATCCCAGACCTTGGCACCATCTAAGTCCATCTCGTTCTGAAACTGAAGGAACATATGAGAAGGCATCATTTCGCGTCAGATGATGTAGACAAAACAATTACGAAGATACTGATATTGTCAATAACAAGATGCTGTTCAATAACAAGACATTCCGTTCTATCATGACGGTCACACAAAACTACCGGAAAACACTGGCGTAAGAGAAGAATGTGGATAGAGAGGTAATAACGAAATAATCGAGTACAATTGTTAGTGTTTGGTAATATAACCATCGTTAAAACGCTTCTCAAGGTTTTTTTTTCCCTTCTATAGAATGTATCCCTGGTGCCAGTGTTAATGAATCTTTACTAGAATTCGAATTTAACAGTAAGATAAATAAGATCGTGTCGAAACTACAGATTTCACTTAAACTTTTGATTTTGCACAGCCTCATAAGTTTAAGTGAAATCTGTTATAGTTTAATTTAAATCCTTACTCAATTTTTTATAAGTTCTGTATGCAGCACTACAGTGCTGTAATAAATATTCGAAAAGTTTTGAGCATCATGTTTGGTTTTATGCTATTATTTGAGAAAAGCAAGAGTCGCCATTCGTATTTTCTTTAAAGAAGGTTATTCTCATTAACGAATTCACTTCAAGAACTATTTCTTCTTCTTCTCATCTTGAGTATAATAGTAATAATTTATTTTTATTTTTATTTTATTTAAAAAAAAACAACAACAACAATTTATTATGTCTCAGTATAAGTTACATATAATAATAATATTTACAGTAATTACTATAAGGATTATACAGAATTTTTGATTTTAGAATATACATAATAATAATAATAATAATTTTTTGACCGACTGACTTTTTTTTACTGACTGAAGTATCTACGACAAACGAAGAGGCAACCTCCTACCAAATGCCACACTTCCAACAACACAAACACTGCAGACAAACAAAACGAGGCGGTGGTATAATAATATTTACCAAACATAAACTAGAAGTAACAGAAATAAACTATAAATTAGAATACGCAGAAAACATATGCATTGAAATTAAAAACATTAAACAAGAAAACTCCCTGATATTAAACAATATACAGACCACCCAACTTAAGCACCACAAAATTCCTAGAAGAACTAAACAGATGGCTTTCAGCCACGAAAGTAGGCACCTCAAAATACTTGATAATAATAGGAGACATTAATATAAACATTAGGAACATAAATAACAACACAGAACAATACCTAGACCTATTATCGGCATATAACATAACCCCATCCATACAGTTGTATACACGAGAAGAGATAGGCGGAAACACAACAACCTCAACCTGCATTGATCATATAAATATAAGGGCCCCTCCAAACAGCCACACAGCAGCCGTCATAACATGCAAACTAGCAGACCATTATTTCACAGCATTGCAGTTACACACTGAACCAGAACCCATAAAAATCACTGAGACTACAAAACAGTATCATAGCATTGTAAACGAAGCAATAGTGAACGATGAAATCAGAAAAACAGACTGGATGCAGATAGCATCTCTAGACTCTGCTGAAGCTCTATATAATAATCTTAAACTTGCATTTAACAAAATATATAACAAAGCATTAACAAAACTAAAAATACGCCCCCAAACGAAACAAAATCCATGGATAACAGACAACATACTAACAGACATACAAAGAAAAGATGCCCTATGGAAACAACTTAAGTCGCCAAACAATATCGCTTTAAAAGCTGAATAGAAAAGAAAAAGGAATCTCCTAACAACCCAGATTAGAACGGCAAAAAGAAACTATTACAGCAACAAATTAACAACAGCGCAGAATGACATAAAGGAAACCTGGCACCTGATTAATGAAATGCTGGACAATATACACAGAACCACTGCCTCAGAAACAATAAAACACAGCTTTGCCTGCGACCCCAAATCCCTCAAACAGTTGGCAAACAACTTTAATCAGCACTTCGTGCACTCTGTCCAAAAGCTACAAGAAACAACCTTTCCTCACACAAACGAACATTCTCCACTAGGTCCACGAGCAACCCATTCGATGTGGTTCCCCACAGTAAAAAAAGAAGAACTATCACTGGCAATTCAACAAATTAATCCTAACAAAGGACCGGGGATAGACTGAATCAGACCAAAAGACATCAAGAAACACTCAACCGAGCTACTTCCAGTTATACAAAAACTGTTAAATAAAATCTTCGAAACGGGACACATACCTGAAACACTGAAGACTGCATTAATCACACCCATACACAAACAGGGAAAAAGAAACATAATAAGTAATTACAGACCTATCGCCACGCTGCCTGTAATCAACCAAATCATGAAGCGCATTGTACATCAGAAACTCTCCACATACGTTGAAAAATTTCAAATCATACCGAAAACACAATATGGCTTTCAAAAAAATAAAGGAACAGCAACACTCCTGGAAGATTTCACAGATCTAATAAACGCTGCATTGGATAAAAAAGAACAACATTAGTGGTCTTCATTGACCTAACAAAAGCATTTGACACACTAACACATAAAACCTTGTTAACGAAACTTACCCATATCAGAATTGGAGGTCGTCTGCTCCAGTGGTTTAAAGCATACACGAAAAACAGAAAGCACATCACACGTATAGGATCAGCACACAGCAAAGAGGTACATGTAACCTGTGGAGTACCGCAAGGAGCTGTCCTATCTCCCATTCTATTTAACATATACACACACGACATAAGCCAACTCCCCCTAAAAAGTAAAATCTTCCAGTATGCAGACGACACGGCCATAGTATCCATTCACAACAATGCAAATATCGCTTACAAAAATATGCAACACGACATCAATCAAATCACTAACTGGTTAACCGAAAACAGCATATATATAAACCCTGTAAAAACAAAGCTAATGATATTCAAAAACCCCCAAACCCTGCCCATAGAAACTAAATATCTCACTGTCCAACATTCATCCTCCTATACACAAAATGCAGAACCTAAAATCACAACCATCACACAGGTGAAAACAACACGCTATCTTGGACTTCACTTCGATGCTGATCAAAGTTGGAATAGCCATACAAACTACCTACATACCAAGCTTAGGATAATAGCAAGCAAACTATACAGATTAAAAGACATTGCTCCAACCCACATAAAAATACTAATCTATAAAGCATTATGTGAAAACATTTTAAGATATGCAATCACATCATACGCATTCTGCGCAGACTACAGACTTAACAGGCTACAATGGTTGCAAGATAAAATGATAAAACTGATATTCTGGGAACAACCCACTCTTATGCAGGAAGCAAAGCACGGACAAAACACAAAATATTTAAGGTGAAACACTTACGCCACTACACAGTCATGTTAAAACACTACTACAGCCCAACATATAGAGTAACCAGAACAACATATCAAATAACAAGACCACAGTCAACAAACTACATAACATATAAGTACAACAATCACTACGGCAAAGCCACCCCGAAACTTCTACGTACCTGACATGATAAACAAACTGCCGTTCGACAACAGAAACCTAGGAACATACAGAGAGCTGAAACAGGCACTATATAAATATTATAGCGAGAATGAAAATTAGAGCAATTCCTGTCTCTCTCTCCCCCCCCACCACACATGCACACACACACACACACACACACACACACACACAAACCTATGACAACCCCCCCTCTCAAAAACTATCACTACAAGAACACAAAGAAACAAACACACCACGTCTAAATCCAACCCTATTTGCACAAAAAAAAATAAATAAATAAATAAAAAGTTAAACTGTAATAGCAGTCGAAGTCTTTCGAGCACGTACCAACAAACAGTAAAATCAACACCTGGCTTGTGACCAGTATAGGAACACAACCATGAAACCACCACCCTCTGTCATCTATTATCTTCCTCAGATAAGCTCTGCTAAGCTTCGAGGAAGAAAATTACTAACTTGCAAGAATCTGTTATACACGCTTGTAATGCGTTAAAAATATTATATATATATAATTACTACAGCAACTATCTATGCAATTCATCTGAGACATAAAAAAAATGATAATAATAAATAAATGAATAAAATAAATAAATAATAATAATAATAATAATTATTATTATTATTATTATTATTATTATGTATATTCTAAAATTAAAAATGTAACTTATACTGAGACATAATAAATTGTTTTTTTTTTAAATAAAAAAAAATATATTACTATTATACTCAAGATAACTATTGTATATATGTATGTGTAAATATTTTAGCAGTGAACAAAAATATTATTTATTTAAAAAAAATTATTATAATTTAAAAATATTAATAACTCGCCAGTATTTGTTATTCACAATTGCAATGTATTATAAATATTATGTATATATATACATACGTGTATATAAAACTATTGTTGTATCTATGTATATAATTTATCTGAGACAATAAAATGTTTAAGAATAAAAAAAAAATTATGATGATGATTATTAACATCTGACTTCCATGGGAGGTCATATGTTAATAATAATAATAATTAAATAAATAAAAATAATAATAATTAAAGACTCATCATGGGAGGTACACACTATCGCACAATGCTCACCCAACCGTGCCTTAAACTGATTCAATGTATCTACATTCACAATACACTCAGGAAATGCATTCCACTCATCAATCAACTTCCATGCAAAGAACCTTCCCCTCAGTCCTCTGCTCACTTCTTATACAAGTTCCAGCGATGGACTCTTGTTTCTACACCCCCCCCCCTCTCCCATTCTATGAAAAATCTCATCGATGTCAACCTGATAACAATCCCTGACTAGATTATATGTCTCAATCATATCCAGTGGCGGCTCGTGGCTTGAAATCGTGGGCGTGCTGCAACTTTCGAAGTATACGTGTTTGGATAAAATATCAAAATTATGGTAAAAAGTTTTAAAAAAATTAAACATGAAAAAAATATTTTTTATTATCGATAAAATTATACAGTTTAGTATAATTCAAAATTACTTAAAAATAAAATCCATTCCTTTAATTGTAATTAAAGGAACGGATTTACAATTTTTGGACATTACAATTAAATCCTTTAATTGTAATGTCCAAATTATAATTGTAATTGTAGATTTAAAGAGACGGAGTAAACACGATAAGCATTACGAACATTCTACTACCGGCGCAAACTGCATATAAACAACAGTGGAACTGCGCGACGAACAGTGTCGCATTACGCTAATAGCTCGCATCTCACTATGACATGCATATGCTTGCGCGCATAGCAATATGGCACAGTACTGCTAGCGTCCTTCGCCCTCCAAAGTGCTACAAGATGGATTTTTATTATTTTTTATACAAAATAAGAGAATTGTATAGGATTGTTGATGATAAAATTAAATATTATAAGCAAATATAAATAAATTAATAAATATATTTATATATCGAGAAAAAAGGTGCTGCAGTTCCGCAGTGCCTATGTACGAGCCGCTCCTGATCATATCCCCCCCCCTCCTCCTCCTATTCACGAGGCTTTGCGGTTTACATTTTCTCAATCTGTCCTTATGCTCCACATTCCAAAGACCATTGACGACGTTCACGAATCATCTCAGGACTCTTTCTAATATATTCTCATCACCATGAAAACCTGGTGACCAAATCTCTGCACAATAATCCATATGAGGCCTGATACAATGGCATCATGGCCTCTTTGTTTCTGCATGTCAGGATCTTTTGCATCATTGCCATCATCTGATGTGACATCTTCACAACTTGTGCAATATGAAACCTGAATTTCAGGTTCTTGTCCTGAGATCCTTCAGAGACCTTCCTCAGATCTTTCATCTCCTCTACCTCCTTTAAGGTTACCCCCCCCCCCACCACCACCAAAGGTATACTTTGCTCTACATGGCTGCTTATCAGATTTCAAAACCTCACTTTGCAACATTGAACTGCTAGTCCCATTTGCCTGCCCATTCATCCAATCTATTCAAGGCTTCCTATAGGGCCATAACATCTGCTTGGCTCAGCATTGCTCTTCCCAATTTTGCATCATCTGAAAATCACTAGTTAAACCCATCCCAATATCATTGATATACAAATTGAACAACAACAGTCCCAAAGCTGATCCCTCAGCGAATTATCTTATATCCTGTCCTGATTTACGCTCACGCGTAGACCTACCCCTTTTACGGTGTAAGCATTCGGAACCGAAATCCTACGGAATAGGTTGGTTACTCCTTATTCATGGAGGTTTTCCATGTCTGTAGACAGCGTGTGTTCAGGGCCGGCTTGCCTATTTGCGGAAGGAAAAACCCCAGATAAAGTGGGGAGAAAAAACCCGCAGTCCACGCCCAAGACCGGCTAACTTGACTATGTCTGAGAAAGATCCTAAGCTCCTCACGTCAGCGACGAGAATCGAACGCAGGACACTCCTTTCCCAGGCAGATGGTTGCAGAGCACGTAACCACTCGGCTAACCGCGCAACTATCTTAGATACACAGTTTAAATATATCTTTATATAAAGCAGACACTGTTTTTTTTGAGATGTCTAAAAATACATTTTCAAAATTAATATAAAAATATGTACAGTATTTAACTGTGATTATCGTAACTCATTAAAAATTAACTCACAGTTCAATTTCGGCTTGTGCGCTTATCTACATCTTGGATAATACGTTACAAACCCTTCCAGTCAGTCGTATTCAAATTATTGATATACATAAGTATTAGTCGTTTCTTTCTAATACGTCTGGAAACTATGGTATCACGATAATATCAGCGCCTTGATACGTTGTAATTACATCGCGTAAAAGTGCTTTGTCATTTAGTCCATAGAAGGAATATATATTACAGCGCCCTCTTCATAAAATGCTTGTGTATATATAAAATGTCAAATATGAAACATTTTGATTTCGGAACAATATGTTTTCGATGTTAAGTATTTAGTCAAAGTTTTCTTTTGTTTTATTTCTCCCCATTATTCTGAAAGTTTAATTTTCTCTTTATAAAAAAACTATATGCAATATAATATGCAAATATAAATACGCATTTAGTTGAACAGTTTGGTGCACAGATTCACTACGAGTGTTAGCATAATTCCTTTGTTCTCGAGATATGTTGATAAAAAGAAGTGGTTCTTCAGAAAGAGAAAACGCATTTTGTAGCTGTTGTCGAATTGATTTTATGATTTTTGTGTGTCCTTGTGCGAATGGCGTTTGTATCTATAGCCTTAGGCCGTCCTAAGAAAGATCGTTTTAAGTTCAATTCTAGTTGCTGACCAGCGGAACTTTTTCTAATTCTTAGAGAGGTTCTCGAAATTCTCAATTAGTCGATCCTTTTATTCTCCCTCTGGAGAATAAAATAAAAAGTTTTTTTCCTGTTTCTCTTTCGTAAATATCTTTATGTTTTATTATATAACCGATTTCTACTAAATTTCGAATATGGCTACTTCGTTGTTGATTAAAGTCCCCTGAGAATTTCCGCCCACTCGAACTAAAAGAAAAGTGAAGGTTAACAGAAGGAATCGCTTCTGCTATGCACACCTTCACAGCAGACCAGATTAATGTCATTATTTCTTACGTTACTTAGGTTTACTGATAATGTCGGTGCAACCCGACTAAAATTTAAAGGCGGGGGTTTAAAATTCTGGAGACAGATCTTATCGTTCAACCAATTTTATTCGTTGACTGTTTTTCCTAATTTCATTTTAAAAAATGAGTATATCTAAAAAAAATCTCATATGTAAAAATGTGAATCAGGTAGCTGTGTAGTATAGAACCGGATTTCCGGTGATATTTTTTATTCCACAGTCCTCCGATAGAAAAATGAAACCGAAGATTTGTGTACAAAAATGGCTGAGTCACCGGTCAGTAGTAGACCATCAAACTAGAGTATGCGAAGTCCAAGAAATTAGTCAAGATGATTCTTGGGAGCTTTTATAAGAAACGTTACCTCTCAAAATTCCCCTGTATATAGGTTTAAAAATGTACTAATCTTTTTTTAAAAAAAAAGTTAGTACATTTTTGAATTTGAATTACTATTTGAATTTCCTTTATCAATAGGTAGTAGAAGACAATAATAAGAGGCAAATTTCACAACGTTACGTATTTTTACCATTACATATTTAAAATTGTTATATATTATTATTCTATAAAATCTATTCGTATTTTTTACGAATATATGTCCACAGTGAAAAGGTGGGGAGAGGGGTGAGCAGGTAATTAAGGTAAATAAAACCTCCCAAGGCTAAGGAACTTTTTTTTTTCAAGTAACATTATCGCTGAAGCCAACCTAATGAAAAGCAGAAGGTTGGCAGAAACTTAAGAGCGGTTACTTTAACTTAAAAGCTGCCGGACATTATGTTTTCATTTTTAAAAGTGTAAATTCTCTTTTGAAATTCGAGCAATATAATAATAACCAAACATCCGCTAATGAAAGCGCAATTAAAAATAATGCTAATCAAGTAACTTATTCTAAGATGCAGCCATTTTCCTGCTTTTTCGGTAGTTGAGCATTTTTTTTTTTCTTTTTTCATATAATATCATTTTTAGATCTTACAGACAATGTAACACCACTTTGCGACAATGCACTGGGATCGTAGCTATAATTGCTCCAGACGAGACATGCCCTTCGGTTAGGATATCCTGGGTTTGTACCGTCTAGGAACGCGAGAGATCTTTTCAAAGATTTTTCAATTAACAGTCATAATACACTGACCTCATGGCCTTAATTGCCTCTTCCGTAATTCCAAGCAGTATCAATGTCTCCAATCAGGTCAACGTGCTGAAATTGTGAGCCAGAACTATTCTACCAACACCGCCGATTACTACACTGACTCGATTAAACCACTGACTGAGTACTTCATGCATCCTATTGAAAATACTAGCAGCACCCTGCTGCTGGGTGCTGCTTTATAAATGCACGTTACAGCTCCAGTTTGCGATTTTCTAATTGGCATAACACGAATTGATTGTGAGTAGTGCCAGACTAGAATAAATGAATTCGTGAGGCTTCTTCAAACTAACACGAGGCACTCATATTTTCAGTCGGAGATCCGGAACTGATGTTTCCAAGTTGATTATTGTTTCTTAGTAGAGAATTTGTTCCTTCAAACTCCAATGCCAAGAAATAACGAGAGAGAAATTAACAGAAGTAGCTGAAGTATACATTTTTTTAGAAGAATGAAACTTTAACTGCAGAAAGCACAACAAGAATATAAAAAAAAAACCACATGAATTATATTCTGAAGTAATAGCATTCCTGTGTTGCAAATTTATCAATATGATTAATTACAAGTTACAAGATCAGTTACAAGCTTGGCAACTGTTACATATTCAGAGATGCTGCTTTTAATTTTTCACAAAGGGTGATTTTTTTGATGACAACAGTATTTCTGACAAGCAGTCATGTTAAAACCTAACATATCGTCAGTCCGCGACTTACAAGGTTCCGTTGCGACGTAAGTCGAAAAGGTCGTAAGTCGGAAATCACTAAAGGCTAATTCTATATTTAAATTAACTAATAAAAAAAAGAGTCTGTGCATATTGCTAACCTAGTAATAGAATGAAAATGACCCTCTATAGTGAAAAACATTTGTCTAAGAACTGACGGGATTGCCGTCGTAAGTGGAGGATTGACTGTACTTGTATTAATTAATTCCTTTAACAATATGCAAGATGATTATTTAGAAATTTTGCTGTCGACGCTGAAAACTTTTAAAAATGAATTTTACGAAATGTTTAAAGTTGAGAGTAAATTATGTTACTTTACAGCATTGGAAAATATCGAAATAAAAATTCAATGCCTAAGTCATAGATATTATTATTTGACTTGTTTGTATGCGACCCAAGCTTGTTCTCCTGTGAAATAGTCGTAATAGAATCCGTAGTGGTGATGGCTAAAAAGGTGAGATGCTTCGGGTAGTCTAGAAAATGACTGGTAATTGATTTCATTTTATTACCTTGGATAACAAGCTACACAAGCTGCGTAGATCCGGGCTAATTTCCAAACTACAAGGTAAATATTGTGAAATAAGAATAGAGATCATTAAAATAAGATATCAAAAATAGAGATTAATTGAAGGAACCAGAATTTATTTGCAATATTTTATTAAAAATAAATAAATAAATCACCAAGAAGTCAGAAACCTGACATATTTCATATTTTGACCATTATATTAGTTTTGTACAGAAACTTATTTCTGTGGAGCCTGTGTAGCTCAGATGGATGTGGCGTTTGCACACCACGGCGCTTGGCCGCATGAAGGAAGACTTGGTTTCGAGTCTAGTCGCCGACTAGAGGAAATTTTTCTAAGCCTTTTTTCGACCGGTTTCCGAGTTAGTCGATCTTTGGCATGGGCAAGCGGGTTTTTCCTCCCAGAAACTCGGGTTTTTCGTCCCGTAAACTCAAGAAAATCGACCGTAGAACCCACATTATTTCAGACATTAAATATATTGTGTGAGAGTTAGGGGCCATGAGATGGCGGCACATTTGAGCCGTCTCTCTTCACTGTGTACTGCTTAATTAGTGATAGCCTTGGGCCATCTATCTCTGATTGGGTACCAGTGGAGATTGAACTGCCCACTCAGTCTCCAAAAGTTAGATAGGGATAAATGGCCTCGCCTACTTCCCGTGTACGGGAATAAAAAGGCGTTAGCTGATTTTTGACTTATTTCTGTGATCCCTAGGAAATAACAAATTTTAAAAAATTTTTAAAAATCAGCTAACGCTTTTTATCCCCGTATAGGCAGTAGGCGAGGCCGGTTTTTAGCCCTATCTAACTTTTGGAGACTGAGTGAGCAGTTCATTCTCCACTGGTACCCAATCAGAGATAGCTGGCCCAAGGCTATCACAATTTAAGCGGCTTGCAGTGAAGAGAATGGCTCAACAAGTGCCGCCATCTCGTGGTCCCTAACCCTAAGACTAGTATTTAATGTCTGAAATAATGTGGGTTCTACGGTCGATTTTCTTGAGTTTACGGGACGAAAAACCCGAGTTTCCGGGAGAAAAAACCCGCTTGCTCGTGCCAAAAAGCGACTAACTTGGGAACCTGTCGAAAAAAGGCTTGGAAAAATTTCCTGTAGTCGCCTACTAGACTGGAAACCAAGTCTTCCTTCATGCGGCCAAGCGCCGTGGTGTGCAAACGCCACATCCACTGAGTTACACAGGCTCCAAGAAAAAGAAAGCAAGAAAAAAAAAATGAATACGCTAACGTGTTTATAAAAGATGCTGTTTAGTCCTATCTACCTTTTAAAGACTGGGGGAATTCAAAACCTTTAAATTAACTGTTAAAATTATCAATGGAAACGGTGATTAAGCATAGCAAACAATTGATAGATTGATAGATTGATAGATTGATAGTGTTAGCAGTTTATGAACTGAAAGGAACAGCAGCATTTGTCATTCGGAAAACTGAATACATTTTCATGTTAGAAGTTTAATGGAATATTAACAGCACTGAGAAAGGATTAAAACTAATTTTAATACTTCTAATATTTCGTATCCGTCATAGAGACATCTTCGGGGATTACAAAAAATCTCTGATAATTAAACTTTAATTATCAGAGATCCCTCTTTACATCCCAGGCCACCTGCAAATGCCCATAGAGGGCGCACCACCTAGATAGGACTTTAGTTTCACTTTGTATTGTATTTTTGTGTGTGTTGTTACAAAAAGTTTTGTAATAATAATAAAATAGAGGGCGTTCCATTAAGATCATAATGTATCCATAAGAACAGCAATTAGCAATAATAATGACCATTTACGATACAAAACGAATGCTAAAATGAGATTCTGAAAGAATGAGAAACCAAATTACTTAATTTCTTCTGTAGTAAACAAGGCAGTTTAGTTTTATTTTTCAGAAGAGTATGATTTGTGTTCCGTATATAAAGTTTGAATTCAATGGAACTGGTTAAAATAGGGAAGTAAGTCTGTTAAGTACTGCCATCTATAAACAACAGCTATGAAAGAAAATTCTGAAGTGGCACCATAATAAATTTTATAGGTGACTATTTCTTTCACAACTTTCTGAATATTTCTTCCTGCTGTCTTCTCTGACAAACGACCTATATTTTCTTCCTACATAGTGGAATTAGAAATGAGTAAAAACGATTTTGCAAGTACTTAATGGACTGCTATATTACGGGCTAATATTCTTGGCAACGTAAACTACCCCGTAATATAATGAAATATGTATTATTGTACTAATAATATAATTAATTAATATTTCTTGTTTTTGGAATTTAGAACAAGTTGGCGTGTTATATTTTTAGTACGCAATTAGCAAGAGATGAGTGCAGAGTGATTTGATTGAATCATTATGTCTACTATATATTTGATCACAAAAGAAACGAAGAAATTATGAAAGAATTAAATCAAGAATCAGTCATTTAAAAAAAATTACCAAAAACAAGCCTTAAAGTGCAAGCCATTAGGAAAAAGAAAACCAGGGCGTCCTCTTAAAAGATTCAACGATGACTTCTAAGCCGGAACAGGCCACACTAGGCCTAAATCCTTGATATGCATGATGATGATGATTATGTCTATATTTTCGCAGTGATTTGATGGCAATGTTTACAGAAGATTTGAAATCTGCGAATTGTCCTTAAGCATTGTCATCCAATGATTAAAAATAAAATACAAATTCCCCGTCCCTCTATCCATTTGCGCCGATCTCCCAGGGCTTTCATTATTCTCGTTGGATCTTAATATTAAGATACGCTATTTAACGACTTACAAATATTTAAAAACATTGTTCAAAAAACCTAGGGAAGAGCAGGGAATAATGTGACTTTTAAGATTATTAGAAAAGTACATTTTTTATACCTAAGCAAGCATTCAAATTTTTCGATACACTATATATTACCGACAAAGATCACATCTACAGAATGAAAGTGTTTTCTAATAAATTTTGACTAGGATTTAACATGCGTCAATAGAAATGAGCATAGCTTTAATGAACATTCACAGAAATATTGATATTAATTTGCAATGTCATTAATAAACTTGGACAGTTGAAAAACAGAAAGCTGAAATTCATTATTGAAATTCAAATATCAAATGAATATTTTATTTTAGTAAATCAAACCCCCACCCACCGAATTTGTTGTGACTGTCTCATTTTTAAGATGTTGAAGATTTGTAATTATAAATAAATATTTTATTGTATTTGAAATTATAACAAATATTCTTTATAATTCACCATTATGATGAATACTTTCGCACTTTTTTTTTTTATTCTATTCTCTTTCTAGTCCCGTTAACTTCTTTCCAAGCAGTGTATACAAGTAGTACATGTGTGTGTGTACTATTTTGTTCATTTCTACTCTAGCACGATTTCCACACTCCGAGCCAGAGAACTGATCTCTCGTTTATGCATCCACAACAGGTAATAATAAGAGAACAAAAAAGTGTTTGTTACATTTTTCTCATATGGTGGTGGGTTAATTTTCGAATAATTAAGTGTTATTAGGTATTTAAATGCCACAGTCCGAAACCTTGAAATGTAATTAGTACAGTCCACGTGAAAATAAAATAAGTGATGTATACGAGGTAATTTTTTTTAGCTATCATGAAGGGTAAATGCCAACGTAAAGCAGCACCAGAAGGTGTACCGCTTTACATTAGCATTGCATTTTACATCTCATTTCCTGAAATTACAAGCGACTGGTGCAGGCTTCTTTGAAATATCTGCTTGCTAATTTTATAATGCTATTTTCGAATGCATTTGTTAATGAGAGAGAATTATAATTTAATAATTATAATACTTAGCATCATAGGTATTTTGTTAAGTATTATAATTATTAAATTATAATTATCTATCATTAACAAACAGGTGTTCGATGAGGGTTGCAATCAGGACTCTGTTCAAACCACTCAAGTTCTTCAACGCTCATCTCATTAAACTATTCCTGCATAGATCTTGCTTTGTGGACGGGTGCATTGTTGTGTTGATACAGGAAAGGGCCTTCATTGAACTATTGCCATAAAATTGAAAGGACAGAACTGTACTTTCAACTTGACTTTATGACCTACCAGGTAGCGATTGTACCTTTGTTGCTCCTAGGCTTTTCACTTCGCAGTAACCACCTTTGATCGGGGAAACTGCAGCAGGGTAGAAATATTTCGAACTGAGTTGTTACAAAGGTCCTATAATAGTGTCACGTCGAAAGCTTTTCATGTACGGCTCATTTTACTCTTCATGTTTGTCTACGGAGATTGCAAAACCGTATGCGTCCTTTTATATCTGTGTGAGCCATGGATGTGATGTATAGGGACATATCTGCCACGAAGGGATGTCCGAAAATTTTTGATCGGATAGTGTAGCTCTCTTTGCACATGTCGACGGCTGAAATTCATCTCCGAACAATTTCAGTTGTATCGTAAGCAATTATAACAGTCTGGTTTCGCGGTGTATATTTGTTCTTATACTTATACTAGCAGTGCAAGGATTAGTCATAGACGCATGGCTAATTGATGAATAGTTTCATTCTCTTCGGTCTTAGCTAAGTTCGTAACAAGTCGATGAATGGTGCTTTTATTGCCATAACGATTCAAAATTATAATAATAATAATTATTCTCCCTTCTGGCTGGATGGAAAATGAAATCTGTGATGTTTTAATGATGTACGTTAGAACTGTCGCGAATAGCTAAGACTCTATCTGTGAATGGATACCCCACCAACATTTTAAACAAATTTCTATTCAAAGACAACCTCCAACAACGTGTAACTGATTCCCAATATGTGTTCGAAGCAGTGATTCCATATATTAGTTCATTATCCACAAAATTACCGAGAATGTTAAAAGCTCATAACATCAGAGTGGTTTTTAAACCAACTACTACGATCAGACAGGTCTTAAGATCACCTAAAGATGAAGTCCCATTCTTCAAACATCCTGGAGTATATAATTCCGTGCACGTATGGCCTATCTTACATTGGACAGACCTCTCGAAGTCTTGAAATAAGACAGAAAGAACATGTGGGAGACGTAAATCACAACAGAATTATCACATCAGGTTTAGCTCACCATTTTGCGACATTCAATCACGTTATAGACTGGAAAAACAGTTCGATGCCTTACATCGAGGATGACTACTGACACAGAACTTTCAAAGAATCAGCAGTGGTGCTATGCATAGGCAGCAATTCAAATAGAAATCAGAGTGTTACTCTTAAAGACATACGGAAAAATCTCATCAACTCTCTCAGCTTAACAGAACTACAATTCGCGAAAAACCACACAACACGTGGTCATGTGCCGGATTCTGACTAATGCATGTGCACTTCCAAACGCGAATTATCAAATGTAACGGCCTAACAGGTACTAACACTTCTGTATTCATGTAACTTGGTGCATTTGTATTACACCAGTACAGCCTTGATAATGCTAGACAGTAGCTAGTGAAACTAGTTGGCAATTTGTATTCTATTCATTAAATCGCATGGGCTCTTATTAATACATTAGACCAAATATGAACAATTTAACTTCACAGATGAAACATAAAGTACGGTGCTATGAAAAGGACAAATAAAAAAGCTAAGTTACTAAATCATCTTACATTTCTGAAGAGATGCAGAGATTTTGCTATCATCCCGAATTTCTTAGTAATTAAAGGACATATCAAATCTGCAACGGCCAAAAGAATTTACTACAAGACTTCGTTGGCACTTATCAGAGAAAGGATACAACACATCTGGGATGTTTATTAAAAATTTATGGAGATATTTCAATTTTGACTATTTCTTGGCCATTTGGACCATTTCTTGAGGGGAAAATTAGGCTAAACAGAATTCTGTCTACATTATAATTGCGATAACAAAGTGTCACTCTATAGGAAGGCGATTAGGAAACACTGTCTTAAGATTGTCTAGTATAATTTCCTTTGTTCGTTTATGACGTCTTCACTTATTTTCTTACTTGTAGGCATATGTTTGCTTTCCTAAGTTTATCATGAAAATGGTCCAATTCAAATCAAAATTGAATACACTCGGCAAATTTTAGTGAAGATCCTAAATATCAAATTTCACTAAATTCCATTGTCAGGGTGAAACTGTTAATATCAATTCGAATCGTTTAGTGAAATTTTGTCAATAAGACATTCGATTATAATAACTCAAATTAAACACGGACATACTTGTAGATCTTAAATCCCAAATTTTATTAAATTATGTTAACGAAATATAGAATTTCAAAATATTTTGTCATTATTTCCCTGTAAATGATCAGACTATATAACGCGTTTTTGTGCTAATTCCATATAATGCATTTCAATAAAATCCGTTCAGCTGAAGGTCTAGAATAACTCGCATAAGGGATAAAGGAATTCAATAGGTTCTTATGTATTTTCCCGAATGGCTGCTAAAATAAATAAATAAATAAAAATAAATATGACATCCTGATATCCTAGTATAATCTATCAAGACGATGTTATCTTAGCAGTTAGAAGAACTAACACTTGCCCTTTGGTTAGAAGACTTGGTTCGAATACCGTCTAAGATGCAAGAAACTTCGTGAAGGCTTTTCAACTGAGTAAGCTGGTTTTATATGGAGGTGGTTTGGTTTTTCATACCATTCAAACAGGTAGACTGGATGGAGAACGCAAGCAATTGACACTATAAGTTGCACAGTAATATTAGCGTCCAGACTGTCTCGACATTCTTTAAATTTAAACCGCTTGAAAAAACAGCAAGTCTGGAATACTTTTCCGATGTAAATACCATCGGCTATTTCCCAAAGTTTAATACAGAATTTTAATTGTGCATATTCTTTTCAAGGCTAGAGAAAACAGAATACAGTAAAAAGTATAGTCAAAGGTTCTTTATTATTATTACGTGACACCCTCCAAGTACTCATCGTGAGAAGGCACCCCCCCCCCCCGACACACACACAATCTTACCGTCTCCCTTATTACTTCATCGAGCCATATAGCAATTAACAGCATATAATTATAACCGGTATGCTGTCAATAATAAGTGATTAAATTTTGGTACGATTTGATTTCAGATACTGAATCGTATTTCCAAATTCAGAAGCTAGCTTTGGTTATAATTAACTCTTTACATTCTAGTAATATTCTTATTGCTAAAACCTACATTTATTAAAATAATAAAAGAAAAACTTAGGCCTAAAAAAAGCCTCCAACTGCAGTTGTTTGAAGATTACGAGTACCTTGACGTTACCATGTTAACTGCAGAGAGTTTTGAGCATCAGATTTTCTTCGGTCATGGAGTATTCCGTAATTGATAATTTTCTGAAGGGGCACGCCTTTATATTTGACCAACGGCCAACAAATCATCGCATAATAGTCTCAGTTGTCGGTAAAGGCATAACGCTTATAAGTAAGGATGACGAATACGCCCATCTCGTGTTATGATTATATATTTTACGGCTCCTGTTTTCTGATCTGTGCCAACTCTAATACACACTGTGATTATACACGAAAACCATCACCTTCATGTGTCTGCGACTTCCGTGCGGTTCATCATAAGATGACAGCTTTTGAGATGCAGTTGGCAACAGCAATTTGTTTTGGTAAAGTTTGCAGCTTTCTGTGCTACACCTGTGAGGCAGTACCAGAATACGAAATGATATAGACCAGGGCGTGGGTATCATGCTAAAAGGATTAGACTTGTTTATTATCAAGTTTCAGTGAATGCTTCAAGGGAATTTTCTTAGTTTTGTGGTCTTGTTCAAAGAAATTGCACTTCGAGCATACATTGTACGAGCAATCATATTGGGATACTAGAAATAAGCGCAGAATTGGACTTCAAATATTATTTTTTAACCCTTCCACCATTTTTTTTTGCAACATTTAGATCCCCTCTCTCTCTCTTTCTCTCTATCACATCACATAAAAGATGATACCGTATATAAACTTAAAAAAAAAAAAAAATGCTTTTATAATTTTCAGAAACTTGAAAATTATAAAAGCATTGACGAATGCTGACTGGTCCAATAGTGCACTCAGGATTTAATTTTTTTTTTTGAGGGGGGGAGGAGTTCAGTAGACGATTTGAGAATGCACACTACGCGTCGCGATACGATCTATGACAGCATCTGCAATGATCGTTAATTCATAAGTAGTATAGAAATAGAACACACGACGACACAACATAAATAAAAAAATGAATTTTAATTAGGAAAAGAATTTTGGAAAATTTTCTTTCTTTCCTTTTTCTTGGGGGGGGGGGGGCAGGGTACTTCTTGGCCCTCCCTCTGGGTGCGCCACTGAACTGATCAACCTATAGACAGTCAGCAAAGGTTGGTCGAGCCTCTGCTACTAATGGCTCAGCAAAAAGTTAAGCAAGTTCGATGCTGTTGGCACACTCTCCCTCAACGAGTGTTGAGGGAGAGTGTGATGCCGAAAATGGTGAGTGTTTTTTGAGTATATCAGTGATGAGGTGATGAATGCAACATCATTTTCTAATTGTCCCCCAAAATATTCAAATTGTCCCACGTTGAGAAACACTGCCTTGCAGTTTGCTACATTAAATTGGCATCCATTTTCCCTAGCCCTGTCCTCCAAACTATCGAAATCATCCTGCAAAATTTTGACATCATGTGCATTCACAATTGCTCTACCCAACTTTGCATCATCAGCAAATAAATGAACTTCCTCTCAGACCCTTTCCTATATCATTAATGAACAAATTAAATAGCAGTGGTTCAAGAACAGAACCCTGCTGTACACCACTAGTAACAGGCCTTCTTTTGGACACCACTCCTGAATAAACTACTCTCTGATATCTCTCCATCAACTACCCTCCTATCAATCTCACAAACCCTATATCCATCCCTATGTGCTGAAGTTTACTGATTAGAATTCCATGTGGTATCCTGTCAAAGGCCTTAGCAAAGTCCAGCAGTATCATTGTAAAACCCTTATCCAGTTCAGCCGTCACTGTATTATAAAACGTGAGCAAGTTACTGAGGCATGATCTACCCTTCACAAAACCAGCTGTCCTCCATACAGTATCCAATTTTCATCTATCCATTTCTGTATTTTGCTCTTGACTAATATATCCAAAACCTTGACAACGATTCCTGATACTGATCGGTCGGTTCCTGATATGTTGCAGTCTTGGAGATTCCAAGACTGCAACAGCAGTCTTGGAATTCCCTTTATGCGATGTAACTATCTTTCCCTCTTTCTGAAAATAAAAAAATGTATAATTGATTTTAGCATATTATGAAAGTTATATTTCAATAATTAATAGTAATAACATTACTATTAATTATTGAAAAATATGAGTTAATCAAATACTCATATTTGGATAACTGTATCTCAAATGTGAGAGATTAATACGGGATCATTCTTGTTCAGATTTGGCTGGTGCATAAAGTCTTCATAAGATTATTTGAATTACCTAAATTTATTCAAAGTTCACTGAATAAATTTAAAGGAACTGCGGTGAAAAAGAACCATTTAATATGAGGATCAGCAGCTACCATGATCACCTCACATTCCACGTGTTTGAAAAAGGATGTTTTCCATCTATTGTTCACATCTCATTTTAGCAGATCGACTAGTTTGATGAGCAAGAAATTTAGTATATACTAATAAGAGACCAGGGATGCATTCTATCATTCATAAGGGAAAGGAGGATTCGAGTTCAGTACATGAGAGGAAAGCAGTGGCGAATTCTCCATGCTTGCTGCGCAAGCTCATTAATTGAGAAAGAATTAATATTTATTTGTTAATAAATGCATGCATTTATAAGCATTCCATTTAGGCTTTTATTTTTGTAGACAGAAGACGTCTCAAGCTTGCGCGGCAATAATTGAACTTTGTGTTGCGTATCGAAGGCCGACGCTAGTCAAGCTACCTTGGCTTGCTCGGTTGTGGGAGCATCCAGGTCCTCGCTTCAGCACTGTGATTTCATGCGCGTGCATAGCCATTTCCGCTCCCTTCACGTCATCTCACCCTGTTGCTTAAACACGGGCCATATGCAGTAAAAGTAGCTCTAGTCAGTGAGCTTCAGCCAGCCTTTACAAGTGTTTGTGTTGCTTGTGAAAATTAAGTTACAACCAACTTTTTAAGACGATGTTATTGACCAGTTCATAAAGAAGAACCGCAGGGTAGAATTTGTATTCAAGTAGCTAAATTGAAAAAGATAGAATATCATTTGTAAAATAAATGTTGTATTTGTATAATTAAATGTACATAAATTTCTAAATTCAGATAACCCTCGTATAACGCGGTACTTATACAACGCAGTTCCTATATAACGCGGTCTAAAATTGTAAGTAACCCTTTATCTTTTCATGTTTTTCACCGCGCGACTTAAAAATCAAATTTTATCTTCGTTAAATTTGTGTCTGCCTGTACCCTGCATGTAATTATAAGTAACGAATTTATATTAAGGGAAATACCCTTTAGCACGCATGTACCTCAATTGTTTACCGTATAAAACGTTTATTGTTGAAAATTGTCCTCGTTTTTGCCAGGAAAGTGCATTAAAAACCAAGCTGAGCACTTTATTTTCTGGTGAGTTACATACAATATGTAATGTTTGCTTTTTTGTGTAAAAAATTATTTTTATAGTAATGGCCACAAACTGCAACGAAAGGGAAAAACCAACATTGAAAATAAAATTAATTTCTCTCGAAAAAAAATATTCAAATTCTTGGATCGGTTGAAAAATGGAGAAAAACAAGGAGTTTTTGCAGGGACTTTGAATTTAAATGAATCAACAATTCGAACAATCAAACAAAATTAACATAAAATCCGAGAAAGTGTTGATTGCTAGGTTAACGATAAGCGCGAAGCGCGTTGCTCGTGTACGCGATATTCTAATGGAAAAATGGAGATATCTCTAATGATTTCGATAGAAGATTGCACCTCAAAAGAAAATTCCAATGGATGGAAATCTTATTAAACAAAAAACTCTCAAAGTTTATAAACATATATAGTGCAGACCAGGTGTTCAATGCTGATGAATCCGGGTTATATCGGAAAAAAGTGCAAAAACGCAGCTATATTTCGAAAAAATGAAAGATCAGCTCCTGGATTCAAAGTTTCCAAAGATAGAATTACTCTACTGCTTTGTAGTAATGCATCAGGTGATTACACGACAAAACCAGTGTTTATTAACCAATCCTCAAATCCTCGTGCTACGAAAGATTAAAATATGCACTATTTTATTTTTCCTAAACCATTTATGCATTATGTGCAATGAAGTTCAAGTACAATTTGTAATTTTTATACTATGTATTTGTTTCATAGTTTATATGTTTTCTTAACTTACATGAATTACCTGAATTAAATAAAAAAATATTTTTGTTGGATATGTTGTTTATATAATCTTAAAAAAAAAAAAACGATTTCGGAACCTAACCCTACTTTTTTTTTCTATGTGATCTTACTCGCATAGCGCGCTTTATATAACGCGGCATTTCTGCGGAACCTAACATTCGCGTTATACGAGGGTTACCTGTACATAGTTTTAAATGGTCAGTAATTCATTATTCCGCTAATCAGACTTCAATCAAATTCTCATTATCTGAATAAGAAGGAAAGGCTGAAAGTTCATTAGATATAATCAATTCAGAAACACTTTTGACATATTATTATTATTATTTCTGACACCTCTAAGGAGTCCGAAGACTCTTCGCGGGAGGGCACCTACAACTGTCTCATATGGAATAGTTATTGGACTATGGCTTTTTTAATTTTATTTAATCTAAATAAGACTTATTATATATCGATCTGCTGCTTTTGTATTGATATAGCTATCGGACGATAAACATTTATTTGTTATAAGAAAATGACTTTCAACGTGCGTTAAATCAATCTTTTTTTTTTCTCAAGAGAAATTACTTTGCATTACCAGCCTAATTAACTTACTGATTTAATGCTTATTAATGGTTTCCATGCCACTGCATTAGTTCTGATGATGGCGTTGCACGAGAGAAGTATTAGCTATTAAATCTTTAATAAATCCGAAGGATTTTTTTTTTATTATTATTAAACAATGTTTCCATCCAGGCAGGTATTCAGGCAATGACAATCAAGGAAAAGAAGGAGTAGCCATAGTATTCAACACAAAATACGAGGCTAATCTTCTTGAATGGCAGTCAGTCTCAAGTAGAGTAATGTGGGCAAATATGAGAATGGGGAACTGGACAATGAGACTTATTTGTGCCTATGTCTCACAGAAGGTCCTACTAAGGTAGAAGTGGAGGAATTTTTTGACGCTTTAGAAAAAGCAACTGACACAATGAAAAAGGAAAAGTTGGTCCTTGTTGGGGATCTAAATAGCAGAGTAGTAAATGATTGTGAGACATACAAAAATATTTTGGGAAAATTTGGAGAAAAGAGCAAAGCTAATAATAATAGCAAATATCTGTTGGATTTCTGCTCAGGACATGGACTGGTTATTACTAACACCATGTTCCAACATAAAAATGTGCACAAATTCACATGGAGAGAAGAGGCTAGGAATAAGAAAAGTGTCATTGACTATGTTATTGTTGATAGTGATGTTTTCTCCCTGGTGCAGGACACCAGAGTCTACAGAGGATTTGAAACTGGAAGTGATCACTATTTAGTCTTGAGCAGGATAAAATTGAATTTCATATTGAAAAGAATAACATGTAAGAAAGTTTTAAAGCGAATAAAAGTTGAGCAGCTCTCAGATGCGAACTGTAGATAGACTAAAATACAGAAAGATTATTGAAAAGAAAATGAAAGAGTTTGAGAACAGGAATCAAACCTTGGAGATTCAGTGGCAAACTCTGAAGGAAACATTGATTGATTCTGCCAGAGAGTCATGCGGTGAGGTTGTGTGCAAGGATAAAAAAATCAGAACTCCCTGGTGGACACAGGAAGTTAAAGAGGCAGTGAAGGAAAAGAAGAAAGCATATCAAAAGTTCCTGGCAAATAAGTCAGCTTTTACTCTTACAGAATACAGAGACAAATGTAAGAAAGCTAAACAGTGTGTAAAACTAGCTAAACAAAAGTCATGGGAGGACTTTGGCAAGAATATAGAAAATAAATATCAAGAAGGTGGCAAAATATTCTGGAGATTGTTGAAGAAGCTTAGGAATGGAGGAAAGAGTGCTGTAAAAGGAGTTAGAGATGATAAAGGTGAAATGAAAACAGGAGAAAAAGATATCCTTGAAGTATGGAGTAATTACTTTGAAAAACTGCTAAATGAAACAAGCAGTGATGACAGCACAGTGATAAAAAACACTGACCAGGCATGCAATCAGGAATACATATCCATACTTGAAGTAGAAAAAGCCATCAAAGGCTTGAAATGTGGAAAGGCAGCAGGAGTAGATGATATTCGACCAAAAATGTTGAAGTATGGTGGTATAAGAGTCTTACAGTGGCTGCACTGCATAGTTCAGAAAGCCTGGACAGAGGGACGAATTCCCGATGATTGGAGTAGAACTCTCATAGTACCCATATATATAAAGGGAAATAAAACTGAATGTGAGAATTACAGAGGTATTTCCCTACTGAGTGTTCCTGGCAAGATCTATGCAAGTATACTTGAGAAACGGTTAAGAAGAATTGAGGAAGAAAAGCTTAGTGAAGAACAAGCTGGATTCAGATCAAATAGAGGCTGTCAGGATCAGATCTTCACTTTACGACAAATAGTCGAGAAAGCATGGGAATATAACAAAGTTCTGTATTTAAGGTTTGTAGATTTGGAAAAGGCATATGACAAGGTGCCAAGAGAGAAGCTATTCAATACGCTGCAGTTATATGGTGTCAATGGGGCATTATATCAAGCAATACTTAGCCTTTATTTGAGTTGTAAGTCAGCAGTTAGAATTGAAGGAAGTACAGGAAGATGGTTTAATGTTAAATCTGGTGTGAGACAAGGATGTACATTATCCATTATCTATATGGATCACATTATGAAGGAAAGTGGTATTAAACCTGACATCAAAATTGGAGATGTTAATGTCAGCTCTTTGCTTTATGAAGATGATGTTATACTTCTAAATAAATCCGCTACAAGTCTGCAAGATTCTCTGACTAAATTGAATAGCTGTTGTAATAGATATGAAGATGATGTTATACTTCTAAATAAATCCGCTACAAGTCTGCAAGATTCTCTGACTAAATTGAATAGCTGTTGTAATAGATATGTTATGAAGGTCAGCAATAAAAAGGCAAAGACAATGAAAATAGGCAGAATCATTGAAAATGTCAACTGTGTTGTGAATGGAGAACCTGTGGAACAAGTAAAACATTTCAGCTACTTAGGCACAATTTTTACTGAAGATGGTAAATTAAATATAGAAATAGACAACAGAATCAGCAAAGCTGGTATGGTGGGAAGTCAACTGAATAAATTCGTATGGAATAAGAGAGAAATTAGTCAGAACACTAAATTAGCTGTATACAAGATAGTGTTCAAACCAGTTTTAACTTATGGATCTGAGAGCTGGGTCAGAAGTAAAATACTTGACCAAAGACTAGAGACCGCAGATATGAGAGTCCTGAGAAAGATTAGAGGCGTGAACAGATGGCATCAATGGCAATATCATATTAAAAATGAGGATATTAGGAAAGAACTTGACATTGTCAGCATCCAGGAATGCATTAGCAGAGCTAATCTCAGGTGGTATGGTCACTTAAATAGAATGGGAGAGGAAAGATTAGCAAAACAAGTGTTCTCTGCCAGGTTGGCAGGAAAACGACCCAGAGGAAGACCAAGATATAGGTGGATTGATATGGTACAAAGTGCCTTAGATGATATAAATATAAGATGTGATAATGTTGGAGTCTTGACAAGTAACAGACTGATTTGGAGGAAAATTGTAGATAGGAAGTTAGTAATGATGTAATTTTTTCATGTAGTACTGTCATATCCTGTACACCCTTTGAGGGTACATAGCAGGAATTTGATGATGATGATGATGTTTCCATCCATTTTATTTCATTAAAATAATGTTATAACATGTATGTTTAAAATAAAGTGTAATGTCTTGTGTTGGATGTTTCTGGAAGCTTATGATATTGAACAATGAATCGCACTAAACCCTTTGTTTGATTAGATAGAGAAGTGGGGGGGGGGATGAGGTTTGCAAAATACCCCATGTCCATCATCCTCACTGTGAAATTTAGCAACAGGAGCGCAATGATCTAAAGCTGCTTCTCCTGGTAATGATTTGGACGATTTGAGGCCCAAATCCATATCTAAAAGAATGAACACCAATGGATATGCATTGGGACTGTTTTACAGAATAGACCTGTGTCTCTCAACACAACAATATACTATGCCACACTGCAGGTGTGATATAATTTGAGGAAAATTATGAAAATCTTGATTGATCTGCAGAGAATCAGAGTTTTCATCCATTTGAGCATCTTTGGGATAAACTGGTACAGTAGGTCAGACTGATACAGTGGACTGGAGGTCATGTTGGAGGAATGATGGTTCAGAATACTTTATTCATATTATCACTAACTGATAGAGAGAACAGTGCATACCTAGGATGAAAATTATGATCAGTTTAAAGTTCTCTGAAACATAGAGCTGTCCAATATTTGATTTAATATTGTGTGTGCATATTAAAAATGTATATACAGGGTGTTCGGGATAAATTTGACAGTTTCGTAAGGAAAAAGAAAATCTTCTTTGTATCTATTAAATTTAATGAATTGACAAAAAAACATTACAGGCAGAGTTAATTACAATACTATCAACAAGATTTACTCAAAATAACCACCATCAGCATCGATCACAGCTTCAATTCTGCTTCGGAACCTCGAACAAGCTGATGCTACAGTCTCCCTGGGAAGGGCCGCAAAAACTGTTTTAATTTTATCCATTAACTGGGCTTTTGTATTACTGGAAGTGCGATTGGTGTCTTTTTCAACTGCGCCCCATACAAAATAATCCATGGAGTTAAGGTCTGGGGAGTTTGGAGGCCAAACATTTGGACTGGTGAAGTCGTAGAAATTTTCAGACAACCATTTTTGACTTTTCCCAGAGGTGTGGCAAGGGGCCGAATCCTGCTGCCATACATACGGCCTACCATTGTTATCCAGGGCTTGACTACAGTTAGCAACTCCACGAACAAAGCCCGAATTCCAATGCCAGGGTTCTTCAACACCTGTTCCTGCAGATTTGCGAGGAATTCTGCTGTACGAACGCAATCAGATCGTCTGCTAGGGATCTTTCTTCTTGCTACATCCTCGTAGTCACCATTGCAAGTCTCTAGTTCATGCCTGATTGTTTTTACTGTATTCAGGGAGCATTGGGCAGCAGTCGTAATATCCTTATTTTGATGGCGGGCACGAATCATCATGATACAAGTTATTCTCTTCCATGATTCAGGTGGGTTCCAGCTATCCATCCTTTCTGACATCTTGTATATGAATGAAGAAGGGTCCAAACTTTTAAATGAAGAGAAGTGTGTGTTAATACATGTAACTTACGGAAAAATATAATTAATTATAAATATGTCAAATTTATCCCGAACACCCTGTATATATATTTTTTATTTAATGTTAAGTTGTATTTCTAATCTGAAGTTCTATATTTTTGAAGAAAATGATTATGCTTGGGAGCATGACATCATTTCAGACATATCAATCCAACAGACTTCAAATATTGATAGTTGCATCTGTAGTGTTTCCCCCCTCCCCACATATGCACCTTCAATGCTAAATGATTGAATAATCATTTTAGCATAATCAGTCAAGGCAAATTCTTTTCTTTTCTTTGACAGCTTGTTAATTGTGAATATGCATGTGAGATCAAAACACCAAAATTCTAGAAGGGGGGGGGGGAACCATACACAATTCATCCTTAGTCAAAAAAGTGTGTTATAAATTACTTATAAAAACCTCACAAAATGAGGGCAATCAAAGTGCATCACTGCTATCATTAATACATTGCCTGTTCTTGCAGTGCATTCATTAACTTTGTAGATTACATTAATGTCTATTGCATAACATTTCTTTACTATATGTAGGAAAATTTGCCTGGAGCAGGATAAGAACAGCTTGAAAATGTGGGTAACTACTATTGTGCTGTAACTGGTTGACTGAATTAGCATCCATCATGTTTTATCTGTCAATTGCATATGTATTCAAGGCCAGTCTGCTAGTTATACATGAAGAAACAAAAATTTCTCTTGAAGAAACAATCCAGCCATCTTCATTTGAGAATAAATCCAGCTTCAGGTGAAAAACCCTGAGTAAAAAAGTTTTACCTTTAATGGAATTCAAACTCAAATCTTTCCAACTATGGAGATGCACATTCTTCCACCTGCACTATGGAGTACTCAAAAAACTTTCTTTGAGAAAAGCATATTTGTCAAAGATTACTTTTTTCCATATGTTACAAAGCCTATTACAGTAAATTTTAAAAATGTGCTAATTACAGTAACCATGTATATTTTATAAGTATGCATAAGTTGAATCTGAAATGTTGAAGAATCTTAGACTGGCTAATAAATAGCTGTATGCATCTCATAGAGCAGTGTTTCCCAGCTTTTTCCTACAATGGAACACTTCACAAATCCTGAAATTTTCATGGAATACCTTGGTTATTTTGTAATGTATTAATATTTAATTATGCCATAATCATAAAGAGTATTAGGACACTTATGTATACAGTGTGACATGTTGACAAATATAAAATTACATTTAAATCAGTTATCAATCACTGGACTAATGAAATCTTGTAGCATATTGTAGTTTCCTCAGGCCAACATCATTAAATTAAAAATAAATAAATTAATGTGCTGATTTTCATTGACATATCCCATTCTGATCACCAAAAATGTATAATATTATTATAAGTACTTACGAGTGAATGCAGACTTTTTCTCCTGTGTGCTGGTAGTTTTCCCCTACTTTTGTACATCCTGGAGATCACTTTGTAGGCTGGAGGTGGATGAATTACCATCACCAATATCTTCAATAAGAGATTTCTTAACACCAAAATTAAACAAAGTCCCTTGTCTCTAATTCACATTAAAAGTTAAATCTGTAGGCCTATTACTTTTAAAAAATCATGGCACTACGGTTTCGAAACAAGCACTTTCATCCTACAATACGAACTTGTGAAGAAAGTATTTAGTGTTACTTTCAATATTTAGTATTATCTTCAATTTCAGTGGAAAAATTTTCTTTATACTTCCTTGCTGATTGGTCACTAACATTTGCAACCCAGATGTTATTTCATTCCGTTTTGAGAACAGAGGATATGTCGCCCATTGTTGTAATCGGCTTGCAGGCAATTTTTATGACAGATCATAAACAGCAGTATTCCCTTTCCTGAATTACTTCCATGTTTAAAAATACACAGCTTGGTAATTGACATCATGAACACTTATTCACTTTCCGCAGAACACAATTTGGGAAACCCTATCACAGAGAATGCTAATACAGTATGTTAGGGTTCAAAATTTGCAGCATTTGGAGGAGAAGGAGAAGAGAGTACCTAAAATGATTGTGTGTAATTGCCATTGTGCATTAGCAGATTCTTTAAAACAAGAGTTCAGGTACTAGAAAATTATGCACTGAATTTCAGTCTCGGTAAATATGGCCTCGGCCTTAGTTACTTTGGCCATAATTGAAAACAACCCAACCATGGACATCCAAATGGATCTACTGTGTATAGTTCAGAGTTCACCATGACTGCACAGCAGACTACTGGAGAGCTGTAGTATGGAGTGATGAATCATGATACATGCTACTGAAACTAGATGAATATGGTGGGGTATGGCAACTGCCCATCTGTGAAGTGTAATTCTTTTGGACATATAATTGGGTATAAAGTTACATGTGTATGTGTTTGTTTAAGAATATTTAGTAAAAAGTATACAGAAGTGGCATCTTTAGGCTTGGCTAAAGGTAAGACAATGGTGTAATTGGGTGTTCATAAAAATGGAGTTTCTGAAATACTATTTCTCTGGTATCATTTTTTCAACAGTGTGTGTGTGTGCATATATACAGGGTGTTCGGGATAAATTTGACAGTTTCGTAAGGAAAAAGAAAATCTTCTTTGTATCTATTAAATTTAATGAATTGACAAAAAACATTACAGGCAGAGTTAATTACAATACTATCAACAAGATTTACTCAAAATAACCACCATTAGCATCGATCACAGCTTCAATTCTGCTTCGGAACCTCGAACAAGCTGATGCTACAGTCTCCCTAGGAAGGGCAGCAAAAACTGTTTTAATTTTATCCATTAACTGGGCTTTTGTATTACTGGAAGTGCGATTGGTGTCTTTTTCAACTGCGCCCCATACAAAATAATCCATGGGGTTAAGGTCTGGGGAGTTTGGAGGCCAAACATTTGGACTGGTGAAGTCGTAGAAATTTTCAGACAACCATTTTTGACTTTTCCCAGAGGTGTGGCAAGGGGCCGAATCCTGCTGCCATACATACGGCCTACCATTGCCTACCCTTGTTATCCAGGGCTTGACTACAGTTAGCAACTCCACGAACAAAGCCCGAATTCCAATGCCAGGGTTCTTCAACACCTGTTCCTGCAGATTTGCGAGGAATTCTGCTGAACGAACGCAATCAGATCGTCTGCTAGGGATCTTTCTTCTTGCTACATCCTCGTAGTCACCATTGCAAGTCTCTAGTTCATGCCTGATTGTTTTTACTGTATTCAGGGAGCATTGGGCAGCAGTCGTAATATCCTTATTTTGATGGCGGGCACGAATCATCATGATACAAGTTATTCTCTTCCATGATTCAGGTGGGTTCCAGCTATCCATCCTTTCTGACATCTTGTATATGAATGAAGAAGGGTCCAAACTTTTAAATGAAGAGAAGTGTGTGTTAATACATGTAACTTACGGAAAAATATAATTAATTATAAATATGTCAAATTTATCCCGAACACCCTGTATATATATAACATTTTATTAGCAGGTGATAATCAGTACTTGGCTCAATATTCTATGAGAATATTAAGCCAAGAATATTCTCATAAAAAAAGAGTTGCCTCATTTAAGTATATTTTTTTTAAAGGCACTGCACTGCCCATGCACTGCTGATATCCTTCTCATCTAGCAAACAACATCATGTGACTAAACCTAGCATATTCCTCAACTGGTCAGAATTTCTGCTTTTGTAGAAATTTTGACCAATGTGCTAATTTTCACAAATTTTCAGCATGTAACCTTTTCTGAATGGAACATATATAAACTTATTCACTTCCTAAGCATGTACAGCATGATCACTGTTACCAACCAGAGGCTGAATAGTACGTTTTTAACACTTTCATTGCCAAGCTGAAAATTGGAATTTCGTGTGGTAGCCAATTTTTTTAATTTTTTTTATTTAGTTAGCGACGTCCACGCGATAATGCATGATCGGCCATTTGGTGGGAACTCGCATCGCGCGATTGGCAATGAACATGTTAACTAAAATTCCATATGACACTATAATCATATATATATATATATATATAAACACTCTTTGACCTTGAGTTAATTCACATGCTGATTGAGGATGTTGTCTTGTAAGAGCTCAATAAATTTGGTTTCATTCTTCTCGTGAAATTTAACCACTACCCATCAATGTTTGGATAATTAAAGTCACCCACGACGATTAGTCATTTTGCACCTATCATGTTTATTTAATAATGTATTTCACTGTCACTAGCAACTGATACTCTATCTCATAGATGGCGAACCGATGGCATGCATGCCAGAGGTGGCATGTCCAAGAATTTTGCTGGCACGTCAACGATTTACAGGCAATATTCCTTTATACACTTATAGATTATTAAACCTTTTTTTTTTAATTGTTACAAGTTAAATTTTGTTTTACACTAGAGAGCAGCTATGAAGACGAGCATATGACTGATGCAGTATTAACAAAATATCGCATGACCCAAAGACAAAGGCAACCTACAATTATTGAGTTGAAATGCTAATTCTCTTCAACCGAATTCCATAACATTTGAAACTGTCGTAACAACATTCACTATATATTTCTTAGTTTTAACACATTCACGATAGGGTGTCATTTATCATTCTGACGGAACTTCTCATTACCAACGAGCTCAACTCACACAAAGTTTCTACCCTTAGTTGAATTTTATTGATGCTTGTTTGCGTTTGAGCTGGCATGGGAACTCACACATGTATTATATGGCATATTTCAATTCGTAGTAGAATTTTATTTGAAGTTAGCCTTTATGATCTGTCATAATGACATCAAGAATGTCAAATGCAATAAAACAAACACTTACTTCATGTAATTGAAAAATTGGACAAGAGTTTTTAGTTGGATACTGCGTTTCCGGTGCAACATATGGTTTTGCTTAAGTCTATACAGCATACTTTCTGTGAGAGTGGACATGTGATTCATTAGTTAGTGCTGTTTTTAATTCCAGCTGTCTGTAATTGCACTATTTGTTGAAAAATATATTACACAGATTGTAATACATTTTTCGTGTGCGAGGTATATGGAATGGAGGAAGTGTATTTTTAAGGACATATTGCAGTCAAGTTTGTGATACAGAGACAAGTCCTCAACCAGTTCCTAGTAGTTTTCTGCCTTGACATTTCTGAGGAAGTTAGTTGATACCAAACGAAACACGTCCCAAGCTTTTTTTCTCATCACCCTTTAGCAGGTTGTCAAACATTTCGTCAATGAAAAGCTCTTGGATCTGAGGAAGCACAGAAGTTGCTTCTTCCAAATTCTTTCATATCTTCTCTCATGCTGTATTTATTATAAGATAAACCATTTGTTCCTACAAAAACTATAATCTCTTTTACTAGACATTTTATAGAAACGTCTGTGTGTGTGTGTGTGTGTGGTAGACATAATAATATTTTTCAATTGCATTCATTAAATTTTTCATTTTAGCATCCAGAAAACTATAAGTAATCAAATGATCATCAATCGCATGTTTTAGGATTGAATCTCCATACTATATTATCATAAAAAAATCTGAATTTCAGTTAACAGATATGAAAATTTCTTTAATCGCTAAATAAAAATAAGTGAATGACGACGAAATTATACTGTACATTTTTATTTACATAAACTTTCATTTATTTACAATGAAAATATACAAAATTTACATTTGCAAAAATTCTGCTAACTCTTTTTGTTCATCTTCTTCATTTGCTTTTCTTTTTTTTATATTTCCAGCTTGTAAGATATAATCGAGAGTATATCTATTATGATCGCATCTAAATAAAATAAAACTATTACTGATTACTGCAATTTGATATTAATCTGAATAACTAAAAAAAATATTAAATATAATGATAACAATCAGTGGTAAAAAAAGTTTGCTTATAACCAATGTTTCCTCTAATTTTTTGCTGTGAGTGTGCGCAGAAATTTGCGTGTGTGCAAAATTTGCCTTCTTTTGAAAAGTATGTGCACACCCATACGAGTCACCATACTGATCATTTAAGCAAAAAAGTTAAAAGATTTTAGTTCACTCTTTACCTTCTGGTGTCAATGGGATGTCAGTCAGGTCACCCCAACTCCCCACTGTGTTCTCACACAAGGCAGTAGCCTCAACAGTAAACAGTCAGAAATCACGATTCACAAGCCTTGGGCAGGACTCGATCTGGGGACTTCGCGCATGCAAGGCCAACACGATATCGACTGTACTAGATAGGATTCTAAGTGTGTGTATTATTACCATCACCAAGTAAGTTGTGTGACATCAATCACAGAACTAACATAAATATTTTATATGTATTTAATATTGATCTGATTAGAAGTAAGAAATAAAGTAAAAAAAAAAGATAACACTAGTGACTGATTGCCTTTAATTAAATTTTCTAACTTTGCAAATAACTCTAAACATACATAATAAAATATTCCCATTACTAATTCTCACCTTGTTAAACATTCATAATAAGTCCATTACTAATTCTTATCTTGTTTAGTTCTAGCTTCTATCTCTTTATTTTTTCTCTCTTCTGTCTTTGGCATTCACCCACTCTTTATACACACTATCTAAATTAATTGAATTTCCATATAATTGGTAACTTTTCACTCTCATTAGCATATCCAAATGACATTCTCCTAAACGGTTTCTAAGTTGGTTTTTTATTTGATTCATTAGACTAAAACCTCACTCACAGTCTGCACTAGATGCAAGGAAGGTTCCTCCAATATCCATCAACTTTGCCAAATCACAAAACTGCTCATTTTGAAGAGCAAATACAACCATTTGTGTAAATTTGATATCATTTTGCATTTAATTTTTTCTTGTACAGAAAATTTGAAATCATTAAACTGACTAATTATTTCTGTAGTATCATCCAGAAAATCATGATATTTAAGACAAAGGGCATTAACATGTTCGTTAGCAAATGAGAAATCACAATGTGAAGTAGAGGAGATATCAAACAGTGACCATTTTTGTATCTCATTCTCAGGGAATCTGTTCTCTAAATATGCACATAAACAATTTATAAAATTTAACAGGGGCCTAGTATCTACTGGTTCGGTCTTTTCTTGTTTAAGTAAAGCATTTACTATTATTATTATTCATTATTATTATTATTCGTGACACCTCCAAGGAGTCCGAAGACTCATCGCGGGAGGACACCTACAACTGTCTCAACCACTACACCGAACCTCTACTACGAATCATCTCCATCAACGCCATCTACCGCCCCCCTCCTCCACTACCATAACTAGTATTTTTGTCTGTAAATTGCGTGTGTTCTGAAGGGCCGATTTGTCTGTATGCGGGATGAAAAACCCGAGTTTCCGGGAGGAAAAAACCCTGCTACCTCCGTATGAGGTCGACTAACTCACCTTCGATTGAAATCGTCCAGATAAAGATTCCTCCCGTCGCGACGAGAATCGAACTTAGGCCTATTCCAATCGAAGGGCGCAATGTGCCGTTGTTCTTCCAATTGCGCTACGGAGGCGCTAAATTTTGTTAATCCTGATTTTGTTAATCTTCCCTCTGGCAAAATGATGACTGTCTAGTGGTGTAAGGTTACTCCTTTGTAAGATTTTGCACAGGGAAGCCATTTCTTCAAAAACATCACTTAAAACATTAACAGATACTTTGAATGTCACGTTAGTTAATTTATTGTGACAATAATTAACCACAGGATCATTTGATTTGTCTTTTTCAAAATATGTGATCAGTCTCTCATGGTTTCTTATTATTGCCTGTAATGCAAAATGTCTGGATAGCCATCACACTTCATTGAGTGGTCTGAAGGCAATAGCTTCATTTTCAGACTTCTCGACAATTTCTTTAAATTCATGTCTTTTCAGTGTGGAACGAGAAAAGAGTGTGTACACTGTTCACATTAATGTATCAATATCTCTGATTAGTTTAATTTCCTGCCACGTATCACAGATCCCCAGATCCTCACGGTGAGCTATACAGTGTTGCTGGACAAGATGTGGAACCTCTAATTTAAGTTTTGCAGCGACACCATTAACTTTGCCCAGCATCACTGCGGCTCCATCAGAGGTAAACATCACCATTTTTTGGAGATCAAGTTTCTTTTCTTGATAAAACTGTTTAATAGCTAACACAATGGAGGAGGCATCACATGCCTGCAACTGAATTATTCCGCCTAAATATGTTTTATATTCATTACAATCTTTAGGTCTAAACTTAAAATAAAGAATGAGACATTTGTAAACAGTTATATCAGTGCTTTCATCAATAGTTAACGTGTGGAAAATTGCAGATGCAATTTGCTCAAACATGTCATTTTCAACAATTAAATTGAATGTTTCCAGCAATTCAAATGCATAATTTTTGCTTCGCCAGCTGTCTGGGAGTTGAAAATACTTTTCCATATGTTCATTAATATGTTGAACTGAAAGTAAAGAGTTATTCATCTTAACAACTAATAAGACACTGTCAAAAAGAACTTTAATCTGCTCTGGGTTTGATCGTTTTCTCTCTCGGTCATCTGAACTTTCACATAGCATACGCAGTACTTCTGTAGCTGGCAATGAACAATTTTGTTGCCTAAGTTTGTGTACACCATCCAGATGTATTTTACTTGTCAAATGGCATTTCAAAAAGTTCAACTTCCAAGTGACATCAAACTTCTTCCCATTAGCAAAATCCCCAGCAACCTTTGCATCACAACAATAAATACAAACAACACCAATTGTAGCATCATACATAAATATTTCACGCAGCTGAATGTTTATCAACTCATGAGCTTTTGGTGTAGCAATTTTCACTATTTCATCCAGCCATTCACTTTTAAAGCAGCTAGCAGTTCGTTTTCACTTAACACCTTTTGCATCCTTTGAATTTGACATGGTGCATCAGTTTATTTGCAATTTTGTTATTTGAAGAATGTTTTTTTATTGTTTTTTTAAATTTACAAATGTACACTATTCACTGAATAACTTGGCAAAGCAAAAGCTGAACCAACACTAAAAATTGCCGAGGGCAACACAAGAGCTAAGAGATATGCCTAGAGGCTAGATTTAATTAACTTGGTTGTATCTCAATGCATGTACACGAATGTTATTATTCAGTCTACTATTTTAAAATTCCTTTTAAAAATTAAAGAATTTTGAAATGCTAAAATATTTTTAATTGTACTCTAATTTAAGTTTTTAAAAGTATTTAATTATTTTTATTAAAATTATGAAACCATTGTTTTAATTCGTCATGATCTTGAACTAATTTGATCAGCCAATCACATTTGGGAATTTTCCACGAGTCAGGCCTGAGATGTAAACAAACCGTGCGCCATTCTATATGCTACTTAAAAATTACACATTTAAGCTACATCTCTTTCACTTTGGCATCAAATCACTAGCCTCAGTTAATAATTTATTAGTTTTGTGCAACTTTGAGAATGTATTAAAAAATGCGAGGTTATAGGCTTGAGCGTTGCCAGGTTACTGTATTTTTTAAAGAATTTATAGGTTAATGTTTAGGTGGAACATCTTTAATTAATAAATTTTAATTTTATCTTGAAAATCTAGTGTGTGCATATTTTTTGCTTTGTGTGCTAGTTGTAAAACGTGTGCATGCGCACATCTTACAGGGAACATTGCTTATAACATATATTTTTCAATGTGGAAGCATGATACAGTCCTGGATATTCAAACAAGACCTTAGTAATAACTCAGAATTCTAAAAACAAGACATTTTATAAAACTGATGCACTGAGAACAATGCTGTCTAACCTGTAAATTAATTAAGAATTAAATCCCTAAAATGACTGCTTTATCTTCCTGATTTTTCATTTGGAAACAGCAGACTGAAAACTTTGCTAATAAACCATGCTACCAGCCAAGACGTCAAGGTTATCATAGATGTGAAGTTGTGAAGTGCATATTAAAATTGTAATACCATTGATATTACATTAAAATATATGATGGATACGAAGCGTATGAGGATGTGTATTTGATCCATAATGGCTGGTAAGGTGGTTAAGATACAAAATGTTTTTTATTTTCAAAAGGTTTTACCACGAAATTAGTGTTAATCAACTTTTTTTAATATTAGAGTTTAAGGATCAAAGTTGTATAACTGAGAGGAAACCTCCACATAGCCTTTAAAGGAATGCGGAAAACCGACCACGGATTCTGACCTAATGTCCAATCCTCACCTTCTCGTGGTGCACCCTGTTGTTATCTACTTGGATACTGAACGAACGAGGATGGGCTGGCAATTTGGGATTTAGCCGACCAAATTGTATTCTTATTGGTTAAACCAAAATACAAAATGATGGTACAACAAGACAAAATTTCATGATGGCTGGGGCATTACCCGGTTAAACAAGACTCCCGTTGTTTTCGAGAGAGAGGCATGTGGTGAGGTTGTCTGCAAGGATAGAAAAATCAAAACTCCATGGTGGACATGGGAAGTTAAAAAGACAGTGAAGGGAAAAGAAGAAAGCATATCAAAAGTTCCTGGTAAATAAGTCAGCTTATTTGCCAGGAACTTTTGAGATATTCTGGAGGTTGTTGAAGAAGCTTAGAAATGGAGGAAAGAGTGCTGTAAAAGGAGTTAGAGATGATAAAGGTTACATGAAAACAGGAGAAAAAGATATCCTTGAAGTATTGAGTAATTACTTCGAAAAATTGCTAAATGAAACAAGCAGTGATAGCACAGTGGTAAAAAACACTCAACAGGCATACTGTCAGGAATACATATCCATACTTGAAGTAGAAAAAGCCATCAAAGGCTTAAAATGTGGAAAGGCAACAGGAGTAGATGGTGTTCGACCAGAAATGCTGTAGTATGGTGGTACAAAATTTTTACAGTGGCAGTACTGTATAGTTCAGAAAGCCTGGACAGAGAGACAAATTCCTGATGATTGGAGTAGAGCTCTAATAGTACCCATATATAAAAAAAGAAATGAAACCGAATGTGAGAATTACAGAGGTATTTCCATACTGAGTGTTCCTGGCAAGATCTCTGCAAATATACTTGAGAAACAGTTGAGAAGAATTGTGGAAGAATCCAGCTTGTTCTTCACCAAGCTTTTCTTCCACAATTCTTCTCAACCGTTTCTCAAGTATATGCATAAATCTTACCAGGAACACTTAGTAGGGAAATACCTCTGTAATTCTCACATTCAGTTTTATTTCCCTTTTTATATATGGGTACTATGAGAGCTCTACTTCAATCATCGGGAATTCGTCCCTCTGTCCATGCCTTCTGAACTATGCAGTGCAGCCACTGAAAAACTTTTATACCTCCATACTTGAGCATTTCTGGTTGAATATCATCTACTCCTGCTGCCTTTCCACATTTCAAGCCTTTGATGGCTTTTTCTACTTCAAGTATGGATATGTATTCCTGACTGCATGCCTGGTCAGTGTTTTTTACCACTGTGCTGTCATCACTGCTTGTTTCATTTAGCAGTTTTTCAAAGTAATTACTCCATACTTCAAGGATATCTTTTTCTCCTGTTTTCATGTCGCCTTTATCATCTCTAACTCCTTTTACAGCACTCTTTCCTCCATTTTTAAGCTTCTTCAACAACCTCCAGAATATCTTACCACATTCTTTCCTAATATCATCATTTTTAATATGATATTGCCATTGATGCCATCTGTTCATGCTTCTAATCTTTCTCAGGACTCTCATATCTGTTGTCTCTAGTCTTTAGTCAAGTGTTTTATTTCTAATCCAGCTCTCAGATCCGTAAGCTAAAATTGGTTTGAAAATTGTCTTGTATACAGCTAATTTAGTATTTTGACAAATTTCTCTCTTATTCCATATAAATGTATTCAGCTGACTTCATACCATACCAGCTTTGTTGATTCTGTTGTCTATTTCCATATTTAATTTACCATCTTAACTAAAAATTGTGAAGTAGCTGAAATGTTTTACTTGTTCTATATGTTCTCCATTCGTGATGCAGCTGTTATTTTCAATGTTTCTGCCTATTTTCATTATCTTTCTCTTGTTATTGCTGATTTTCATACCAAATTTATTACAACATTTATTCAGTTTGGTCAGGGAATCTTGCAAATGTGTACTGGATTTATTTATTTTTATAACATCATCTGCATAAAGTAAAGAGCTGAGATTAATATCTCCAATTTTGATATCAGGTTTGATACTGCTTTCATTCATAATGTGATGCATATAGATATATATAATGAATAACAGAGGGGATAATGTACATCCCTGTCTGACACCAAATTCAACATTAAACGGTCTTCCTGTACTTTGTTCAATTCCAACTGCTGACTGACAACTCAAAGACTAAGCACTGCTTGATATAATGTCCCACTAACACCATATAACTGTAGCATTTTGAACAGCTTTTCTCTTAGCACCTTGTCCTATGCCTTTTGCAGGTCTACACAACTTTAATACAGATCTTTGTTATATTCCCATGTTTTCTAAACTATTTGTAAACTGAAAATCTGATCCTTACAGTCTCTATCTGGCCTGAATCCAGCTTGTTTTTCACCAAGTTTCTCTTCCGCAATCCTCTCAACCGTTTTTTCAAGTACACTTGCATAAATCTTACAAGGAACACTCAGTAGGGTAAGACCTCTGTATTTCTCACATTCAGTATTATTTCCCTTTATATATATGGGTACTATGAGAGCTCTACTCCAATCATCTGGAATTCGTCCCTCTGTCCAGTCTTTCTGAACTATGCAGTGCAGCCACTGAAAAACTTTTATATCTCCATACTTGAGCATTTCTGGTTGAATATCATCTACTCTTACTGACTTTCCACATTTCAGGCTTTGGTTGGCTTTTTCTACTTAAAGTATGGATATCTATTCCTAATTGCATGCCTATTGAGTGTTTTTTACCACTGTGCTGTCACCACTTGTTTCATTTAGCAATTTTTCGAAGTAATTAGTTCATACATCAAGGATATCTATTTCTCCAGTTTTCATGTCACCTTTGTCATCTCTAATTCATTTAACAGCATTCTTTCCTCCATTTCTGAGCTTTTACAACAGCCTCCAGAATATTTTGTCATCACCTTCCTGATATTTATTTTCTATGTTCTTAACTAAATCTTCCCATGACTTGTTTAGCTAGTTTAACACACAACTTTCTTACATTTGTGTCTGTATTCTCTAAAAGCACAAGCTGACTTACTTGCCAGGAACTTTTGATATGCTTTCTTCTTCTCCTTCACTGCCTGTTTAACTTCCTGTGTCCACCATGAAGTTCTGATTTTTCTATTCTTGCAGACAACCTCACTACATGTTTCTCTGGCTGAATCAATCAATGTTTTCTTACAGGCTTGCCACTGAATCTCCAAGGTCTGGTTCCTGTTCTCAAACTCTTTCATTTTTTCTTGAATAATGTTTGTATATTTTAGTCTACAGTTCACATCTGAGAGCTGTTTAACTTTTATTCACTTTAAAACTTTCTTACATGTTCTTCTTTCCTATATGAAATTCATTTTTATCTTCCTCAAGACTAAAAATGGTGATCACTTCCAATTTCAAATCCTCTGGACACTCTAGTGTCCTGCACCTGGGAGAAAACATCACTATCAACAATGAAATAGTCAATGAGACTTTTCTTATTCCTTGCCTCTTTTCTCCATGTGAATTTATGCACATTTTTATGTTGGAACATGGTTGTTAGTAATAACCAGTCCATGCTCTCAGCAGAAATCCAACAGGTATTTGCCATTATTATTAGCTTTGCTCTTTTCTCCAAATTTTCCCAAAATATTTCTATATATCTGATAATCATTTCCTACTCTGATATTTAGGTCTCCAACAATCATCAACTTTTCCTTTTTCATTGTTTCAGATTCTTTCTCTAAAGTCTCAAAAATTCCTCCACTTCTACTGCACAAATAATCTCATTGTCCAGTTACCTATTCTGATATTTGCCCACATTGCTCTACTTCATATTGCCTACCATTCAAGAAAATTATCCTTGTATTTAGTATTGAATACTATAGCTGCTAATACTATATTAAAAAGAATGGGCGAGGAAAGATTGACAAAACAAGTGTTCTCTGCGAGGTTGACAGGAAAACGACCCAGAGGAAGACCAAGATATAGGTGGATTGATATGGTACAAAGTGCCTTACACGATAGAAATATAAGATCTGATAACTTGACAAGTAACAGACTGATTTCAAGGAAAATTGTAGATAGGAAGTTAGTAATGATGTAAATTTTTCATGTAGTACTATATCCTGTCCCCCCCCCCCTTGAGGGTACATGGCAAGAATATGATGATGATGATACTATAGCTGCTCCTTCTTTTCTCTGTTATTGTCTGAATATAACATTTTGTATTTCTTGCTTAGAAAGATCTCACTAGTTTTTGTCTTTTTTTTTTTTTTTTGTTTCAGTCACCTCTATTATGTCGATCTGATATTTATCCAATTCTACTAGTTCCACTTCTTTGCCCATTCAGGCTTCTTAGTACCGATCTTGAACTCTTGTGGTTTTAAGTTGGGATGTGTTTCAGGATTTTTTCCAGTAGCTGACTTTTTGCTGTTCGCCCTGGTTCCCTGGTGAAAACAACAGTGGCCTTGTTTAACTGGGCAATGCCCTAGCAGGCATGAAATTCTGTCATGTTGTACCATCATTTTACATAGTGGTTTAAGCCAATAACAATACAATTTGGTTGGCTATATCCCAAATTGTCAGTCCCTCTTTATTCATTCAGTATTCAGGTAGATATCTAACAGGGTACACCACACGAAAGTGAGGATTGGATGGACATTACGTCAAAAGCCCTGGTCATTCTCTGCATTCCTTTGAAGGCTATGTGGAGGTATCTTTGATCCTTAAGCATCCCATTAATATGTTATAATCAATATCAGACATTGGTTTTTATTGCATCAGTTCAGATATTTTATCATCTCGCTTGCCTCCTTAAATTTACATACATAATTGTTAAATTCTATGTACTGAATTTTAGTGAGTTGCCAATTGACTTTATAGATTTCACTGGTTTTGTTAAAAGATAGTTTAGATTTATGTGCTTGTTTTTTTTCTCCACATCTCTGATATGTTCTTTTTTGACGGATTTCTCCAAACAATCCATTTGATCATGAAAAATGCTGCAATTACAAGAGATTTTTATATCCTGATCTCTCCATAGGTGGATGAGGTTGTTTTGACGATGTTAACATCATGGATACTTTTGTAATGGTTGGAAGGCAACTTTTAAGTTATATTATTTCAGGATTTTTGCTATTTTGTCTATAACGTTTTTCATGCAATGAAAGAAAATGACACCTTTGTAGTCATTTGGTTGTTGTCTTGAAGTATGAGATGGTTCATTTAAGATGCTGTTGATAGTTTGATGTTTTCTAACTATTTTTAAGGAGAATGTCCTTAATATAAGTTACATTTTTTATAATCATCCCTGGATATAATAACAGCTCTTTCCATGAGGGTTTTGATGATGCCTCTCTCCTCATTGTCAGGTGGTGGGAACTAGCATGTAGATACTGGCCTGCGTATTAAACTTCTTTCTTCAAAAGTAAGACTGCTATATCTATTTTCTTCCTAGATATTCTCATTTCAGTTGAGAATATCTAGGAAGAAAATAGATATCCTTTTCTACTTGTGATGTGAACTGGATTTTTTGGTTTAAACTGTTATGGAAGTCAATGAAGTTATTATGCAGAGTTTCTTCTGAGCTTGGCCAAATGATGAAAACATCATCTACATATCTTAAGCATAATCTTGGTTTATCTCTCAATGGTTTTCAAATCTTTCCACATATAAATTAACTAAGTATGGAGAAATTGCTAAGCTCATGCTATTCAAGCTGTCCAAAGTAGAGGTCCCGAAATTTGAAGAAACTGCTCTCTAGACAGTGTTTGAAAAGTTTAACAGCATAAGGTGGAATGATGTCTTCCACGTTTGTCTCTTCCCTTTTTTTTTTTTTTTAATTTTGTTGATGAAATCATTGGAGTTTTTTTATATACAATGATGTTTTTTTCCTACATGTAGAGTTAGTAGAGTGGACAGATATTTACAAAGATAACATGTTGGAAAATAGTTGACATCTCACTATAAGTCTAAGTGGAAAGTCTTCCCTGTGAATTTTAGGTGTGCGCATGTGTGCATGCACATATGGAATAACCAGATGTTTTAATATAATTTTATTTCTTTGTTTTCTTTAGGCTTGTTACAGAGATCTCTTATTATATCATTGGTCTTATTATGAATACACCAAGTTGGATTATTATCTGTCTGTAACTGTTGACATCATTAAGAAGTTCATTCATTCATCTTGTTTATAATCATTCAAATCAAAAATTACAGCATATCCTTTGTTAATTTTTAACATTAGAATGTTTTAATTTCTTCTATGGTCTTTCAATGCACTGTTATTCAGCAGTGGTATTGAATAAAGTAGAACTGCTGTTATACAAATGATGTCAGCTAAATCTCTTGGAATTTGGTATAGGATTTTTTCAATATTTGGCATAATATACACTTTGAGAACGTGTTTGGGGGATATTGCAAAGTTGAATCCTTTGACTAATATACTCTGCTCTGTTTGGGAAAGGGCATGTAATGAAAAATTAATCACTATTTTTTCTGCTGACAAATATTGTTTGTTGGTTAACTTTACTCTTCAAGAGATTAGTTGTTGTTGTTTTTTACCATGAACTTTTGTTTATCAGCCGAGTTTTCTGTTTTAATTAAAGTTAGTCTGCCAATAAATCTGTTATCTGCTATATATTCTCAAAAAGTTGAAGTATGAAACTGTGTCAGCTGGACACATGCAAATGTTTACAAAGGAATAATAATGAATATCAAGCATGTAGGGGAAAAAAAAAGACTGGGCTACTGTAAGAAGATTATGTAGTTTCAAAAAGCTTGATTTCTATTTACCACATCAGTGATTTGTCAATTGTTTGTGTGCTACTGTAAACTGTTTAAAAAATGTCAGACATGCATGGATGTCATTACCTATTACCTACTGCTGTTGAACTCTGGAACAACTGAAGTAAATCCTATGGGCTGGTTTAGAATTATGACTGAAGCAAAGACGATGTGAGGCAAGTGTATTATGTTTATTTATTGCACATGTTCTCTAGCAGGTATGTCTGCTTTGTAGAATGACAAGCCTGAGTTTTGGGAAGAAAATGCCACCTCTCTATGGCTAATTTGCCTTCACTTGAAAAGCATTAGTCAAAAATTCACCAATTCACCACAGGATCACCAATTGTACTAAAATTGGTGATCCTGTGGACCACCAATTTTAGTACAATATTCAGGTTAGAGTAAGAGTTCAGTGTTATGAGAAGGTACCATGGAACAAGACTTCATGGTATTTTAACTGACATTCTGAACAAATACTGACACTTAGGTATTTCTATGGAGCTGATACCTTAGTTTTCAGGATTATCAGCTAGGATTTTGAAATGGCTAGTTTCCAAACTGGCACAGCCTGGCTTGGCTGTCCCACAGACAACTTTTGGAATGAGCTGAAATGATGAATTAGGCCAAAGACAGTGTATGCCTCACTTTGAGTGCCAGAAATTCAAACTTCTTGTATACTCATGAATGAGGTAAAAGTTTATAATTTTGAGCAATATAATCCTACTGATGTGTCATGCTGTTCTGATATAACACCTCTGCTGTTCTAATTTGAAATATCTTTTATTTTTTTTATTTAAAGAATCTCTAATGAATGTAGCATATTATGTTTGGAAAAAGTTTGGCAACTTACTTGTAAATGTTACATTTATGCACATCATTTAAAAATTCCCTATTAAAATGAAATTTGATTGTTTCACAACTTACATTTTTCCTAAGGCCTCATAATGTCGAGTGAGATTTTTTTGTAGAGTTATTAGTGTTGGCATTACTACTGATGACCTGTCCTTTAACTTAGGTCCATGGTTAGTAAACAAGTGCTGGATCCATGTAAGGTAGAATTCTATATGGCGAGTTTTTTCTAGCTGTGAACCTAGAAATCCAAGCAGTTTCTCCACATAAAGCTGAGGTAAGAGAGTGGACAGAAGCTCCACTAAAAAAAAATTAAAAATAAATATAAATAAATAATGTAATATGTTCTTTCTTCTCTAAATTATACATAAGACAGAATATGCTACTTTACCAAGGTAGTGAAGGTGATGGAAAAATAGGATGCTTTAGCATGTTCATGTCAGGCTATGTTTTGCACGTGTCTCACACCTGGCAGGAGCTCGCTTGACTGTAACATGTCCCTTCCACTTTGGGTAGGCAGGCACATTTTTACACATTCAGCAATATATATATATATATATATATATATATATATATATATATATATATATATATATATATATGGCAAGCCAATTTCAAGTTTTATGGTAGAATTTTGGTGTAAAACTAATATTTGTCTTTATAGTATACCTATACCTTTAGAAATTTAAAAATACAAACAATTATAGAATTTCTCTTAATTATCAGTGATTATAGAGCTGAAAAGCAATTCCCTTCTAATGTAACTTGTTGTTTCTTTGAAAGCACACATAACAACAAATCATTGCATGTCCAACATATGACAAACTGGAAGTAGAAGGTGATTTGTGTCATCCTACTCCATGAGCAAGTACCGAACAATACAATTTGAATCATGCCTGACGTGAACATGTAGATCTTGAAGATGATAGAAAAAAATCTCATGTTTAATATTAAGCATTCCTGACTTATCTGTGTATTGTAGCTGAATGATCATAGTTTAGGTTAATACATATCACTGCATTATGTTGCATATCTCATATTCAATAAAATATTGACTTACATGATGAATACAAACAGATAAACAAACAAAAACATAGAACACTGGGTTTTTATGCTCTAATGCCAGTAAAGAAAAATTCAGATATTATAATATCTTTCACTATAAACTACATAGCCTTTAGTAAGCTTAGCATTTCTTCATTAATTTCCTTCTACATGACTGGAGAAATGTAAGATAGTGGTAAACAAGACAAATTAGAAAATAAAGCAAACGAAACTGAAACAAACGGGTGCTGAAAGAGTAGAAGTTGATAAGATGAATTTTGAAGAATCATATGTGAACATTAAGATTTAATGTCATCATTGAACTGTGCTTTGAGATGTATGTTGCATAAACTGACCTATTTATTATAAGATTTAACTTGAAAATAACTCTCAAAAGGAGACTGAATTATACCAATGATGCATGATTATACATCACTTAAAGTTACATTTTAATGGGTAACTCAGCATAACTGTCTACATGCTGGAGTAAAGAAAAGTTGTACCAATTAAGACAACTGTATTACAGTTTAAAATGGGATAAGGTAAAACTGGTCCTTAATTTCTTCATAGAAATGACAACTGCATAGAGCTTCTGTAAACCAGATATACATGCTTCTGGTTTTCAGCTTGAATTGAAACTGAATAAATAACATTCTCCATAGTAGATTCACTAAAAGCAAATCTACTGGACTACTAGATTCACTTTTATGAGGTATTACAAAAGAAAGGTTGTCCGTGTGGTTAGCCTAGTGGCTTTGCACTTCGGAACCATATGCTTGTGGAAAGGTGTCCTGGGGTCGATGACAATGTGAGGAGCTTAAGGATCTTCCTCAGCCATAGCCAAGTTAGCTGGTCTTGGGCATAGACAGCAGGGTTTTTCTGCCAGCTTATCTGGGGTTTTTCATCCTGCAAACAGGCAAACTAGTCCAGTGAACCCACATGGATTACAGTCAGGAATACTGACCCAGTCATAGGCCTGATTCGTCAGCTATGCCAGTTCCAGAGCCCAGATAAAATTTGGGAAGAATGAGATGATGTTATATAAATAATACATTCCTGTAAAGGGAACTCACGGCAGCTGTATCATTATTAAATTAAAGCAACGTTATCAATATTAATTAAAGCAACGTTATCCAACGAAAAGGTTTGTAATCACACTACATGAAAGAGAATTACATGAAAAATTTGAAGTGTTAAATGCAAATACAGACACTCATAATTTAATAGATTAAATTATTTAAGGAATTTACAAAGTATACAGGAATATTAATTAAAAGAAACTTTAATAAATACCTCCTATATTTTGGCAATGTCATATTGCCATCTTCATGGGAACATACAACTATGACACACAGGAACTACAAAAAGCAAATGAGGCAGAAGAGAGAAAACTACTGTTGTTCCTATGGTCCTAAAGGTGACCCCTAGTGGGCTATATTGGGTTGTCTTGGCTGTTGGACTGAATTTCTCAAGATGTAAGCTTCCCAAATTTGGGGCAATCTCATGCACTCAAGGATGTGGTTTAGTTCAGTGTTTAGGCATTGTCATCTGAACAGATTAATTTTGCTCTGTTATATAGTGTTTTTATAACCCCATATTGTTGTGAAAATAAATTTTCTAATAATTTTTTTTTTGGGGGGGGGGATTGCTGTAGAATGTATCTGCCTGTATGGGTGGGTTTTCTGTAAACAGAGAAAACCAAGGATCCATCAGGCGAGTGATTAGAGTGTCTAGGAAAGGGAGACTGTTGTTTTCCTCTTTTTCCAAGGTGAACTGGATTCTGTTCATTGGTTGTTTAAGTGTGTTAAGAAGGAGTGGAATGTATCTGAGCCATATGGCCAAATAGCAAACATATCATAAATGTGGCGAAGTCAAACAGTGGGTTTTTGTGGGGCCTAGTTTAAGACTTTCTCTTCAAAAGTCTCCATAAAGAAGTTGGGGAGAGTGGTTTCACCAGTACAGCCACTCTGGGCTTGCAGACCATATGAAAGATTGTTCATGTTTGAAAAGACTGTTTCTTTAGCTTTCACGAGATATAACCCTGAAGACCTTTCGCGTACCCCCGGGGGTACGCGAAAGGTCTTCAGGGGTACGTGACAATTTTCGGCTATGCATCACTAACGCATGGAATCAATACATTTCTCAACAAATAGTGCAATTAGAGACAACTGGGATAAAAATGGCACTAACTAATGAATCACATCTTCCCCCCAACAGAAACTGCTGTATAGACTCGAACAAAACCATATGTTGCCATGCAACATATAGTGAATGTGTTTCAGATATTATGGAATTCCATGAACAATCTTTCATTAAATTTGCTGCAGTGTATTAACCTCCCTACCGGCTGAGGTGGATGAAAAATCCAGCCCACCATTGCATTCTGATTGGATCAAAACTTCATCGGCATTGTACCTTTCATCATGCCATTACTTCCCTCCGCCGTTAATCCCTTTACGGCTATTTAAAGCCATTCGTGGATTAACTGTTAATGCCTGACTAACAGTTTGTGTCACCTGTCTTTACATACACTGTTTTACTTGGAATTTTCTTTACTGTCCTAAAATATTTGACTTTTTTGCCTCTAAAATGATTTATTGTGTTTCTTCCCAAAAATTGAAACGAATTTCACATGTGCGAAAATAATCAATCTTGAAATGACCATCGATCAGCCTTTGCAATGAATCTATTTAGTAGTAGCAAATTTTTCTGTATTATAAATTTATTCTTCAAATCACTGCAATGGAACAGTTGCACTGGTTGTTCCAATATAGAAACAACTTTTTTCGCGAATTTTCAGATGTTTGCATTGAACATATTATGTCACATATTTATATTTTTAAATAGTATTTATTGAAATAAATATGACTGTTTGCTTTCTTTCCTAGCAAAATACCGTATGGATTATCACATTTCAGTTCTAGAAACAAATTTTTTTTTTTTTGTTTTATGAACAACAAACGATGTTATACTGCATAACTCAATTTCTGATTGTGAATCTTTTTAGTATCGAAAATTTATATCCAATGATGTACATTTTTTTTTTTTTGTAGGATGCACATTTCTATAATATCCAGTGCGTTACCACCGTAGATATGTTGAAAATATAATATGAAGGCTATCATATACAGAATAATTCAAAATTCATGCTCATTTTGAAGATTTGCTAATGCTTACCGCCCCCCCCCATCCTTATCCTCTCCTGGAATTCAATTACATAACCACAAGTGGAGGAATTTTTTGATGCTTTAGAAAAAGCAACTGACACAATGAAAAAGGAAAAGTTGGTCCTTGTTGGGGATCTAAATAGCAGAGTATGAAATGCTTGTCATACATACAAAAATATTTTGGGAAAATTTGAAGAAAAGAGCAAAGCTAATAATAATGGCAAATACCTGTTGGATTCCTGCTCAGGACATGGACTGGTTATTACTAACAACCATGTTCCAACATAAAAATGTGCACAAATTCACATGGAGAGAAGAGGCAAGGAATAAGAAAAGTCTCATTGACTATGTTATTATTGATAGCGATGTTTTCTCCCTGGTGCAGGACACCAGAGTGTACAGAGGATTTGAAATTGGAGGCGATCACTATTTAGTCTTGAGCAGGATAAAATTGAATTTCATATTGAAAAGAATAACATGTAAGAAAGTTTTAAAGCGAATAAAAGTTGAGCAGCTCTCAGATGTGAACTGTAGACTAAAATACACAAAGATTATTGAAAAAAAAATGAAAGAGTTTGAGAACAGAAATCAAACCTTGGAGATTCAGTGGAAGCCTTGAAGAAAACCCTGCTTGATTCAGATAGTGAGGCATGTGGTGAGATTGTCTGCAAGGATAGAAAACTCAGAACTCCATGATGGACACAGGAAGTTAAAGATGTAGTGAAGGAAAAGAAGAAAGCATATCAAAAGTTCCTGTCAAATAAGTCAGCTTGTGCTCTTAGAGAAAACAGAGACAAATGCAAGAATGCTAAACACTGTGTAAAACTAGCTAAAGAAAAGTCATGGGAGGACTATGGCAAGAATATAGAAAATAAATATCAAGAAGGTGGCAAAATATTCTGGAGGTTGTTGAAGAAGCTTAAAAATGGAGGAAAGAGTGCTGTAAAAGGAGTTAGAGATGATAAAGGTGACATGAAAACTGGAGAAAAAGATATCCTTGAAGTATGGAGTAATTATTTTGAAAAACTGTTAAATGAAACAAGCAGTGATGACAGCACAGTGGTAAAAAACATTGACCAGGCATGCAGTCAGGAATACATATCCATACTTGAAGTAGAAAAAGCCATCAAAGGCTTGAAATGTGGAAAGGCAGCAGGAGTAGATGATATTCGACCAGAAATGCTGAAGTATGGTGGTATAAAAGTCTTACAGTGGCTGCACTGCATAGTTCAGAAAGCCTGGACAGAGAGACGAATTCCCGATGATTGGAGTAGAGCTCTCATAGTACCCATATATAAAAAGGGAAATAAAACTGAATGTGAGAATTACAGAGGTATTTCCCTACTGAGTGTTCCTGGGAAGATCTATGCAAGTATACATGAGAAATGGTTGAGAAGAATTGTGGAAGAAAAGCTTGGTGAAGAACAAGCTGGATTCAGGCCAAATAGAGGCTGTCAGGATCAGATCTTCACTTTACGACAAATAGTCGAGAAAACATGGGAATATAACAGAGATCTGTATTTAAGTTTCGTCGATTTAGAAAAGGCATATGACAAGGTGCCAAGAGAGAAGCTATTCAATACGTTACAGTTATATGGTGTCAATGGGGCATTATATCAAGCAATACTTAGTCTTTATTTGAGTGTAAGTCAGCATTTAGAATTGAAGGAAATACAGGAAGATGGTTTAATGTTAAATCTGGTGTGAGACAAGGATGTACATTATCCCCTCTGTTATTCATTATCTATATGGATCACATTATGAAGGAAAGTGGTATTAAACATGATATCAAAATTGGAGATGTTAATGTCAGCTCTTTGCTTTATGCGGATGATGTTATACTTCTAAATAAATCCGCTACAAGTCTGCAAGATTCTCTGACTAAATTGAATAGCTGTTGTAATAGATATGGTATGAAGGTCAGCAATAAAAAGACAAAGACAATGAAAATAGGCAGAATCATTGAAAATGTCAACTGTGTTGTGAATGGAGAACCTGTGGAACAAGCGAAACATTTCAGCCACTTAGGCATGATTTTTACTGAAGATGGTAAATTAAATATAGAAATAGACAACAGAATCAGCAAAGCTGGTATGTTAGGAAGTCAACTGAATAAATTCATTTGGAATAAGAGAGAAATTAGTCGGAACACTAAATTAGCTGTATACAAGACAGTGTTCAAACCAGTTTTAACTTATGGATCTGAGAGCTGGGTCAGAAGTAAAACACTTGACCAAAGACTAGAGACTGCAGATATGAGAGTCCTGAGAAAGATTAGAGGCATGAACAGATGGCATCAATGGCAATATCATATTAAAAACGAGGATATTAGGAAAGAACTTGACATTGTCAGCATCCAGGAATGCGTTAGCAGAGCTAATCTCAGGTGGTATGGTCACTTAAACAGAATGGGCGAAGAAAGATTAGCAAAAGAAGTGTTCTCTGCCAGGTTGACAGGAAAACGACCCAGAGGAAGACCAAGATATAGGTGGATTGATACAGTACAATGTGCCTTAGACGAGAGAAATATAAGATCTGATAATGTTGGAGTCTTGACAAGTAACAGACTGATTTGGAGGAAAATTGTAGATAGGAAGTTAGTAATGATGTAATTTTTTTCATGTAGTACTGTCATATCCTGTACACCCCTTGAGGGTACATGGCAGGAATTTGATGATGATGATGAACCACTCTACCAGTCTAAATTTCTTCAGTTTCGAAAACATTTCCAGGCAGTATTCAAAATCTATTACTTCATTTTACCATTTTGACAAAAGAAATAAGACAATAATATTGTTGTACCCTGAAGCTTCTAATTCTGTACTATTTCTTTGCAATCTAAAACCAGCTGTTCTACTGTCTGCTGAAATGATTTGAAATTTTAGAAATACTATGCTATATTTTCACCACATAAAATTGTTTATATGCATGCCACACACAAAAAAAAGTTCATTAGTATTATTTTAGTTTCTTTATCTTAAAATAATCTAAATATTTTTACTTCTACTTATGCTTCTGGTTGCTATTTCTGAAGTAATCTATGTCTTACAAATACTTGTAGTAATCCTCTTAGCTGGAGGGAAAGGTAAAGGCTTAGATTACTCTCAGTGCTATTGAGGAAGAAAATTGAAAACGCTTAGCTAGAAAGGACACTAAAGTGCCTCAAGGTATAGTGCGAGATACATCAAGAATGTCGTGTTTCATTTTCAATTGTTGATTAGCAGACATCCTAACATAGAAAAAAATACAGACATTTTTTTCAGGCTGATACAGTATTTATGCTGAAATAAGTTCTTAATTTATAATGATCAGTTTCATTTTTATTATCGAAAAAATATAAATTATTTCATATAATTATCTTGAAAAAGAGGACTTGAATTATTTTTAAAGAAAAGGAGCATATACTTCACATAATCTTATTTTTTGGGGAGGGAAGGAAGGTTATATTGAAGACTTATTCAATTTGCAGATATTTCAGAGAATTTATTTTATTCGCAAGACAACTGTTATGAATGTAAATCACTTGGGGAACATGTCCATTCATTTTAGTGTAAATAGTAGCAAAGGTTTAGCTACTTCAATAATGCCACGTATCTAAACTAGAAGAAAATGTCGTTATATCTGCTGATGTTAGAAGTCTTACATAAATAATTTTTCTGGCATGAATTCTCTATCAGTATAATGTAATCAATCTACAGATTTTTGCCCTCTTGTATTCTACCATCTTATGTGCAGTGATTTCTTTGGGAAGGTCAAAGCCAGATAACAGGAATTAGACTTCCATATTGCCTTTAAGGAATGTGAGACAGGACTAGGGGCTTCTGACCCATCCTCACCTTTACATGGTGTAGCTCATCAGTAGGTATTAATTGGGTAGTGAATAAATGACTATGAGCTGGCAATTCTTTCTGGACATCATTCTAATTTAAATTGGAATGATGTAACAGGGCATCTGAGCTCTCTCACTAAAGAAGCATTCATATTTAAAACTACTTCTTTGAACTAGGCATGTGATCCCTTCAAAAGAAGGTAACGTTCAGTTTTGAAACCACATTGTGTGAGCACTGACTTGTGAGATTTACAGTAATATATATAATAATTGTGACAATCCACGTCAATTAGTTTGCTGCTGCAAGTATAGAAAGGTCATACTGCACCAAACCAAAGGTAGCAGCAGATAATAATAAACTCAAGATAATAATAAACAGTAATAAAGAGATAAATTAGTAAATAACCTGTTATGTAAAATACAAAAAGCAAATTAAAAAAAATTACATCATTACTAACTTCCTATCTATAATTTTTCCCCAAATCAGTCTGTTACCTGTTAAGACTCCAATATTATTAGATCTTATATTTCTGTCTTCTAAGACACTTTTTACTATATCAATCCAAGTATATCTTGGTCTTCCTCTGGATTTTTTTTCCTGCCAACCTGGCAGAGAACACTTGTTTTGCTAATCTTTCTTCTCCCATTCTGTTTAAGTGACCATACCACCTGAGATTAGCTCTGCTAATGCATTCCTGGATGCTGACAACATCAAGTTCTTTCCTAATATCCTCATTTTTAATATGATATTGCCATTGATGCCATCTGTTCATGCCCCTAATCTTTCTCAGGACTCTCATATCTGCAGTCTCAAGTCTTTGGTCAAGTGTTTTACTTCTAACCCAACTCTCAGATCCATAAGTTAAAATTGATTTGAACACTGTCTTGTATACAGCTAATTTAGCGATTTGGTTAATTTCTATCTTATTCCATATAAATTTATTCAGTTGACTTCCTACCATACTGGCTTTGTCAACAAAGCTAGTATGGTTAGGAAGCCAGTATTGATATTTTCAATGTTTCTGCCTATTTTCATTGTCTTTGTCTTTTTAATGCTGACCTTCATACCATATCTATTACAACAGTTATTCAATTTAGTCAGGGAATCTTGCAGACTTGTAGTGGATTTATTTAGAAGTATAACATCATCTGCATAAAGCAAAGAACTGACATTAACATCTCCAATTTTGATATCAGGTTTAATACCACTTTCCTTCATAATGTGATCCATATAGATAAAGAATAACTGAGGGGATAATGTACATCCTTGTCTGACATCAAATTTAACATTAAACCACCTTCCTGCACTTCTCTCAATTCTAACTGCTGACTTACAACTCAAATAAAGACTAAGTATTGCTTGATATAATGCCCCATTGACACCATATAGCTGTAGCGTTTTGAATAGATTCTCTCTTGGCACCTTGTCATATGCCTTTTCCAGATCTACAAAACTTAAATACAGATCAATATCAGCACGGGGGCAATTAGCACCCATGCTGATAACCGATCAGTCCCTATTGCTGAATTCTTATTCAGTTTGTGCACTCTAATACCTCCTCTGCATACACCTGAGTTTCTTCAAAGAGATAGTATTGAACTCAATGTTGCATATACCAGGTTGATAGCTTTTAGCAAAATGAGCACAAATTAGTTGAACAACCTTTTCTGTATCTGTCATCCTCACACCATCTGCATTCAGAAGAGTTATTCTTTCATATTCATTCTTTTTTTTTTTTTTTTACTTGCAGAATATCAATAGAATGCTTGTGGGTTGTGCAGAGCCAATTTCTTTTCATACTTAGACTTAGCTTTTGTGATTCTTCTGGTCTGCACTCATTTCTGTTCATTTCAATGTCAGGGGTTGATGACCAGTAATCCAGCATAGCTGAATATTAAAATTAAGGACCTTTAATTAGTACAACAGTTGTAAAACCTCACAAAGCACAGGATGTGAATTGTGCACAGAAGATACTCTCTTTGACATCCCATGAGCAGTGGAAAAATAGGAGGGAAGCAGATTGTGATATCTACTGCAGAACACGAGCAGGTAGGTATGTGGAAGAAGGTATTGAGTCTATTATTAAGAGGGGGGGGGGTCATTACTGTGAAGAATTCACTCAATTCAAGTGCCAATACAACCTTGTCAATCGTATTGGCACTATCTCACAGAGTGCTGTGTTGTCCATTAAAGTCACTCATGAGAAGTATTGGGCTGAGGCAGTTGAAATACAAGATTATCAAATTCATCTGATTTAACTCATAACTTAATTACCAGTGATAAATAAGTTATGAGTTAAATACTAGTATAGCTACTACTCCATGAGCAGGACTACCTCCAGTTCTGTCCTTATGAATAACAGTGAAGTTCTTTAAGGTGGAGAGGGGGGCCCCCCTCACAAGGTTTTAAATATGTTTCCTGCAGGCAGAAATAGAATGAAATGGGCCACATCTTCTCTAGGTGGTTCTTTCACCACAATAAGGGAACCCTGCATGTAAGGATTGGGGATGGTGGGTAACATGAAATGGAGGACTGTAAGAGTTAAATACACACTGGATTTGATGATAGTTATAACCATTTAACTGAATTACAGATTTGATTGAAAGGTTCTTGTTGTAAACAGAACAGGGACAAACAATCAGAGATCTGTTAAGTAAAGTTTTAATGACTCTCGTCTTCTGAGAGGATGAGCTGAACTAAGTTGTATATATTCACTGTAAAAAGTGAGTTTATGGTACACCCTGCAGGACAAAGGTGAGCTAGATGTTTAAGGAAGAGCAAATTTTAACAATACAGCAATCCCTCGATTAGTGACACTAATGCGTTCCTTAAAACAGGCACATTAATTGAAAACATTAATCGAATTACAGATTTGATTGAAAGGTTCTTGTTGTAAACAGAACAGGGACAAACAATCAGAGATCTGTTAAGTAAAGTTTTAATGACTCTCGTCTTCTGAGAGGATGAGCTGAACTAAGTTGTATATATTCACTGTAAAAAGTGAGTTTATGGTACACCCTGCAGGACAAAGGTGAGCTAGATGTTTAAGGAAGAGCAAATTTTAACAATACAGCAATCCCTCGATTAGTGACACTAATGCGTTCCTTAAAACAGGCACATTAATCAAAAACAAACTAATAGCATTTAATCACCTATGGGAAAAAGTATAATTCATTCCTCAAATTTCTTTTTTGAACCTTAATTTTTTTTATAAAAGAATTAAGGTATGTCTCAGGGCCTAGTTAAAGGAAAACCATGAAGCTGAAAGACAATAAAACATATTCAGAATATAAATTTTATTATTCTACTTCTTAACAAAGAATTCAGCTAACATAGTTTGGTGGGCATTTTGTTTGTTTCTTTTTTTCATATGACCGACGGTATGGCCCTATTGCCTCCTCTACTCTTCTGCAAATTTTACTGCTTCTCTCTTCATCAGGGTCAGCCTTTAAGCATTGCTGCTAAAAACTTCGATTGTATGAAAAATATTTTCAAATTGTTTCTGTGACATCTCTTTTGGCTGACTATCAGTGGTTAAATTTTCTTCATATTCTTCGAGATCTTCCCGCTGTGCATCTAAATTTAGCAGGTCGGAATCACTCAATTCTTCAGAATGAGATTTAATTAACTCTTGGACGTTATCATTGAAGGGGAGAAAGAAATGAAGGATGTACGAATTGGTCGCCAACATGCGAAATCAGGAGCTTTATAGATAAAATTTCCCAACTGTTATACCAGCAAAATAGTTACCACTTTAAAAACTACAATGATTATAAAAGAGAAGTTAATTTTCCGATGTGTATAATAAACAACTCAACCCAGAAGATGGATTGATTACCCTATTATCAGAATGGATTCTCCTTTTTATGACATGTGCAGAAGTGTCGAAGGGTCTCGAATCTGTGAGTGTACTATAGCAGACGACATAATTTTGGCGGTAAAAATTTGGAACATAGTATACATAGTGTACATTGAAGTAGTGTAGTATGCCATTAAAAATAACTTTGTAAAATGTTTTAAATCGGTAACTAAATTATTTCATTCTGGTGAGTGATTTTTTAAAATAGTTAGCCATAAAAATGTAAAGATAGAAAATTTTTAAAATCTGTAAAATTTATTTTTAAGATGTATATAGGCGCACTAATCGAATTTGGGTATCGAAAAAAAATGACGCACTAATCGGGAGTGCATTAAACTGTACACTCCTTTCCCATAATGAATTCAGTCCATGGGTGAAAAGTCTTAATATGTTGTAAAGTGATGAATTTCTTTTCAGGATGAAGCCAGAGAGAAAAATCATCATTCACATAGCGTATCCATTCATCCTCAATCCTCCTTCTCAGTTTAGCATTTCAGATTAAACATCATTTACTCCAACTGCTAGGTTTTTTAATGATGACTTTTGTTACCTAAAATCTAATGATATGCATTCTGACGTTTATGTCATATAAAGTTCTGGTTTTAAGTGAAATATAAATAAACTATTTTTCATTAACAGTAATAATTAATTACTACACTGGATACAAAAACATTAGAAAATACACAGCAAATAGTGTTAAATAATGCTTAAACGAAATAATATATGAGGTGTAATCAAAAAATTTAATATAGCCAAAGCGCTCGATCTATCACAGGGAGAGTGAAGCTGAGAGGAATGGTATGATCTCATTGCCATCTGTCGGTCACGTGATGAGTTTCAAATTTATCAGTTTGATCACTTAGTTGTAAATACAATTTCTGACCTGTGTTTTGCATCATTGTTGCAAAAAATGGAAAACAGTCATCATGATCAAGTGAATAAACATAAAATTTTGTTTCAAACTGGTAAGAGTGCATAAAAAATCATGAAATGTTAGTAGCAGTTTATAAAGATGGTGCTGTCACATGCAAGAATATTTACAAATGGTTTGAATGATTTTGTAGCAGTTCTGAATTGATTGACAACAAAGAAAGACTGGAATGCCCTTTGACTTCAAGCACAAATGAAAATGTTACTATTATTACTATTACTATTATTACGGGCAACTCCAGGGAATCATTAGACTCATCGAGGGAGGTCCCAAATCATATTCATCACAACTATTCGACATTCATACAGTATCTATCATACCTCGCCTTAAACTCATTCACTGTCACAGCATCCACCACAGACTCAGGGAGCGCATTCCACTCATTCACTACTCTAAAAGTAAAGAACCCAGCTCTAACACCTTTACTAACCACACTTTTGCCCAGTTTCCATGGATGTCCCCTAGTCCTCCCACAATCAGCCCTGTTCTCAAAAATATCTTCTGAATTAATTTTATAGAAACCCTTCAGTAATTTGAATGTCTCAATCATATCTCCCATCCTCCACCTATCAACCAATTTTTGCAACCCACAAATCCTCAACCTGTTCTCATACAGTTCATTCCACAGACCTGCTATCATCTTGGTCACTCGCCTCTGGTTCCTCTCCACCTCCTCCCCATCAAGAAGAAACCTAGGTGACCAAATCTGAGCACAGTAGTCGAGATGGGGTCTTATCAAGGCTCGATACAGAGGAACAATAACCTGCTTGTCTCTGCTTGTCAACATATTCTTCAGCAACCAAGTGATTTGATGAGCTGATTTGGCCACTTTTGCAATGTGTCCCCTAAATTTCAATTCCTTATCCACCAACACTCCTAAATCTCGTGCCTCATCAATTTCCTGGAGCACGGTTCCACCAATGCAGTAAACTGCCGCCAATCTTTTCACCCCAAAATGCATAACCTTACATTTTGCCACATTAAATTGACATCCATTCTCCTTAGCCCAGACCTCCAATCTATCCAAATCATCCTGCAAAATTTTGACGTCATCTCCATTCACTATTGCTCTACCCAACTTCGCATCATCCGCAAACAAATGAACTGTTCCTCTAAGATCCTTTCCTACATCATTTATGAACAAATTAAACAGCAGTGGTCCAAGAACAGATCCTTGTGGCACACCACTAGTCTCAGGCCATCTTGTGGACTCTACTCCTGAGTAAACCACTCTCTGATATCTCTCCGTCAACCACCCTCCTATCCATCTCACCAACCCTATGTCCATTCCAAATGCTGCAATTTACTGATTAGAATTCCATGTGGTATCCTGTCAAAGGCCTTAGCAAGGTCCAGTAGAATCACTGTAAACGCATTACCCTTATTCAGTTCAGCCGTCACTGTGTTATAATACGTGAGCAAGTTACTGAGGCATGACCTACCCTTCACAAAACCATGCTGTCCCCGATACAGTATCCCATTTTCTTCTATCCAATCTTGTATTTTCCTCTTGACTATTTTCTCTAAGACCTTGATAATGATTCCTGTTATGCTGATTGGCCGGTAATTTTCAACAGCAGCCTTGGAACCACCTTTGTGCAGTGGAACTATTTTACAAAAATGTTACAAAAGTAGATGAAATGGTTCAATCAAACAGGAAATTAATCATTCAAGAAATTGCTGATGATCACACCTCATTTGGCTCAGTCCAACATTTTGACAAAAGTTTTCAATATGAAATAAGTGAGCACAAAATTTGTTCTATGCATTTTGATGGACAATCAAAAGGAGCAGTTTTTCAGTGATTTTGTTATAATTGCACAGTTGTGTGACTTCAGATCCAAACTTTGTTCAAAACATCATAACAGATCTTGGGTGTACAGTTATTATCCTGAGACCAAGATTTAAAGTTCACAATGGAAAGCACCAACCTCAAATGAAGAAGGTGTGTGTCTAGAAAGAGTTTGTACCTAGAGGCACTACATCAACTTTGAATATTATAAAAGAGTACTGGAATGCTTACAGAAAAACATGTATCAACAAAAGAGCAGAAGTGGGCAAATGGTTTTATGCATGACGATAATGCTCCATGCCACACATCTCTTCTTATTTGACAGTTCTTATCAGACAAAAAAATTATCATGTGTCTGCATCTGTCTGATTTAGCTCAGCAACTTCAGGCTTTTTCCAAAGTTGAAATTGCCAATGAAGGAAAAACATTTATCACCAATACAATGCACCTAAAAGAACTAAAGAAAGAGGACTTCCACAACTGTTTCGTAAAGTGGCTGAAATGTTGGGACAAGAGTATAGCAAGCCAAGGAGACTACTGTGAAATTGGGACTACTTTATATTCATATTTAGAATAATAAACTTTCTTGAATTGTAACATTCACTATAATTTTTGATCCCCTTCATACATAGTTTTGTATTCAAATTAGTTTTTCGAAGTTTAAAGAGTGTGGTGAAAGCAGCTATTCTTGACATGCATGTGCACTATGAAGGATGAACAATTTACATGTACAACACAAACAAAAAACATTTTCTTAAGAATATATCAGCCCAGCAATATATATACTTGTTAATGATCAACAAAAATAAAAGCATAAGAACCATTTGATGCATGCATAACAACATAAATCCATGTTCCAAAAAATTTTGCAAAAGAATCTAAATAAAAGATAAGTGAGTAAACTATGTAGAATAGCAAACTTCTGCAAAACTCTCTAATTTAAAACTGACTACACTGTGTAAATTAGTAAGAGAAAGCAAAACTGAATGCCAAGAACTAATAGTAAGAGGAAAGTTTCACAAAATGTGAACAGTATATCTGCATTATGAAGAAAAAGTACTCTGTATATATAAACATATACACTTATCTTAGATGGTGAATTACGAAAAGTTTAAAGAACATGAATTCTTAAAAGAAATAAATAACTCATGAGTTATATTTAACATCATTTTTGATCTGAAAAGAGTATTCACACATACCATGAGATACAGGAATGCTTTCTATTACTTCTGTAATAAGGGCCAGCTCATTAAGTCGAAAAGCCATCATAAGTGCTTGAGAGTATTCCTTTTCTTTTAATTTACAGCGTATACTATTAGGATTGATGCTTTCATCTAAATCAAAGGGATCAAACACTAATGCATGATCTAGAGAATAGATCAAAAGTCCTTCTGTAGTGGTTGCTGACCATGCTCTACCTTTAAAATAAAAAAAAATAATTATAATAATTAGGCAACAGTCTGTTATTGTATGTATACTGAAGAAAGTTTATGCATATATATATACAGGGTGTTCGGGATAAATTTGACAGTTTCGTAAGGAAAAAGAAAATCTTCTTTGTATCTATTAAATTTAATGAATTGACAAAAAAACATTACAGGCAGAGTTAATTACAATACTATCAACAAGATTTACTCAAAATAACCACCATTAGCATTGATCACAGCTTCAATTCTGCTTCGGAACCTCGAACAAGCTGATGCTACAGTCTCCCTGGGAAGGGCCACAAAAACTGTTTTAATTTTATCCATTAACTGGGCTTTTGTATTACTGGAAGTGCGATTGGTGTCTTTTTCAACTGCGCCCCATACAAAATAATCCATGGGGTTAAGGTCTGGGGAGTTTGGAGGCCAAACATTTGGACTGGTGAAGTCGTAGAAATTTTCAGACAACCATTTTTGACTTTTCCCAGAGGTGTGGCAAGGGGCCGAATCCTGCTGCCATACATACGGCCTACCATTGCCTACCCTTGTTATCCAGGGCTTGACTACAGTTAGCAACTCCACGAACAAAGCCCGAATTCCAATGCCAGGGTTCTTCAACACCTGTTCCTGCAGATTTGCGAGGAATTCTGCTGTACGAACGCAATCAGATCGTCTGCTAGGGATCTTTCTTCTTGCTACATCCTCGTAGTCACCATTGCAAGTCTCTAGTTCATGCCTGATTGTTTTTACTGTATTCAGGGAGCATTGGGCAGCAGTCGTAATATCCTTATTTTGATGGCGGGCACGAATCATCATGATACAAGTTATTCTCTTCCATGATTCAGGTGGGTTCCAGCTATCCATCCTTTCTGACATCTTGTATGTGAATGAAGAAGGGTCCAAACTTCTAAATGAAGAGAAGTGTGTGTTAATACATGTAACTTACGGAAAAATATAATTAATTATAAATATGTCAAATTTATCCCGAACACCCTGTATATATATATATATGTGTGTGTGTGTGTGTGTGTGTGTGTATCAGATAACTTGAAAATGACTGAATGGATACAATCCATATTTATTCAAATTATGAAATAATTTACCTTAAAGAATCTGTGCTCTTAGAATTTCTTGCAGTAGTTTTCTCTATTATTACTTTATTTATTTTTTTTTGTTTATCAGTTTGATTTGCAAGTGGTTCCTCATCTTATGGAGATAGAACAATGTATAATTTTTAATCCATGACACATTGGTCTAAATTATTTTTGATAGAGAAGTAATTTAACAACTTTTCCATTTGGGCCATTAATGGAGTGGTGACAAGCAATATAAACTCTCCCAGTTGTGCCAACTTCTCCAACCCATAGCATAACCTGTTTTCACAAATGGGGCTCTGAAGATCTGGATGAGTATTTTTGCCTTAAATGCATTATCTTCCCTACTTGGAGGAAATACTAATTAGACCACAAGGCAGTAGAGCACTTTCATTGTCTAATTAAACACCACTGTGGTCTGAAGTGGCTGTTGCTATGTTTGGTTCCCTGAGCAAGATTTCCAGTTTCTGCCAAATGATCTTATGTAGCTGGCAACAGCTTCATGGATAAGCCAATTCTGTAGAGGACCCCCCCAAACTTCCCCTATTAAAGGATATAGTAGTAAAACACTTCTACAAGCCCATCATTAGATAGTATATGGGAACGAACCTGATGGCACCTTATCAGGAGCTTCCTGATCAGCTAGAGTTCAGGAATAGTAATAAGCAGGAGAAACTGTCAAGGTCACAAAAGTCAACACAAAAAAATCGATAGCACCACAGATAAAAAAAAAAAACTTCCTCAAAAACAACACCAAAAAATAAACAACAAAAAATAAGAAAAACTAATTTAAAAAAAAACAAAAAAAACATCTAATTCAACAATATTTGTGGTTTTAACAGCAATAAAATCTATGAGCACCACCACTACTTACAGACATCAAAATCAGATGTTATTTTTAAATAGAACCTCAACTGGCATTCTCAACCATAACTATCCATTTCAACTTTCAAAACTACACTCTGAATGACATGTGTTGAATACTACAGCTACTTCCTCTTTTCCTAGATTGTCATTGCCTGAATATAACATTTTGTATTTACTGCTCAGAAAGATCTCACTAGTTTTTGCCTTTTTTGTTTCACAGTTATCCCTATTATGTCGATCTGGTACTTATCTAGTTCTTCAGCTCGTTCCATTTCTATAACAAAAGCGAAACTTACACATCTGTTAAATCTGATATCCCATATCAAAAAATGAAAAATCTTGAATTTTCTCTTTATGATCTGCTTGCTGGCTCAATTTTCTTGCCTCACTCAGTTATATTCATTTGTTTCTCTACTGCTCTCTAAATTCTGATAACCCTCTGAATATTCTTATTAGAGTGAAGGCCTTTACCCTCAAATCCACTAAAAGCTAAGACCACTATCAAACCTCAGTTTCTTCCCAAACAAGTATACCAGGGTCACCCAAGAAAAGAATTCAGCATACTTGCTAGTGGCTAAAAACTAAAACTCCAGCATGCAATTCAGCCTACAAGGCAGCAAGCAACAAATGAAAAAAGACCAACAAATCCAAATCAAAAGCTGAAAGGGCAGAAAATTTGCTTCCTGCTCAAATAGCAGTTCCAATCCATCATTAAAGTTACTGGACACAACTTCTGTCTATCCAATGCTTCCACTTCTCTCTCCTCTCATAATCTATTGCAACATCAGACAAGACTACCCTCCTGGCATCATTCTTCTTCATTATTGGTGATCAAGGCAAAGTACCCACTATTGCCAAGAACTACAATGCGTGCTTGCTCTAGTCTTTCATCAGAAACACATCAAAAGAATCCTGAATAGCTTAGATACCAACAGGTCTTCTGGTTCTGAAGGTATTCCCCACCCCCACTGTACTTAAAACTTGCATTCCAGATTTAACACCATTCTCATCCTGCATCATCCCATCAAAGCTATCAACAAATCTAAATCACACTTTGAAAGGGCCAAATGATGCAAACTCACCTCTTGTTCAAATGGCAGTCATGCCTTTTGGTCACTTGCCAAGGACACTAGGTGCAACTTTTGTACACCCATGTTTCCTCTGCTCTCACATCCAGATGGTACCATAGCACCTCACCTAAACACAAGGCCAACTTACTGGCCTCACCCTTCTGTTTGAATTCCTGCACTCGTGAGCAGGGCAAAGTGCCTCCCACCTTACCGAGAAATGTCCATGTCACCAATACAGACTTCCACCAGAAAGAAATTTGAAGAATCCTTAATAGCCTGAACACAAACAAGGCATCTGATCCAAATAGTATCTGGCCTATTGTGTTAAAAACCTGTGCTCCAGAGCTAACACCTACCCTGTATTGCCTCTTCAATCTAACCTATTCAACTGGCACCTACCCAATCCCATTGTCTTCTGCCAGGAAGAAATCTGAAGAATCCTTAATAGCCTGAACACAAAAAAGGCATGGTTCAATTGGTATCTAGCCTATTTTGTTAAAGTGCTCCAGAGCTACCACCTATCCTGTATCATCTCTTCAATTTAATCTATTCAACTGGCATCTACCCTACAGCAAGGAAACAGGCCCACATTAAGCCCTTTCCAAACAAAGAGGATAAAATTCAGCAAACAAACTGCTGTCCAACTGTTCTCACTTCTGTTCCTCTCTAAAACTATGGGGGGGGGGTAATAAACAGCTACCTTCTGCACCATCTGGAGACTCCTCCAACTAATCAGCGACCAGCAATATGGATTTCATCACTCTCGATCCACAGCCAGTCTTCTAGCCTTCACCACTCACATCTGGACTCAATCCATGGAAAAATTCAGAGAAACTCATGCAGTTGATTTTAACATCTCAAAAGTATTTGATCAGGTTTGGTACAAGGGCCTACTTAGCAAACTGCCATACTATGGTCTGCCTTCCACCTTTGTAACTGGATTGCAAACTTTTTCACTGGTTGCTCACTACAAGTCATGGTTTCCTCTCCTCAGATTTCCCCACCAATGCTGGAGTGCTTCAGGATTCTGTACTTTCATGCCCATTCTTTTCTTCCCGTATATAAATGACCTACTCTTACACACCCACACTTCAGATCTTATCCATGGCTTTTTAGATGATAGCACCTGCATTCCTCCTTTTCATTTGACAAACCTTGTAGTACCCAATCATTAGAATCCTCAAGACCCAACATGATCAATATCCTGAACTCTGATCTCAAGTTATATCTCAATGGGGGCAAGGACAAGCTTGTAGACTTCAGTGCCACCAAATCTAATCCTGTCTTGCAAGAAAGAGCTCACATCCCTTACCCATAACCTTCAATAATAGCCTGAGATTTAAACATGATTCCCTTCTTGGATTGACCTACACCACCTCCACACCTTTCCTGGCACAAATGCATCTCAACCATAGCTTCTGCAGCTGCCAAGAAACTTGGTGTGTGTGTGTGTGTGTGTGTGTGTGTGTGTTCTTCCACTCAAGACTGCTTCATGCCTTTACAGCTGCTAACTCTATATAAATCCTAAATCCACCCCTATCCATAGAATATTGCTCACATATATGGGGGGTGGTGGACCACAATCCTCTCTAAGATTGCTTGATGCTATTCAAAAGAGGGCAATCTGGTTAATTAATGATCACCCCCCCCCCCCCCCCAATAGACATTCAGTGCTGCTGCCTGTTATACAGATTCAATGCTCCATTGGACTGGCCACTATCATTCCTCTACTTTCCTTCAAAATCATAAAAACAAGAGTTACTGCTAACCAACATCCATTTACAGTCTAACTCGAAACTTGCAAAAAAAACTTTTCAGCCTCTACTTTCAGTCCATCTACTTCTGTTCTTTCTCAAAAGAATACAACCTTCAGCAGCTCAAAAAAAAATGTGAAGAGATTCCTACTCCTTTCTTCCTACCTATACACATGGCACTGATATGCTATAGGTCTAGCAACCTTTGGTGTGTGGATAAGATATATACATAAATAAAAAAAACACCTGACTTGCAGTATTGGTAGGTGGCACTGCTTGGCTAGCACTGTCATTGTATGGGGAGTGTTTCCTGCTACACATCAGGTCCCCTGATACAAAGACTAATGCCACAGTCTTCATAAACACTGTTGTTGACCAGATGCATTGCTTCATGCTAGGTATCATGCATAATGTGACATAATGCATCACATCATAAGTCACAGAATCATTCAGGACTAGTTTCAGGAGCATGAAAACTTGACCATATTTATTGATTTGCTCAGTCATTTGATCTTAACCTAATTAAGAATTACAGTATGTGGTGAAATGTTTGTAACAGAATGTGTTAGATTCCAATCTGCAGCAGCTGCAGGATGTAAATGATCTGCATGAGAAAATTTCTGTTATATATTTATGTATTAATTTTATATATTTATTTTATATTAAGTTTTATGAAGATTATCCGTGTAATCAAAAACATCATTATCTTATATTGGCCAAACAAAGTTAAATAGCTGCAGTGCTTTGTAAAATTAATGAGAGCACAATCAAATGAATGTGATAGTCTGACAGAACAATTTTTCCTCATTTAGTATATTTAATAAAGAAATTTATTAAATCTACTAAAGAAAGGATCACTATAAAGTTTCTTTTCACAGAATGTGATATAAAAGAACATTATTTAGAAACAGCAACTTTCTATTTTTCTTGTTTGTATAGTACACTATACAAACAAGAAAAACAGAAAGTTTACTGTGGCAAACTTGGAGGTATTACAGCAACATTTTGCTATAATGGATAGTTTGCTGTAATGAATTTCTTTTTTGCATAGCGTTGGCCAGAAGTTTTCTGCAGTTTGCTAAAGTTAGTGAGTTTGTAATATTTAAAGTTGCTATAGTGAGAATTAGCTGAATAAATGATCTCCTGATTGTGGGAGGCTGTCAAATACCTTCAACTAAAACTAATGAAAATATGACCATTACATGCCTGTTGGAGAAAACTGTACACAAGAAACACGCACTTCTGGCTTGAATGCTCTTGATGCCATGTCACCTTTTTTCACGCCAGGTAAACTGATTACAGCTGTCGAATCTTCACGCTTTTCAATAAGAGCTTTGTTTCCAAACTCGGTCATTTTTCGCCGATTGATAAAATCCTTCAAGCAAAAAATAAATAGGAAAATTTATCTACTTTGAAAAGCAATTAATTTTTTCTTTAGATTAAATACCAGAAATACTCAATTATTGCAAATGAATAAGAAAATCAATTAAGAAATAAAATTTATAAAACATTCTTTATATCATTCTATTATCCAATCAACAGTAATAGTTACAGTGAAACTGAATTAATAGACTCTAATTTCATGAAAATATCATCAAATAACATTTTTTCTTTAGATTAAATACCAGAAATACTCAATTATTGCAAATGAATAAGAAAATCAATTAAGAAATAAAATTTATAAAACATTCTTTATATCATTCTATTATCCAATCAACAGTAATAGCTACAGTGAAACTGAATTAATAGACTCTAATTTCATGAAAATATCATCATTCAAAGTGACAAAAAGATGCTCAGTTCATAAAATATTACGATTAATTCCCAAGTGACTTGTTTCTATATCACTCAGTATTGTATTATCTGAAGATTAACGTTTCTCTTAGGTTTTATTTGCATAAAATGCATTTTTTTTTTCATTATGTAAAGAAATTAAGTGTGAAACAATATCAGAGTTATGACTGTGCCCTCTTCCTATCCCCCCCCCCCCCTGCAAGAAGCTTTCAATGGGTCCATGAAACACTTTCATTGAGACTCCTCTTTACACTCTCATTTCACAACATTTAGAATTTTGGGGGGGATGGAGAGACAGTAGTTTTACCACTTGCACAAAGTATATTTACAACCAATTTATGTTTTCATTATTTAATATATAGATATTAATATTTAATATATAAATGTGGAAACAATTTCATAGTCCAAAATGAACTATGGACTATATTCCATATGGACTATATTCCTATTTTATTATTTATTATTTTATTACTTGTAAAATCACTGGTTTATTGTCACTTATGGTTGTTCTGTACTGAATTGAGTATTTCTGGGAGCTCTTAGGAGCACCATTCTAAATATGAGAACAATATTCAGTGGTTAGTGCAATCTGTGATTTCCACAGAATTAACTATGCTTTAGAAACAAATGTAAGATATGTAAGAGCTAAAAGAATAAAAAAAATCTCGGATAACTAATAAGATGATTTCTCTAATGGAAGAAAGAAGAAAATGGAAAAATAAAGACACCCCAGAAGGGAAAATACAATACAGAACCTTGAATGACAGATTGAGAAGGGAAGCAGAAAGAAGTAGAGAAGATTGGTTTAAAAAACAATGTGAAGAAATGGAAAATTATGAGAGAGTGAGAAGATATGATCTTTTATATGAAAAAGTAAGAGGCATGGATCACAAGAGAAATGGAATTCGAGCTACAGGCATAGAAAATAAGAATGGAGAAATCATAACTGAAGAAGATAAAATCCTAATGAGATGGAAGAAATACATGAAGATCTATGTGACAAGGAAAATAGACCAAATGAGTTGCCATTAGAAGATATAAAGAAGGTAAACGAAGATGATCTAGGCCCAGAGATTTTGAAGACAGAAGTAGAAATGGCCATTAAGGAACTAAAATGTGGAAAGGCAGAAGGAATAGATGAAGTACCTGCAGAATTCCTGAAACAACGTCAGAAGAAAGGACCTAAAGAAATAACCAAAATCATAAATTTAATTTATAACAAAGAGAACTGCCAAAAGATTTTATGACCTTAATATTTATACCTATACCAAAGAAAAGTAATGCAGTGAACTGCAAGGATTTTAGAACAATAAACCTCATTTCCCATACATCAAAAATACTTAAGAGAATCTTAACACGAAGAATTGCATCTAAAGTGGAAGAATTTTTTGGAGAAGATCAGTTTGGTTTCAGGAAGGGTAGAGGAACAAGAGATGTGATTGGACTGTTAAGAATAGTAAGTGAAAGAAGTCTGGAAGTGAATAAAGAAGTTAATATCTGTTATATACATTATGAAAAAGCTTTTGACTTTGTAAATGTGATAAAATGGTGGAAGTAATGGAAAAAATTGGTATAGATTGGAAAGACAGAAGGTTAATTATTTTACTATATATGGGACAAATTGCCATGGTAAGAGACATATATGGTACAACAGAACCAGGTATCATTGGACGAGGAGCAATGGTGTAGCTAGAGCTTTTGCCGGCAGGGGCGGTCCCTGAGTTTGCCACCCCTCTCAATACACACCAAAAATACTACAAAGAGTCAAAATGACGTAGAGGGAAATAAATTAAAACTATATGTTTATTTTTGAAGTAAAACTTTAATTTCAACATTCTAAACTGTTATTTTTCTTGCTTTTCTGTTAGCAAAATCGTCAATGACATTAGCAAAGTCTATTTCATAGTAATGTAATTCTTAATCAATTTTATTTATAAAAACTCCTCTCATAATAACAACACTTACAGCAATTGTGAGGAAAATTCGCAATAGTATTACAATATTTGGAAATGAGTTATCGAGAGTGTTTTTTAGAATTAACTGCACAAGTTCAAAAAGGTTCAAAGTGCCGCCCAGGGCAGACCGTCCCCTCTGCCCTCCCCTAGCTACGCCTCTAATGAGGAGTAAGACAAGGCTGTTCTCTGTCACTAATTTTCTTTAACATGTATTCTGAAGCAATGTTAAAAGGGGCAATGGAGAATTGGAAGAAGAAATAAAGATTGGAGGTAGACAGATATTTGCAATAAGATATGCAGATGACAAGGCATTGCTATCAAATACTGAAACAGGACTACAACATCTGTTGAACAGATTACTGGAATCCTGTATCAATCATGGAATGAAAATTAACATCAGAAAAACAAAGGTAATGAAAATAGCAAGGAAAGAGACAAATATGGATATCAGAATAAATGGGGAAAAATTGAATCAAGCAAAGACATTTAAATATCTAGGAAGTGTTATTAGTTGTGATGGAAGATGTAAAAGTGACAAAAAACGCAAGAATAGCGATGGGAAGACACGTCTTTAATAGAAAATGGAATTTATTCAGAAGTAAAATGGATAGAAAGCTAAAGAAAAGACTAATAAAATGTTGTGTGTGGAGTGTTGCCCTCTATGCAGCTGAAACCTGGACATTGAAGAAAGAAGAAATTAAGATTTTGGAAAGCTTTGAAATGTGGATTTAGAGAAGGATGGAAAAAATCAAAAAGACAGATAAAATAACTAATGAAGAGTTCTTAAAAAGAGTAGAAGAAGAAAGAAGTCTGTTAAGGAGGATAAAAAGAAGCAAGCAAAACTGGATTGGACATATTCTGAGAGGGAATGGAATCATCAGAGATGCCATAGAAGGAAAAAGACCTACAGGAGGAGTAAGGAAAACAATGCTAGATGACATGCTGAATGGAGACAGGTACACAACCTTGAAAGAGAAGGCTCAGAACAGAAGAGAGCGGAAGGAAAGTTTCTGCTACTAAAAGAAAAACATGCTGAATAGCAGAATACTCAAGAAGAAGAAGGAGAGAAGAAACAAATGCCTACAATGAAAGAGAAAACCTAATTATTTGGATGCTATCATCATCAAATTCCTCCCATATACCCTCAAGGGGGGGGTGTACAGGATATGATAGATAATACCACTTTTCTTCATAATGTGATCCATATAGATAAGAATAACAGAGGGGATAATGTAGCTCACACCAGATTTAACATTAAACCATCTTCCTGTACTTCCTTCAATTCTAACTGCTGACTTCAATGAAAAATTAACATCATTACTAACTTCCAATATTCTACAATTTTCCTCCAAATCAATCTGTTACTTGTCAAAACTCCAACATTATCACATCTTATATTTCTATCGTCTAAGGCACTTTGTAGCGAATCAATCCACCTATATCTTGGTCTTCCTCTGGGTCGTTTTCCTGCCGACCTGGCAGAGAACACTTGTTTTACTAATCTTTCCTCTCCCATTCTGTTCAAGTGACCATACCATCTGAGATTAGCTCTGCTAACGCATTCCTGGATGCTGACAATATCAAGTTCTTTCTTAATATCCTCGTTTTTAATATGATATTGCCATTGATGCCATCTGTTCATGCCCTAATCTTTCTCAGGACTCTCATATCTGCAGTCTCAAGTCTTTGGTCAAGTGTTTTACTTCTTACCCAACTCTCAGATCCATAAGTTAAAATAACACTGTCTTGTATACAGCTAATTTAGTGTTCCGACTAATTTCTCTCTTATTCCATATGAATTTATTCAATTCACTTCCTAACATACCAGCTTTGCTGATTCTGTTGTCTATTTCTATATTTAATTTACCATCTTCAGTAAAAATCATGCCTAAGTGGCTGAAATGTTTCGCTTGTTCCACAGGTTCTCCATTCACAACACAGTTGACATTTTCAATGATTCTGCCTATTTTCAATGTCTTGTTCTTTTTATTGCTGACCTTCATACCATACCTATTACAACAGCTATTCAATTTAGTCAGAGAATCTTGCAGACTTGTAGCGGATTTATTTAGAAGTATAACATCATCCGCATAAAGCAAAGAGCTGACATTAACATCTCCAATTTTGATATCATGTTTAATACCACTTTCCTTCATAATGTGATCCATATAGATAATGAATAACAGAGGGGATAATGTACATCCTTGTCTCACACCAGATTTAACATTAAACCATCTTCCTGTACTTCCTTCAATTCTAACTGCTGACTTACACTCAAATAAAGACTAAGTATTGCTTGATATAATGCCCCATTGACACCATATAACTGTAACGTATTGAATAGCTTCTCTCTTGGCACCTTGTCATATGCCTTTTCTAAATCGACGAAACTTAAATGCAGATCTTTGTTATATTCCCATGTTTTCTCGACTATTTGTCGTAAAGTGAAGATCTGATCCTGACAGCCTCTATTTGGCCTGAATCCAGCTTGTTCTTCACCAAGCTTTTCTTCCACAATTCTTCTCAACCGTTTCTCAAGTATAATGGCATAAATCTTACCAGGAATACTCAGTAGGGAAATACCTCTGTAATTCTCACATTCAGTTCTATTTCCCTTTTTATATATGGGTACTATGAGAGCTCTAATCTAATCATCAGGAATTCGTCCCTTTGTCCAGGCTTTCTGAACTATGCAGTGCAGCCACTGTAAGACTCTTATACCACCATACTTCAACCACATTTCAAGCCTTTGATGGCTTTTTCTACTTCAAGTATGGATATGTAATCCTGACTGTATGCCTGGTCAGTGTTTTTTACCACTGTGCTGTCATCACTGCTTGTTTCATTTAGCAGTTTTTCAAAGTAATTACTCCATACTTCAAGGATATCTTTTTCTCCTGTTTTCATGTCACCTTTATCATCTTTAACTCCTTTTACTGCACTCTTTCCTCGATTCCTATGCTTCTTCAACAACCTCCAGAATATTTTGCAACTATTTTGATATTTATTTTCTGTGTTCTTGTCAAAAGTCCTCCCATGACTTTTGTTTAGCTAGTTTTACAAAGTGTTTAGCTTTCTTATATTTGTCTCTGTATTCTCTAAGAACACAAGCTGATTTATTTGCCAGGAACTTTTGATATACTTTCTTATTTATTTTCCTTCACCGCCTCTTAAACTTCCTGTGTCCATCATGCAGTTCTGATTTTTCTATCCTTGCAAACAACCTCACCACATGCCTCTCTGGCTGAATCAACCAGGATTTTCTTCAAGGTTTGTGACTGAATCTCCAAGGTTTGGTTCCTGTTCTCAAACTCTTTCATTTTTAATTCAATCTATGTTTGTGTATTTTAGTCTGCAGTTCACATCTGAGAGCTGCTCACTTTTATTCGCTTTAAAACTTTCTTACATGTCATTCTTTTCAATATGAAATTCAATTTTATCCTGCTCAAGACTAAATAGTGATCACTTTCAATTTCAAATCCTCTGTGCAGTCTGGTGTCCTTCACCAGGGAGAAAACATCACCATCAATAATAACATAATCAATGAGACTTTTCTTATTCCTTGCCTCTTCTCTCAATGTGAATTTGTGCATATTTTTTGTTGGAACATGGTGTTAATAATAACCAGGCCATGTCCTGAGCAGAAATCCAACAGGTGTTTGCCATTAGTATTAGCTTTGCTCTTTTCTCCAAATTTTCCCAAAACATTTTTGTATGTCTGACAATCACTTCCTACTCTGCTATTTAGATCCCCAACAAGGACCAACTTTTCCGTTTTCATTGTTTCAGTTACTTTCTCTAAAGCATCAAAAAATTCCTCTACTTCTACCTTAGTAGAACCTTCTGTGGGACCATAGGCACAAATAAGTCTCATTGTCCAGTTCCCCATTCTGATATTTGCCCACATCACTCTTCTTGAATTGCCTGCCATTCAAGAAGATTAGCCTGGTATTTAGTGTTGCATACTATAGCTACTCCTTCTTTTCCCTGATTGTTATTGCCTGAATATAAAATTTTGTATTTATTGCTCAGAAAGATCTCACCAGTTTTTGTCTTTTTTGTTTCATTCACCCCTATTATGTCAATCTGGTACTTATCTAATTCCTCAGCTAGCTCCATTTCTTTGCTGTTCAGACTTCTTATGTTGATAGTACCGATCTTTAACTCTGGTGATGTTGAGTTGGGGTGTGTTTTCAAATTTGTTCCAGTAACTGACTTTTCGCTGTTTGCCCTGGTTCCCTGGCAAAAACAATGGGGGCCTTGTTTAACTGGGCGACGAACCAGCCGTAATGAAATTTTGTCATGTTGTACCATCATTTTGTATTTTGGTTTAAGCCAATAAGAATACAATTTGGTCAGTTAAATCCCAAATTGCCAGCCCATCCTCGTTCGTTCAGTATCCAGTATAGATACCCAACAGGGTGCACCACAAGAAGGTGAGGAATTGGACATTAGGTCAGAAGCCCTGGTCGGTTCTCTGCATTCCTTTAAAGTCTATGTGGAGGTCTCCTCTCAGTTATATAACTTTGACCTGCTAAGGAAACAATATTTGTGACATGTTTATGTCAAGAGAGAGATTCGAGAGTAGGGTGGTCTTAAGAAGGAAATCTCATCTTGTTTAGAGATTCAGGTGTTGTCAAAAGTAAGATTTTTTTTTTTTTTTTGCAAAAAATAAATAGGGTTGAATTTTACTGAAATTGTAATTAACAAAGCTATCAGAGTCTCAGTGTAGAATGGTTTGGACATCAGAATTTAGGATTGTGTTCTGGACAATTCATGTAGTGCAAGACTTCTCAAAGGAATTGTGCAATGAATTTGTAGTCAACTAGAAAAAATGAGTGGAATAGTGGAATATCAGCATTAGTTATAATGTTAGTTACAAATAAGATGATAAGGACCAATATGCATCACACATAATGTCCATCCAGGCAACAAACTACCAACCCATTGTGCCAGAAGAATGGAGTTATCAATAGTCAACTTCTTCACTACCTAGAGATCCACCAATTAATCAACAACTACTGGTATGGATTATGCCACTCTAGATCCATGGCACATCTCGCCTGCTTCATTCCCCTTCCTCTGGCATATACCATAGAAAGATATGGAGAAACTTATGCTGCTGCTCTTGACAGATCCAGAGCATTTGACTGAGTATGGGATTGAAACCTGCTCAATGCACTATATTCCTTTGGTTTCCTTCCATGGTCTGTAATTAGACAATCAGTTCTCACTGTTCAATCGCTATGCATTATGATAAGTGGCTTCCTCTCTTCACACTTCTCCATCAATATAAAACATCACAAGACTGTTTTATCATCTATACATACCCTGTCTCCTATACTTCAATGGCATTTCACTGAATCCATAGTTTTGCTGTTGATAACATATTCCATAACTCCTACTCATCATGTAATGCTCAAACATCCCAGGTGTTGAGAACTCGTATAACCAGTGTCTTATAAACAGACTTTCACACTTTTTTTTTGTCATACAAAAAAAATCTCAATTCACCTTCTCTTACCATAATAATACACAAATCACACATCCTTTTTAGAGATGAATATCAGACCCACTGAATCTTGTTCTCTTCGTTTTCTCTGAACCAGCCTTCCTCATAAATATATACATATCAATATATACATAAATTCCTCCATACAGTACCAGTGCACTATGTTCTGCAAATTCTCATGTAAGATATTATTTATATGTATATGTATAAAATCAATTCTAAAAGACACTCACTATAGCAGTTCTTTCACTTCATAACATACTTCTTCCTTCTAAATTTGCTATAGTGAGTGGAGGCATGTTCAAAGTGTTTTCCTATTAAATGACTAATCAACACAATATAAGCAGTTTGTTTTGTAATAAATAATCAGTCTCCATAGCTCACTTGTTAACAATGTTCTTTGAGTGGAAAGATCTGAATTGGTTTGAATCCCATCTAGAATGTGGAGAACTTTTATAAGAGCTTTTCAAGTGAGGTGAGTTAGCCAGTTTCATATAAATGTGATAGTTTTTTTTTTTCTACCTGAAAACTTGGGTTTAAAATCTTGCAAGACACCAATCAGCCAGATAATACTCACAATCAACAAAAATATAAACTTTGCAAATAGGATTAGCCACTCTATTATGGTATAATTAAATTTCTATGAAGCCAAGTTACTTGGCCATGCTAGGTCACAGAGCTTAATACAACGAAGAAACATGAGATGATGAGGAGATAATTAATGATATAACTATGATTTCTTTCCCACCCTCACTTCCCTCTTGCAATGTGAAGTTTTAGCATGACAGTTATAGAGATATTTCATTTTGTCTTTCCTTGAACAAAATGCACAGAATTAAACTTGTTTAGTGGTTGGCACAGCTAACAAAATTGCATCATACATTAAAGACAGCCAGTATAAATAAAGAATTAAATAGCATGCCACTATCTGATTTATATTAAATAAAAACTTGTCACAGATAAGTTTACCAGTACTTAGTAAAATTTCATAAATCACTGATGAAAATTAGAAAGTATTTGGCATCAGTAACAGTTTATAGCGTATTTATTTTATCTGATAATTTTGTTCTGATTTCCATCTAACTTCGTTCTTCATCCTCACCTATTTTCTACTTTATTTGATTTTAATACTTATATAAAAATAGAAATTATCTGAAATAACAAAATAAAACTAGCACAACTAATTAACTAACCTTTCCTCCACGTTCTAATATACTTTCATGCTATATTTCATTTTAATTATAAAGCCATACACATTATGCATAATTTTTGATAAAAAACAAATTGAGCATTACAATATTTGTGTCGATTTTACCACTCATATAAGTAAAGAACAAACATATAAATAATTAATTCACGTAATAAATAATGCTATATGCTATAAAAATTGTAAAATTATAATATTTGCATCAGTCTTACCATTTATAGAGTTTAATAAGAAATATAAGAAATAAGTTATTCAGATATATAATTAATGCATATGAATCTGCTATCAACATCACAGCTATTAATTATAGCATTGCATCAAGGGCACAATGGGAAATTTGGGGAAATGCCATCAGTGACCAAAGACCCATAATAACAACACTAAACTTTAAGATTGATCAAGAACAGCAAATCAGGAGTACATGGAACTTTAGAAAAGCCGACTGGACAAGGTTTCCTCAAATCTTGGAGAACCTTTGTGAAGATGAACCTATCTCTGGAAACCTTGATAGAAAATTACAAATCCCCTACTCCACACATCTTGGGTTTGTTGCCAAAGCAACAATCCCAAGAGGCAAATGGAAAAATACCTGGATTCAATAATTACAGAAAGAGACAATATCAACAAAAAAAAAATTTAGAATTAATAAAACTGATGGCCAATAACATAACACACAAAATAGAACAGGAAATTTGGAAGTACAAGCAAGAGAAATGGGTAGAGTTTTGCAGTAACCTGGATCCAAGAAAAGACAGCCAACAATGGAACATTATTAGAATCCTAGACAATAACATCAAAGAAGAGAACCAACAGAAAACAAATTTCATAAATGCTGGGAAAAAAGCTATTAGATCAAGAAATGGCAAACATAGTGCAAAAAAACTATTCAAACAACTCCAAACTTCAGTATAACAGAAAAGACAAGAGTCTCAATAAACTCACAAGTAAGATACCAAAACAAGCAAGAACATACCAATCTAATGATATCCTCTCTGAAGACCTTATGCTAAGTTAACTAAATTCATCACTCAAGAGAACCGCACCTAATAAATCCTGTGGTAGTGTTCTTATCATATGGTCAAACGCCAAAGAACAACTTCTGGACATTCTTAATGCTTCTTGGCAAACATGCAAACTGCCAAAAGAGTGGAAAAAATCAGTTATTGTACCCATCCTAAAACCTGACAGAAATGCCACAGAATGTCAAAGCTATAGACCTATCGCATTAACTAGCATACTCTGTAAAATTACTGAAAGAATCACACACTCCACTCATGCACTGGCTCATCAAAAAATAAGAAAATTAACTACTACCAAACTGCCTATAGAGCCCGTCATTCGATGACAGATCAATTATTCTACTTCTACCAAACAATACTACTCATTTCAGGAAAAACCAACAAAAAAGACAACTGCCATATCCCTTGATATGACTGCTGCTTTTCATCGTGTTTAGATCAAAAAAATAATACAAATAGTACATGATATAAAAAATTAAAGAATCGGAAGAGATTCTAAACAAATCTATGAGAGGATTAGAAAAATGGTCAGATGAACTTAAATTCAAAATCAACCCAGATAAAACAAAACTAAGCACCTTTAGTACAGACAAGAAAAGCAGACATTCCTACAATCTCAAAGTCATGATCAACAAAGTAATACCCTTGATCAAGAATTACATTTTTGCACAACACATCTCTGACACTTCCAACAGGACTCTCTCAAAAAACTAAATATATTGAAAAGGCTTTGCAGAACAAACTAAGGGCACAAAGCCAAAAATTCTCAAAACTACTTACACTACACTAATAAGGCCAATAACGGAATATGCAGCACCTGGTCACCTTCGGCATCATAGGTAAAGGAAAAATTAGACAAAGTACAAGCATCCAAGATTATCATTGGTGCAGTCTCATCCACTAACAACATCAGAGCCCAACAGGAATGTGGGCCTGACCTGCCAGAGAACAGACGGAAATTTGCCACCATAAAATTCATTAATAATATCAGAAGCCACCAAAGCGATCATATCTCCCTAAAAACTTATGAACATTGGAATCAGAAATGCACAGATCATCAACTTTACAATATGATGACACTATCAAGAAGGAAATAGGTCTTGATCATCTAAATGCCCACATAAGCAAAAAACCTCTATTTTCCAGTGCTTTACCTTCAAATACCTCCATAAATCTAAACTTTACCAAACTCTGCACAAAAAAAAAAAAAAAAGGAATCAAAAGAAATGCTCAAAGAAAAATGCCTAAATACTATCATTCATCCTCCAAACAACTTATTTGTTGCAATGATGATTGTCAGACAGCAATATGATTAATGAAGGCACTGGTGCTCTCCTTCTGCTCCCGAAAAGTGAAAAACTTTCAATAAAAGTTGGATCTGGGAGAATTGCTTCGAATTTTATTAGTGAACTTTATGCAATAAATAAAGCACTCAAAGCCTGCTTAAAATTATCATCATCTCTCAACAATCAGAGAGAATTATAATTTACAGTGACTCAAGATCAGCTATGGAGGCAATGAAAAATGGCAATACCAAGCTCACACAAAACATCCATAAACTCTTAAAACCAACTAAAGTGTTTGAGAAAAAGTTGCATTTTACAATGGATTCCTGCTCATGTAGACATGGATTATAATCAAGTAGTTGATAAATTAGCAAAAGAATTCAACCAGAGAATTCAACCAAGAAACTGACATGATAACTCTTGCTGATGCTAACAAACTAGCAAAATCTAAACTAATTCCACTAAAATCAGGGATACAACACCAAATTCCCAAAATCAATGTTGACAGAAAGACCTCCACCACAATAGCAGGACTCCAAACGATTTAGAGGAATGAAGATCAATATGGATGATGGATGATATGAGAACATATAGAAACAGCAATAACTGCCCTAATACTGAACTGATACCCACTCACATTTTTACCTGTTCAGCAATTACAACAGCCTTGCAAGCAATAGACCCTAATCCTGAACAACAGCTCTATACGAACAAAATCATTGACATAGCCAAAGCAGTTCAAGGACATGGAAATATCTAAGATTCTTCAAGGGACAAGACGACAACAACAACATGTATATGGACTTCAACTTGAAAGAAAATTATTAAAAAGAAAGGATAAGAAATATTCATCTTTATCCCATGCCAAACAATGTTTTGAATTTTAAACATAAAAATTTTTAGTATGCACTGTCTTTGATATTGGTTGATTTGTATGTGGAGGATATTGTCCTATGTATACAACTCAGGTTCCCAATTCAAGGTTCACTTGCCAGGCACCTTCCTATTTAGGATACTGATATTTCTGATAGGATTCATCCTCTCACAGGCCAGTCTGTCTTAACTCACTTAAGTTGAAAAGTTCTTTTATTTCAGAAAAATGTTCTGCATGTCAGCAATGAGAAACAAACCAGAATACTAAAAAAAGACACTCAAAACATAAATCATGCCTGTGGCATAAAGGATAGAAAATCTTATCCTTTTTGCCAGATTCCATATAAATGTCTTTTTATTAATGCTTTTGATTAAGGTTCACAACTGACAAGTGGTTCAAACTCTTGGTTCTCCATTTGAGAACCAACACTTATGCTAGATTTATATATATATATATATATATATATATATATTTTTTTTTTTTTTTTTTTTCCCAAAGCAAACTCTTGATTAGCTGCTTTGAACTGTAGGTTCAAAACAGCTATCAGACTGGTAAAAGCCTTAATCAAAAAATAAAAGATGCCCATGAGTGAATAATGACTATATCCACACTTGGAATTTAAACAGAGTAATATCAAAGGTAATTTATAATTAGCAAGTTTGAATATTTTTTCAAAATTTTCAAATGCTGGTAATTAAATCATCATTATTCCACAATCCTTTTTTTTTTAAAATAAGATGTATTATCAAACTAATTCGAATGAGTACTCACATTTATGCCATCAAAAGAAAGATTACATGTAATTTCAAATTTCTTTAAGAGAATACTCTCAGCAATATGATATATGCAGACATATTTTGATCTTCCTGCAGCAAGAAGGCACTCTCCATCAGCTGTATAGCACAGTGTTGTAAAAGCTCTACAGAAAAAAAAAAAAAAAAAAAAAAAGAGAGTAGAAAACTGTATAAGCAATTCTAGAGATATAAAAAATCACAAAAACACATATAAACTAGGTTGAACTGGTCGGAGGTTTTTTTATTTTAAAGTAATAGCCTACCAGTTTCACTGACTTGACTGTTGAGTTCGTCTTGGCATACAAGGTGATAAAACAGCTTAACAAAGATCAAAAACAAATAAGGATAGGAGTTTAAAATATAAATGAATGTAACATGAGTACGGGGTGACATGAGTAACATGGGGTGCTTAAAGGTCAAAGCAGTATAACCGAGAGGGACCTCCACATAGCCATTAAAGGAATGCAGAGAACTGACCAAGGCTTCTGACCTAATGTCCAATCCACACCTTCTTGTGGTCCACCCTGTTGGGTATTTACCTAGATACTGAACGAATGAGGATGGGCTGGCAATTTGGGATTTAGTCGACCAAATTGTATTCTTATTGGCTTAAACCAAAATACAAAACGATACGACAAACTTTCATTCCGGCTGGGGCATTGCCCGGTTAAACAAGCCCCCCCCCCCCCCCGTTGTTTTTGCTAGGGAACCAGGGTGAACAGCGAAAAGTCAGCTACAGTACTGATAGTACTGTAGCTGACTTTTGGTACTATCAACATAAGAAGCCTAAATGGCAAAGAAATGGAGCTAACTGAGGAATTAGATAAGTACCAGATCGACATAATAGGGGTGACTGAAACAAAAAAGACAAAAACGGGTGAGATCTTTCTGAGCAATAAATACAAAATGTTATATTAAGGCAATGACAATCAAGGAAAAGAAGGAGTAGCCATAGTATTCAACACAAAATATGAGGCTAATCTTCTTGAATGGCAGGCAGTCTCAAGAAGAGTGATATGGGCAAATATCAGAATGGGGAACTGGACAATGAAACTTATTTGTGCCTATGGTGCCACAGAAGGCTCCACTAAGGTAGAAGTGGAAGAATTTTTTTGAGGCTCTAGAGAAAGATATTGACACAGTGTCCTTAGGTGGTCTTAACAAGTTGCGGATTCTCTTTATTGGTTTGAAAGCCACGCGGATCTCATAAGGTTTGAGCATTTTAGCAATTTTCTGTGAAACAGACCCAGCAAAAGGAATGGAAATCGACGATCTGTAGTGGGTATCTTGAGTTTGTTGTTGGAAGGGGTTGGAGAAAAGAATCTTATTTATGACACTTTTTGGATAGCCATTGTTTTTTAGAGTTTCGAAGATGAGGTCTGATTCATCTTTAAAAGTTTTGTCATCTCTTGTAATGCAAGATGCTCTCTTTTTTAACATATGTAAAATACTCAATTTTTATAAAATGTGATGTGATGAAGAAAAATGCAGGTAACGGCAATTGGAACAGTTTGCGGTAAACCTTTAAGTCAATATTACCATACCATTGTTTTGTGATTAAGACGTCTAAAAATGGTAATTTTCTTTCTCTTTTGAGTTCTAAGGTAAACTTGATATTTTGATGAAACGAGTTTATTTTAGTTAGGAATTCAAGCAGTTCTGCTTCTGTATGCTTCCATATGATGAAAATATCATCCACATATCTCCACCATACTGATAGTTTTGGATCTAATTGTGACAAGATGTCTTTTTCAAACTTCTCGATAAACAAATCACCATATGCAGGAGATGGAGGACTACCCATCACAACTATTGGGTCTTGCTTGAATCTGTTTCACAGAAAATTGCTAAAATGCTCAAACCTTATGAGATCCGAGTGGCTTTCAAATCAATATAGAGAATCTGCAACTTGTTAAAATACCTAAAGACAAAAATGCTTTCTATAAACATCCTAGAGTTTACAACATTCCATGCTCTTGTAGTTTAAATTATACAGGACAAACATCTAGAAGTCTAGAGATAAGAAAAAAAGAACACATTGGATGTTAATAATAGAAAAGAAATTCTGGCTTAGCTCTCCATTTCTCTAATAAAAACCATAACATCGAATGGGATAAAAGTATTATGCAGTACTTGGAAGATTTTCGTTCTCGCAACATCAAAGAAGCTGCAGTAGTTATCCTTTCAAGAAGTAGCCTGAACAGAAACCAAGGGATGATCCTTGGTGACATATGGAAAAGTCTCATAAGATCGGTCAACACATCAGATTTCAATTTTGATGCCAATTATACATAGTACACGTATAACAATGACTGATAACATACTGGCTCCATGCATTTGATGTAGCGTTTTATTTGATTTTCAATACTATTTAAAACATAAACGAATGTTACATTCGTAATCATCATCAAATTACTGCCATGTACCCTTAAGGAGTGCACAGGATATGATAGTACTATACATGAAAATTTTACATCATTACTAACTTCCTAACTACAATTTTCCTCCAAATCAGTCTGTTACTTGTCAAGACTCCAACATTATCAGCTCTTATATTTCTATCGTCTAAGGCACATTGTACCATATCAATCCACTGATATCTTGGTCTTCCTCTGGGTCGTTTGGTGCCAACCTGGCAGAGAACACCTGTATTGCTAATCTTTCCTCGCCCATTCTGTTAAAGTGACATACCACCTGAGATTAGCTTTGCTAACGCATTCCCGGATGCTGACAATGTCAAGTTCTTTCCTAATATCCTCATTTTTAATATGATATTGTCATTGATGCCATCTGTTCATGCCTCTAATCTTTCTCAGAACTCTCATATCTGAAGTCTCTTCTGACCTAATGTCAAATCCTCACCTTCTCGTGGTGCACCCTCTTGGGAATCTACCTGGATACTGAACGAATGAGGATGGGCTGGCAATTTGGGAATTAGTCGACCAAATTGTATTCTTATTCGCTTAAACCAAAATACAAAACGATGGTACAACATGAAAAAATTTCATGCCAGCTGGGGCGTTGCCCAGTTAAACAAGGGGGGGGGGCCCTGTTGTTTTTGACATGGAATCAGGGTGAGCAGCAAAAAGTCAGCTACTGGAACAAACCCTAAAACACACCCCAACTCAATATCACCAGAGTTGAAGATCAGTACTATCAACATAAGAAGCCTGAATGGCAAAGAAATGGAGCTAGCTGAGGAATTAGATAAGTATCAGATTGACATAATAGGGGTGCATGAAACAAAAAAGAAAAAAAGATCTCAAAAACTGGTGAGATCTTTCTGAGCAATAAATGCAAAATGTTATATTCAGGCAATCACAATCAAGGCTAATCTTCTTGAATGGCAGGCAGTCTCAAGTAGAGTGATATGGGCAAATATCAGAATGGGAAAACAGCCTATGAGACTTATTTATGCCAAAGGCCTCACAGAAGGCTCTACTAAGGCAGAAGTGGAAGAATTTTTTTGAGGCTCTAGAGAAAGCAACTGACACAATGAAAAAGAAAAAGTTGGTCCCTGTTGGGATTCTAAATAGCAGAGTAGAAAGAGATTTAAGACATACAAAAATATTTTGGGAAAATTTGGAGAAAAGAGCTAATAATAATGGCAAATACCTGTTGGATTTCTGCTCAGAACATGGACTGGTTATTACTAACACCATGTTCCAACATAAAAATGTGCACAAATTCACATGGAGAGAAGAGGCAAGGAATAAGAAAAGTCTCATTGACTATGTTATTGTTGATAGTGATGTTTTCTCCCTGGTGCAGGACACCAGAGTGTACAGAGGATTTGAAATTGGAAGTGATCACTATTTAGTCTTGAGCAGGATAAAATTGAATTTCATATTGAAAAGAATAACATGTAAGAAAGTTTTAAAGCGAATAAAAGTTGAGCAGCTCTCAGATGTGAACTGTAGACTAAAATACACAAAGATTATTGAAGAAAAAATGAAAGAGTCTGAGAACAGGAACCAAACTTTGCAGATTCAGTGGCAAATTTTGAAGAAAATCCTGATTGATTCAGCCAGAGAGGCATGTGGTGAGGTTGTCTGCAAGGATAGAAAAATCAGAACTCCATAGTGCACACAGGAAGTTAAAGAGGCAGTGAAGGAAAAGAAGAAAGCATATCAAAAGTTCCTGGCAAATAAGCCACCTTATGGTCTTAGAGAATACAGACACAAATGCAAGAAAGATAAAAGCTATGTAAAACTAGCTAAACAAAAGTCATGGGAGGACTTTGGCAAGAACATAGAAAATAAATATGAAGAAGTGGTAAGATATTCTGGAGGTTGTTGAAGAAGCTCAGAAATGGAGGAAAGAGTGCAGTAAAAGGAATTAGAGATGATAAAGGTGACATGAAAACAGGAGAAAAAGATATCCTTGAAATATGGAGTAATTATTTTGAAAAATTGCTAAATGAAATAAACAGTGATAGCACAGTGGTAAAAAACACTCAACAGGCATACAGTCAGGAATACATATCCATACTTGAAGTAGAAAAAGCCATCAAAGGCTTGAAATGTGGAAAGGCAGCAAGAGTAGATGATATTCAACCAGAAATGCTCAAGTATGGAGGTATAAAAGTTTTTCAGTGGCTGCACTGCATAGTTCAGAAAGCCTGGACAGAGGGATGAATTCCCGATGATTGGAGTAGAGCTATCATAGTGCCCATATATAAAAAGGGAAATAAAACTGAATGTGAGAATTACAGAGGTATTTCCCTACCGAGTGTTCCTGGTAAGATTTATGCATATACTTGAGAAACGGCTGAGAAGAATTGTGGAAGAAAAGCTTGGTGAAGAACAAGCTGGATTCAGGCCAAATAGAGGCTGTAAGGATTAGATCTTCACTTTACGATAAATAGTAGAGAAATCATGGGAATATAACAAAGATCTGTATTTAAGTTTTGTTGATCTTGAAAAGGCATATGACAAGGTGCCAAGAGAGAAGCTATTCAATACGATACAGTTATATGGTGTCAATGGGGCATTATATCAAGTATTACTTAGTCTTTATTTGAGTTGTAAATCAGCAGTTAGGATTGAAGGAAGTACAGGAAGATGGTTTAATGTTAAATCTGGTGTGAGACAAAGGATATACATTATACCCTCTGTTCAAAGCTGTATAACTGAGAGGAGACCTCCACATAGCCTTTAAAGGAATGCGGAGAACCGACCAGGGCTTCTGACCTAATGTCCAATCCTCACCTTCTCGTGGTGCACCCTGTTGGGTATCTGCTTTGATACTGAACGAACGAGGATGGGCTGGCAATTTGGGATTTAGCCGACCAAATTGTATTCTTATTGGTTAAACCAAAATAAAAATGATGATACAACATGACAAAATTTCATGCCGGCTGGGGCGTCGCCCGGTTAAACAAGGCCCCCGTTGTTTTTGCCAGGGAACCAGGGCGAACAGCGAAAAGTCAGCTACTGGAACAAATCTGAAAACAAACCCCAACTCAACATCACCAGAGTTAAAGATCGGTACTATCAACGTAAGAAGCCTGAATGGCAAAGAAATGGAGCTAGCTGAGGAATTAGATAAGTACCAGATCGACATAATAGGGGTGACTGAAACAAAAAAAGACCAAAACTGGTGAGATCTTTCTGAGCAATAAATACAAAATGTTATATTCAGGCAATGACAATCAAGGAAAAGAAGGAGTAGCCATAGTATTCAACACAAAATACGAGGCTAATCTTCTTGAATGGCAGTCAGTCTCAAGTAGAGTAATGTGGGCAAATATGAGAATGGGGAACTGGACAATGAGACTTATTTGTGCCTATGGTCCCACAGAAGGTTCTACTAAGGTAGAAGTGGAGGAATTTTTTGAGGCTTTAGAAAAAGCAACTGACACAATGAAAAAGGAAAAGTTGGTCCTTGTTGGGGATCTAAATAGTAGAGTAGGAAATGATTGTGAGACATACAAAAATATTTTGGGAAAATTTGGAGAAAAGAGCAAAGCTAATAATAATGGCAAATATCTGTTGGATTTCTGCTCAGGACATGGACTGGTTATTACTAACACCATGTTCCAACATAAAAATGTGCACAAATTCACATGGAGAGAAGAGGCTAGGAATAAGAAAAGTCTCATTGACTATGTTATTGTTGATAGTGATGTTTTCTCCCTGGTGCAGGACACCAGAGTGTACAGAGGATTTGAAATTGGAAGTGATCACTATTTAGTCGTGAGCAGGATAAAATTGAATTCCATATTGAAAAGAATAACATGTAAGAAAGTTTTAAAGCGAATAAAAGTTGAGCAGCTCTCAGATGTGAACTGTAGACTAAAATACAGAAATATTATTGAAAAGAAAATGAAAGAGTTTGAGAACAGGAATCAAACCTTGGAGATTCAGTGGCAAACTCTGAAGGAAACATTGATTGATTCTGCCAGAGAGGCATGGGGTGAGGTTGTGTGCAAAGATAAAAAAATCAGAACTCCCTGGTGGACACAGGAAGTTAAAGAGGCAGTGAAGGAAAAGAAGAAAGCATATCAAAAGTTCCTGGCAAATAAGTCAGCTTTTACTCTTACAGAATACAGAGACAAATGTAAGAAAGCTAAACAGTGTGTAAAACTAGCTAAACAAAAGTCATGGGAGGACTTTGGCAAGAATATAGAAAATAAATATCAAGAAGGTGGCAAAATATTCTGGAGGTTGTTGAAGAAGCTTAGGAATGGAGGAAAGAGTGCTGTAAAAGGAATTAGAGATGATAAAGGTGAAATGAAAACAGGAGAAAAAGATATCCTTGAAGTATAGAGTAATTACTTTGAAAAACTGCTAAATGAAACAAACAGTGATGACAGCACAGTGATAAAAAACACTGACCAGGCATGCAGTCAGGAATACATATCCATACTTGAAGTAGAAAAAGCCATCAAAGGCTTGAAATGTGGAAAGGCAGCAGGAGTAGATGATATTCGACCAGAAATGCTGAAGTATGGTGGTATAAGAGTCTTACAGTGGCTGCACTGCATAGTTCAGAAAGCCTGGACAGAGGGACGAATTCCCGATGATTGGAGTAGAGCTCTCATAGTACCCATATATAAAAAGGGAAATAAAACCGAATGTGAGAATTACAGAGGTATTTCCCTACTGAGTGTTCCTGGCAAGATCTATGCAAGTATACTTGAGAAACGGTTGAGAAGAATTGTGGAGGAAAAGCTTGGTGAAGAACAAGCTGGATTCAGGCCAAATAGAGGCTGTCAGGATCAGATCTTCACTTTACGACAAATAGTCGAGAAAGCATGGGAATATAACAAAGATCTGTATTTAAGTTTTGTCGATTTGGAAAAGGCATATGACAGGGTGCCAAGAGAGAAGCTATTCAATACGCTGCAGTTATATGGTGTCAATGGGGCATTATATCAAGCAATACTTAGTCTTTATTTGAGTTGTGAGTCAGCAGTTAGAATTGAAGGAAGTACAGGAAGATGGTTTAATGTTAAATCTGGTGTGAGACAAGGATGTACATTATCCCCTCTGTTATTCATTATCTATATGGATCACATTATGAAGGAATGTGGTATTAAACCTGATATCAAAATTGGAGATGTTAATGTCAGCTCTTTGCTTTATGCGGATGATGTTATACTTCTAAATAAATCTGCTACAAGTCTGCAAGATTCTCTGACTAAATTGAATAGCTGTTGTAATAGATATGGTATGAAGGTCAGCAATAAAAAGACAAAGACAATGAAAATAGGCAGAATCATTGAAAATGTCAACTGTGTTGTGAATGGAGAACCTGTGGAACAAGTAAAACATTTCAGCTACTTAGGCACAATTTTTACTGAAGATGGTAAACTAAATATAGAAATAGACAACAGAATCAGCAAAGCTGGTATGGTGGGAAGTCAGTTGAATAAATTCATATGGAATAAGAAAGAAATTAGTCGGAACACTAAATTAGCTGTATACAAGACTGTGTTCAAACCAATTTTAACTTATGGATCTGAGAGCTGGGTCAGAAGTAAAACACTTGACCAAAGACTAGAGACCGCAGATATGAGAGTCCTAAGAAAGATTAGAGGCGTGAACAGATGGCATCAATGGCAATATCATATTAAAAATGAGGATATTAGGAAAGAACTTGACATTGTCAGCATCCAGGAATGCGTTAGCAGAGCTAATCTCAGATGGTATGGTCACTTAAATAGAATGGGAGAGGAAAGATTAGCAAAACAAGTGTTCTCTGCCAGGTTGGCAGGAAAATGACCCAGAGGAAGACCAAGATATAGGTGGATTGATACAGTACAAAGTGCCTTAGACGATAGAAATATAAGATCTGATAATGTTGGAGTCTTGACAAGTAACAGACTGATTTGGAGGAAAATTGTAGATAGGAAGTTAGTAATATTGTAATTTTTTCATGTAGTACTGTCATATCCTGTACACCCCTTGAGGGTACATGGCAGGAATTTGATGATGATGATGATGATGATATATATATATATGGATCATATTATGAAGGAAAGTGGTATTAAACCTGATATCAAAATTAAAGATGGTAATGTCAGCTCTTTGCTTTATGCAGCCGATGTTATACTTCTAAATAAATCTGCTACAAGTCTGCAAGATTCCCTGACTAAATTGAACAACTGTTGTAATAGATATGGTATGAAGGTAAGCAATAAAAAGACAAAGACAATGAAAATAGACAGAATCGTTTAAAACATCAACTGCATTGTGAATGGAGAACCTGTGGAACAAGTAAAACATTTCAGCTACTTAGGCAAGATTTTTAGTGAAGATGATAAATTAAATATGGAAATAGACAGCAGAATTAACAAAGCTGGTATGGTAGGAAGTCAATTGAATAAATTCATATGGAATAAGAGAGAAATTAGCCAAATCGCTAAATTAACTGTGTATAAGACAGTGTTCAAATCAATTTTCACTTATGGATCTGAGAGTTGGGTTAGAAGTAAAACATTTGACCAAAGACTTGAGACTGCAGATATGAGAGTCCTGAGAAAGAAGAGAGGCATGAACAGATGGCATCAATGACAATATCGTATTAAAAACAAGGATATTAGGAAAGAACTTGACATTATCAGCATCCAGGAATGCGTTAGCAGAGCTAATCTCAGGTAGTATGTCATTTAAATGGAATGTGCGAGGAAAGATTAGCGAAACAAGTGTTCTCCGCCAGGTTGACAGGAAAACGACCCAGAGGAAGACCAAGATATAGATGGATTGATACAGTACAAAGTGCCTTAGATGACAGAAAAATAAGATCTGATAATGTTGGAGTCTTGACAAGTAACAAGCTGATTTGGAGGAAAATTGTAGATAGGAAGTTAGTAATGACATAAATTTTTCATGTAGTACTATCATATCCTGTACACCCCTTGAGGGTACATGGCAGGAATTTGATGATGATGATGACAAAGAATGTAACTTTTGTTTATGTTTTAAATAGTATCGAAATTCAAATAAAACACTACATCAAATGCATGGAGCTGGTATGTTATCAGTCATTGTTATACATGTACTATGTATAATTGGCATCAACACATCAAATTGGCATCTGATGTGTTGACCGATCTTATGAGACTTTTCCATATGTGACCAAGGATCATCCCTTGGTTTCTGTTCAGGCTACTTCTTGAAAGGATAACTACTGCAGCTTCTTTGATGTTGCAAGAACGAAAATCTTCCAAGTACTGCATAATACTTTTATCCCATTCGATGTTATTAGAGAAATGAAGAGCTAAGCCAGAATTTCTTCTCTGTTATTAACACCCAAAATTTCTTTTTTTCTTATCTCTAGATTTCTAGAGATTTGTCCTATATTATGTCGTCAACTCTAGGATGTTTATAGAAAGCATTTTTGTCTTTAGGTAATCTTAACAAGTTGCAGATTCTCTATATTGATTTGAAAGCCACTCTGATCTCATAAGGTTTGAGCATTTTAGTAATTTTCTGCGGAACAGATCCAAGCAAGATTCAATAGATGTCTTGTGATGGGTAGTCCTCCATCTCCCCCATGTGCTGATTTGTTTATGGAGAAGCTTGAAAAAGACATCTTGTCACAATTAGATCCGAAAACATCAGTATGGTGGAGATATGTGGATGATATTTTCATCATATGGAAGCATACAGAAGCAGAACTACTTGAATTCCTAACTAAAATAAACTCGTTTCATCAAAATATCAAGTTTACCTTAGAACTTCGAAAGAGAAAGAAAATTACCATTTTTAGACGTCTTAATCACAAAACAAAGTGATGGTAATATTGATCTAAAGGTTTACCACAAACTGACCCACTGGCAGTTACCGGCATTTTTCTTCATCACATCACATTTCACAAAAATTGAGTATTTTACGTATGTTGAAAAAGAAAGCATCTTGCATCACAAGAGATGACAAAACTTTTAAAGATGAATTAGACTTCATCTTCGAAACTAAAAAACAATGGCTAACCAAAAAATGTCATAAATAAAATTCTTTTCTCCAACCCCTCCCAACAACAAACTCAAGATACCCACTACAGATCTTCAATTTCCATTCCTTTTGCTGGGTCTGTTTCACAGAAAATTGATAAAATGCTCATGCCTTATGATAAAGAGAATCCGTAACTTGTTAAGACCACTAAGGACAAAAATGCTTTCTATAAACATCCTAGAGTTTACAACATTCCCTGCTCTTGTGGTTTAAATTATATAGGACAAACGTCTAGAAGTCTAGACATCAGAAAATAAGAACATATTGGGGATGTTAATAACAACAGAGAAGATATTTTTAGCTTGGCGTTCCATTTTTCTAATACCAATCATAACATCGAATGGGATAAAAGTACTATGCAGTACTTGGAAGATTTTTGTTCCCACAACATCAAAGAAGCTGCATTAGTTATCCATTCATGAAGTGGCCTGAACAGAAATCAAGGGATGATCCTTGGTGACAAATGAAAAAGGTCTCATAAGATTGCTCAATACATCGGAGTTCAATTTTGCTGCCGATTATAAATCGTATATGTACAACAATGCAATGATTGATAAAATACATGCTCCATGCATTTGATGTAGCATTTTATTTGAATTTAGATAATATTTAACATTTGTTTATGTTTCAAACTAATATCCTTAGCTTGTTTTTGATATTTTTTAAGCTCTTTTGTCACCTTGTATGCCCAGACAAAGCCAACAGTCAAGTCGGCGAAACTAGTAGGCTATTACTTTAAAATAAAAAAACCTCTGACCAATTAAACTCAATTTATATGTGTTTTTGTATATAATCAGTGGTCAAAAAGAACATTATCAAAAATCAGTTGCAAATAAAAATTTCCTACAGAGAAATAAAATCCTTGGAATATGCACTACATCATAATAACTTACAAAAGCAAAGAATAGCATCCATACTACGAGCAGGAGTCGTTACTCTCCACACTTAACCATGTGTAATTGTCTGTGAAGCATTGTGTTCTTAAGACAAGTTTGTCTGCTTTGCTGAGGGAAAAACATCATATAAACTGGGGAGAAAAACCCTGCAGTCCATGCCCAAGACCAGCTAACTTGGCTATGTCTGAGAAAGATCCTTAGCTCCTCACATCAGCGATGAGAATTGAACGCAGGACACTCCTTTTCCTTTTCCAAGCATATGGTTGTGTAGCTGCATAACTACTCGGCTAACCATGCAGACAGTTACTTATGATTGGAAAATCAAAAAACCCAAGACCATTTAAGAACTGCTGCCTTCTGGTTTTGTACCATAGTCAACGTAAAGAATGGATGAATGTCGAACTTTTTTTCAAACTGGTTTCACAACGATTTTGTACCATCTGTCAAAACTTTATGTTGTAAATTCTGTGATTTTAAATCCCAGAATTTAGAACAGAAAGCACTTTTATTATTGGATAACTGTCCTGGACATCCTCCGGTAGATGAATTGATTAGTGAGGAAGGAAATTTTACGGCTATGTTTTTGCTTCCAAACAATACTCCAGTATTGCAACCAATGGATCAGAACATAATACAATCCATTAAATTAAAATATCGTAAAGACCTGCTTTTAAATGTCATTTCCCAAAATTATGACATTACCTCATCAATAAAAAATATAAATTTGAAGGATGTAGCATTCTCAGTTGTTGCTGTTTGGGAAGCCGTTGAACCTGAAGCAATTCAAGCGTCATGGAAAAAACTATGGCCTTCTAGAATTTACCAAGATAACTACAGTGATACACAAAAAGAGGAAATTCAAAATGTGCATAATTTGATTAAAAATATAAATCCAGATGGTGAAATTTCATAAACAGATGTTACGAAATGGATTATGGATAGAACTGAAAGTGAATTCGAAATCAAATCAGATGCTGAAATTATAAATATGATGCTACAGAATGAATCAGAAGACGATGATGACAATAAAGAACTCGAAGAAAAAAAGGTAAAACACGAAGAGGCAGTTGATGGTTTTAATATGTGTATAGAATGGGCTAAGCAGAATGATATGCCATTCCACAAAATTTTATTGCTAATGCAGCTCTGAGAAGAAGCATTCGAAAAAAGTTTAGCTTCCAAGAAGCAAAAGAAAATCAGTGGCTTTTTTTACAAAGAAATAAAAAAAACTTTTTTGTGGTATTTTGCAAAACTTTTTTTGTGTTGTGTACAAAAAGTGATATTTTTGTATCTTTTATTAAATACTATGCAATTTTATTAAATCAGAATCCTCAACAATACAGGTAACATATAAACTAAATTTTTTACTAAAACAAACTTGTGTACTGTATTATTTTTTAAGTTTTACATTACAGTACAGTAGCTTTTTTCTATCAGTTACTTCATTTATTTACAGAATTAAATTGATGTACCAATAGAATCTGATTATTTTTGTCTTAAACGCTAGTTATTGTTGTCTCTTGGAGGAAAATTCACTAATCTGAATGAGCACGGTTTTTATTAGTTCGTATTAGCAAGTACCACTGTACATAAAAAATTTTAAAAATAAATTAAGAAATACAGTTTTTAATGGCAGTTTCATGAGACTGAGATTTGGATAAAAAAGAACTTCAGCACTTTGCTTTTTAAAAAAAAAAAGATGTTTGAATTTGTAGGCTCTTCTATTTAAAATCTTAGCATCAACCAAAAAGATCTTGTAATTAGTGTTATTAATTTCATGTTCTGGAAGGCTGGAGTGATGAGTGTTTGAAGAGTTGTGGCATGACATAGAAACAAACCACATATCAGTTTAAATTCCACTTTAGTTTTCAATGTAATGTCCTCTTAGACTAATACACTTGACCCAATGGTACTGTAGATGAAATTAAATTAAAGATGAAAGAAATTACATTCTTGTTTAATCCTTTATCTAGTAAGCAAACAAAGTTTACATGTGGAGTATCTTCTCGACTAGGCTACTTGTATATAGAGGCTAGTGTCTTCACATTAATTGCCTCAGTATCCCATAATGCAAAGCACACATCCTTTCAGGTGTGTGTGTGTGAGCGTAATGATATGCATTGTGATAAGGGCCACTATCCAGACCAGTTTCTACTTTTACCGAGGTCTCATCTCATCAGTGGGAGCCAACCATAATGCACAGCATTATATACACCCAAAAGAATGTGTGCTTTGCATTATATGGGATTATAAGACAATTAATGTGACGTCACTAGCCTCTATAAACAAGTAGCCTAGTCATGGAAGATACTTCAAGTGTAAACTTTGTTTGCTTCCACTTGGATAAAGGATTAAACAAGAATATAATTTTAAGAAAATAATCAACAAGAAAATAATTTAATTTATAACCAAGTGAAAAAACTTTCAACTACTGCAGAAGCCCTTATATACCATCATTATAAACTGATTTTTTTGAGATCTACAGAAAAAAAAAAGAGAGTCTTCTGCTCTACCATAACTTCTTTGTCTGATGAAAATTTCTTCAGCTGAGATGTCTATAGCCTCACCAATCCCACACACTTTAATTCAGCAGTCTTTTAACATCACAGTGTAGATTGCACGAAGGATTTCAAAACAGAGCCTTCTGACCAGTTGGGAAATGAACATCATCATCATCATCTTGTTCACCAATGTACCTCAAACAGAAACCACAGTACCAAAACTGTTTGCACTAGATTCTGTGGCATTATTTGAACACTGAATCAATGACAGCATGTTTCTCCAATTCCCAATACAAATTCTACAGACGGGAAGAAGGCCAAGCAATTGGCTTGCCACTATATCAGCTTTTAGCAGACCTGGCACTAGGGGATTATGAATTCAGACATAAACTGACTATGCTATGTAGATGATATATTTTTCATATGGCCTGGTTTAGCAAAATAAGAGTGTCAGTCATCTTAACAACATTCATTCCTCACATAAAGTTCAGTAAAAGAAAACTAAAACAGGCCAGACCATTTCTTAATAATAGTTATTCATTAATCAATGAATAAGCAAGCCATGATGTAGCTATGCCACATGATGCCAGTCCTAATAAGTCACTCATAGGTGAGGGTTGAGCGAAGGGCTAGCAACCAATCTTCGTAAAAAAGTGCTTTGCTATGGAAACCAGGATCACAGAAATATCTGACCAAAATCTAATACTAAATGAAGACAAACTGTTGAGAATGGCATCCCTTGGCAAAAGCATTTATGGAGAATACAACAGAAAATTCAGACAAGACACAAAAGCCAAAAGAAATATATAAACTTTCGGAGTCAAAAAACAACACGAATTGGATGTTGGAATGTGAGGAGTATGTATGAAACATCAAAAGCAGCCAATATAGCCAAAGAAATGAAAGACTACAAAATTGATATAATGGGAATAAGCGAGACAAGATGAAATAGACAGGGACTGATCCAGTTGAGTTCAGGAGAAACAATAATATATGCTGGAAACAAAGATGAGGATAGCACACAAAAAAAAAGGAAGTAAAGCAAGAGCTGCAATGATAGAATGGGTACCAATTACAGAAAGATGCATAAGAGTAAGATTTAACTCAAGATTCTATAAAGTGTCAATTATAAATGTATATACACCAATGAATAATGTAGATGAAAAAGAAAAATGTGAATTTTATGATATATTACAAAAAACAATAGATGACACAAATCCTAGAGATATAATTTAGTAATGGGGGATCAAAATGCTAAAATAAGAAATGACTGTACCTGTAGAAAAATGATAATGGGAAAAGAACGCATAGGAAATATAAATTGAAATGGAGAGATGTTATTGGATTTCTTCATGGTGAATAAATTAGTAAGAGGAGGATCCATCTTCAAGCCCAGAAACATACATAAATGTAACAATGAAGAACACCAGATGGAAATATGCATAACCAAATTGACCATATAATGATATAAAGAAAAGGGAGAGAATCTCTTTTGAACATGAGATCAATAAGAGGAGCATATGCTTATACAAACTATTTTTTAGTAATAGGAGCAATTAAAATAAGATTAATGAAGACAAAGAAAATAATAGGCAAAAATAGAATGTATAACATAAACAAACTAAAAAATATGGAAACTAAAAGAAAATATGCAGTAGAGGTTAAAAATAGATATGAAATTCTTACTCAGACCAGACAGAATGAACATGAATAATTCAGAAACATAGGAGAAATATGGACAGGTATTAAAAACACATAGCATGAAGCCACAGAAAAAATACTAAGAGCACATAGAAGAAGAAAAGACAAAGAATGGATATCTTCATACACAAAAATCAAAATTGAAGAAAGAAAAGAAATTAAGAAAAAAAATACAAGGTAAGATAACATCAGCTTACAAGAGAAATATAAAGAAATACAAAAAGCGATTAAGAAAAATAAAAGAAATGCAAGTGGGAAGAAGGCCCAGCAATGGGCTTGTCACTATATCAGCTTCTAGCAGACCTGGCACCAGGGGATTATGAATTAAGACCTAAACTGACTCTGCTATGTGGATGATATATTTTTCATATGGCCTGGTTTAGTAAAATAAGACATTATCAGTCATCTTAACAACATTCATTCCTCACATAATCACTGTCTAATTAGATGGTAAAAGATCTCTGGAGGCCTCTGAACAAATTAAACTTAGCTACGCTGTCTACACAGAAAACCGATGGACTTGGGAAGATACCTTCATGCAAAGTCATACAACCATCCATCGCAAAACATTGTTATTATAAAAACTCTATGAGATAGGCATATAACATTTTCAGTAGCACAGAGAAAGGAAGCCAAGTACTTGAATATGTCAGCTTTGCCTCTCCAACAAAATGGGTATAAAAAAAAAACTAAATAAGTCTCCACTAGACAAGTAAATGGACAAAAAAAAATTATGTATATTATTTCTGGGAAAACTCCCATGTTACTCCTCTTTATAAACTATTATAATTACAGCTATTTTGCCTGCTTCAGTTTAGGAGTACCCCTGTTTAAATGTCATTGGCTATTTACTCATGGATTCTTAGGGCATTATGAGCGTAGATGTACTAAAAAGTATATGTAGCCTAAGGGATAGAAAATTGCACATACCTTTTTCTGGGTGTTGTGGCTTTTCCTCAGTCTGCGATGTCGAAAACTGCAGAGTGTGTGTGTGGGGGGGGGGGGGGTAGGCAGTTTGGTAGAATAAGTTAGAAAAACCTGCAGTTTTCGACATCGCAGACTGAGGAAAAGCCACAACACCCAGAAAAAGGTATGTGCAATTTTCTATTCCTTAGGCTACATATACTTTTTAGTACATCTACGCTCATAATGCCCTAAGAATCCATGAGTAAATAGCCAATGACATTTAAACAGGGGTACTCCTAAACTGAAGCAGGCAAAATAGCTGTAATTATAATAATAAAAAAAAAAAAAATTCCTTGTGGCCTTCTCCTCAGGAAACAGGATCTCAAGTCATTTTTGTCTTCCAAACCTAACTATTCAAAAACTCCAAACAAGATCTGTACACATGGAAATGGCTATGTGAGACAAACAAGCTAATAGGGAGAGAATAGGCTCGTCAGAAAACACACACACACACACACACACACACACACACACACACACACACACACACACACACACACACACACACACACACACACACACACAAATAAAATAAATCAGGACTAGCAGAATATACAACATAAAAAAAACTTCAACAAACAGTCTCCACATTGAAGACATAATAATTATATCTAATCTTAAACCATATACAAATGTATCTGTATGCATGGAAATTTTAAAAAACTTTTTTTGTGTCTAAGTCTCAAATTTTAGTGAACTTAAAATTCCTTCAGTTATGTACTGAGTATAGGATATGTGATTTTGTGATGTATCTTGTGCAAGGTATATTACTTTATTAAAATTAAGCTAATAAACCTTATGATATGTGGGTCTTAAGGTTCATTAGCTGTGCTGGTATGATATATTTTTAGTCAATGGCTATTCAGCAATGCTTATATGCGAGATATTGTCAGTATATATTGGGTAGCAATATCTGTGACTTACCACAAATACATTCCAGTTATCTAGTACACAAGCAATACAATTTTTCTTTGGGATTACACTCTAGGTTTCCAGCATTTCATACGTGGCAGTCCCAGAAAAAAATAAAAGTTTTATATTTATTTACATTTGCATAATGTCCAAATATTTCCTTTCAAGAGAAGGAAAGACTGCAAGAGGCTAAAAAAATAAAAAGAAGAATGTCCAAATCACACACTTCAAGATTCCTTTCACCACAAGGATAATGACACATGTGACATTGTGAGATCTGACACTGCTTGCCAGAGAATAGCTAATTTAAATTTCCTGCCTTTAACCTCCTCTGGCTCACAGTGCTTTTGCACCATTTAGTAACATTCATCTGCTGTATCCACTGGATGACCAACTCCAATAACCACTATGTCTTCACCTTCCTCTCCATGAAGCTCAACCATCTGCAATCTAGCTATCCAAATAATGAAGTCATCTTCTTAGGTGACCTTAAAGCTCAAAACTCCAACTGGCTTCCCTGTTTCCATAGCTAAGTGAATGCAAGCATATACCCAACACCACCTATTGACCAAGAGGCATAATCACAAGGTGAAGCTAGAAAAAGAATGTTAATCCTATTTACAGAGTTCAGCCACATGTCAAATTCCACCTAGTGAGTGATTAGAATAAAATAAGATTACAATTATAGCCAAAATTTAAATTAAGTGATTTGAATTAAAATTAAATTTATTTAAATAAAGAAATGACAATCATTATATTTAAAAAAAAAATTAGAATGGGAAGAATGCACTGCTTGCAATTTATGGCAAGCAGTGCATTTGGGAGAGTGACTCTCCCAAATCTTGATCATGAATAGACAGTCATTCCGATTTAAGTTTGGGCAGTGTAAAAGGACTGTATTTAAAAAACACGCCATGTTTTTAAATAAAACATATTTAAGAAATCATTTTATTATTATTATTTAATTGCCACAAGTACAATTAAAAATTAATAAAGGCAATCTACTGAACTGTTAGCATTCATAATAACATATGGTATCCCTATTTTAGAAAAAGTTAAAAAATTATGCATGTAATCAAAAACAATTACATGAAGCTGTCTCACACTGACATCATTTCAAAATTATCATTTTAAAACAACATACTGTCCTTGAAGAAGTTTCTTAGCTGTTACTAGGTCTGTATCTCTTCGTCCACTGCCAAGGTCATTACGTCCTTCGATGCACCCTGTCTGTACAGTGGTTAAGACATTAAAAAATGATATCTGTCCATCAAGTGTAGCAACAGCAAACTCCATACCGTCAGGTCGAAATTCCACTGCTAGTGCTACAATTATTATAAGAAAGTATTATTTCCAAATTATAAAATTCATTTAGGCTTTCTAAATGTTACAAAGTGTGCATATTTTTCTTAATAAAATACAGCATATTCTCATTATACATATTATGTATAATGAGAATATGCTGCATTTTCATTATTTATGAAATAAACTTGAAAAGTAGTGGAAGTGAATTAGCTAACCTTAGCCCACCTGTGATATTAAAATATATGATAGGTACATAAACAGAAACACAAACTACCATACTATATCCCAGAATGATGCATTATAGAATTACCTATTAAACTAACTTTAAATCCCAGTGTGACTTCTGATATATATATAAATAAAATACATTGCTTGGAAAAAAGTCATTGGACACCACAGTGTGAGGAACAAACAGCCATGGCACCCACCTTAATAAGATATAGGACCTCCTTTCACTATGATGACTGCAGCAATCATATGGGACAATCAACTGGAATTTTGGCCCATTTTTTGTGTAGGCATGTGAGGTCTTGGGCTTTTATGGAGCAAATGTCCCTTGACCTTACCTGATGCTCCAGTTCATCCCACAAATGATCTATCAATAGGATTGAGATAATTTATTAATAGGAATAGGACGGAGGCCAGTCAAGTGTGGTGATGTTCATGTTTACAAACCACACACTAACAGCAGCAGCCATATGACACAGTGCATTGTCTTTCTGAGAGAGACAACATTCAGTTTGTAGAAATGCCACAAAGGGAAGACTGCATTGTCTAGAATGTTCATGAGCTCTAGGAGTTCCATGTTCATGACACCACAAACAGAAGTCCAAGGCCAAACCAAGAAAAAACAGATAATATCACTGCACCGCCATCTCTGAATTTCATAGTTGGGATTATGTGTGCTGGTAAGAGGCATTCTCTGGGCATGCCATGCCCACATCCATTCATCTGCTCGATAGAGGAATTTGTCACTCCATAACACAGCTTTCCAAGCTTCGACATCCCACTGTACACACTCTTTGCACCAACTGAAGATGACGCTGCATGTTAGTTGGGGGTAATGTGGGGGGCTTGCATATTGCAGTCCTACCATGGAAACCCATGTTGTGAGTCTCAGATATGAATGCTTTTGTGTAGATTGGTGTTCCAGTCGATTCCCAGAACTCTGCATTCAACACGTCAGCTGATGAATGGTAGTTTTCACATATTATCCTTCATAGCAACCAATGGTTGTGTTCAGTGAATGTGGTGGGTCATCTTTTGCAGGTAGCACTTGCAGTTGACTCCCTGTACTTTCATTTCAGTATGGTATCGCTGATAGGCCTGCAACATCACATCCTATTACAACGCCTCTTTCAAACTCCTCTAGCTCCCTTCTCACAGCTGTTTCACCCAGACACAGTTGCACCGACTTGGGTACATCATGTTCCTTCAATTTATATTGGCTACAAACATGTGACCCATTACATGGCACAATGCACCTTGTCCATGGGTGTGTCTGTTGATGTTTTTCCAAGAAAGAGAGAGAGAGAGAGAGAGAGATTACTTTTTTTTTTAAAATGTAATTTTAGTAATGCTGGAATGGTTAATTCTTTCTCCAGAGTATGCTGTGTTGTCAGTGCACATATTCTCCAGCTAATTTGTTTTGTAGGAGGAAGAACTGAAGAAATTATCTCAGACCTCCAGGGAGTCAAGGACTCATTGAGGGAGGCCATAAATCACCCAAGCCAGCTATCATACCTTCCCTTAAATTCATTCACATTAGATGCACTCACTACCCCTAAGGACAAATTATTCCACTCACTCACTGCTCTCTGGGAGAAAAACCTAGCTCTTACCCCCCCCTTTCTTGACTGCAAATAAATTTAACTTCCATGGATACCCCCATGTTCTTTCTCTCTCCACCTTCCATATAACAAAAAATTTCATCAGTTGATATCCTATAACACCCATTCAAAAGTGTATAGACCTCTATCATATCACCCCTCTTTGTCCTGTTAACTAGAGACTGCAATCCACATACTCACAATTTGTCCTTATAATCTAAATCCCATAATCCAGATATAATCTTTGTAACTCTTCTTTGCACCCTTTCCACAGCTACTTTATCTCCTTGGAACCAAGGAGACCAAATCTGCACACAATAATCCAGGTGTGGTCTTATCAAAGCGTTATAAAGAGGCAAAATGACTTCCTTATCCTTACGTATCAAGGTTTGCTTCAACATCGCAGCTATCCTCTGAGTTGTATTTGCAACTTTTGCTATGTAACCTTTGAACTTAAATTCCTATCCACCAATATGCCAAGATTCCTTGCCTCTTCCGATTCTTGCCTCACCAGGTCAACAATCATCCCTCCCCCCCCCATGAAAAGACTTATGAGATTTATGCATTAAGAAGTGTACAAATTAAAATTTTCATTTACAAGTGTGTAATTTACTTTCTGTCAGAAAGCTGTCTAGGGCTATTAGCTTTGAAAGTAACCTTTCTCCTCCTTATATAAAGAATAAGCAACAGACCCAGATGGTGGGCTCTGCATTAAACTCTCTTTAGACTGTCCTAAATAATAGTTGCACATCTGTATTTAAGAAATTGCAAACAGGTACTTCTGCCAATGAATCATCATCACAGCTACACAACAACATGCTCACTCTGGTGTTCAGGGCAGGAGTGTCCCATTTCCACAAATGCATTAGAAACTGTTGTTCTTATGTACAAGCTTTGTCCTGCAAATCATTCAGTTTTTTTTCTTTTTCTTTGTAAGAAATATGTTGCAATGTAAAGAGCATCTGGAATATGCACAGCCATATAAAAGCAAGCAAAATATTCATGATAGCAAATATTAATAATAATCGATAAATCTAATAGACAATTAAGTATTAGACATTATTCATAACTTATTGTAATGGTATTAAAACACCAAATGAACTAAATTACAAAAAAAAAAAAAAAAAAAAAAAAGATGTTTATAAACTCTAACAGCATCTTCAGAGCACAAAACAATGTGTTACAGTTTATACATGACAATGAGTAATTGAAACAATTCAAACTGTAATGAACAAAATATCTAAAAAGGTCAATAACTTTCTGCCTCCATTCGGCTAGAAGAACACCAATCTTATATTGAATACTTTAAACCTGAAAAGTCTGGACTTGCAGAACATGCCATCTTCACTAGACACAGAGTTCACTGGAGAAAGACAAGAGTTCTTCACAAAAGTCAGTTTCTCATGGAACGCCTTTATAAAGAAGCATGTGAAACTCTACTTCATTCTCCTAACTTAAACAGATCCGACGGCTTGCGTCTATCCCCTTTATGGGAGATAGTACTTTACAAATCAGCTAATCTTTCCTAACTTTTTATTGTATTATTATTTTTTTTTTTTAAAGGAAAGTTATTGACCTTTTTAGTTATCTTACGCCAGCTACTTAGGTGGCGCTTTTTGGAATTGTCAGTTAGTGTTTAATTTTGTGCCTAATTGTACTGAAGATGCCTGTGACACACAGGCGAAAATTATACTATTAAATAATATTTCTACGTGAGTTTTTCCATTATTTATTATGTATAGTTATGTCTACTCAGGGTTTACCTCTTTTAAAACTTAAAAATATCTAAAGTTCTAATTTGGTGTCCTCTAATACCGTAAAAAAAAAAAAAAAATAAATAAATAAAAAAAAAATTAAAAAAAAGGGCATAGTATAGCTGTATAGGAGTTGATCTTAAGCTAACAGTCACCCAAATCTCTGACAAATTAATGCAACCATACTTGTTTAGGTTAGGAGAAAGTTTCATTCCCATTGCTGATGTTACACCGTGATAACTTAAGAATGTGAAAATTTCAGTTATCATGATGTAACAAGAGAAGAAATAAAAACCCTGTATAGATAACTAAGTAAGTAAGCTTGTTCCTAAGCAGATATCATTAAGAGCCTTTGAAAGTAACGAATACAAAAAATAAAAAGAAAGAATAACATGCTTGCATCCAAGTGAAAAATATAGCTGAAATTGTTTGTTGAACTAAAAAAGGAATTTTAATACAGTTGTGATATGATAAAATAAGGTTAAGTAAAGCAAAGAAGATTAGTCATAGGATTTTGTATGTGAGAGGATAGTTTTTACACTTGAAATAAGAGATTAAAGATTCGAGTTAATTCTTAAAAAATTTTGGAAAGGGGATTAATTTAGTATAGATGACATAGAGGTTAGCTTAAACAAAAACCAAAGATCAAGGTCATAATTCCCGAATTAAGACTTCGTCACATGTCAGTCGCATGCACATGGACCGCATGATGTTTTGGCAGAAAAACGCCACTCTAATTGGTCAGTGAAATAGACTCCAGTAAGGGAGGGAAGAAAAGAAATTGAAGAAGGTGCCGGTAGGAGTCATCGTATAAAAGGTTAGGAATCCCCCCCCCCCCCCCCCAAGGAGGCTTTTTTCAGAGAGTTTTCTTTTCACGAGTCTTCATATAGGTCTTACGTGGTTTTCCTGAGTGACGGGTCAGGAGATTTCTCTGTCCGACACAATAAGGAAACAAAGTGTGCGGGATTTCGATTCAGTGTTTCTATTGTAAGAAATGAGGGATGCCGTTTAGTTAAAAAGAGAGAAGATAATGTCAGTGTGCTTCATCATCCAGTGATCGTAACGAGAGAAAGAAAATTCTATAAAGGAGTCAGTGCCTATGTGTTGAATTTCACAGCCATAGAATAGATGATCCTATGTATGTCCTTGATTGAAGAATATAAGGTAAAGATTGTGAAAGCCCATCCTAGTGCCAAAAGAACTTAGGAGTGATAAGTTACAGAAGAGTTCGTCCTAGGAAGGTAAAATATCGGAAAAAGGTAGAGACCAGTGTAGAAGACCCAAGTCAAAAGGTACCGTGAAATCTGGTGTCAATTCAAATCATATGTAACTATAGTCATTGTTCAATTACTGAACAGTTGAAAGGATTCATGAGAATTATACTAGGACTTTAGTAAGGTCAAACTAGAATAAAAACGAGCTTGTTATTATTAATTAATATGTAATTCATGTGCCTAGAGATTTATGCATGTACATTGTATTTTAATTAAGAGAGTCTCAAAGGTCAAAGGTGTGTACTAGCTCAGTGAAAGGATAAAATTTAATCCATATTGTCTTAGTGAGAAAATTAGAGTAACTGATTATATATGTCCTAGAAAACACAGAATTATAGCGTGATCAAACCAGTAAGGGGTTAGACAAAGGATCAACTAGTTCTAGAATTATACATGTTTATATGTATAGAATCTTTATGGTGATATGATCACAATTCTCATGTTGGATCTTAACCTAATAATTGTGTTCAGCTAGTGAAAAATTGTATTATATATTCTTAGTATTGAATTGAGTTTTATTTGATAAAGAATGAATTGTACCATGTTTAAGAGTTCGATAAACTTTTTGTTCATTGATAATACAGTTGTCTGAGATTGCCGCTCAATGCACCACTTGTAACAACGTACGAACCTAATCACGTGGGGGGGATTTGTTAAGTTACGAGATAAAGGTCACGACTGCATATAAGTTTCACACTCAGACATATTTTAGTAATTGCTCCTTGTTTTTGAATCTTATATCATAAACTAAATGTCCTGAAAGGCACAGTATAAAATAAATATTTAGGGACACTAAGGGAAGAAGAAGCTTGAATATTAGTATTTGGGTGATATCTCGTATATAAATAAGATTTGGACAAAGACAAGTAGGGTTTCACATGTAAGGATAGTTGAAAGCCTAATAATCGTAAATTGGGATGCAACACTGACTCTAAAAATAATCTTTCTGACCCGCAACAACTTTTATATAGCACACTGGTTTAACTTCCATCTAATCCTGTTTATCCTATTTTTAGAAAGTCATCACACAAACACAGGAATATATCTACATAAACAAAGGAGCGATTATTCATCCATGGAATGGCAATATCACCAATATATTTTTGCATTTACTCCCATTAAAGACTCCCCTAATTGTTTCCAGACTGTTGATTCCTAAAAATAAACGCAATACACTAATGCTTCATGAAGAAGGCACTTTTTGACATAAACATTGTATCACATTCGCGTTAATAGCCTGGGTGTGCATTCAAAATATATACACCTTTGAGCCTTTTGAAAAGATTTACAGATGGCACAGTGTGTCAAATTCTTAGCATTCTATAGTTTTAAACCACTCAGAAGGCAAGGCAGGGGGGGGGGGGGAGCTCTGAGATAACAGCACCTAGAGGCTGTGAATGGTTATTGTGTCAACCAATCCAATCCAATGTTGTCATTTGTCACAAGTTACTGTTTTTGTTTTCTGAGTAACATCTGTTTTTGCACTACATGAAGTGTGAACTGAAGAGGCAGGCAAGTTTTTATATATAATATAGACAAGTTTTTAATATATAATTTTCGATAAATTATAACTTTTTTGCCCATATTTACAATAGGAAACAGTACTGTAGTCAGAGGAGGTAAGCCTCGTCCTCCTCTTCCACAATTTACACCTTTGAGTAATTCAAATACACCAACCAAATATAGCATTCACTTCATTATTGTTTTCTAATATACAGTATCTTAAAACAACCAATTGTCCCCTACTCGGCACTGATTTGGTTACAATTAATTGATAAACTCAAGTATTCAAAAGATTGATTCAGTCAGAGAGGCATGTGGTGAGGGTTGTCTGCAAGGATAGAAAAATCAGAATTCCATGGTGGACACAAGAAGTTAAAGAGGCAGCGAAGGAAAAGAAGAAAGCACATTGAAAGATGCTGGCAAATAAGTGAGATTGTGCTCTTAGAGAATACGGGGGGGGCTTAAGAGTCAAAACTGACTGCATAACTGAGAGGAGATCTCCACATAGTCTTTAAAGAAATACTGAGAACTGACCAGGGCTTCTCACCTAACGTCCAATCCTCACCTTCTCGTGGTGCACCCTGTTAGGTATCTACCTGGATACACAACTCAACTCAACATCATCAGAGTTCAAGATCAGTATTATCAACAAAGGAAGCCTGAATGTCAAAGAAATAGAGCTGGCAGAGGAATTGGATAAGTACCAGATCACATAATAGGGGTGACTGAAACAATAAAGACAAAAGTTGGTGAGATCTTTCTGAGCAATAAATACAAAATGTTATATTCAGGCAATAACAATCAGGGAAAAGGAGTAGCTATAGTATGCAACACTAAATACGGGGCTAATCTTCTTGAATGGCAGGCAATTTCAAGAAGAGTGATGTGGGCAAATATCAGAATGGGGAACTGGACAATGAGACTTTTGTGCCTATGGTCCCAAAGAAGGTTCTACTAAGGTAGAAGTGGAAGAAGAATTTTTGAGGCTTTAGAGAAAGCAACTGACACAATGAAAAAGGAAAAGTTAGTCCATGTTGGGGATCTAAATAGCAGAGTAGAAAATGATTGTCAGACATCCAAAAATATTTTGTGAAAATTTGAAGAAAAGAGCAAAGCTAATAATAATAGCAAATACCTGTTGGATTTCTGCTCAGGAGATGGAATGGTTATTACTAACACAACATTCCAACATAAAAATGTGCACAAATTCACATGAAGAGAAGAGGCAAGGAATAAGAAAAGTCTCATTGACTATGTTATTGTTGATAGAGTGAACAGAGGATTTGAAATTGGAAGTGATTGCCATTTAGTCTTGAGCAGGTTAAAATTGAATTTCATATTGAAAAGAAAAACATGTAAGAAAGTTTTAAAGTGAAGAAAAGTTGAACACTTCTCAGTTTTTATTTATTTATTTATTATGGCAAAAGGACTACAAAACATCTACAGGTCAATGTCCAATCTGGAAAGCCAATCCAGGGCCTCATCAGAACTGCCATGGTTAGTTCTGATCCTGTTGATAGATGACCAAACCTTCCTAGGAAGAGTAAAAATAGGCTGCAGAGCACAAGGATCTTCTACCAGGAAGCTATTTGTTGGATGACATGTGGAGAGAATACTCGTCAACAATCTTCCTGGTAGAAGAGAGTTTGTCCATGGACCAGAAAGGCTTTCTAGAATTTAGGCAAAGACTAGGTGGATTTATGAGAGTCTGGTGCAGGAGGCAGGAGTGGATTGCTCATCACTTTATTAAATTCTTTAATTGACACTTGTCTTCTCCATATGTTTGGTGGAGCAATGTTAGACAGGATAGGCAGTTATCCTGTCACAAAGAAGTATGTGCACTTCTTTCCCAGACAGGAGCACGGTATTCTACTGCAGAGAATGTGAGAGCTAGTGCAGATGACCTTAGGACTTCTGCACCACAATCCCAGGTTGTTCCAGCAAGCCTGGAAATGATATTGTTTCTCATTTTAATTTTGTTAGACAGGTTGGTGATGTGCCTTTTATAGGTTAGGCTTCTGTCCAGCTTATGTTAAGGTATTTTGGGAGAGGCTTGTGTTCTACCATTTTTCCACAGAAAGAAAGGTTGAGGTGTCAATTTGCCTCTGCAATGTTCAGGTGAAATACCATGGACACAGCATTTGTTGGATTTGGCTTCAAGTACCACTGCTTGAAGTACTTTTCCAGGTTGTTCGGGTCTGTGTTTAAGGTTGATTACAGGTTGGCAAAGGAGGTAGATTGATGTAAGATTACTAGGTCATCGGCATACATATACTTGCTTGAGCTGGTATGTGGTAAGTCATACACGTAGATGTTAAAGAGTAAAGAGGCTAACACAGAGCTCTGTGGGACAGCGTTGTGAAGGAATCTGGGCATACTCTTTTTTCCACCAATATGGACAAGGATCTTTCTGTTGGAGAGAATGGATTCAAAATGCTGGAAAGTTTTTTTGTACCTTATAATATTTCCTAACTTTAGGAGGAGGCCCCTGATCCAGACTATGTCATAGGCTGATGTTAGGTCAATGAAAGTGGCTCGGATTTAAGATGTGAACTGCAGACTAAAATACACAAACATTACTCAAGAAAAAATGAGTTTCAAAACAGGAACCAAAACTTGGAGATTCATTGGCAAATCGTGAAAAAAATATTGATTGATTCAACAAATAAGTCAGCTTGTGCTCTTAGAGAATACAGAGACAAATGTAAGAAAGTGAAACACTGTGCAAAATTAGCTAAACAAAGTCATGGGAAGACTTTGGTAAGAACATAGAAAATAAATATCAAGAAGGCGGCAAAACATTTCCGAGTCTGTTGAAAAAGCTCAGAAATAGAGGAAAGAGTGATGTAAAAGGAATTAGAGATCATAATAGTGACATGAGAACTGGAGGAAAAGATATCCTTGAATACATGGAGTAATTATTTTGAAAAATTGCTAAATGAAAGCATCAGTGACAGCACAGTGGTAAAAAACGCTCAACAGGCATGCAACAAGGGATCCATGTGAAGTAGAAAAAGCCATCAAAAGCCTGACATGTGGAAAGGTAGCTGGAGTAGATGGTATTCTTCCAGAATGCTCAAGTATGGAGGTATAAAAGTCTTACAGTGGCTGCACTGCATAGTTCAGATGGCCTGGACAGAAGAACAAATTTCACATGATTGGAGTAGAGCTCTCATAGTACCCATATATAAAAAGAGAAATAAAACTGAATGGGGTGCTTAACAAGGTCAAAGCTGTATAACTGAGAGGAGACCTCCACATAGCCTTTAAAGGAATGAGGAGAACCGACCAGGGCTTCTGACCTAATGTCCAATCCTCACCTTCTCATGGTGCACCCTGTTGGATATCTACCAGGATACTGAACAAACAAGGATGGGCTGGCAATTTGGGATTCAGCTGACCAAATTGCATTTTTATTGACTTAAACCAATACCAAATGATGGTACAACATGACAAAATTTAATGCCGGCTGGGGCGTCGCCCGGTTAAATAAGGCCCCCGTTGTTTTCGCCAGGGAACCAGCATGAACAGCGAAAAGCAGCTACTGGAACAAATCTGAAAGCACACCCCAACTCAATATCACCAGAGTTAAAGATCAGTACTATCAACATAAGAAGCCTGAATGGCAAAGAAATGGAGCCAGGCTGAGGAATTAGTTAATTACCAGATCGACATAATACGGGTGACTGAAACAAAAAAAGACAAAAACTGGTGAGATCTATTTGAGCAATGAATACAAGATGTTATCCTTTCTTTTAGGATTGCACAGTGATCTGAATGCATTTTTGAAAATTATGGAGACAACTACCGTATTTGAATAAAAACTTTAGTTTAATATAACTAAAATCTACAATTCGACGTTTCGACCTTTATGTCAAGGTCATCTTCTGGAGCGTACAAATATACACAAAAAAACAAGCTATACTACAATCAAACTAGTTCGTTAAAGACACTGACCAACCGCTACCACAATTGTTGGCCTGACCTCTGGTGGAAAAAAATAAAAATAAAAATAAAAAAATTAAAAATAAAATAAAAAATAAAAAATTATACATAAACGCTAGAGTCCTATTATTTGTGTTGTCTACTATATTTTTCCACCAGAGGTCAGGCCAACAATTGTGGTAGCGGGTTGGTCAGTGTCTTTAACGAACCAGTTTGATTGTAGTATAGCTTGTTTCTTGTGTATATTTGTATATAGTAGACAACACAAATAATAAAACTCTAGCGTTGATGTATAATTTTTTATTTTTTTCCACCAGAGGGCAGGCCAACAATTGTGGTAGCAGTTGTTAGTGTCTTTAACGAACCAGTTTGATTGTAGTATAGCTTGTTTCTTGTGTATATTTGTACGCTCCAGAAGATGACCTTGACATAAAGGTCGAAAAGTTGAATTGTAGATTTTAGTTATATTAAACTAAAGTTTTTATTCAAACACAGTAGTTGTCTCCATAATTTTCAAAAATGCGACAAGATGTTATATTCAGGCAATGACAATAATGGAAAAGAAGGAGTAGCCATAGTATTCAACACAAAATACGAGGCTAATCTTCTTGAATGGCAGTCAGTCTCAAGTAGAGTGATGTGGGCAAATATCAGAATGGGAAAACAGCCTATGAGACTTATTTATGCCTATGGTCCCACAGAAGGTTCTACTAAGGTAGAAGTGTAAGAATTTTTTGATGCTTTAGAGAAAGCAACTAATACAATGAAAAAGGAAAAGCTGGTAGTTGTTGGGGATCTAAATAGCAGAGTAGGAAATGATTGTGAGACATACAAAAATATTTTGGGAAAATTTGGAGAAAAGAGCAAAGCTAATAATAACGGCAAATATTTGTTGGATTTCTGCTCAGGACATGGACTGGTTATTACTAACACCATGTTCCAACATAAAAATGTGCACAAATTCACATCGAGAGAAGAGGCAAGGAATAAGAAAAGTCTCATTGACTATGTTATTGCTGAGAGTGAAGTTTTCTCCCTGGTGCAGGACACCAGAGTGTACAGAGTATTTGAAATTGGAAGCAATCACTATTTAGTCTTGAGCAGGATAAAATTGAATTTCATATTGAAAAGAATGACATGTAAGAAAGTTTCAAAGCGAATAAAGGTTCAGCAGCTCTCAGATGTGAACTGTAGACTAAAATACACAAAGATTATTGAAGAAAAAAATGAAAGAGTTTGAGAACAGGAACCAAACTTTGGAGATTCGGTGGCAAACTTTGAAGAAAATCCTGATTGATTTAGCCAGAGAGGCATGTGGTGAGGTTGTCTGCAAGGATAGAAAAATCAGAACTCCATGGTGGACAGAGGAAGTTAAAGAGGCAGTGAAGGGAAAAGAAGAAAGCATATCAAAAGTTCCTGTCAAATAAGTCAGCTTGTGCTCTTAGAGAATACAGAGACAAATGTAAGGAAGCGAAACACTGTGTAAAACTAACTAAACAAAAGTCATGGGAGGTCTTTGCCAAGAACATGGAAAATCAATATCAAGAAGGTGGTAAGATATTCTGGAGGTTGTTGAAGAAGCTTAAAAATGGAGGTAAGAGTGCTGTAAAAGGAATTAGAGATGATAAAGGTGACATGAAAACAGGAGAAAAAGATATCCTTGAAGTATGGAGTAATTACTACAAAAAATTGCTAAATGAAACAAGCAGTGATGAAAGCACAGCATTAAAAAACACTCAACCGGCATACAGGCAGAAATACATATCCATAATTGAAGTAGAAAAAGCCATCAAAGGCTTAAAATGTGGAAAGGCAACTGGAGTAAATGATATTCGACCAGAAATGCTGAAGTATGGTGGTATAAAATTCTTACAGCGACTGTAATGTATAGTTCAGAAAGCCTGGACAGAGAGACAAATTCCTGATGATTGGAGTAGAGCTCTAATAGTGACCATATATAAAAAGGAAAATCAAACTGAATGTGAGAATTACAGAGGTATTTCCCTACTGAGCGTTCCTGGCAAGATCTATGCAAATATACTTGAGAAACGGTTGAGAACAATTGTGGAAGAAAAGCTTGGTGAAGAACAAGCTGGATTCAGGCCAAATAGAGGCTGTCAGGATCAGATCTTCACTTTACGACAAATAGTCGAGAAAGCATGGGAAAATACAAAGATCTGTATTTAAGTTTTGTTGACCTAGAAAAGGCATATGACAAGGTGCTAAGAGAGAAGTTATTCAATACGCTACAGTTATATGGTGTCAATATGGCATTATATCAAGCAATTCTTAGTCTTTATTTGAGTTGTAAATCAGCAGTTAGAATTGAAGGAAGTACAGGAAGATGTTTTAATGTTAAATCTGGTGTGAGACAAGGATGTACATTATCCCGTCTGTTATTCATTATCTATATGGATCATATTATGAAGGAAAGTGGTATTAAACATGATATCAAAATTGGAGATGTTAATGTCAGCTCTTTGCTTTATGCAGACGATGGTATACTTCTAAATAAATCCGCTACAAGTTTGCAAGATTCCCTGACTAAACTGAATAACTGTTGTAATAGGTATGGTATGAAGGTCAGCAATAAAAAGACAAAGACATTGAAAATAGGCAGAATCATTGAAAATGTCAACTGTGAGAGAAATTAGTCGGAACACTAAATTAGCTGTATACAAGACGGTGTTCAAACCAATTTTAACTTATGGATCTGAGAGCTTGGTCAGAAGTAAAACACTTGACCAAAGACTAGAGACTGCATATATGAGAGTCCTGAGAAAGATTAGAGGGGTGAACAGATGGCATCAATGGCAATATCATATTAAAAACGAGGATATTAGGAAAGAACTTGACATTGTCAGCATCCAGGAATGCGTTAGCAGATCTAATCTTAGGTGGTATGGTCACTTAAACAGAATGGGTGAGGAAAGATTAGCAATACAAGTGTTCTCCACCAGGTTGGCAGGAAAACGACTCAGAGGAAGACCAAGAAATAGGTGTGGATTGATACGGTACAAATTGCCTTAGACGATAAAAATATAAGATCTGATAATATTGGAGTCTTAACAAGCAGTAGACTGATTTGGAGGAAAATTGTAGATAGGAAGTTATTAATGATGTAAATTTTTCATGTAGTACTATCATATTCTGTACACCCCTTGAGGGTACAAATCAGAAATTTGATGATGATGATGATAAAACTGAATGTGAGAATTACAGAGGTATTTTTCCCTACTGAGTGTTCCTGGTAAGATTTATGCAAGTATACTTGAGAAATGGTTGAGAAGAATTGTGGAAGAAAAGCTTGGTGAAGAGCAAGCTGGACTCAGGCCAAACAGAGGATGTCAGGATCAGATTTTCACTTTATGAAAAATTGTTGAGAAATCATGGGAATATAATAAAGATCTGTATTTAAGTTTTGTAGATTTGGAGCCAAGAGAAAAGCTATTCAAAATGCAACAGTTATATATTGTCAGTGGGACATTATACAAGCAATTTAGTGTTTATTTGAGTTGTAAGTCAGCAGTTAGAATTAAAGGAAGTACAGAAAGATGATTTTTATGTTAAATCAAGTGTCAGACAAGGATGCACATTATCCCCTGTGTTATTCATTATCTATATGGATCACATTATGAAAGCAAGAAGTATTAAATCTGATATCAAAATTGGAGATGTTAATCTCAGTTCTTTACTTTATGCAGATAATGTTATACTTTTAAATAAATCCAGTACAAGTACAATTGAATAAATGCTGTAATAAATTTGGTATGAAAATCAGAAATAACAAGACAATGAAAATAGACAGAACTACTGAAGATATCAACTGCATCATGAATGGAGAACCTATAGAACAAGTAAAACATTTCAGCTACTTATGCACAGTTTTTAGTTAAGACAGTAAATTAAAAATGGAAATACACAACAGAATCAACAAAGCCAGTATGGTAGGAAGTCAACTGAATAAATTTATATGGAATAAGAGAGAAATTAGTCAAGACAATAAATTAGCTGTATACAAGACAGTGTTCAAATCAATTTTAACTTGTGGATCTGAGAGCAGGGGTTGAAATGAAACTTGACTAGAGACCACAGATATGAGTCCTGAGAAAGATTAGGGGCATGACCAGATGGCAATATCATATTAAAAATGAGGATATTAGGAAAGAACTTGACATTATTAGCATCCAGGAATGTGTTAGGAGAGCTTATCTCACATGGTATGGTCACTTAAACAGAAGCAAACAAGTGTTCTTTGTCAGGTTGGCAGGAAAAAGACCCACAGGTAGAACAAAATATAGGTAGACTGATACAGTAAAAAGTGCCTTAGAAGATAGAAATATAAGATCCGATAATGTTGAAATGTTAATACGTGATTTGGAGGAAAATTGTAGAAAGTCAGTAATGATGTAAGTTTTTCATATAGTACTATCATATCTGTACACCCCCTTGAGAGTATATATGTCAGCAATTTGATGACAAATTATTCAAAGTTATCCTACAATTAATTGCATTAGACCAATTAAGATGAGCACTGATGTGCTGTACACTCTTAAAACTTTCATACATCGATAAAAATGCAATCATATAGTCAAACTGAAGATGAATTTTGTAGCGAGGTTGCATAAGCCACGGCAGCACACCCAACTGAAATGGGCTTGTGACACCACTGGTAAACAATCATATCGTCATCCATAAATAGCCAAAAAGTATGACCTTTACCCCCACATATTAAATTATCAACTCTGATCCACTAAGGATAAACTCTATCCCCTAGAATATCCTGCAGTGTATGAAATTCTTCTCTGTGACTTGGCATACTATGGACAACAGGAAGATCCGTTAACATTTGCCTTGGAGAACATTAGAAATGCATTTGCTACTATTATTAAGGCAAGTCTGGACTGGCAGACAATGCTTTGGACACCCTTTCACACAGGATTAGATGGAAGAAAACCAATGTGCTACATAAAAATCATTACAGGTCAAAAAGATTATTATTTTTAGAGTCAAAAATGACTATGAAGCATTCCCCTAATCTGAATAAGTATGATTGCATTAATTTTCCAAAAATTTGGAAAACTGTTAGCTTAACATCAACTCCTATACAGCTGTCTGTAATACTTCTATTTTATAAATTTAGAGGATACCAAATTAGGACTTTAGAATGTTTGTCCATTACAATTTTAATTGTTTCACTTACTCATTGTTGCGAGTAAACTGTAGCATGTTGTTTTGTGCTCTGAACATGCTAGTTCGAAATCCAGAGAAATATAAGCCAGTTAATAAACATATTTTATAATTTAGTTCACTTGGCATTGTATTACCATTAGAATAAGTTATGTGTTAAAGGCTTAACAACACTCATTTAAGGTCAGGGTGTAATATAAACGTTTACTTATTAAGATTTATGAAAATATTTCAGAAATAAAATTTATAAGAACACATTGAATTAAAAATTATAAAACATATCTACCATCAGTGATTACTGAGATTGTCTCTCGGCAACCTTTACTTTCAAAAACATTCCAAATTCGCACAGTCTTGTCCCATGAAGCACTCACAAGAATACTTTGAGTAGGGCTAAAACTAACAGAACTTACTGGTGATTCATGTCCTGCTAATATCTGTAACAGAATATTAAATTTGCTATATACAGAATGCTGATCAGTCAAATACTGTATTGCACACAAGAAAACAAGCATTTAAAAAAAAAAAAAAAAAATTACAAATCTTTAACTAGATGTATATAATTCTGTCCCTTAATTGAGTATGATTAGATACAATATTCCAGAGTTTTACACCCCGAGGAAGAGAGAGAGAAAGAGAGAAATAATAATAAATAGAAAAATAATAATAAAAAAATGACTATCTTTACTAATAAAATATAACAATAAAGTGTATTCACTAGCGATTGTTTTTCATGCTTTAAAAAAAGTTGTACATTGAAAACTGACTGGTTTTCACCAGTTTTAATTTAAATTAAAAAAAAAAAAACCCTAAAAAGTATTTTTTAAACTTCTAATTATCGCTATAATGTGAAACTTCAAAGGAGTCCAAGAGCTCATCATACTAGGGAACTCCATACCACACAAAGTACTAAAGTTGTTATTTTTTTTTTAAAATTGATCCCATACATGAGAGGTCAAAGGACCAATAAGCAGAGTGTTGCTGCTGTGTAGAGTGCAATTAAGAATGGAGATAGATGCATATTGATGTTTTTCCTGAAGAGTTGCAGGTTGTAGTTGTTTGGCAATACTTCATGAGGAAGGCCATCCTAGAGGAAAAAGATGGATGGAAAGAAACATGAAAAGTGTCCAAGGACATAAATACACAGTGCTGTGTGGGGTGCAAATAAGAGCTGAGATAGAAGCTTATTGAATTTTCATGAAGAATTGCAGGTTGTAGTTGTCTGGGAATAAACACTCATGAGGAAGACTGTTCCAGAGGACAGTTTAAAAGGTTTTGAATAAAAATGTTTAAGAAGAATAAATGGTACAAAGTGGACTGAAAGAAAAAAGACAAGTGATAAAGTAAGGGATGAGTTGAGGTTACACTAATAACATCCTAAATAGGCATACAAAAGACAGTTATAGTGGTGTTTAGGCACATAGCAAGGATGAGGCAAGAAAGACTGCCTTATATCCTTCTTTATGGAAGTGTTTGGGGGGGGGGGGGTGCAACCAAGGCAGGTGAAGACTGAGATGATGACATGAAATCTTGAAGATCCATTCAGACTTCATTCCAACAGATGGCAAGGCTGGCAGAGGGCAGAACCTAATGGAGAAAAAGAATCGATGGAACACTCAACCCATCCTGAACAGACGAGAATAATGATTATGAGAATTCCCAAAGGCATACGACAAGCTCCCAAGAGAAAAGCTGTTCAAAACACTCTTTAATAGATCTTTACTTTATGCAGAGGATGTTATTTTCTTAAATAAATCCAGTACAGGTCTTCAAGATTCTTTAAGTAAACTGAATAACTGCCACAACTGGTTTGTCATGAAAATCTGCAATAAAAGGACAAAAACTATGAAAACAGGCAGAAAAAGTGTAAAATAACAACTGCATTGTGAATAGGGAATGGCTACTTCTTCAAATAAGAAGTAGCCTGAATTCACACAATGCACATAAGGCAAAAATCTTTTTAGATAACTTGTTTTGTAAAAGACTAAGAACTTCCTGGGTTAGAACGTTGGTGAATAGTGAGACTATGCCAAAGCTTACCATTCTGTCTGCTTCGTTAAGTTGGATGTTCTTGATCTTCGAGACAAAATCAGCTGAGTTCTTGATATATGAAAAGGATTTTCCTGTGAGATGTTTTAAGGAGGAAGCGAGATATTTCAAGAGATTGTATGTAGGAGAGCCAATGCCTTCAACTATTGGTCTAAGAGGAGTGTTTTCTTTGTGGATCTTCAGAAAGGCAATATAAATGGGGAATAAGAGGATGAAGAGAGCGGAGTGATAGGCTGATATTCCTAGGTAATTCTAAGTTGGATTTGAGAAGATTATTTGTCTGGTTATGTAGTTCTCTTGTAGGGTCAATTTTGAAGTTCAGAGTAAGTATTACAATCTAATAATTCACAAATATAGCTTCTATCCTAAGTAGGTTTGCGTCTTGTGTTAGTAGATTAGAGGCAGCCTTTTCTATTTTTGTAAGAAAAAGTTCTTTAGGATTAGGAATAGATCTAGGTGAAGCCAGCTGGCAAAGGGAATGCCACTGTCATCCTGAATAGAACCGATTATTAGATTGTAATGCTTACCCTCAAAAATTAGGAATTATTTCCACACTAGCTCATCGGGCGAGATTCTTATTGTCAGAAGAAGAACTTCAACAAGAACTTAGTTACCTCAGAAGGACTTTTTTAAATAATGGTTTACTCTCCTAAAAGTATCTATAATCATCTGGTGTGAGGCACTGTGTGTGTGAACGGCATCATGAGTAAGCCAAAACTGGCATACTCATGATGTACATAATCAATATAGTAATGAAGTGTACATAATCAATATAATAATGAAGTGTACATAATCAACATAGTAATGAAGATAACTCAAACCCAACAGCCTACATCTCCTTACCGTATATAAGTTATCTTTCTACTAAACTGGCGAAAATCCTGAAGAAATTTAATGTTAAAACATATTTCTCCACCTTTCCAAAACTCTGATCTTGCCTCTGTCAACCTAAAGTAAAACACAACCTTCTTCAGTTCCCAGGAGTATACAAAATAATTTGCAGTTGCAGCAAATCATATTATGGCCAGACAGAAAAGTCTATCTCTCTCCACCTAGAACACCAATGTGACATCTCTTATAACAGAGTCCGTGTTAGCGCCCTATCCAGCCATGTTTTATTCTCAGCTAATACCATTGTTGAAGGACGACAATGTCATACAGACTGGAACTTCAAACATCCATAAATGTCCTGATGAATTAGAAAGATGTATCTTGGACCCCAAAGAAATAGCTCTCGATCCTACCCATCTAAACAGCAATCTCAGTTACATTCTACCCGATTAACAGAGTGCTGTAATCCAGTTTTGGCGTACTCATGATGTCATTCACATGCACAGTGCTTCACACCAGAACTTATGCTGGGACTCAATTTCAAACACAACTACTACTTGTTCTAAACTCTGTGTTTATCTGAAGTACATTCTCGTGGAAAGGCTTAGATGTTGGTTATGCATTTTCACTATATAATTTAAGGAAATTACAATGTACTAGGATATACATTAAAATAAATTTTAACATATTTCTATATTTCGGCAACGTCATGTTGCCATTTTCAAGAACTTAAGTACAAGACACGTGCACACAGGCACAACAAAACAGTAAGTGAGGAAGAAGTAGGAATGAAGTAGAAATAAATCCACAAATTAGAAAACTCCACAGGCTCCTTAAGAAGGTCACCTCTTGGCCTGTGGAAATCACTAACAAATTAAAACCATATAACTCCATCCCGTATTTATGGACTCCCAAAAATTCACAAGGAAAATGTGCCATTACATCCCATAGTGGATGGCATTTATTCCCCCACATACAAACTAGCTAAACATTTGGCCAAAGCTCTCTCACACTATACTGGCAACACACCTTCATACATAAAAAAACTCAGCCCACTTCAAAGCCAGCATAGAAAACCTTACACTCAAACACATTGACATAATGGTCAGTTTTGATGTCTCCTCCTTATTTACAAATGTCCCACTCAAAGAATCCTTAGAGCTAATCCAAGCTAAATTTCCTCCCGATATCACACCCTATTTCAGTTCACAATGAACTCAGGCTATTTTGTTTGGCAAGGAAAATTCTACAAACAAATAGAGGGGACAGCCATGGTTCTCCACTCTCCCCACCCTTGGCCAACTTTTATATGGAGACTTTTGAAGAGGAAGCCTTAAACTCTGCCCCACAAAAACCAACCATTTGGCTTTGCTATGTAGATGATGTATTCGCTATTTGGCCACATGGCTCTGATGCACTCCTCTCCTTCTTAACACACTTAAACAACCAACACCCAGAATCAAATTCACCCTGGAAGAGGAAAAAAACAACTGCATTCCTTTCTTAGACACACTAGTCACCTGCCAGCCTGATGGAACCTTGGTTTTCTCAGTATATAGAAAACCCACCCATACAGGCAGATACAGTCACCAACAATCCCCCCCCCCAACAATATGGAGTCATTAAGACACTACACAACAGGGCTAAACTTATCTACTTGAATGACAATGCCCTAACCACAGAACTAAACCACATTCTCAACACTTTCTCATCCAATGGCTACCCCCCCCCAAAAAAAAAATCCAAAAAATATTGGAACCAGTAAACCACAACCTCCTCCTCCCTCCCCCCCTCACAACAAGGATTATTCTAAATCCATCACCATATCCTACATCCGAGGCACCTCGGAAAAAATCACAAAAATCTTAAAAAAACATAACTTAACTTCTTGTTACAGACCATATAAAAAATTGGCATCCCTTATCCGCTCTACTAAAGACCAACCTCCCCCCCCCCCCTAGACCTACCTGGTGTATACCAGGTCCCTTGCAGCTGTAAGCTGTCTTACTTTGGCCAAACAGGCAGGACAGCAAATATCAGAATTTCAGAACACAAGGACTATATCCGTTTTCACCAATACAGCCATTCTGGTCTTGCTGACCATGCACTGGATACCTGCCATAGAATACGGTGGAAGAAAGGCAGGATAATACACCGTAGCAAATACAGATATGAAAGGCTTTTCATGGAATCAGCTTCAGCCCTAAGAAACAATCCAAACCTCAACAAATTTGGCTGCATGAGACTTCCTCAAATTTGGGAAACCTACATTAGAAGACCTACAGCCCAATTGCCCAAGAATACGAACATTGCCTGCTAGAGGGCACCATCAGGATTTTAGGAGAAATAATAGCTTCCTACTTCTTCCTCACTTACTGTTTTGTTGTACCTGCATGCACGTGTCTTGTACTTAAGTTCTTGAAAATGGCAACGTGATGTTGCCGAAATATATTAAAATTTATTTTAATGTATATCCTAGTATGTTGTAATTTCCTTAAATTATATAGTAAAAACATCTAAAGTACAATATATTTTTAAGATGTTGTTTTCTCCATGGTACTGTACTTACCTGACGAAGTCAGCATTTCCGATGAAACTAGTGGTGAAACCTTATTAAATCTCTTATATTTTTTCTCGGTGTTTAAGTCAGTTAATAATTATAAACATATATATATATATATTCCTGATAATGACCTTGAAGTAAAGGTCAAACATTGAGTGTTATTTTATCTCAGTTTAAGTAAAGTAAGAGTTCTAACATGGTACTTGTCTCCATAATCCTACACAGTAAACAGGATTTAATTTTATAGCATATAAAAATTTTTGCAAGTGCAACAAAAGTTTACTTACATCTAACAGATGTCCAGTTTTCATGGACCACACAAAAATTTCAAAAGAATCCTGTGATCCAGCACAAACAATTTCACCACTGGGATCCACACTGAGGCAGAAAAACTGTACAGGGCGTGGAGACGTGAAAGTTCGGAAGTTTCTATACCTATTTATCATAAATATATTATAAAATTAATTATATTAAACAATACAGCAGTCAAAAAACATCTCTGATTACCACTGCCTTCAATGATTTATTAGATGGCTCTTTTAGTAGAAAACACAGTCTTTATCATTATTATCTAAAAAGAAAAGAACACGAGGAGCACAATGCTGTAATAGAACCATAAAAAATAATAAAAGCATATCATTCAAATTTAAAAAATAACTAAATAACAAAAATTATTATAATTTGAATGCAAGCCTTCCTCCCTCATTCCACCCAAAATTCTCAACAAATATTCAAGTCTCAGCTCTCCAACAAGTGTTCCAAGGCAGTTCATGAAAAAAATTCAACATATTAAAAATTACTTGAGATCAAAATTCACCATTGCACTTAGCATATATCACAGTTTGTAACAACTGCAAAAAACCATCAGTAAATCAAAATTCAATTTCGAAAGCATCAAATGCCTCGAACTTTTCTCCTGTTCTAATGGCAATCGAGCCTTCTGGTCAGTAGCCAAAATCACTGATGTAACATTTGGCCACCCATGATTCTACAGTGCTAACAACTAGATGGTACTATTGTGACATCATCCAAAGACAAGGTTGACTTACTGGCATCATACTTCTCTTCCAATTTCTGAATTGATGATCATGACAAAGTACTTGCTGTCCCCCCCCCCTTACATGCACTACCAGAACTACTCACGCCATGCTGCCTCTAATTTGTGACCAGAAAGAAATCAGAAAAACTCTGAATAACTTGGATGTCTGGTCCTGACAGCACATCGCCTATTGTGCTGAAAACTTGTTCTTCAAAATCACCTATTCTGTATTGCATCTTTAATCTTCCCTACTTGACTAGCATCTATTCTACAACACGGAAAAAAACCTGCATTCAGTCCTTTTCAAAGGGTGATAAAAGTCAGCCAATAAATTACATCAAATTTTTCTCACTTCTATTCTTTAAAAAACTATAGAGAAGGTCATCAACAGCCAACTTCTACACTATCTGGAGGTCACTTAATTAGTTAATTAACTAATTAGTGACCAACAATATGGATTCTGCCACTTTCAATCCACAGATGATCTCCTAGCATTTATCGCCCACCCCTGAACTTAAGCCATGGATAGGTTTGTAGAAACTCACATGGTCACACATTTCTAAAGTATTTCAACAGGTTTCGAATGGAGGTCTGCTCAGCAAACTACCATCCTATTGTATGCTTTCAACCTATTGCAGATGGTTCATCAGATTCCTCTCTGGTTATTTATTGTGCATCAAGTTAGATATTTCCTCTTCAAGTATCTCAGGGCTCTTTATTCTCCTCCTTCTCCACTTCTGCTTGCATTCTATCTACACCTGCACATAAATGACCTGCTTTCACTGACTTCAAATCCTATCCATGGCTATGGTGGTGACAGTACACTCCACTCTTCCTTCTCATTCAACAGACCTTGTCCTGTCCAATCATAGCCTCAAGATCCTCCATAATAAATGCTGATCTCCTCACTATTCTTCAATAGAGTGAATATAACCTTATGACCTTCAACACTATTAAACCATAATCCTGTATAATTTCCTGTAAGAAAGATCTCATGTCACTTCCCTTTATTTTTGATAACACTCAGATATCAAAACCTAATCAGATTTTGCTTCTTGGCTGATCTGCATTCTATCTGATATGCACTTCCAGCCTTTCCTGGCACAAGTATATCTTAGCTATAACGTCTGCAGATGCCAAAAATATTTTGTATACTTTTCTGTGCAAGGCATTACTTTTCACCTAAACAACTACCACACTGTATAAACCACAAATATACCCAAACATGGAATTCTGCTCACACATTTGGGGTGGTGCACCCACACCTTAAGTTTTGCTAGTATTGCCTGATGATATTCAGAAGAGTACAATCAGATTACTTGATAACCCTTCTCTCATGAAGTGTCATTCCAGTCCCCCTCTCTCACAGCCATTCAGTCTCTGCCTTATGCTTCTTCTTCTATAGGTATTTTCATGGTCAATGCTTTGTTGAATTTGCTACTATCATTTCTCCCCTTTCTTAAACAATTGGAAGAACAAGAGTAGCTGCTAGTCAACATCCATTTACCATCTCATCCACCTTTAAACTTATCAATCCAACTTCTTCTCCTCTTCCTCCATTCCATCTACCTCTGTCCTCTGGAACACCTTCTTTCACTCAGTCTTCCCCAAAGACTGACTGAATGTCCTTCAGCTATTCAAAAAGATGCCAAACAAATTTCTTTTTATTCTCTTATCGACATTCAGAAATGATGTGCTATAGGTTTTGTAACCTTTCATTTGTGGGTCAGATCTAAAAAAGAAAGAAAGAAAGAAAAGAAAATAGCATGAAAAGAAAACTGAATCACTTATTTTAACTATTAATTATAACCATAAAATTTAACCATTCACCTTTCTCAAATAAGACTTTCATTAATATGTACACATACATACATAACCAAAATCAAACCTGAGAAACTTGTCATACTTTTTTCAGTAAGTTATTTGTGACCAGGGTCACTTAAGAGTCTGAGCCAAATAAATGGAAGAAAACCTCTAAGCGGCCTATAGAGAATTGACTGAGAAGATTTCAGATCGATTGTCCAATCCTCATATTCCTAGTGCACCTTGTTAGTAGGTAAATCCACTTGGATACTGAACGAACAAGAATAATACCAATTTGAGACTTGACTGATCAAATTTTTGTAATGACTGAAACTACTAATTTATATAAATTATGATATAGCATAATCAGCTATTATACCACTGAGGCATGATAGCTGATTATGCATTACAAGATCTTCCCAGACATTTTCATCAGAATGAATGAACAAGTTCTGATGAACTTGTTCCATATACTGGAACGACCTCGACAGAAATGAAGATATGCACCATCAATTAAAAAGCATCAATGGAAGAGTAAAAGCTAACAGAGGAACTGCAGAAATACCATGATGACATAATTGGTCTACTGCAGTAAAAGAAAACTAAAACAAGTCAGACCTTTTTTTAATAATAGTCATTCATTAATTAATGAATAAGCCAGTCATGATGTGGATATGCCACATGATGCCTGGGTAAATAGGTGAGGGTTGAGTGAAGGGCTAGTAACCCATCCTCGTAAAAAAGTGCTTTGCTATGGAAACCAGGATCGCAGAAATATCTGACCAAAATATAATATTAAATGAAGAAAAACTATTTGGAGCCAAAAAAAAACACAAATTGCATGTTGGAATTGAACAGTATGTATGATAAATCAAAAGCAGCCAATATAGCCAAAGAAATGAAAGACTACAAAATTGATATAGTGGGAATAAGCGAGACAAGATGAAATGGACAGGGACTGATCCAGTTGAGTTCAGGAGAAACAATAATATATGCTGGAAACAAAGATGAGGATAGCACACAAAAAAAAAGGAAGTAAAGCAAGAGCTGCAATGATAGAATGGGTACCAATTACAGAAAGATGCATAAGAGTAAGATTTAACTCAAGATTCTATAAAGTGTCAATTATAAATGTATATGCACCAAAGAATAATGCAGATGAAAAAGAAAAATGTGAATTTTATGATATATTACAAAAAACAATAGATGACACAAATCCTAGAGATATAATTTAGTAATGGGGGGTCAAAATGCTAAAATAGGAAATGACTGTACCTGTAGAAAAATGATAATGGGAAAAGAACATATAGGAAATATAAATGAAAATGGAGAGATGTTATTGGATTTCTTCATGGTGAATGAATTAGTAAGAGGAGGATCCATCTTCAAGCACAGAAATATACATAAAGTAACATGGAGAACACCAGATGGAAATATGTATAACCAAATTGACCTTATAATGATACAAAGAAAATGGAGAGGTTCTCTTTTGAACATGAGAATCTGCAAGGAAAGAGCAAGAGAGGTAAATCAGAGTAAGCTGGTGGAGAGGAGTAGAAGATTACTTTGGGAAGAGCTGGACACAGATAGAGAGAAGCACAAAACAGTCAGATGGAACTCTGAGGTCGAGGCCCTATGATTCCAATGGAGTGAAGAAGAAGAAGAAGTAAGTAATCAATGAATCAAAGAAAGGAGGGAGTAGCTAGCATATTAGGTGCTGCTAAACATGAAGATCAAGTTCTTGAATGGTAGGCAGTCCAGTAAAGTGATAGGAGCAAATTTCAAAATGAGAACTGCAGATATTTTAGTATGGTCCCATTGCAGCTACCAGTAAAGGAATTTTTTGAATCATTCATCATAAATAGCAGTTGACATAATGAAAAAATACAAGTTGATTTATCTTGGAAACCAAACAGCACAGCACAGTAGGAAATAAATCTAAGGCATACAGAATTCTGTAATCTGGAAAAACTGGGAAAAGAGTAGGGCTAATAATAAGTAGCTACTGGGTTTCTGCTATGGACTAATTATTACAAGCATCGTGTTCCACCATAAAAATGCACAAAAATTTGATATGGAGGGAACACCTGCAAAAAAAAAAGAAAAGTATTTTTGATTAGACTGTCATTGAAAATGATACATTTAGATTCTGATGAGCAGGATAAAAAATATATATATACATTGCACTGCAAAGGAAAAGGTGCATCTGCTAAAGTTCTAAAAAAATCAAAGTTGAACAACTTCCAAATGTGAACTATAGACTGAAATATAATAATATTATGGGGGGGGGGGTTTGAAGCAGAAAGTTTAAAAACAAAAATCAACTCACAGTAACTAAATAATAAAATCTAAAGAAAGCAATACTTCGGTGAATTTGAGCAGCTTGTCTGCAAAGACTGAAAAATCAGCATTTTACAATGGGTATAGGAAGTTTTAAAAAGAGGTCTATTAAAAGAAGAAGAAATAATAAGGAAAGTGCTAACTAGCAAATCAGCTTGTGCTCTTAGAGATAGATATAGAAAAAAAAATGTAGGAGAGCTAATTTATGTGTAAAAGTAGTTAAACAAAAGTCATATGAAAATCTTGGAAAGAATATAAAAGATAAATATAATAAAAGTGACAAAATGTTTTTTCTATCAACAATTTTCTTCCAAACTGGTTTATTATTATGTGTCAGCTTTCTGATTTGATTAGTTCTTGTTTTTTAATCTTCAAAAGCAGTCCTAGTTTTTGGTACTATTTGAATCTTATTCCTGAAAGACTGAAGGTCTACTACGTCTACTACCCTGCCATTTTTGCTTCAAACATTTGTCTTGCTAATCCTTCATCTCCTATTCTGTTTAATTAGTAATACTATCTTAGATTTAGCTTTGATTACCCAAAGATTAATAATTCTGATAAAATTGTATTGGTCAGCATTATATGAATAAGTGATAGAAGTGATAGATGCTTTTCATCCACTGGTAGACAAAAACTATCATCTATCATTTAGCATCCTGCTTATTGGAGGTAAGAAGGAACTTAAAGGTACCATGTTTAGTAGCACTTTCATGAAACATTATTTAAGAAATAATGAAACAACCTTCTTGACTAAGAAACACTGTTGAAGTGACACATCGTTTTATCCAAAGAGAACACCAAAACCATGCCAATGCTAGATTTTTACTTAACAAATAGCTAGTTGCAGGGGTATAATAAGAACTTGTTATATTCCTATGATTATTAAATAAGCTTTGTTGATATTAACACCTCAACCAGCCATGATGTCTATAGATGTCCAGCAAAATCTGGATACGATTCTGTAACACCTATTGAATAACATGGACAAGAAGTGCAATTTGGTCTCACTATTTCATCCACCATGGCCGGTAGCGAGGTTAAAGCATATATACCAAAGGTAATATTTATTTGATCAGAAGGCCATATATTTCTTTATCTGCATATCTTCATCAATTTTTTTTAAACTTGCTATTAAAACCACAAATGGTATTTTATGAAGTCATAAGAATTATTATAATTTTTTTATTATTTTTATTTATTTATTTTTTAGTTGCAGTTTTTTATAGTTACAAATATCCTTTTCCTCGGTTATAAGATAATGTTACTGGAAATATAACATGGCAAAGCTTATTCTATTACAAACAAATCCAATCTTTGCATTCTACCTTGTAATCAATTGTCATTACCATGGAAGATGGTCTGTAAGTTTGAGACTGAAATATATGGCCTTCTAATCAAATAAATATTACCTCTGCCTTGTGTTTTTGCATAAATATTTCATATAACTATGTGATAAATTTCTCTAAAAGAAAGAATACCAAAGGAAAAACTGTTCAAAACACTACATCTGTATAGTAAATGGAACTGTATTGAATGATATAAAGCTCATAAGCTGAAAATTACCAGTCAGAATTCAAGGTAGAGAGAGAGAGAGAGAGAGAGAGAGAGATGGTCTGAAGTTAAATCACATGTAAATCAAGAACTCTATACAGTTTATAATATATCTATATGGATTACACACAGTCTTTAGCTCAATTGATAATGCTCTTTGGAAAGAGCTAAGTAGAATCCCCTTACAAGTACTTTTCAGTTGAAGGGTGAGCTAGCCAGTCAGTCTCATTTGGAGGTGATGTCAGGTTTTTCTTCTCTTCCTGGAAATTCAGGTTTTTCATCCCATAAGACAGACAACCTAGCCTGAGAACAGAATCAACCTCCTTGTCACAGCCAGGTTATAATAGGCCTATCCAGAGATGAGACAAAACAAGATGATATGAGGTGGACTACATTAAAGCAATATTCTCATAGAATATTGAATATATTCTATGAGTTGAATATATTTAAGTTACATGGGAGAAATCAGCCAAAATATCAAGTAGCAGTACAAGACAATGTTCAAATAAATTTCAACATATACAACTGAGAATTGAATTGGAAATAAAACAGCTGATCAAAGACAGTTGTCCACAGATAATGAGTCCTGAGGAAAATTAATGGGCAGCTACTACAATGACAAAACCATATTCAAGATGAAGATATTAGAAATAAAGCAATATTAAATCTGATGTCAACATACGAGTTAAGTGCTCAGTTTTTTTTTACTTTGCATAGACGATATTAACCAAAACCGGCTGCAAGTTTTCAAGTCTTAAGCCAAATTAAATTTATTACAGAAGTTCTCTAATGAAAATCAGCACAGATTTTCATTAGAGAACTGCTGTAACAAATTTCAATGCTATGGACATGACAAAAGATATGAAAACAGGCAGGAAGACACTAAATTAAATTTGTTACAGAAGTTCTCTAATGCAAATCATCACTAATTTTCATTAGAAAACTGCTGTAACAAATTTCAATGTTATAGACATCACAAAAGATATGAAAACAAGCAGGAAGACACTAGTTAACTGCATTCATAACAGTGAATATATGGAAAAAAGTAAAACATTTGAGATATTGGATAGCATTTTTAATGGAGATGTTAAATTAAACATGCAAAATAGAAAAGAAAATAAATAAGACTAGTTTTGTAAGGAGCCAGTTGAATATATTTAAGTTACGTTGGAGAAATCAGCCAAAATATCAAGTAGCAGTATAAGATAATGCAGTTGTATATGTTCAAATAAATTTCAACATATACAACTGAGAATTGAATTTAAAATAAAACAGCTGAACAAAGACAGTTGTCCACAGATAATGAGAGTCCTGAGGAAAATTAATGAGCAGCTACTACAATGACAAAACCATATTCAAAATGAAGATATTAGAAATAACTTGCCATTATTAATATTCAGAAATGTGTAACCAAAGCTATTTGAAGATGGTTAAGGCTATGAGGCCATTATGCCTGTTAATTGCATTTGTTTTCTTCTGGCCTGTTTTTTAGGAAAAAAAAAAAGAACTCTAATTTTTCAGGGAATTGAAGAGGGCATTGTCACTTAAAGAATATGATTTCTTGTCAACTATAATATACTTTCAAACCCAAAAGACATACCGCTGCAATCTCATATCTTGAGTATAGTTGACCATTTTGCTATTTATATGTGGGAAAATGACACTGAGATTTCTAACATAGAAACAACTCTCAGTATCTCCACTTGTCTGGCTCCTACCAATAAGACCTCAATAAAGGTTGAATCCTGTTTATGTCTAGCAATGATTCTTATCATCATGTATTGTATTATACATGTCCTTTAAAAGAAGTGTGCTGCTCAATATGAGATATGAAAGAAAATCTGATATGAATTAAACTGCTCTCCATATATAAATAGCTTTGTCATGAAGATATATCATGTGCAAACTTTTATTTGTTTATGCTAAAGTAAAAATATAGATGAAATTGAAAGTTTGCATCCATATTTTATTCTATTCTTGAATGAATATGCCATTATATTCTTGTGAATATAATTTCTAGTCAGATATAAGATAGTTACAATCATACACAACTTGCACTTACCTGTTTAAATCAAAGGCTCTCACAGTACCATCCAATGATGAAGATAACATAACTTTGCCATTCTTGGTAAAGACAACTCCTGTGATACCAGATATATGTTCAACAAATGTAACAAAACAGAACCCTGAACTTGTGCTCCAAACCTTCACCTAAAAAAAAAAAAATCTTCATTTAACTATTGATAGCACCACACATTACAGTTAACAGATTACTGCTATAAAACTTTGTTTGAGAATGGGAAATGTAAGTGAACTGTGATGTATGAGATAAAATAAGATGGATACTTACATAAAATAATTAACTATTTATTAGCATATAAAATTTTCACCAATGTTTCATAAGCATTCTCAGTAAGAAAAATCCTAAAAATCTTACTCCAGTCATCAAACTTCTCTTATAAAATGAATGAAGTGAGGTAACTGGAGGTACTTTTTTAGAATTTTACTAGGATCAACCTTAAAGAAAGTTCCCTGGTCATAAGAAATAGTAGAGATCTCATTTAGAAGAAAACTCAAATTTTCAAACTGTAAAATAAACTGATTTTTTGAACAAACACATGTAACTTACAGAGGCTCCAAATTCTGTTTATGTTTATTTTGTAAAACTCATGTAATTTACAAGCACTCTGTAGCACAGTTGGTAATGGAAATGTCCTTTGAATGGAAAGAAAAATCTAAATTTGAATTCCATCTAGGCACGAGTAATTTTTATAAGAACTTTTCAGCTGAAGATGAGTTAGTCAATGTCTCATATGGAAATAGGATATTTCCTCTGGAAACTCAACTTTTTTCATCTTATAAGACAGATGAAACTGTCCAGAGAATACATACAGTTGACAGACAGTACTTCAATAGAACATGAAGGCATTGCTCTATCACTATTACTTAGGTTTCTATGAAGTCAAATTCCTTGGCTGTACTAAGCCATTGGGCTTAACATGTTATGTGTGAGATGAAATGTAATTTATAGAAATAATGCAAAAGGTACACTCCAGGCCAAACTGTCTTTTTGTTAATTTGAAGAAATTAACCCTACAAGCTTGCAGTATTGGAAAATCAGACTCCATGCACATATGAGGCAGGTTCCAAGTTTCCAGCCTGACAAACAAAATTTGCGCTGTGAGTGACAGATAGTACCATTTATGGGAACCTTAGTGTACCAGTTTGAACTCTCTATCTGCATCATTCAGTTGGAGGTACTCGTTTGACTAATACTTGGCATGCTAAGTGGCTGTAATGTTAAAAATTGTGTACTCTGCTGTGATAAAGTTTTTTGCCATAGAAGAGCTTTCTCCAAGTGCTATCAAACAGCAATTGGATGATGTTTATGGGGAAACATTTCCTTCATATTCTATATTCTTCATATACTGTGAAGGAATGGGCTAAACAGTTTCACCTAGGAAGAGAGAGAGAGAGCATTGAAGATGATCCTCATGATGGTCGGCCTGTGGAAGTGATGACTGAGGAAAATGTCTCTCTTGGTGAGGAGGAACTGCTCAATGACAGATGGCTGAAGCTCCAAGAAATCTAAGCAAAGGTTGAGACTTTCTACAGCTGTTTTTCGCATCATTCATGAGAACCTTCAATTGACAAAGGTCAGTGCAAAGTGAGTGCTCCAACTTCTCTCTTCGATTCAGAAGGAGCATCATGTGACCTGTTCCTGAAAGTTTTTAGACTTCGCCAAGGGAATCAGAGAGAAGTGCTGGAATTGCCACTATTATCACTGGGGATGAAACCATAAGCCAAGGTCACTCAGTCCACCAAGAAGATTATGGCAACCATCTTTTGGGACTGCTAGGGAATTCTCTTGATCGACTTTAAGGAAAAGAATACCATTGTTAATGCAGAATATTATGTTTCAGTCCTGCACAAACTGTGTGACAACCATAAAGGAGAATAGACAAGGAATGCTGAGTCATGGTGTTTGCCTGCCTTCACGACAATGCTCCAGTCCATATGGCTATTGTTGCGAAGGCTGCAATGAAGGACTGTGGCTTCCAGGAGATTTAACACCCACCCTGCAGCCCAGATCTAGCATCCAGTGACTACTACCTCTTTTCGAAACTGAAGAAAGACCTTCAAAGAAGAAAATCTGCAGATAACAATGAAGTGAAGGATGCAATTTTAGGCCATTTTGCAGACAAAAGTACAGACTATTTTTTCAAGGGCATAGAAATGTGAATTCAAAAATGTGAAAAGTGTGTTGAAGTAAGGGGAGATTATGTTGAAAAGTGACACAGTTGTTTTCTTTCTATCACCTCTAAAAGTTATTCAGACCAGAAACTTATGGAACCACTTTCGTACTGCACTTCAACTGATGTAATCTGCCAATAAAAGTGGGATTAGAGGAGATAACTAGAGGGGGAGAAAAGTAGAAATTAAGATTTTGTGTCGGCATAATTCATCATAGTGTCACATTACTCATTTCTCATTATGATTTGAAGTATAAAAGTAATTTGTGAGCACTGTGATTCTGGTAATAATATATTTTATGATGAATTCTTCCTCTTAAATCTGGATTTTTAAAAAAATATACAAATTATCTTGTGACAATTTCCATGGTATTCACTTTAAAACATGCACACACCCATATATTTATTCATTCATTTAAAACTGAAACCATTTAATGATATGATACAAAAGTATTATACCTTAGTTAACCAATCATTGAATGAGTTTGCATGTCAAAAGACTTGTGGAAACAGCTGTGTAAACTTGCAGTCAGTTAGCCATACCTTGTTAGAATAAGTGGATAGGATCAGAAAATTATGTAGTTCTTTTATGACCATGCTTCCAAATAATGAAAATATCTTTATCAAAGAAATTTAAGAAAGTTTACTTTGACAGCAAACTGATTTTGCATTGTGACCAAATCATCTATTTCATAAACTAATAAGAACAGAATCACAGTTTCCCCACATAGCCACCAAATTCACCAAATTAGTAGCTCATAGTGTAAGTGATCCCATCTAATAGTTTGTAAATGCACATCCCTGAGTGTCAAAATAACACTGTTCTAATTAATCAGAAAAAGTTAACAGAAATGTTGAATTCATGTTTTTGGGCTTGATGAATTCAACGTTCCTGTTATTGGGAAAAAGAAATTCAAGCAAGAATATAAACAGCTTCTATCTACCTGAGTGACATAGCATGGCAGCATGAAATAAATTGTTGGCATGAAATAAATATGTTAGAGAAGAAAGGGAGTAATGGCAAAAAACAAAAAGTCAAAAGAAAGGGATTTATGTGCCAACTAAGAAAGTTTCCTTATGCAGAATACATGGAAAGTTTCTGCCCGGTCTCTGACATGAAACAACAATTTGAAACAGTCTGTCACACAGTGAAACCTTAATCAGAAGTGATAACAAAAGGTTAACATATAAACTCAAGAAAGGGTCTGTTGTCTTTGAACTATTATAATACAAAGGCAACTCTGATGCTGAAGTTGTATTCTCACAAGCTTGCTGGTTCCCTGAAAACACTCCTCAAATATACATATCAGAACTAATCTTTAAAGGTATGGCATAACTATAAAACAACAAAATTACATAATAACCACAGTAATAAATTTTAATGAAAGTACAGATATTGTGTTTAATACAAAATATCTGTACTTTCCAAATATCAGTATAAAATATCTGTAATTTTGTTGTTTTACATATCAGAACTAATGATGATATACAAGGATGGTCTGAAAAGTTCTCAGCCTCAACCATAGATAGCAACACTATTGGCAAGATTTTTTTTTTCTAAGTTGGTACATCTGTCATAAACATCCATGTGAAATTGCAGGTCATACCATCAAGTATAGGTAATCCTCATATAATGCGGATGTTAGGTTGCCATGTTATATAAACCGCGTTATGCGAGATTCAGATCACATAGAAAAAGTAGGGCTATGTTCCGAAATCCTTTTTTTTTTAATTATATAAACAATAATGGCATATCCAACAAAAATATTTTTTATTTAATTCAGGTAATTCATGCAAGTTACGAAAACATATAAACTATTAAACAAATACATAGTATAAACTTATAAAAATTACAAATTTTACGTAAACTTCATTGCGCATAATGCATAAATGTTTCAGGCAAAATAAAATAAAGTGCATATTTTAATCGTTATCGCTATCTTCAGAAATAACATTTCATAGATGTTCTTTATTTATGAGTGACCAGACGTCATCATCACTTGAAATCTCTTGGATATCATTTGTATAATTCTCATTGCATACTTCAGCTGGTTTAGTTTTCAAGAAGTCAGTAATAAGACCTTGCTTACCACTATGCTGCAATTTTTTATTAAGTTCATAATATGGAGCTAAACAAATATCCAATTGTCTTGTGAATTTTCGAAGTGCTCCATTGAATGATCATTATCTGTAAAATAACTTCCTAACTTTCTTGCCAAGTAAAATCCTTCTGCTAATTTCTTTAAACTGAATTCTTTAATGGATTCATCACAATCAGAATCTTCAGCAGAACTTTCTCTGCTATTTGGTTCGACATCATCTATTAATTGTACCAGTTCTTCCTCATTTAAATCTATTTCCCCATCAATTAATTCACTAATTTCATTGTCAACAATCGCAAAAGCCTACTAAGTAGCCATTACTATAAAAATAATTTTTTTACATAAAAAACATTACATATTGTACATAACTCACCAGAAAATAAAGATCAGCTTAAGATTAACACACTGATGATTTTTAATGTGCTTTACTGGCAGAAAACTAAGACAATTTTCAATAATGAACACTTTATATGGCAAACAACTGACGTACATTAGCTAAAGGGTATTTCCCCTAATACAAATTTGCAAATTTAATGAAGATGAAATTTTATTTTTAAGTCATGTGGTGAAAAATATATGAAAGATAAAGGGTTATTACAATTTGTAGAATGCATTATATCGAAACCGTTTTGTATAAGTACCATGTTATACGAGGGTTACCTATAGTTTGTTTTATACAGTTGTCTGAAGCAAAAGTGTTGTCTGTATCCAGTGAAATTAATAAAATCAAGTATCGTGTGGTTATAAAATTCTTTGTAAAAGAAGGTTTAACACCAAAAGAAATTCATTTAAAGTTCATAAAAGTTTATGGGCACTCTTCTCCTTCGTTTTCGACAATTAAGAAATGGGCTGCTGAGTTTAAATATGGCCGTACCAGCCTTGAAGGTGATCCACGTGAAGAACGTCCAAAAAGTGTAACACCACCAGAAATCATTGATCAAGTGCACGATATGGTATTGGATGACCAAACAAACCTATAGTTTGTTTTATACAGCTGTCTGAAGCAAAAGTGTTGTCTGTATCCAGTGAAATTAATAAAATCAAGTATCGTGTGGTTATAAAATTCTTTGTAAAAGAAGGTTTAACACCAAAAGAAATTCATTTAAAGTTCATAAAAGTTTATGGGCACTCTTCTCCTTCGTTTTCGACAATTAAGAAATGGGCTGCTGAGTTTAAATGTGGCCGTACCAGCCTTGAAGGTGATCCACGTGAAGAACGTCCAAAAAGTGTAACACCACCAGAAATCATTGATCAAGTGCACGATATGGTATTGGATGACCGGCGAGTAAAAGTGTGTAAAACTGCTGAGACTATACGCATTTCAAAAAAATGTGTAGGATATATTTTGCATGAAGAATTGCAAATGAAAAAACTTTGCGCAAGATGGATGCTGCACTTGCTCACAGAAGATCAAAAACGCATAGATGAGACTTGGATTCACCATTACATACTACAATCCAAACAGCAGTCAAAACAGTGGACAGAAGCCAGTTGTCCAGCACCAAAGAAGACAAAGTCGGTTCCATCAGCAGGAAAGGTGTTTTGGGATGCTAAAGGCATTTTGTTTATTAATTATCTTGAAAAGGGTAAAACAATAACTGGGGAATATTATTCCGATCTTTTAACCTGGTTTGCAGAAGAAAAAAAATCATCTTTCATCAGGACAATGCACCTGCCCACAAAGGTGTTTTGGCAATGGGAAAATTAAGAGATCTGCATTATGAATTGTTGGAACATCCACCCTATTCCCCAGATTTGGCTCCCTCTGACTTCTAACTCTTCCTTGCTGGTCAATGTTTTTTCTTCGAATCAAGAGGTGATTGCAGCTGTAGAGGAGTATTTTGCAGATCTTACTGAGAACCACTACAGGGACAGGATAATGGCACTGGAGCATCGCTGGAATAAATGTATTAGTCTTAAGGGAGATTATGTTGAAAAATAAAAATAATTTTGAAATTATAAATTCGTTTTTTCATTGTTAGGCTGAGAACTTTTCAGACACCCTCGTACATATATGTTTATGATGGTTACAAACCTTACTATCATCTCCACCAGTAGCTAGATACTGGCCATCTGGAGAATATGCCACACAATTCAGGTTATTAAAATGACCCTGCTGCTTCATTACAAAAGACTCACTCTGCCATTCCCAGACAATCAGCTGGCCCAATCCTGAACTTCCTAAGGCTATCCAGTCACCAGTAGCATTGAATGCTACAGATGAGATCTCTTGCTCAGCAATCCTAATAAAAGAGGAATAAAACTGTTTAATGTTTATAAAATAATTATGCAATGCAAAATTGTCCATGGTTTCTTAATTAATAGTTACTGGACCTAAAGTGATTATTTTATCTGTAATTAGCATCCAAAAGAACTAATGCTTATTAGCTAATTTGCCCTAACTTAATCTCCTTTCTCTAGCAAAACAAGAAAAATTAAATTTTTATGCAATGGCAATTTGTTTTCTAAAAAATAACGTTCTTGAAGATTAATTCACATTAAGCTCATCCCTACTTTTCTCTGAAGAGCAACCTCAGCAACCCATATTCAGCACTGATGTGCTGTTGATTTTTGTAACATTTTATGTGTGAAATTGATATTAAAAAGTGTCACTCCTGAAGAAATGAATTTTTACTTTTAAAGGCTTTTGAATTCCTGCTGTACAGTTGTAACAATAAACTTATTGTCATGTCCTTTTAGTTAAAATAAAAACAAGGTAAACTATTCAACTCAAGAATTTGTTCATGACTATAATCATACTATTATTATTATGCTAACCGGGTGTCTTCAGTTGTTTCAATTTCACATCTTTCCTAAGGTCAGCACTGCATATGTACATATATGTATATATTTTATATTGATTCCATACATGAGAGGAGGTTAAGAGACCTACAAGCACATCAGTGGCATGTATACAGTGCAGATGAGGACCATGATAGAAGTTTATTGATTTTTTTTTCTTTAATAAAGAACTGCAGGTCGTAGTTGTTTGGGAACAAACACTACATGAGGAAGGATGTTCCAGAAGACGGGGGGATAAAAGAGGAAGATGAGAAGTGGGTTTGGTCTGTTTGTAGTTACACAGTAAAGGGATGAGGGGCAGCAGCTACTTTTGCATTAGCAGATGTAACAGAAAGTGGAGGAATGAAGGTTGCCAATTCACTGGAGCAGTGACCATGTAGAATAGACACAGTGCTGAAACACTGCATCTGTGAGATAGAGACTGAAGTTAATCTGTAAGAGAGGGATCATCAATGAGCCTAAGGGAAGTTTTAGGTGCACCACCCCCAAACATATGAGCAGTATTCTACGCATGGGCAGATTTGGGATTTGTATATAACTAAAAGTTAGTTTAGATGTAAAATAGCTCTTGAATGAAAGAGAATGCCTAGTTTTTTTCATAGTGAGGAGGCCAGCGATGTGATGTGATGTGTTAATGTCAGGAGAGACAGGAGGTAAATGTTAGTACAAGTGAGAGTTCTGATCTTGTCTGGTGATTTATGTATTACTCGGGATAAGGATAAGTGAGTTGAAATCTCTTTTGTAAGAGAAAAGACAAGACTGTGTTTTGATAACACCGAACATAACAAGGTTGTACTTGTTCCTTGAAGGATAGTATGTAGATCAATGTTTAAGGCACTGGTTGTAGATGATCTTGTAGTCTGAGATATCAGAGTGCTGCATGGCTTGTCAAATGAGTACGATGAATGGAGAGTACCATCGTCTGCAAAGCTGTAGATAGAATTAGTAGTGATTGTGAGTAGGTCATTTATGAACAGGAGTAAGAGAGTAGGCTGAATTCAAGGCTCAAGGCTAATAGGATAGAGCCTTGAGGCACTTGAGACTGATTTTTGAAGCTTGAAGAGAAGGAGCCATCAACCATGACTCACAGAAAATGACCAGAGAGAAAGATGGCTACCCAATTACAGAAGGTGGCAAGAAGACCAAAGGATGGCATTTGTCAAGCAAGCCATGATGCCAAACATGATCAAAATCTTTGGAGATGTCGAAGATGACAGCAAATTTCAGTTTATGACTGTTTATTCAATTAAATAACAATTTATGCTAAATAATGAGCTTAATGATCAGCTAATCTCAAAATATGGATATAACTATCCTTAATTTATAATCAATGATTCAGAAGGAAGATCATCAATCAATAGTGTACTTACTGATTAACAAAAGAAATATAATGTAGTTACTATTTTACAAGAAAGATGAAATATCCATTTCTGAACAAGGGTAAAACTTGCTAGTCTGGTTGACTGAGCAGATATATTGCAGGATTGCAATATATCTGCTCAGTCAACCAGAGTCAGTCAATATTGCAGGATTGCAGGCATGAATGATGGTAAATGTCTTTAAATGGTAGACAATTTTTGATGCTTGGTGTGAGATCATTACCACATTTAATGGGGGGCCTGAAGTAGCTTGAAAAAATACCATATTTTGTCTCACGGTACTGAAATGAATGATAAATTTACAAACTTTCATGATTTGTATTAAAAATACTGATATCTGTAAAGAAACCTCTGAAGAAGTGAAGTTTCAAAAGTGATGGTGCAGTCATGACTGAAGGAGCCTACACGACTTAAGGTAGCCTTTTTGGAGATTATGTCTTTTAAACATACAAGATTCCAAAGATTGCTCATGGCAAAGATGGTGTAAACAACTGCTAAGCTCTGTTTGCTTCTTCAGAAGTTTCTTACTATAAACATCAGTTTGTCTTGGTGAGACAAATTGTATTCAATTCAACAACCATCCAAATTCCGATTTTATGCTCCAACTACCATACACAGAGAGGAGTTTGCATCGTTCCACATATTAGAGTGCATAGGTTCAGTCCTGATACTCTGAATTTTTTACTGTAAATAAGAGGAACAGAAATCAACATCACTTTTGATATATGCTTTGAAATCAATGTAATAATATACTAGAAGATTTCTTTAAGAGCTGTAGCATAATAAAAAAAAAAAAAAAACTACTCGATTGCTAGCAAGTATTTAATATAAGAAGAAATATAGAAGGTGTATACAGAATCTCAAATTCAGCTGAAGATAATCATACGATTAATTACTTGAAACAGGAAGTACTCTATATGCTATCATAATATCTAAAAAGTTTTCAAATGACAGCTAAAAATACTAACTTGATAAATGAATTGGTTACATATACTTACGAGAGTGAATGAATAAGATTATAATCTGGCATTTCATGCAATAAAAAGGCACCACAAGAAAATCCAGTAACAAGTATTTTAGATTTTTTATGATAATCAGCTGATGTGAGAGTAACATAACTACTTGCTTTTACCAGATCTTTCAAAAAATGTCTGGAAAAAAATAAATAAATAAAAATATATAATTATAATAAAAATATTCCATTTTTGTTTAAATTTATTACAAAACTCAAAAGTGATAAATAAACCCATTAACCTCATCATTAACTGAACTGCTGCACTGCATTCACTTATTGAGATAAGATGTGGCTACAATGTCCCAAACTTTGGTAGGACTACATGGGCATGTGAAAAATGTAAAAAAGCTTATATGGCTATAATAAAGTGCATCAAAGACAACACAATGTAAATAACAATCACTCAGGTGGAACTCAGAAATGTGATGAAAAAAATCAGGTCTCTCTCTCTCTGCCCAAACTCTGAAAAATCTTATAAAGTCAGCTGGGACAGAGCCAATATACTCTTCTAGTGTAAAATATAAATATCAGCCCTTAGAAACAGTTCTAATGAAAAGCTACAAACTGCCTAAATGATGTCTGAATGAGATGTCCATTTGAGACATAGTGTGTAAAGAATATGATTTCACAATCAATATATGGCTATAATGCAGTGCATCAAAGACAACACAATGTAAATGACAATCACTCAGGTGGAACTTAGAAATTGTCAGGTTAAACTTAGCCTAGTGGCTATGCGCTTCACAACCATATGCCTGGGAAAGGAGTGTCCTGGGTTCGATTCCCGTCATCAATGTGAGGAGCTTAAGGATCTTTCTGTCATCACAGCCAAGTTAGCTGGTTTGGGGTGGACAGCAGGGTTTTTCTCCCCAGTTTATCTGGGGTTTTTCCTCCCGCAAGCAGGCAAACCAGACCCGGGAACACACGCAACTACAGCCATAGAATATACTGGGAGACATAGGGCTAGTCACCTTATCCTCGGGATGGATATGACTTAGAAGGACTTAAGATAGTTCTGTAACAGACCAGTAGGCCTAACACGTAGAAGAGAGAAGATTAGGGATTACTTATTCATTAAAGTATAGTATGCAATTTTATGAGTGAAGTTGATACATTAAAAATGTATCTATGTGTGGTGTGGAAGCTGTTTTGCTAGTATTTAAACTCATGGAGTTAATTTGTTAAAAGTCAGAAAATACAAGTAGGTGCTACCAAAGAAGTTAAAACATAAAAATTCTATCATTTTAGTGTTAAGATGTGGAGAAAATTATGTCAATCTTATTTTGCAAAGTATCTTTACAAAAAAAAAAAAAAAAAAAAAAAAAAAAAAAAAAAAAAGTGTGAGTATAAAGTAGTATTATTTACAATGCATTTCATTATCTCTCTCTCTTTTAAAAGAAAGAAATCCATTTATCTGCCATATTCAGCTGCATTAACAAGAAGCTATCAGAATCACATATCCATCTAGTTAATATAAGATATATACACTATCTACCAATAATTGTCCAGACACTTGAGTAATTTACAAATGATATCAGCAGGCAAAACCTAGTATCAGGTATGTCCACATCTTTGGCTTTGATCACCTCCTGCACCCTTTGAGGGAAGCTTTCTGCCAATGTGCAACAGATATCAGGTGGAATTTGTCTCCATTCCTCCATCAAAGCAGCACTGAGTTTGACGACAAATCGAGGACATGTTGCTCTGGACCTCAATCGCCATTCCAATTCGTCCCACAGGTGTTCGATGGTGTTGAGGTCTGGACTCTGTGCAAACTAGGGCAGTTGTTTAACACCCATTTTTTCATACCATTCCATAAAGCTGCAGCTTTGTGGCATGGGGCATTGTCATCTTGATAGTAACATGGATCATTCCATAAAAACTCCACAGTGTAGGCAGCACCTGATTATCCAGAATACCAGGATACTGAGTTGCTGTCATGGAATCACAAACAACAACCAGTGGTCCCACTCCAAACCAGCTGAATGCACCCCACACCATTACTCCCCCACCACCAAACTTTACTGTGGGTACAACACATTGTAGTGACAAGCATTCACCAGGCTGCCTCCACACCCAAACCCTGCTATCAGAATGGAAACAGGTGAACCTTGATTCTTTGCTCCAGAGTACCTTTTTCCACTGGTCAATTGGCCGGTTCATTCGCTCTTTGCACCAGGCAGATGAACAGCCTTGTTCGTTGCTGTGATGTTCGGCTTGTGCACAGCTGCTCTTCCTTGGAAACATAGTAAATGGAGTTCTTTTCATACAGTATTAATGCCCACCATGGTGTTATTGGCATTCTGGAACTTATCACGAATGGTCTGTGCCAACTGTCACCAGTTTTTGTGTACCATCCATTTTAACACCCTCCTATCCTTGTCGGTCATTTTCAGTGGCCACACTGGACGTTTCCCTGCACTAATGATGCCTCCATTTGTTGATCACATCACCAACTGTTGATTTTTGGATGCACCAGTTGAGCAGCAACAGCACATATGGACATGCCACCAATGTGACAGCCAGTGATGAAACCTCTCTCTCGAAGTCGCTGAGTTCATGTCATGTTGCCATACCACCTGTATTCAACTGTTACAATGAAATACTGCTTGCTAGTATCTATCTATCTATCTATATCTACAGGGTGTTCGGGATAAATTTGACATATTTATAATTAATTATATTTTTCCGTAAGTTACATGTATTAACACACACTTCTCTTCATTTAAAAGTTTGGACCCTTCTTCATTCACATACAAGATGTCAGAAAGGATGGATAGCTGGAACCCACCTGAATCATGGAAGAGAATAACTTGTATCATGATGATTCGTGCCCGCCATCAAAATAAGGATATTACGACTGCTGCCCAATGCTCCCTGAATACAGTAAAAACAATCAGGCATGAACTAGAGACTTGCAATGGTGACTACGAGGATGTAGCAAGAAGAAAGATCCCTAGCAGACGATCTGATTGCGTTCGTACAGCAGAATTCCTCGCAAATCTGCAGGAACAGGTGTTGAAGAACCCTGGCATTGGAATTCGGGCTTTGTTCGTGGAGTTGCTAACTGTAGTCAAGCCCTGGATAACAAGGGTAGCCAATGGTAGGCCGTATGTATGGCAGCAGGATTCGGCCCCTTGCCACACCTCTGGGAAAAGTCAAAAATGGTTGTCTGAAAATTTCTACGACTTCACCAGTCCAAATGTTTGGCCTCCAAACTCCCCAGACCTTAACTCCATGGATTATTTTGTATGGGGCGCAGTTGAAAAAGACACCAATCGCACTTCCAGTAATACAAAAGCCCAGTTAATGGATAAAATTAAAACAGTTTTTGCGGCCCTTCCCAGGGAGACTGTAGCATCAGCTTGTTCGAGGTTCCGAAGCAGAATTGAAGCTGTGATCGATGCTAATGGTGGTTATTTTGAGTAAATCTTGTTGATAGTATTGTAATTAACTCTGCCTGTAATGTTTTTTTGTCAATTCATTAAATTTAATAGATACAAAGAAGATTTTCTTTTTCCTTACGAAACTGTCAAATTTATCCCGAACACCCTGTATATAAATTGTGACACTAATGACACAGCAGCAATTCATTTCAATTGAAACATCTCTGCTGTGAAATACAGAGGTATAAGACAGGGTGACACAATATTTCCAAAATTATTCAAAGCGTACCTAGAAGAAATATTCAAACTTCTCAATTGGGAAGGGAAAGGTCTGAAGATAAATGGAAGATATTTAAGCCATTTATGCTTTGCAGATGGCATACTTATCTTTACTTCAACTGCACATGAATTACAGACTTGCATCCATGAACTCCAAATGGCTAGCAAAACAGCTGGCCTAAAGATAAACCTAAAGAAGACCCAAGTTATGTTCAATAGCCATGTCCAACCAAAAATAATAAAAATCCATAATGATGAAATTAAACAATAGATCATTACATATACTTAGGACAACAGATATCAATGGATCAAAATATCATGGATGAAATTAAAAGATGCACGATGCTTGGTTGGAAAGCATTTGGAAAATTACATTCAATATTCAAAAGCCAACTATCATTATGCCTGAAGAGAAAAGTTTTTAACCAATGTATTCTTCTTATATTGACATATAGCTGTGAAACATGGACACTAAATGCAAAGAAAATTCAATAATTAAGAACATAATTTAGTATGGAAAGAAGTATACTTGGTATCACAAAACTGGATCGCAAAAGGAATACCTGGATAAGAAATCAAACCAAAGTCTCTGACATCACAGGAAGAGTGAAACATCTGAAGTGGCAATGGACTGGGCATGTTGCTCGAAGACAAGATCAACGATGAACAAAAGAAGTACTGGATTGGATTCCACGAGAGGCAAGACGACCATGACACTGACCTAAATCACAGTGGATCGATGATATCATTAGATTTGAAGGAGTGACATGGGAAAGGAGAGCCATGAACAGACAGTTTTGGAGTAATCTTGGAAAGGCCTTCATCCAGCAGTGGATCAACAATGGCTGATGATGATAAGAAGTAGGGCAGTATAAACGTAGGAGTAAGTCTGACTCTATAGTCATTTGACTTGTACAATGTGGGTCTTAGTTTGCCTGTACATGCCTTGCTTGTAAAGTGCTTCTATAGAAATTGAGAAAATGCTGTACATATGCTAAAAGCTTTTGTAAAAGGTCCAATGACACCAAATGCAGTACAATGGATTGATATGAAGAGACAGACTGAAATTCTGCAAATGACTGAAGATGCAGCAACTGAAGCTGCTGAGAAGTCAAATGAGAATGCTCTAGGTTTACATGCCATCTACCATACACAATGGTATGGAGAACTTTGCATAAAGTATTGCAATGCTACCCATATAAAATCATTCACAGTCAAGAATTGCAAACAAACGGGAGATGACAATGTCTGAGAAGCATTTGCGTTGCCACTTCCGACACACATGGAGGTAGACAAGGATTGGTCTGGGAACATCCTATTGTTTTAATGCCAATCCTCTGAGTGATGAAGTGCATTTACATGTTTGTGGAAGTAAACATTCAAAACTGCAGCATGTCAACTACAGAGAATTCCTGTGCATTTCAACAAGCTCCCTTACATCTGCTAAAGGTCACAATACGAATGAGATGTATGGTCAAATTTGTTATTGGGACGTTTTTCTTCAAAGAAATCAATCAGGTCACAGGTCCAAAAAAAAAAAAAAAAAAATTGAACAGAGTAACATTAACATTTTGCAGAGGACAGAGTAATGAGACATTTTCTATGACGTAACCACTGCATTCACCAAACCTTAACCCCCTGTGGATTTTAGCTTTGGGGATTACCTCAAAAGCATGGTGTATTGGGGCAAAATTTTTCACCTAGAAGATTTAAAAGACAAAATTGCACATCATGAAAAACCTTTCAACAGTATGGCAGTATCAGCTATTGGTTCTTTACAAAGGCCAGCACACTGAACATCGCCTCTATTGATCATCCATATCTCTTTGACAGCTTCTTATAGTATGTTAGTTCTATATGATATGTTCTTTTTTGTATCACATTATTTTATGAAATGAGCAAAATAAGTATTCGAATAACTTCATTTATCCTCGACTCTGAATCACTTCACAATCACATACCATCTGGTTCATATTAATGTAATTTTCTTTTTTCTTCCACTCACAGCACTATATTTCCCCTATTGGAAATTTTTGAACTAATTTTTTTTAATTGTCAAAATCTCTTCCCCATGATCTGGTTACTAGACAAAATACCTAAATGAAGTACCCTCAAGTTTGAAATATATTTTGTTCTAGTTTAATTTGAAACATATTGTATTTTTAAAGCCTATGAAATAATTATATTTTTTCATATTGAATATTATATTTAATTAGCACAATTTCATATATTGCATGTTTTCTCTGGATACGTTAACTGTGTTAATCAAGGGATTATATATATATATATATTTATTTTTTTAAAAAAAGAATCGAATAACTAGAACCGAGATTTAAGTAAAAAGGTTTTAATATAAAAACACGACTAGTTTCGGCTTGTAACAGCCTTCATCAGGTGATATTATAAAAGAAAGAAAAAACACTGAAGCTTAAATAAACTATGTACATCATAGAGAGTCTCTATACATAACTGACATTAAATCGTTGTGGTTGTATTTAAAGCTGTTCTTTCGTTTGTTGTATTGTTGGGAAAGTACATGCTAGTAGCATCTTGTGAACGCCAGTACATGATTACAGCTGAATGACTATCTGGGAGGTTGTAGCTAAAGTTATTATTTATATGAAAAGGATTGAAGATGATTTCCCCTGATTCCACAATTTTTCTCTCTAGTTCATCATTGCAACGGAAGATGTTAGTAGATTTTTCCCAGCAGACTCTGTGACTCTGGCTTTCATCATTAGGATTAGCTGAGAAAAGGATATGACTTGATAATGCACTGGCTCGCTGTCTCTTGTAAGTAATGTCCCTCGTGTTCTTCCATACGCAATTCAACAGATTGGTCTGTCTTCCCAAAATAAGGAATATCACAATCACACAATATTTTATATATACCAAGGTATTTGAGATGATGATGACGAGGTTTTGGGTGGCTTATTAAGAAACAGATCTTTGGAAGTGAAGTGAACAAGGTTCTGATTATTGTATTTTCTTAGAACTTTTGCTAATTTATGTGAGACTGTACTTATGTAACGAATAGATATATTGCCTTTGAATCTATTTGTTTCTTCTGAACGATGTCTAGGAGGATTAAGAAGGAATCTTTCAACGATTCTCTTGGAATATCCATTAACTTTGAAAGAAGTTTTGAGATGGTTTATTTCTGTAAGAAGTTCATTTGGGTCATCCAGAAGAGAATGGGCTCTATGTCCCAAGGTGGAAATCATTCCAAGCTTACGAGGAGGGAAGCGATGGAACTGACTATGCAGATATTTGTTGGTATGTGTGGACTTTCTATATATCGATATTTTGAGTTTACCAGAAGAGTGGGTCAGTTTGATATCAAGAAAAGGCAGGGAATTATCCGTTTCAAGCTTGGCAGTAAACTTAATACTATAATGTCGGCTATTGAGATGTTCGAGGAAAACCATAAGGGAATCATGTCCATGGCTCTAAATAATGAAGACATCATCTACATAGTGTTTCCAAACTTTAGGTGTTAAAATAAAGGAAGAGATAGCCTTGGTTTCAAAATCCTCTAAGTAGATATTTGCAAGTACAGTGTTTTTATATTAAAACCTTTTTACTTAAATCTCGGTTCTAATCATTGAATTCTTTTTTAAAAAATATGTATGTTAACTGAGTGGCAAGAACATAGAAAATAAATATCAAGAAGGTGGTAAGATATTCTGGAGGTTGTTGAAGAAGCTTAGAAATGGAGGAAAGAGAACTGTAAAAGGAGTTAGAAATGATAAAGGTCACATGAAAACAGGAGAAAAAGATATCCTTGAGGTATGGAGTAATTACTTTGAAAAATTGCTAAATGAAACAAGCAGTGACAGTACAGTGGTAAAAAACACTCAACAGGCATACAGTCAGGAATACATATCCATACTTGAAGTAGAAAAAGCCATCAAAGGCTTGAAATGTGCAAAGGCAGCAGGAGTAGATGATATTCAACCAGAAATGCTCAAGTATGAGCATTTCTGGTTGAATATCATCTACTCAGTGGCTGCACTGCATAGTTCAGAAGGCATGGACAGAGGGACGAATTCCTGATAATTGGAGTAGAGCTCTCATAGTACTCATATATAAAAAGGGAAATAAAACTGAATGTGAGAATTACAGAGGTATTTCTCTACTGAGTGTTCCTGGCAAGATCTATGCAAGTATACTTGAGAAACGGTTGAGAAGAATTAGTGAAGATGGTAAATTAAATATGGAAATAGACAACAGAATCAACAAAGCTGGTATGGTAGGAAGTCAATTGAATAAATTCATATGGAATAAGAGAGAAATTAGTCGGAACACTAAATTAGCTGTATACAAGACAGTGTTCAAACCAGTTTTAACTTATGGATCTGAGAGCTGGGTCAGAAGTAAAACACTTGACCAAAGACTAGAGACCGCAGATATGAGAGTCCTGAGAAAGATTAGAGGTGTGAACAGATGGCATCAATGGCAATATCATATTAAAAACGAGGATATTAGGAAAGAACTTGACATTGTCGGCATCCAGGAATGCATTAACAGAGCTAATCTCAGGTGGTATGGTCACTTAAACAGAATGGGCGAGGAAAGATTAGCAAAACAAGTGTTCTCTGCTATGTTGGCAGGAAAATGACCCAGAGGAAGACCAAGATATTGGTGGATTGATACGGTACAATGTGCCTTAGACGATAGAAATATAAGATCTGATAATGATAATATTGGAGTCTTGACAAGTAATAGACTGATTTGAAGAAAAATTGTAGATAGGAAGTTAGTAATGGTGTAAATTTTTCATGTAGCACTATCACATCCTGTACACCCCTTGAGGGTACATGTCAGGAATTTGATGATGATATATATATATATATATATATATATATATATGAATCACCTCATACAGGAGGAAGAGGACCCCAATATTTCTTAGAGGAGATACAAAACTTCTAGAACATCTGCACTGTGTGTGTGAACAAGTAGTTAAAGAGTAAGAAGAAACCTGATATGTTTTTTTGGGCAGGACTCAAAAAACTCAGTTCTTGAGTTTACTCCCAAGAACTGAGACAAATGAAATAAGAGATGAAAAGGTGTTATAAAAGTTAATCATGCTCTAGATGGGAATCAAACATAGGACTTTCCAACCAAAGGATATCATATACTAATGAATGCACTACAGAAGTACTGAAAGTTTGCCAGATATTTTTCTTTTTTAACAACTGAACACTTATAGTTAACTATCACATTTTTACAATAAATGTGTTTTACAGTTAAAAGTATTATTCCAAAAATAAAAATAAAAAAAAATAAAAACTGATGCATATATTTTGTTCTTTTTTATTTAAAATAAATGTAAGGAAACAAACCTCATTAAACATTAAATGTTTGTCTCAAGATGTTTAGGTAATCTATAAATTACTTTTACATCTTATTTTTTAATTTTCATAAATGAGCTTTCAAAAACTAAGCTTCTGCTTTATAATCTTTTTTTATTATATATATATATATATTAATCCAACAAACAAGAGATTGTAAAACCTACAGCCCATCAGTACCATGTGTGCTGGCAACTAGTTAAGACAAAAGAAGGAACCTATTGATTTGTTTCTTAAACAGAGAGAGAGAGGAGAGGTTGTGGTACTTGGAGAAAATAATGTGAGGAGGAAGCCTGTTCAGGAGGATAGAAATGAGCGGAATGAAAGAATGACAAGAAGTTCGTTTTGTAAGTCTGAAGGTGAACTGTGAATGGATGTTGACCAGCAATTGCATGTTCATAGAAAAGAAGAAAACAATGATTAGATATAAATAAATGAGATAACAGGATTCAACTCTTATATGTTTAATCAGAATAAAGAAAATTACAATGACTTGTTTCATTGACTAATGTCAGACATCTTCAAGAATTTTTAACTAGAGGAAACTAAATGACAAAAGCTCTGAAGATTCACAAAGACAATTTAAACATGACAATACAGTTACACATGTGAAACATTTAGCATATCTGCTGGTTGCAATTGTAGATGATTACTGGTGTGGAAAAGGTCTTATATGCTACATGAGCAAATGAGAAACTTGCAGATGTCATGCAAGATAAGGCAATGGTTCCTATTTAGAGCCATGTGAGCATATACCTCACTAGATTCTTTGAAAATGTATGAAAGAAGGTTACTATCAAGATATGGCACTAAAGCTAAAAGTCCATAGCATGACATCCTATAAAGATATGGGAGGTAAGGCTTGTTTATTCTTGAATTAGTGGAGCTTCCAAGGTGTCGATTCTTCCAAAGCAGAGAGAGAGAGAGAGAGAGAGAGAGAGAGAGAGAGAGAGAGAGAGAGAGAGAGAGCTTATAGAGACACCAAGATATTTTAAGAAAGGAACACTATCTTTCGGGGATTATAAAAACCTTTGAAAGAGGTCCTCATATTTACATATAATATAGATTGTGCATTAAAAAAGTAGATGTCAGGACCTCCTCCAAACTAGTGCAGATGCTTCAAAGTTTTTATGATTCCTGATATGATGTTCCTTTCCAGAAATATCCTAGTGTCAATAAGACATTCCTGCAGCAAGATTTATAAAGACTGGAATAAGTCTTGAAATCTAGGAGAATGAATACTTTAGCAACATCACCAAGCACAAGGATAAATCATGTTTTACTTCTCATATCTTTCTAGAATGCTATAATGTAGACTAGTTATCAGTTTCAATGTCTTATGTTTCATCAATGGATGAAAAGACATTTATCATGATTTTCAAATAATCTAACAAGTGTATATGCTTGCATGGCATTCTAAACAGGAAGAAGGGTCTTATTTTATATGACATCTAGAAGTCCCTCATTTTAACAAATAGATATCTGACCTTTATCAAAAAGATCTGGTCTGATATCTATTTGTTTAGATGAGAGACTTCCAGATGCCATGTAACATAAGGACCTGATTCCTGTTTCTAGTTTTAAATTATTTCTGGCATCAAGCCAGCAACAATTTAAAACCATATTTGCTGTAGCTGTAAGCAGCAAAATATGCTAGGCATCTCCTGTAGTTAAATGGACTGTCATCTTGGAATTGTTTTAAAAAATAAATATCTTTGCAAGTCTTTACACCCTCTGTCCAAAAAGAAACCGAACTTCTGATAGAAAATAAAACACATGCCAATTATAATTATTCAAATCATTTATTTCAATTAATATACTCTCCCTCAGCTTCAATACAGCATTTGGCAAGGTCAATTAATTCATTAAATAAATATTTTTATATCGGTTTTTGGGATACTGTTGAGGGTCATGGTTACTGCCGCTTGAATGTTTTCAATGGTGTCGTATCGCTTTCCTTTCATTGGCAAATGAAGTCAGGGGAAGAGAAAGAAGTCACAGAGTGCTAAATCAGGTGAATACGGCGAGTGATCCAACACAAATTTGGTTTTTGCTCAAAAACTGTCTCACAATGTTCGAACGATAAGATGGTGCATTATCGTGCAAAAATGACCAGCTGCCTGCATCACGATATTCATGCCATACGCGACGAATTCTTGCTATCAATCGCTTCAAAACTTCGAGATAAAACTAACCAATGACTGTTTAGCCAGGCAGAACGAATTCTTTGTGGATAATGCCCTTTGAATTGTAGAATCAGCACTGTCTTTACTTTTGACTTCTCCAAGCGACTTTTTTTTTTTAAGATGTCCCTCTTCTGGTGGTCTCCATTCAGCACTAGCACTTTGTGTTGGGCTCATACTCAAAACACCATGTTTTGTCACCAGTAACGATTTGAAAAGTTTCAAGGAAATTTGAGTCCTTACAAGTGATTTAATGAGGTCCTTGCAGTGTTCAATTCGATACATTTTTTGGTTGTCGGTCAACTTGTGGGGAACAAATCGAGAATTCAATTTATGAATTCCAGTTTTTGGAAGGCCCGGCTTTTCGTTGTCCTCAAGCGTCTCATGACCACTTTGAAATCACTTAAACCACTCATAGACTTGAGTACGGAATAAGCATTCATCACGTATGCTTTTTGAAGCATTTCATGCATTTCAGTAAAACTTTTACCAAGTTTAACACAAAAGACAATCGCAGCTCTCTGTTTAAAACTCATTTTCCGACTGTTCGTCAAAACACACTATCACTCTTGGCACTATAACTCAGATTCTAATGAAACAAATGTCATAAACAGTTGACACAGCACTAATGAAGGTTGCCGCTTTCAACAACAAAAAGATACAACAGGTTCACGCCACTAGTTTCTTCTTTTTTCAAAAAGTTCGGTTTCTTTTTGGACAGAGGACATAGAGCTTTCTATGTTTTCTCTAGTTAAAACATCCTTAAGATGTTAGACATTAGGAAATGAAACATGTCACTATAATTTTCTTTATTCTTTTTATATCTAATCCTTATGCCTCCTCTTTTTTGATAAACATGAAGTTGCTATCAACATCCAGTCACAGTTTTCAGCTTCTTACTTCCTCTTTCACTGTGATTTTCTTTATTCTTATTAAAGAGAGAGAGAGACTAATCCCATTATCATGCTTATTTGGAAGTGAGCTCAGCAAAAGAGTACCCATGAAAATACCTACAACAACAACAACAACAAAAAGTATAATACATAAAAATCAGAGCATCTATGAAAAAGGGACTGGTAACAAGTAAAAGCTATTTTATCAAATGCAATAATGTAACATATACAGATTTATTAAAATAATTTGAAAAGTTTACTTGGAAAGTCTTCTATAAGACAGTTTATTGACTTCCTTTTCTGAAGTAGTATCTATAAATAAAGGAAATACAGTATTTAAAAAAAATTTTGGATGAGACAAAAAATAAACACAATCATACAAATACTGCATATATTAATTAGAGATATCTATTTTTAAGTTAATAGCTAAAATCAATTTATAAATGCTACATTTTATGATTTGTATGGTATGGTGTGGATCTTATATGAGTCCACATTGTTCACCTGAAGTTAAATCCGACAGAACAGATAGCTATTCCTATAGTCTGTTGTATCTGTCTACAGTGTAATGGACCAAGTTGCTGTTTTGCAGGAGTTTTTCTTTCTTCCAACTCAATAACAGAGACCAAACTGCTACATAACATAATAAGACATATCTACACATCTTCACTCAGAGTAAATATGTTTAAACTAAGCTAAACATATTTTTAGTTGAAAATTTGACAACTTAAGTAGAACCCACATGATCATCATACATCATTTTATGCTTTAATTATACTTTTTTTTTTTTTTTGTATGCAGTTTTGTGTTGCTTCTGCATTGGAAGATGTTGAACTGAATGCAAATATAAAATTTTGTGATAAATTTGGGTTGGATAATTATTAATAGAATGTCATGAAATGGTAAAAATGGCATACAGGTTCTAACCCATGCAACTGTTTTCAAGTCATTCAAATTCTGAAATAAATGAGGATATAAATCTGATCTATGATATCAAGATGGAATAGACCAGAATATTCCAGGTTAGTGAATCAAACCATGTGACAAAATTTGAGAGATGATGCATGCTGTTAGACAGACATCTCTGAAATATAACTCTGTTGAAAGTTTCATAAGGAATTCATCAATGTTCACCAACAACCTGAGCATGCATTATGTCTGTGGATATTTCACATCAACCTCCAACCTGAGAGAAGGAAAGAAACACAAAAAATGGATATATAGCTGAGTAAATCTGTCAAAGAGAAAAATTTATTCTTAAAAAAAAAAAAAAAAAAAAAAAACAGTACAAGGAGATAAACCATGCTTAATCCAAAAAACAAATCAAAAGAACTCTGTTTGGATATCCACTTCTTCTTCTATATACAGTAAAACCCAGTTTTTATGTTCCCACAATTTACGTTTTCCTGCCATTTACGTCATTTTCCGTTGGTCCCGTCTTAAGGCCTATTCTCACGATGTATTGTTTTCCCACCATTAACAACTTGATGTGGACGTTATTTCCTGTGATTTGCGATTTTTTTCTCAGGTGGCAATACTGATTTTCAAATCGATTTCTGCGGAAATCTTTGCACTTCTCTTCCTAGGTGATGTTGCTTTCGGCTGTAGTTTCGTTTCCGCCATCACAGTGGCTCACACGCTTGCAGCAGTGATGAGGATTACCGTGATTTTTCAATCACAGTACAAATTGATATTGCAGAATTTCTGGTAAGTAATTTAGCATATGATAGTTGCTTTCAAGTTGCAGTGGTGGATGATCCAAGTTAGTAACATGGAAAAAAAAAACAGAAAATGTATTTCGGTAGAAGAAAAGATGGCAATTCTGCGACATGTAGATTGGCAAGCTGGAACATGCGTTCAATTAGCTAAAGATTTTGGTCTCTTCGTGTCCACTTTGAACACGATAGTAAAAAACAGGTCAAGCATTGAACTCGATGCAAAGCAATCTGGTGCTATGTCAAAAAAATGAAAATATATCAGGACATCGACATACGATGAATTGGATAACTTGTGGTGGAGTGGTTTGTTTCTACGAGAGCGTCGGGTATTCCAGTCGATGGTACTATACTCTGAGCGAAAGCCCTTAAATTTGCTGCGAGGTTGGGGATTAATGGTTTTACTGCGTCAAATGGATTGATTGATCGTTTCAAGACTCATCACAAAATTTTGTATAATCAAGTGTGTGGAGAAAGTAATAGTGTTACAGGGGAAACTGTAAACCAGTGGAAACATGAACTAAAGACTATTATTCAGGACTACAAACTGAAAATATTTTCAATGTTGATGAAACTGAGTACTTTTATAACATTCTGCCAAGTAAAACATTGTGTTTTAAAGAGAGAAGTGTCACAGTGGAAAAATTAGCAAGCAGAAGGTAACTGTTTTGCTCATGGTCAAAGCTGATGGATCAGAAAAATCACCTCCACTGGTAATTGGTAATTTTAAAAAGCCAAGGTGTTTTAAGAACATGAAAAATCTGCCTATTAAGTATGATGCCAACAGCACAGCATGGATGACCAGCAGCATCTTCACATCCACCATGCATGCTCTGGATGCTAAAATGGGGACAAATCACTGCAAAATACTACTGCTGCTAGACAAATGTCCTGAACTCTGAAAATCTGCAGCTCAGAAACATTAGATTAGCATTTTCCCCCCCTAATTGTACAAGTGAGCTTCAGCCATTAGATCTAGATCATCCATTAGATCATTAGTGCATTTCAATGGAAATATAGAAAAATGCTTGTTGAAAAAGCTGTGTTTATGCATGATAATGGTATGGACCCAAAACAAATGACCATACCAATCAATCCTTGATGCCATCCATTATGTGGCCAAAGCATGGTTGCATGTTACTCCTGAAACCATATCCAACTGTTTCCGGAAGGCAGGAGTTACATTTGCAGAAGAGGAGGAACAACTACAGGAGGAAGAAGATATGTCAAAACCCAACAACTGCTATGTGATGGATGAGTCTTCCTCATTTCAAGACTATGTTGATGCTGGTGTGATCACATCAATGGTACCAAGTGTAGAGGACATCCTTTCCAAATACCCTGGTAAAGAAGAGGTTGAAGAAGACTGATCAAGAACCTACCATTCCTACTAGTAAAGAAGCAATCGAAGCTATCTCTGTTTTGAGGCGATATATTGCAAGTGCATCAGGAGACGATGGGGCATTTAATGCCTTATATACTGCGGCAGGTGGAACTTATAAGAGTGCAGAAAAAGCAAAAACAATCAACAATTAAAGATTTTTTTAAATAGATAAATGTAAGTAATTGTAAATTCATTTATTTTCAGTTATAAAATTTTGTAATCTAGTATGTAGACTCACATACTAGCAGTAAGTCATCTTTTAGCCTTTTTTTTTAATGATTTTTTACATTTCTTGCTATTTACACTTTTTCCCATTAGTCCCCAAAAAGTGTAAAAAAAGGGGTTTAACTGTGTATGTATATATATATATATATATATATATATATAAAAAATTCGGTTGCACAGAGTTGAGTCACATTACTAGGGGAAAGGAGTATGGTAACTGAAATATGGTACAAAGCTATGTTGGAATATCTAATTCATCCAACAGAAGAGAGCAGTATTATAGGTTTGAGGCTCACTGAAGCACAAATACTCCAACAAACAATTACTTATATTGTCATACTTAACCAAATTCAACTTAATACACCTTAATTTTCTCTTATTAGAATAACATTTTTATTAATCATCAACATATTATTATCTGAATCACATGCTAATTCTAAGAGGCAAAATGTGAGATGGGGAGTATTACTAATCAGATGATGTGTGTCCAGTCAGGGTACAAACTCATGAAAGTAATAATAATGTCCCATGCAGCAGTGAGTATGAGGCTAATAGGATAAAATACAATATATGGTGGGTTTTTACTATAGTTCAACTGCTGGGGGACAATGAAATGCAACACCAAATTACCCTTATGGGTACTAAGCGAGTAATCATTATGGGCAACCTTAAATTATCCAAACATTGCTTGGGTAGAAGAGAAATCGATGATAAGAATGAAAGAGAATTTATTGAGCTGTTGTGAAACAGCTCAAGAAGCATGTCAAAGAGAGTTAGATTTAACCATAGCATCAGAAGAAGACGAAGTCTCTGTTAAGAACGTGAATGTTTTTCAGCTGGTGACTGTGATCATGCATACTGTCTCTGGAAGTACTAACTATATGGATGTTCCAATTAAGACAGTTTACATGATGAACTATAAAGCTGGAAATTATGACAAACTCGGTATCCAATGGCATCTGTTACTGAATGGATGGGATATCAGCAATGCATGGCAGTTTTGAAAAGGAGTTTATACAAGGCAGGATTTAAATGTGTTCCTAGAGTGAAATGAATGTATAATCTTTTTAAGCAAGAGATCCATAAAAAGATGATGTGGAAGGAATATTGTGCACAGGCTAAAAAGTTTATAAGTATTGCTGAGAAAGATGAATTAGCATATGAAAAGACATTCACTATAGAGGTTAAAAGCAACCCAAAAGAATTTTATTACTATAAAACATATAAAAGAAAAAATAAAAATTTATTTCATAGCAATAAATATGTTCTCTGACAAGAAGAAAAAAAAAAAAAGATACTGCAAATCCACTTTGAAAATGAAAGATCCTTTTTTTTTCCACTTACAGCAAACCTATTTTCTTTAGATTTAGATTTCATTTTTCTATATTCAAGTATAAAAAACAATAAACAATATAAACAACAAAAATTTTAGTAAAATAATTCACGAGTCTCATGGAAGCTCCACTGTGAACTGTGTATTATGGGAGTGACACTTTCTGTAATGTACAAAATGTATAAAACTGAAAGTTTCAAAAACTGAAGTTAACTGGTACACCGCTGACTGAAGGTGACCAGATGTGCAACTTTCTGTATTCATTACAGAAACTTTTATATTAAAAAAATTTTATTACATCAGTCAATTTAAAAGCAGGAGTGCACAAATTACAAATTGGAGGAGGAGTGAGGTAGGTGGGATATTAGAACATGTGCTAAAGGAATGTTCAGTCGAACTGGCTAGGTCTTTGACATATTTGTATATTTGAGTCTCAGATCAGGAAAGATCTCACAGGAATAGAAAGAATGTGTTATGTCATCCCTTCTTTCTTTATTATGTTATTGTGTGTCTTGTATCTCTCTCACTGATATATCGGGACAACTCATTAAATATTAGCCTTTTTTTTAAAGTCGCAATATCAAGTTCTATCACACGTGTCTCTACGTTAAGTAGGTTGCATCATTGTTATGCGATCCACATTAATAATAAGCTAAGCCTTACATCTCGTTTCTCTTATGCTCCTTCTTACGTAGCTTAACCTTTAAGGGCCACCAGAAGTTTACCCGTTCCCTGAATTCTATATATTATCCTGATCACTCAGGCAAATTTATTTTTTTACTGCGCCAGCCTAAGCCTTAAAGTTAGAGATAGACACTGCCTTTAGGTTAAATATAGAATATCAGGTGCTACTAACAATATAAATTAAATTCCTAGAAATCTGAGCTCTCTGGCATAATTTTACTCTTATTTGCAGTCATGCCCTCACTTTCAATTGGAGTATTCCCGCACACACACACACATTCTTAGGTTTGAAGTTTTATGAAGGGTCAGGGTCAGTCATCATGATCAGAAACACATATAATTAAAGAATCAAAACATTTATTAAATTCAATTAGTAATGCCATACAAGTTAAATTGATCATCAAATCTAATATTAAACCTCTACCTTTCATTCTCTCTCTCAGTCTTAAATCATTTTAGTATTCTACTTCAAAGTATCAGCAAATTCAATATCTCAATAACTCAATACATATTACATTTATGATTATAATTCATTTTTGACATTAAGGTACTTTAACACATTTTTATAACCTCTCTCAGAATAAACATGACAGAATCTCTATCTGGTTGAAAGTCCTTAAAGTTCGCTTCAAGAAAACATAGTCATTCACACGGGTCTAAAAATCTTCACTCTTTCCTTTAATACAAATTTCAGATTGGTTTTCTCTTAAATGTTAGTCAATTCTCAAAAAGGGGCTAGAACAAGTGAGAGTATTTATCTACTCTTTTTCTTCGGTTTCCATTCATTCTTTGTTTCGAATCTGGTTGTCTCGACTTTAATGCCACGTGGGTTGCATGCACTCGCTTGGGCTGGACGCTATACTTCTGTTTAGATTTTTATGTCGATGATCTTCTCACCACGGCCTGCGGTTAATCTTGCCGAAACTCTACAGCGGTGTCATACCGAACTCTATCGTAAGTCAGCCCTCAAAAATGAGAGCTGAACCAAAAGAACTCTTGGAGCACACAGAGAGAAAACTCAGGAAAAAGAAAAAACGGGGGTCGTTTACTTCCATGTCGCAGGTTTTATTCACTCTCCTAGAGCGCCACCTTTCCGAGTTTGAAATATCTTATCGTCTCACCCATTGGTCTCCGTTTGGGTGATTTCACCGATTAACATACGGGACTTCTTGTTTCGGGGAACATATGCGTCATGGTGCCTTCTAAGATGTAATGCCCACGGGTGTTTACCCTGATCTTACAGTATTTAGGGTGATCTTTGCCCTATGTTGTTGAATAGTACGCATTCTTTCACCTACAATATTTCATTAATAATTCCTCTCTTATTTTGCCCCTTTTTCTGACTTACATTCATGCTAGACACTTAGATATAAAACTTTAAAATTCACAGATTATCACATAGGAAGTTGTTATAAACAAAAAACATATTTATACTACGCTAAAAGATAAGTATGCAAGTATGTTTTGTGTTAATTGATAGATTCTGGAATGGTGACATCAAGTCGCCTATTTCAGATCTAACAAATGCATGATAATCTCATTGCACAAGAATGGTACAAAGACTAATGTGCCTATCATCAGCCAATCAGCTCTGGAGTAATGGTAAAGATTTTAGAGAAATTGATAAGAAGAACTTGCATAAAGAAATGAGTGGACAAACAAGAATACTTTGCAAGGAATTGCATGGGTTTAGTAAAGGGAGGCCATGTCCGAGCAATTTGCTCGTGCTTTACAATAATGCTACAGATGAGCTGGATAAAGGGAATGGATACACTGTGATACTGTTGGACTTTGCTAAGGCATTTGATAGGATACCACATAAAAGGCTGTTGCATAAACTAGAGAATATAGGATTGGAATATAAACTAGGATTGGATAAGTGGGTGGCTGACAAACAGGTATCAGAAAGTGGTATATGTGGGATTTAAGGTGACCCCCAGGGATTGGTCCTCGGACAATTATTGTTTAGTCTATACATTAATGACATTTGGAAGGATCTAACAGGAGATGTTCAATTGTTTGCTGATGATGCAAAGATAGGCGAGGCAATCGGAGATGCTGATATATATATTTATAGGGTGATTTGAATAGGCTGGAAGTGTACAATGGCTTATACACACTGGCATGATGCAATATCCAATAGCATATTATACTGGTGGGATTATGCTTGGATTAACTGACAAGCATAGACATCTTGGGGTTATGGACAGTAGGCTGAAGTTCAAAGGTCACATAAAAATTTGAATATTGATATGCAAGGATATGGAAATCATTTTGCCTCAATACAACTGCACCTGGACTACTGTGTGCAGATTTGGTCTCCTGGGTTCCAAAACGATGAAGCTGATGAAAGGCTGCAAAGAACAGTCACAAAGATAATACTGGAATTATGGAATGTAGATTACAAGGATGAGAGGATGTGGACTGAAGAAAGAGAGATGATATGATAGAGATCTGTAAACATTTGAGAGGGCATTATAGGATATCAGCTGATAAAATTTTTCATTATATGGAAGACAGAGAGAAAATAATGGGAGCATCCATGGAAGTTAAGTTTGTATGAAGTTAAAAAAGGGGTCTAAATTTTTCTCTCATAGAACAATGAGTAAGTGGAACAGTTTAAATAGTGAATACAGCTAATGTGAATGAGTAAAAGAAACTTTGACAGCTGGTATGGGTGATGTATGGTTTTCCTCGATAAGGCCTTGACTCCCTGGAGGTCTAATAATAAATTTTATTATAGCTGCCAGTTTAAAAGCTGAAGTGCATGAATTACAAAAAAAAAAAAAAAAAAAGAGAGAGGAGGGATTTAATCTAGTGTACCCAGCAAAACACAAAAAACTGAACTGACAAAAACTAATTGAACCGCAATCACTAAAAAATTATAGTTGCTGTTTGTAGTGATCACTAGGCAAAAATGCTGTTTGGCAAGTTTGATCCACTCATCTTTGATTCGGATAACTAAAGGTCTAAAAAAATTTAGAAATTTTTTAAACCAAAAACGTATGCCATAGTAAAAAAATTAATATTTATTAAACACAAATATTTTGTTTATTGTGCTGCAAAGCATTCAATGTGAGATGAAGAACAATAACAGAAATCTGAATACAAATGAACAATATTCTTGCATACAGTCTTGTAGTAGTTAGGATAAAACTATTGAGAAATATATATATATATATATATACAAACATGCACACACGGGCACACACACACACACACAAAATTTAATGAATAATGATTTTTCCCAAAATTTTTGAAGTGAAAGATAGTCAGTGCATTAAATAATTTTTTAATATATACGCGTGTGTGCACACACACACATTTTTTTAAATTCTTGTGTATTCAAATTTCTATTACTGTTCTCCAGCTCAAACTGATTATGTTTTTCAATATGTAACACAAAATATTTCTGTTTAATAAATATTAATTGTTTTACTTTACCATATGGTAGCTAATAAATTAATCCGAACAATCACATTTTAAATAAAAACATTTAATTTCTCAAGAAACAAAGTACAAAAATTAAACTCCAACTTTACCTAATAATTTATGTACTCCTCTGTTCCAAATAAGTTCATTAATTCACTTAGGCATGGACTCTACAATGTAGAACATATTTTCTTATTTCTGCATCTCAAAACCATACTTTTATAATGGATTGTATTAGGTTAGCCTTTGTATCACAATTTAATTTTCCAAGTCTCTTTTTCACTATGCCCATGAATATTCTATTGGGTTAATATAGATATTATTTCTGGAAAATTTTCCATATTACTCATTTATGGCTATTTTGCCTATTTTTGTTTAGCAGTATCCCTTTTATGATGTCATTGGCTTTTTGCTCAATTTTTAGGACATTGCTAATGTTTTAAAGATATAGATATATGAAGAATATAAGGAAGGAATAATTTTGGACATACCATTGTAGGATGTTCCTGGTTGTTTTCTTATTGAGCGGCATCCAGCATATGGAGATATTACTGAAGTATGCCTGAAAGGAAGGGGGCTGGGTTGTAAACGTGGAGATAGAGACATGTGGGAGAATTGCTGATAAGACAAGAAATGTGAAATTTAACTCAGGTTAAGGGTGGGGTGTGAATTCTTTGGGAAGAAGGTGAAAGAAATATTTTGGGAAAGGAGGATAGAATATGATGAAACAAGATTTGGGGTAGGAGTAACAGAATGTGAGCCATTTCGACTGTGTGTTGTCTTTGTAGCTCATGGGAAAAGTGTAGGCTATATCATTTGGTGTTTTTGTCATGGATGTATATGTGTTGTTTTGTACTGGTTGAAGTCGTGACCTAATTTTTTTATGTTTTGGAGCATCCAACACTCGGAGATTATATAGGACAGTAAACTTTTATTGAGTTTTTGTTACATTTTATGGCTATTGTTTCTGATATTCTAAGCACTGTTTTGTTTTGTTTTAAAGCTTTGTCGATTTGCAGAGTATGCTTCTGTTCAAGAACATGGACTGCTATTTGTGTTTTTCCTGTATTTTGTATTCTTTTTTCTTTTGGCTATTACGTTTCTTATTACTTAGATGTTCTGGAATTGGTATGTTGCAGTTACAGAAGTGTTCCTGTAGTCTTGCCCATAAAGATCGGATCGTGGAAACTATTATGTAGGTGATGTCACAGTCTCGTTGGCAAGGAAATTTGTATACCACATTGTGGTATTCTAGTATTTCTTTGTATGTGTGAGATTTTGTAGGTTATAGAGGTCTTGCCGATTTTTGGTTCATGGTGAACACTAATTATAATTAGTGTGTTTAAAAATATATATGTAGGCTTTGTATGTGTTCTGGATGTATGGCAGTTTAATGATTTTTTTTTTTTTTTTTTTTGTGTTAGGAAGTTTGTTTTGGTTATTGGATTGTTTTGACTGTTTTCACTCTTTTGTTGGCATAATTTATTAGCTGTGTTGGATAATTTTGGTTTTTAAAAATCTGTGTTAAATTCTTTATTTCCATGTTGAGATAGTTATGTGTAGTCAAAAATTTGTATGCATTTATAAGCTGTGCTAGAATGACTGATTTTTTTGATAAAAAAGGATGATATGAGTTAAAGTGGAGGAAATTTCTGATATGTGTGGGTTTGTGGAATATTTTTGTAGCTATTTTGTTGTTTGTTCTAATTAATGTGAGGTTTAGGAAATTTATGGATTTTTCATGCTCTATTTCTATAGTGAACTTTAGTCTGTTGTTCAAGTCGAAGGGAGATGCTTGTAAAGTGATGATGCATGTTGGCTCTCCAATGAATAAAATATCGTCCACATATCGACTGTAAAAGATGATTCTTGGGGGGGGGGGGGTTGATTGAGTAGATGTGATTCTATATGTGATAGGAACAATTCAGTTAATTGTCTGCTAATATTTTGGCCCAGGGAGTCAAAAAAAATTTTAAGATAGATGATGATGTTGTTAAATTTAAAAAAGTTTGTTGAGATTATTAGTTTTATCAGGTTTACGATGTCGCTGGGTGTTAATTTTGGTCATGATCCTAGGGTGTAGTCTTCTGTGAGTAATTTATGTAAGATGTCTACCCGTGATGAGGCCATCATCATGGGATAGAGTTAGTTTTGTTATTTTTTGAAATAGGTTGTCTGTGTTTTTTATAATTGATTTTGACTTGGTTAGTAATGGTTTAAGTAGTTTTATAAAGAATTTTGATAATGGTGATGTGGTATTTTTTTTGTATGAGACTATTGGGAATACTGGGTAATCATCTTTATGGGTTTTAATTTGTCCGAATATATGTGGAGTATGTGTGGTGTGGGGGTGTTGTGTTTTTCATTGTTATTTTACCTATCTTGTTTTGGTTTTTTTTTAAACATGTAGTGTGTTGTTAATTTATTTTATGAGGTTGGGGGTAGGATCATTTAGGACTTTTTAGTATGCATTTTGATAATTTACAATAGCTATTATTTTGTTGTGGTAATCTGTTTTGTTTATGATGACTACTGTGTCATCTTTGTCTGCTTTTGCGATCGATATATCTGGGTTCTTTTTCAATGATATCAGAGCATTTTGTAGGTTTGGGGTAACATTGGTTGTATTTTTATTTCGCTATTTAAGATGTTGTTTATTTTATGAAATATTACTTCTTTGTTTGGGTCTGTTTCTAGTTTGGCTTGATTTTCAATAATAATGTCTTTGTTTGGACATATTTTGAGCATATTGGGAAGTTTAGACCCTTGTTTAGGATGGTAGTTTCATCAGGTTTGAGGTTATAATTTGATAGATTTATAATTGAATTGTTTGGCATAGGTTGTATGGTGGTGTTATCTGAAGTGTTGGAAACTGCACATTTGTTGTTATGATGGTCTGTTAGGGCATTCAATATTTTTGCATGACAAGCTTCAATTAAATTTAGTCGTTGATATGTGAACTGGATATTTTAAGAAAAAAGTGTCCATTCATTGGGGCTTAATAATATTTTTAGTCTGCTTTTTTGTTTGGCGAATTTTTTTTGTATGTCTATTTTTCCTTTTGAAATCTCTGATTCAGGGCCTGTTTTATAAGTGCTCAGGATGCATGATAACAAATTATTTTATATCTGGGAATTGTTTTGTTGCCACATACTATTATGAATTATGGGGTGATGTTATGATCTAGACAATTTTTAAGGAATTTAACGTGTAATTTTTGAGAAATGTATTTTAGTATGGTTTTTTTTTTTGTATACTTATTTCATGAAGTTGATCCAATCGTTGAATGCATGCTGTGAGATCATGACATTAGACTTGTGCTATGTCATGATCCCACGACAGAGTGCTATGTGAATATTATTTAAATGTGTTATATGAGTGGGAGAAGGGAGGTGGTTTGAGGGGGTTGAGTAGAGAGCCAATGGTTGAGGGATTGTTGGATTACAAAACACCAGTTATTATAGATATTATTTCTGGAAAATTTTCCATGTTACTCCTCTATATAAATATTAATTTTTATGGCTATTTTGCCTATTTTGTTTAAGAGTACCCCTTTTATGATGTCATTAGCTTACTGATGTTTTAAAGATATAGATATATGAAGAATATAAAGAAGGAATAATTTTGGACATACCTTTGTAGGATGTTCGTGGTTGTCTTCTTATTGAGTGGCATCCATCATATGGCAACATTACTGAAGTATGATTGAAAGGAAAAAAAAAAGGGGGGGGTGGAAATGTGGAGATAGAGACATGTTGGAAAATTGCAGGTAAGACAAGGCATGTGAAATTTAAAACCTGGATTTTAAGGATATGCTGTGAATTCTTGGGGAAGAAGATGAAAGACAGAAATTTTTTGGGAAAGAAGAAGGATAGAATATGATGAAACAAGATTAGGGGTGGGGGTAATGGGATGGGAACCATTTTGACTGTGTCGTCTTCGTAGCTCGTGGAAAAGTGGAGGCTATGTCATGTTGGCTTGTGTTTTTATCTTAGGTGTATCTGTTGTCAATTTTTGTTACCAATAATTGACAATACTTCTAAAACCTACAAAATCTCACACATACAAAGAAGTACTAGAACACCACAATGTGGTACACAAATTTCCCTGTCAACAAGACTGTGACGTCACCTACACAGGTTCCATGAACAGATCTTTATGGGCAAGACTACAGGAACACTTCCATAACTAATATATCAATTCCAGAACATCTAAACAATAAGAAACGTAATAAGCAAAAGAAAAACAGAATACAAAATACAGGAAAAAACAGAAATAGCAGTCCATGCTTTTGAACAGAAGCATACCCTACAAATCGACAAAGCCTTAATAGTAGACATACAGGAAAACAAAACAGTGCTTAGAATATCGGAAACAACAGCCACAAAATGTGACAAAAACTCAATAAAAGTTCATTGCTCTATATAATCTCTGAGTGTTGATGCTCAAAAACATAAAAATTAAGTCACAACTTCAACCAATACAAAACAACACAGATACGCCCAAGACAAAAAATACCAAATAACAGAGCCTCCACTTTTCCCACAAGCTCCAAAGATGACGCACAGTCAAAACGGCTCACACCCTGTTACTCCCACCCCTAATCTTGTTTCATCATATTCTATCCTCCTTTCCCAAAATATTTCTTTCACCTTCTTCCCAAAGAATTCACACCCCACCCTCAACCCGAGTTAAATTTCACATTCCATGTCTTATCAGCAATTCTCCCATGTCTCTATCTCCACATTCACAACCCCCCCCCCTTCCTTGTAATACTTCAGTAATATCACCATAAGCCAGATGCCACTCAATAAGAAGACAACCAGGAACATCCTTCAAAGGTATGTCCAAAATTATTCCTTCCTTATATTCTTCATATATCATCATCATCATCAAATTCCTGCCATGTACCCTCAAGGGGTGTACAGGATATGACAGTACTACATGAAAAAATTACATCATTACTAACTTCCTATGTACAATTTTCCTCCAAATCAGTTTGTTACTTATCAAGACTCCAACATTATCAGATCTTATATTTCTATCGTATAAGGCACTTTGTACCGTATCAATCCACCTATATCTTGGTCTTCCTCTGGGTCGTTTTCCTGCCAACCTGGCAGAGAACACTTGTTTTGCTAATCTTTCCTCTCCCATTCTATTTAAGTGACCATACCATCTGAGATTAGCTCTGCTAACGCATTCCTGGATGCTGACAATGTCAAGTTCTTTCCTAATATCCTCATTTTTAATATGATATTGCCATTGATGCCATCTGTTCACGCCTCTAATCTTTCTCAGGACTCTCATATCTGCAGTCTCTAGTCTTTGGTCAAGTGTTTTACTTCTGACCCAGCTCTCAGATCCATAAGTTAAAATTGGTTTGAACACAGTCTTGTATACAGCTAATTTAGTGTTCTGACTAATTTCTTTCTTATTCCATATGAATTTATTCAATTGACTTCCCACGATACCAGCTTTGCTGATTCTGTTGTCTATTTCTATATTTAGTTTACCATCTTCAGTAAAAATTATGCCTAAGTAGCTGAAATGTTTTACTTGTTCCACAGGTTCTCCATTCACAACACAGTTGACATTTTCAATGATTCTGCCTATTTTCATTGTCTTTGTCTTTTTATTGCTGACCTTCATACCATATCTATTACAACAGCTATTCAATTTAGTCAGAGAATCTTGCAGACTTGTAGCGGATTTATTTAGAAGCATAACATCATCCGCATAAAGCAAAAAGCTGACATTAACATCTCCAATTTTGATATCAGGTTTAATACCACATTCCTTCATAATGTGATCCATATAGATAATGAATAACAGAGGGGATAATGTACATCCTTGTCTCACACCAGATTTAACATTAAACCATCTTCCTGTACTTCCTTCAATTCTAACTGCTGACTCACAACTCAAATAAAGACTAAGTATTGCTTGACATAATGCCCCATTGACACCATATAACTGCAGCGTATTGAATAGCTTCTCTCTTGGCACCTTGTCATATGCCTTTTCCAAATCGACAAAACTTAAATACAGATCTTTGTTATATTCCCATGCTTTCTCGACTATTTGTCGTAAAGTGAAGATCTGATTCTGACAGCCTCTATTTGGCCTGAATCCAGCTTGTTCTTCACCAAGCTTTTCTTCCACAATTCTTCTCAACCGTTTCTCAAGTATACTTGCATAGATCTTGCCAGGAACACTCAGTAGGGAAATACCTCTGTAATTCTCACATTCAGTTTTATTTCCCTTTTTATATATGGGTACTATGAGAGCTCTACTCCAATCATCGGGAATTCGTCCCTCTGTCCAGGCTTTCTGAACTATGCAGTGCAGCCACTGCAAGACTCTTATACCACCATACTTCAGCACATTTCTGGTCGAATATCATCTACTCCTGCTGCCTTTCCACATTTCAAGCCTTTGATGGCTTTTTCTACTTCAAGTATGGATATGTATTCCTGACTGCATGCCTGGTCAGTGTTTTTTATCACTGTGCTGTCATCACTGCTTGTTTCATTTAGCAGTTTTTCAAAGTAATTCCTCCATACTTCAAGGATATCTTTTTCTCCTGTTTTCATTTCACCTTTATCATCTCTAATTCCTTTTACAGCACTCTTTCCTCCATTCCTAAGCTTCTTCAACAACCTCCAGAATATTTTGCCACCTTCTTGATATTTATTTTCTATATTCTTGCCAAAGTCCTCCCATGACTTTTGTTTAGCTAGTTTTACACACAGTTTAGCTTTCTTACATTTGTCTCTGTATTCTGTAAGAGTAAAAGCTGACTTATTTGCCAGGAACTTTTGATATGCTTTCTTCTTTTCCTTCACTGCTTCTTTAACTTCCTGTGTCCACCAGGGAGTTCTGATTTTTTTATCTTTGCACACAACCTCACCACATGCCTCTCTGGCAGAATCAATCAATGTTTCCTTCAGAGTTTGCCACTGAATCTCCAAGGTTTGGTTCCTGTTCTCAAACTCTTTCATTTTCTTTTCAATAATATTTCTGTATTTTAGTCTACAGTTTACATCTGAGAGCTGCTCAACTTTTATTCGCTTTAAAACTTTCTTACATGTTATTCTTTTCAATATAAAATTCAATTTTATCCTGCTCAAGACTAAATAGTGATCACTTCCAATTTCAAATCCTCTGTACACTCTGGTGTCCTGCACCAGGGAGAAAACATCACTATCAACAATAACATAGTCAATGAGACTTTTCTTATTCCTAGCCTCTTCTCTCCATGTGAATTTGTGCACATTTTTATGTTGGAACACGGTGCTAGTAATAACCAGTCCATGTCCTGAGCAGAAATCCAACAGATATTTGCCATTATTATTAGCTTTGCTCTTTTCTCCAAATTTTCCCAAAATATTTTTGTATGTCTCACAATCATTTCCTACTCTACTATTTAGATCCCCAACAAGGACCAACTTTTCCTTTTTCATTGTGTCAGTTGCTTTTTCTAAAGCCTCAAAAAATTCCTCCACTTCTACCTTAGTAGAACCTTCTGTGGGACCATAGGCACAAATAAGTCTCATTGTCCAGTTCCCCATTCTCATATTTGCCCACATTACTTGAGACTGACTGCCATTCAAGAAGATTAGCCTCATATTTTGTGTTGAATACTATGGCTACTCCTTCTTTTCCTTGATTGTTATTGCCTGAATATAACATTTTGTATTTATTGCTCAGAAAGATCTCACCAGTTTTGGTCTTTTTTGTTTCAGTCACCCCTATTATGTCGATCTGGTACTTATCGAATTCCTCAGCTAGCTCCATTTCTTTGCCATTCAGGCTTCTTACGTTGATAGTACCGATCTTTAACTCTGGTGATGTTGAGTTGGGGTTTGTTTTCAGATTTGTTCCAGTAGCTGACTTTTCGCTGTTCGCCCTGGTTCCCTGGCGAAAACAACGGGGGCCTTGTTTAACCGGGCGACGCCCCAGCCGGCATGAAATTTTGTCATGTTGTACCATCATTTTTTATTTTGGTTTAACCAATAAGAATACAATTTGGTCGGCTAAATCCCAAATTGCCAGCCCATCCTCGTTCGTTCAGTATCAAAGTAGATAACCAACAGGGTGCACCATGAGAAGGTGAGGATTGGACATTAGGTCAGAAGCCCTGGTCGGTTCTCCGCATTCCTTTAAAGGCTATGTGGAGGTCTCCTCTCAGTTATACAGCTTTGACTCTTAAGCACCCCCTTCTTCATATATCTATATCTTTAAAACATCAGTAATGCCCTAAAAATTGAGCAAAAAGCTAATGACATCATTAAAGGGATACTTCTAAACAAAAATAGGCAAAAATAGCCATAAAAATTAATACTAGTGGATTAATGTCAGGCCACTGGAGCAATTGGATGTTGTGATTTTTGAGGAACTCAGTCACTTTTTTGAAATGTGACATGGAGTAAGATCCTGTTGGAAAATGAGTTCTTTGTCTTTCTGGATCTGTGGGACCAAGCTTTTCTCCAATATTTTTATGCATTGGTCACTTTTCATCATAGAGTCTACAGGCACAAGTGATCCTGGACCATCATTTGTAAAACAATCCCAGATCATCTTCTTTTTAGCTCGATGCTTATTCTTATGTTTGCAAATCAAAGGAATTTGACCTTGGACAAATTCTATTTCTTTGTCCAAGGTCATCTGAGAATATGACCTCCCATTTCTCAACAGCCCAATCTCTATTTAAATCTACAGCAGACAATCTTGGATTAATTTTGCTTTTCCTAAATAGTAAATGATCTTGAGTAAGTGCAGTTTTCCTTTTATGCCCAAATTTTCCTTTTCTGCCAGGAGAACAGGTGCCTGTCTCCCTAAACATCTTTAAAATTGCATTAACAGTACCCAAAACAACACCACACTCATTGGCAATTTGTCTTTGATTCACAGATGTGTGCTGAGAAAGAGTACATTTTTTTGAACATTTTCTTGGAGATGTATCCATTTTATAGCTACACAGAATGAATAAAACACTACAAATGTCAACTTGTTTACACTATTAAAAATGCACTATTAATAAACATCATAGAGACATTTAAAACATGCAACACTCAACCAAAATAGTGAACTAAAACCAAAACCCCCCAAAAAAGATATAAATCAATATATATATATACCTGTAACTTGTCTCTGCAAATCTTTGTGAACATCTTCTTCTTCATCATTATCGTCATCATCACTGTTTTTGAGTGTTCCTTTTACTTTATCCCAAGGAATCAAATCCTCTACATCAATAGTGCATTCCCATACAAAGAGTTGACCATTTTTGCTCAATGTATATATCTTAACAAAAATAAGAATTTTTCATAACTTGTGGAATGATAATTTTTATAGCATTATTTTCATATAACAGTAACATAACACCAGCTTGGATATGAGATCCTATTCTTGATAAATAATGAAAAGTCAGTTACTGGAGCAAATGGCAACTTAAAATCAACAGAACTCAAGATAGGCACCATCAACATAAAAAGTATTAACAGTAAAGAAGTGAAACAACAGAATTACAGAAGTAATATTTCAACAACGAGGTGGGGGGGGGTCTGGAAAGTTCTGATAAATACCTAGAACAAAAATGATATTAAAATGATATAACCACATGAAAGAACATATTAAGATATAAGAACATAAGAACACAATACCTTCATAACTCTGCTACTAGTATGTTCTTTATTGTGGTTATATCAGTTGCTTTAATATCATTTTTGTTCCAGGTGTTTATCAGAACTTTCTAGATCCCATTCATAATATTACTGAAACAAGGAGGACAAAAACAGGTGAAGTTTTTTTTACATGACATGATAAGATGTTATATTCAGGCATCAATGATCAGAAAAATGGAAATGATAGTTACAGTATTCAATGCTAAACATGAAAATGATCTTCTTGAATGGTTAATATCATTTGACTTTATGGAAATATCAAGTAGAGTAGAGTAATGTGGGTACACATCAAAATGAGTAATTGAAGATAGACTTTTATCTGCAAGTCTGTCTTCATTTTACTAAGGAGGAATTTTTTTGTTATCAAAGAATGCAGCTGATATAAACAGGAAAAATGGTCCTTGTTGGTGATCTAAACAGCAGAGCAGGAAATAAATACCAGCTATAGAGAAATGCCTTTAGGAAAATTTGGATAAAAGAGTCAAGCTAATAATAATGGTAAGTACCATCATTATTAGTTTTATATTTGATTAATGTTCAGGACATGAATTAGTCATTACTAAGATCATTCCAACATAAAGATGCACACAAATTTAAACAGAAAGAAAACAAAAGAAATGAGAATCTCATTGACTATATTACTGTAGATCAAGATATTATTTTGGTTTAAGAACACAAGAATATATAGAGAATTTGAAATAAGCAGTGATCACTATTAGTTTCAAGCAAGATGAAATTGAATATCATATAGAAAAGAAAAGTATGCAAAAAAGTCTTAAAAAGAATCAAAGTCAAGCAGCTTTCAGAGGTGAACATAGACTCAAATATACAAAGATTCAAGAAAAAAATGAAACAGTCTAAAGATGAGAACCAAACCTTGGAGACTCACTGACAGACTCTGAAGAAAACATTAACTGAGTCAGTCAGAGAGGTTAGCGATGAAGCTGTCGGTGAGGACAGAAAAATCAGAACCACATGATGGCTTCAGAAAGTTAAAGAGGCAGTCAAGGAAAAGGCAAATAAGTCAGAACATTCTCTCAGAGAATACAGAGAAAAATTTAAGAAAGCTAAGCAATGTATAAAAGTAGCTAAACAAAATCGGGAAAACTTTGGAAAAAGGCAAAATGTTCTGGTGGACTACTGAAAAGCTTAAAATCAGATGAAAACATTCTATAAAAGTGATATGAAAATTTGAAGAAAATTTTTAAAGGCTGTTAAATGAATCAAGCAGTGACAGAAGTCTTCTTCTCCCATCAGCCTATTGGTTGGTGGGTAGCATGGACTGTTAATAGTGGTTTTCTGTTTTGTGCTGTTAGTTTAACAGTTTGGTAGCTTCGTTCAGGTCTTCCCTCCATCAAATTTGTAGTCCAGTCTGAGTGTCTTAATAGGTGTCCTATAATGATATTTCTCTTTTTTTCTAATGTGTGTGGTGTCTCTTTTTTACAGAATAGTAGAAAATATTCAAGAGGAATGCTATTCGAAGTTCATATCACTACTTGAGCATGAAAAAAGTCATCAACAACCTGAAATGTGGAAAGGCAGCAGACGTAGACAACATTCAAGTAATACTCAAATATGGAGGTAAAAAAGTTTACTGTGGCTGCATTGTATAATTCAAAAGACTTGGTCAGAAGGTCAAATTTCAGATGAGTGGAGTGGTTCTCATAATACCCATCTATAAAAAAGGGAAACAAAACTGAATGTGAAAACGACAGAGGAATATCCTTACTAAGTGTTCCAGGTAAGATTTATGCTAGTATTCTTGAGAAGAGGTTAACAAAAATTGTGGAAAGGAAACTTGGAGAAGAACAAGCTAGCTTCAGACCAAATGGAGGTTGTTAATATCATATTTTGACTTTAAGACAATCACGGGAATATAACAAAGATCTGTTTTTTTTTTTTTTTAAGTTTTGTTGATTTGGAAAATGCATATAAGAAGTTTCAAGAGAAAAATGCTACAACTATTTCTAGGGTAAATAGGATACTATATCTTCTTCTTTTCAGCCATTTTCTGTCCACTGCTGGATGAAGGCCTCCTCCAGTTCTTTCCACCTTTCTCTGTTCTTGGCAATGGTTGACCAATTTTTTTCCCCAACAAATTTTGACAGTTCATCACTCCACCTTCTTTTAGGACGTCCTCAGCCTCGTTTCCCTTCTTTTGGAATCCAGTTCATTACTATAGTGGTCCATCGTGCATCTTCTCTCCTGGATAGATGTCCAGCCCATTTCCATTTTAGTCGCTTATGGAGAAGAATGATGTCAGTGATGCGAGTCTGGCTTCTTATCCAGGTGTTTCGCTTCTTATCTTTTAATGTGATGCCTTGCATCAACCTCTCCATTTTTCTTTGAGTTGTTGTTAGTTTATTTGCCAGTGCTTTTGTTAGCGACCAAGTTTCACAACCATATGTGATGACTGAAAGTATACACTGGTTAAATGTCTTCCTTTTTAAACAGAGTGGGACATCATTGTTTTGAAAAATGCTTTTCAATTTTCTGAATGCACCCCAGGCAAGTTGAACTCTCCTATTTATTTCCTTTTGGAGTCCACAGTTTAGATCAATGAGATGACCTAAGTATGTATATGAAGGACTGTTTCCAAGAAATTGTTTTCTATTATTAGGTTTTTTGGTGTTACAAAATGACTAAACATGATTTTAATTATTTCTCTGTTTATTTTTAGACTGACTTTTCTGCTTTCATGATATAGAATTCCTATCATTCTATTAAGATCTTCTGGAGTGTTTGCAAAAATTATGATGTCATCTGCATATCTTAGGTGTGTTAAGTTTCTGTTATTAATTTTTATACCAAGGTTTGTCCAGTTTATATTATTAAATATTTCTTGAAGGACTGCTGTAAAGATTTTGGGTGATAGAGAGTCTCCTTGTCGAATACCTTTTTCAATTGATATTTTATTGCTACTTGTGTGAAGTTGGATTGTTGCAGTGTGGTATATTTCCTGGAGGAGGTCCATATATTCTCCAAGAACTCCCTGATTCTGGAGTGCTTTGATTATTGCATTAGTTTTGATGGAATCAAATGCTTTTTCATAATCAATAAATTCTGCTTTTTCTATTATTTGTTTTACTGCATGAATATGATCAATGATGTTAAAGCCTTTACAGAATCTTGCTTGTTCATGTTGAGGTTACTATATATAGGATATATATTGGAGGATATATATTAGAGGTTGAGGATACGTTGAAGATCATGGTTCTCAAAGGAAAAACAAACAGAGAAGCTCTTGAGAAACAAGTGTATCTTAATGGAGAAAGAATTGAGGAAGTCAGCAAGTTTGAGTACCTGGGATCTATTATTAATGTGAAGAATTGCTGTTCAGAAGATGTCAGAAAAAGGTTAGGAATGGCTAAAACAACAGTCAGAGACCTGTCTAAAATCTGGAAGGATGGATCTATCTCCATGGGAACAAAGTTGAGGATTTTAGATGCAGTTGTTTTTCCAACAGCGACTTATGGATGCAAGACTTGGAACCTAAAGAAGTCAGATAAGAAACGGATATCTGCTTTTGAGATGTGGTGTTACAGAAGGTTGTTGAGGATATCATATACTGAAAGGCGTACAAATGAATGGGTGTTAGAAAAGATTAGTAGAACTTTAAGGCTCCTTAAGGATATTGACAGAAGAAAGTTAAAATATTTTGCATAGAAAGGATGGAAGGAGGACTTCTCAGAACAGTAATAGAAGGTAAAGTTCCTGGAAAAAGAGGCAGGGGTAGACCATCAATGAGATGGATGGATGGCATGTGTGGAGTGACTGATCTTCAGAGAGTTGAGGCTGCCAGAAAAGCAAACAACAGGACTACGTGGCGAGGCCTGGTGTGGAACATCATCGAGCATCGGAGTGACCATACGGCATCTGTAGATGCCCAGTGGTCATAGAGAGAGAGAGAGGATACTATATATAAACATATAATTAAAAAAATGAAAATATATTAAATAAAAAAAACAGATAGAATAAACAAAACTAATGTGGTGGGAAACCTAGTTGAGTGAATCTGTAAAACATTACACTAGCAATACACAAGACAGTGCTCAAACATATTTTAACTTATGGATTTGAGAGAAGGATTGGAAATAAACCAGCTGAACAATGACTAGAGACTACAGACATGAGAGTTCCAAGAAAAATAGAAGGTGGAAATATTGCATAAGTGACAGAATCATATATAGAATGAAGAAATTAGAAAAGAACTTTACAACTTATCTTAGATAGAGTTGTGGTACAGAGGCCCCAAAAAAACAGGTTAGCAGTTTTCATAAAGCAATCAGTTGGGTTGGACTGGTTGGTATTTACAGCTGAAACAACTAAAGTATCGATACAAGTGTACTGTGTCTCAATTGTCTATGTTCTCTTTTTTCATTGCACAACAAACAAGCTTGTTTGTTGTGCAATGAAAAACCCACAAGAGGAAAAAAATATTCCACCTCCACATGAAACCAGATAACTCATCTGAAAAGTCCCATTAAAGGTTCTTCAGGTCCTAGACGAGCTTTGAATCAAGGTCTTTTCAACTAAAGGAGAAACCAATGAAAAACCTCTACCACCTAAAGACATTCACAAACATCTACATAACAATGCAATTCAAATCCAAGACCTGCTGGGTGCAGAGCAGAGATACTATCTACTCAGCTAAAATGAAACTTAGTTATAATGTTAAAATGTCTGTTACTATGAGGTCACATTATAGTGAAATTATATACACCAGAGCTCTACCCTCCCTGTTAACTGTCTGAAAAGGGAATAACGGTGGGCTTTCAGGAATTCTGCCTCTATTCTCTCTTTTACTTGTTGAATAAATTAATGCACAAAGTGACCGACTGACAGAGCTGATTGCTCTATATAATGAGATGAAATAAAGGAGAATAATGTCCTTTTAAACTTTTTTTTTTGCTTTGTATGTTCTTTCTGTGAAAACACTTTTATTTTATATCAATCCTACAAGTGGGAAGTCACAATACTCATAACACAGTACCATGTGTGTGAAAAAAGGAATCTATTTATATGTCTTTTGAGCAACTAGGGGCTGTAGTTCATTATGAGGAAAGGGCATGGGAAAGACTGTTCCAAAGAGAGAGAGAAATGTAGAATGTAAAAGAAGGCAGAGAAAGAAGCTGAACTGTGCATGGAATCTCGACAGCAGCTACTTGTTTCCACAGGTCTAGAAAAAAAAGTAGAGTAATAACAGTGTCCAATGCAGTAGTAAACACCTAAAGAAAGGCACAACACAAAAGGAAACAAACAGGTGTCTATGAGAAAATATACTGAAGAGAATTTGTGTCAGAGGGGATCATCCATTAAATGAGGACCCTTCTTCAAGGTAACATCAAGTATTCCTTGAGAGGATTCTGGTGCACACACCAAATGTAAGAATGGTATTCTGAAGTTGGGCTATTTGGGATTTACATAATGTTGGGAATTATATAGATGAGACATATCAAATTATAAATCAATCAGCATTAAAAAAATAAAAAAGAAAAGGTATAATAAGAGACACCACTAATTTGTAGTACTCAGTGCTATCACTACTGTTTCTATTGCATTGGCAATGATTCAAAAATTAGCAGCTGGCAAATGCTATTGGCAGTATTCATTTTATTCTAGAGTCAAATTCTGAGTGCAATAAGAGTTTTCAGTATTCTTCTTCTTGATCTGCAGGCATATTTTAAATATAAGGTTTTTTTTCTAAATGGCTTGTCTATTTTATTCTTTGTATTTCCTTTGATATACTTTGAAAGATGTCATTCTTGAAATCTTTCATTTCATTAATTTGCTCTTCTGTAAATTAAGTGTAATTTATGAAAAGTACTCAACCCAACATTAAAATATTGAGAAATATAATAAGTAATGCTTAAGTAAGTAAAATCAGGATTAAATATTACAGATGTGTGACATACAATCATGTAATTCAGTGATTCTTAATGGCTGGGCTGCGGTTATTTTTTAGTTTCTATTAAAGTTTTTAAAATTTTGAAATCTCTTAAAATAATTTACTGAGATAAAGAGCCAATAGGCTTCACTTCAGCAAAATAAATTTATTCAAATTAAGTGGATATTGAATCCAACATTATTTTTTAGCCGAATAAGAAACTCAAATATAGAAAATCTATCTAAGAGTTTCATGCCAAATATAGAAAACTATAAAAGTTCGGAGAGTCCAAGCGTAAGCCAACAGGTGGTATATGCTGGGTCAACCCGTAGGCAACTCTTAAAATAATTTTTTTTTTGCTCTTTATTTTACTTTGTTTCAAATTTGCATCATTTTGGATTAGTAATCTGAATTATGCAGTTTAATGAAGTAGTTTCTTTTATGGTGGCACCACAAGTCAACTTTTTGCTGCTGGCAACACTGCAAGTCATGACATCTGCCTTCAGGACATGTGAACGTCTGATAGAAGTGATTCTCTGAAGTTTTCAACAATACTAGTACGAATGCATAGAACTTAATGTTGCTAAGTGCTACTTGAGTACAATTACTTTTCGAAACTTTTGGTGCTGTAATACTTATTTGTTATTTCTTAAAATTTACTCCCTCATAAAATGAGCAAACAGAACATTATTTGATTTTCTAAATCAAATAAATTTCCTAAAGTTTTTACATTAATATTTAAGTAAAGTTGATTTCTGTTTTCTGATTTTTTTTTGTCATTATAATCAATAAAGTAAAACCAGTGTTTTTTTTTTAAAGTTTAATCATTATTACGTTACTACAAACCAGGGGGTCGCAACTATAAAAGGTTTATAGTTGCGACTATAAGAACCACTGATGTAATTAATGCATATTTAACTACATCAAAGAAAGGAATAAAAATTTACACCTTATTAGAATGGTCCTGGTAATTAGAATATTAGAATTGGAAGCTATTAGAATATTTCTTGACTCGACAACTATTGATGGCAAAGCAAAATGCTATTCGGGAGGAAAACCAAACACAGAAACATAAACATAATCATGAGAATAATATCACTGTTTCTTTAATTATGCATGCATTATGATGTACACTGAGAAAAAATGCTGCTTCCCAATTGCAGTCATTTGCTGTCTATCAATGTTGCATATAGCAGACAACAAATGTACATGCACAGCCTGAAATAAGTCCTCTTCTTTATTTTGTATACCATCCAAGATGGAAATTGTAAAACCTCATCTACAATAATACTGTGAGTAGTTTTTTTAAACCTACAATACATTAATACTGGCAGGATAAGGATTTTTTTATTATTTTTTTTAATTTTATCTATTTTATTTTATTTTGATTTTTTGCATAATCTGATAAATCTGCTCTAGAGACCAAATATGGAACTTTTCAAAGCCACTAATGACCTCCAAAAAGTAGGGTGGTGATGGCAGGATGTGAACCCACAGCATACTGATTGAAGAGTGGGTAAGCTTACCATGCCACTCAGCCGACATACTGCACCTTTGAAATTAATTTCAATTAATTTATTAAGTATAGCACATGTTAAAATGCCATCCTTAGTTTAAGGATAGTGTTGCAAATACTGAATTTTGGTTATTTCCAAAAATTCTCTAATCAATCTCTAAACTGTACTTTAAATTTGTAAATAATGGATACTTCTCCAAACATACATAAAATTTTTACATGTTTTACTATCATATAGAAGAGCTCTTTCATCAGGTGAATACTTTGTTAGCAAGTAATTAACCATGCAACCATTCATGACAAATGAAGTATAACAATCACCTTGTACTTTAAAAATCCATGTTTTTCACTACTGTCATCATCACTTGGGTCAGTGTCTACATACATCATGGTCAGGAAGGTGGCAGCAGTTGAAATTCTACTGTATTTCTTCACACCAAAACTACGGATTTTTTATTATTTTATCTATTTTATTTTATTTTTATTTTTTTTGCATAATCTGATAAATCTGCTCTAGAGACTAAATATGGAACTATGGATAATTGCATAACCTAAATACATAGAATTTCTGAAGCTTCATGCTTCAGTTTCATTCAGAAGTATTCTTTACAAAAATGCATCTCCAACATGAGAACATTATATACAAAATAGACAATGATACACAGATTATTTGCACACATTTGAGTCAGTGACTAATACATACAAATTATGAATTTGGGACCACTGAAGCAGTAAGCATCTGCATCATGAAAATGTTCACAATGAAAAAGGATTAAAGATATATGAAATTATTTGTATTAGGAATAACGAAATGGTTTATTATTATTATTATTATTATTATGTGACACCTCCAGGGAGTCCAAAGACTAATCGAGTTATAGTGGATATTCGGCTATGGTGAATTTCCTTTAGCAGCAATTTGCCAATAGGATTTCAAGCAGAATTTTTCTAGCAGTTTTTTAATAGTTTTGTGATTTTGTTATAATGGTTCGTGTTATGGTGAAATTCAACTGTAAAAAATCTTTAATTAAAACCTAAAAAAAAAAAAGAAAAAATGCAATTTTGGACTTATAAATATGTTAATATCAGTGTTTTAAATAAAAGGATACATCTAGTGAATCTTCAACAAAGAAACATGCCACAATAGTATCGCTATGACCAGTTAATGTGTAAACAGAGAGATTAGCAAATCTGTGTACACCATATATCTTGACAGCCATATCGTCAGCTCCAACAGCAAGTACTCTAAATAAAAATAATTTTTATTTTTATTAATATTACTGTTTTTAGATTTTTGAAGACTTTTAACAAATCTGTACTTTTTAATTTATTAAAAAGAACATAACATAATATATTGATTTAAATTAAGGGGATATTAAATCCCACATTGTTTTAAAACCGAATAAGAAACTCAAAGATTGGAATCAGAGAGTTTCATGCCGAATATAGTAACTATAAAAGTATCGGCGATTACTAGCGTGAGCTAATGCAAGTAGTCCTAGTATGTAGTACAATCTCGCAACTCGCAGCAAAGGTGGTAAAGTTCTGATCGCTATTCTTGGTATTTCTGATTCCAATCTTTGAGTTTCTTATTCGGTTTTAAAACAATGTGGGATTTAATATCCCCTTAATTTAAATAATGTTTATATCACCGAAATGAAGCCTATTGGCTCTTTATATTTAAATAATATATTGAATTAAAGAACATAATATATTGAATTAAAGAATACTTTATTGTGTTTAAATGAGTTCAGCAGAACTTTGAACCTTTGTTTTCAAAAAAGCAAACCATATTGGTAATTTCTGAAAGTATTATTATACTCATAAGTCTAAATGTATATCTAATGAGTAATACATTCACTAATTTGATCTGTTACAATTATAGGAAATTATTATTTTCTTTTCTGAGTTAAAACATCTTTTTCCTTTCAATGGAAATTTCCAGGATTTTCAAGAAAGATATTTTCATGCTATTACAAATATTTATTATTAATAAAAATAAATAAAGTAAACATTTCTGAATCAATAAGTGTAAATAGAAACTGAGAGAAAGACCAAATATTATAGCAGGGAGAGAAAGCATTATATATATAAAATTATCACTAAAAGAAACTAATAACAACCATTCTAAAAATAGAATCCAGGTAGCTGGTCTATCACAGTGCATCGGAGAGTCCCCTCGGTGGTGGATGAGGGGGATGGTTGGTGGCACTACCTGTAGTGCCACCCCCACACAAAAACACACCCGCTAGGCCCAAGGGACCTGCTAATCAAAGACAGCTGCAGTTCTCCATTCATATTAGGGGTTGGATGGTTCTGGCATCCAATTCCATTAAAACTAATGGAAATAAAACTGCTGCTATATAAAGCATCATGTCTCAACAGAAGAGAAATAAAGAAGCCCGGGTGTCTCAATATGCCCTGCTACATCACCCTGAACAGTGGCGTCAGGGTGATGTAGCAGACCTTGTGGCATCATTAGTCAGTGACTGCTATAAAGAAACTCAACGCAGAAATTGCTTGAAGATTGCTACTTGGAATGTAACAGGTTTGAATAAACCTGGGAAATTGGCTAATGTGATGAGAGAAATGGAGAGACTGAATATTGGTATATTAGGAATAAGTAAAACCTATTGGAAGGTTCATCGGACTTTGAGTCAAAACTTCCAAATGATGAGACATAAATTATATTCTTCAGGTGAAAAAATATCAAGAAGAGGTGTAGTGTTCATCGTGGAGAAGAAAATTAATAACAAAATTACTCTGTAATTAAAAAATCAGATAGAATAGATATAATATCATATTTTATATAATTATTATATAATATCATATTCAATAAAAATAGAATCAGATAGATAAAAAATCACAATTTCAAAAAGTCAAAAGGCATTTAAATGAACAGAGAGAGAGAGAAAGAAAAATAAACAGGAAAATAAGAAACAACAAAGCAAGGAAACAGGTAAGTCAGGAAATAACAGAAATCAGGTATGGTGACTCTATAATAAAACATGCTATAGATAAGCAAGTTATAACATCGAGTTTTCCTGGAGCAAAATTAAAAATATAAAGGAAGCAATTCAAAAACAGAAAGAACAAGTAAATGAAATCATAGCTGTAGTAGTAAAAATGATTTAACTGGTGATAAATTCAGTATGAGAGAGGACATGAAAGGATTGTTGGAAGAGGTGAGAGTGAAGAGTGAGAAAGTGAAAATCGTCAGTATTTTACCTTGCTATGATAAAAATGAATTAAGAAGGGGCTATGATGGCAAACGGATCGATTCGTAGGCTGTGTAGAAGGAAATGATGCGAGTTTTTGGATGTGTGGAGTGAGTTTCAGAGAAAATTGGATTTGTATAAAAGGGATGGCCTGCACCTGAATGCGTTTGATCTCAGGAGTCTAGAAATACTAATAACTGGTATGAGACTTAACACACAGAGAGTCAGGGAAACTAAATTTTAAAGGGAGGAACGGTGTGAATGAATGCGAGCGTAAGAGCGACAATGTTATGTAACTGTGTTAATGAAGGGAATTTGCTTTGTCATGGAAATGTTGACGAGGAGAGCATGATTTTAGGTTTGTGTTTGTCCAGTTCGGATCCATCAAACGTATGCAAAGATGTCTACATGTGTAAGGCATTAGAGAAGAATAGAGATCTGCAAGTTGTCCAACTGTGTGAGATAGACAAGACAATACGAAAGAACAAACAGGTAGATTATTATGTCTGTACATGAATACTAGGAATATCAGAAACAAAGGTATCAAGTCAACAAGATCAATTACATAGTAGGGTGTTGTTACAAACCTGGTGGATCATTGCTAGTGATAGTATTTAGTGATGAAATGCATCACCAAATAGAAAAGATGAGCACAAAAACAGTAATCATAATGGGAGAATTTAATTATCCAAACATTGATTGGGTAGCAGCAGAATTTCATGAGAAGAATGAAAATGTATTTATTGAGCTGTTGAGGGACAACTTCCTCAAACAGCATGTGACAGAAAGAACGCGAGGGCAAAGAGCGTGAGATTTGATTATAGTGTCAGAGGGCATTTCAGTTAAAGATGTAACTATTCTGCCTCCGGTTGGTGACAGCGATCATGCAGTACTCACTTGGGAAGTGACTAAGTTTATGAATGTTCCATTCAGAAAAAGGTTAAATGCTGAATTACAAAGCAGGAAATTATGACCAACTGAGGAGTATACTGAGTTCAGTGTAATGAGATTGGTTGCTGGATGGAAAGATAACGACAGTGCATGGGAAGCATTTAAACAATGCTTCAATGATGCGATATTAGAATGTGTCCCGAGAGTTCGAAGAATAAATAGAGTAGGAGTCAAATGGATGCGTAATCATATTAAGCAAGATATTCTTAAGAAAAGGATGATGTAGAAGGAATACTGTGTGCACAAGGATGATGCGTATTATGAAAATTATAAGCAGCAGGCTAGAATAGTCACAACTGTTGTATGGAAAGCAAAGTCTGAGTATGAAAAGAAACTGGCTCTGCGTGCTAAAGACAACCCACAAGAATTCTATTGATATGCTGCAAGTAAAAGAAACAGTGAATATGAAAGAATAACTCTTCTAAATGCAGATGGCGTGAAGGTTAGAGATGCAGAAGAGGTTGTTCAACTAATGAGTGCCCATTCTGTTAAACGCTATCAACCTGAAATACACAACATTAAGCTCACTGTTACCTCTCCACTAGATGAAGAAACACAGGTGTATGAGGATGAGGTATTAGAGCTGTTGCACAAATTGAATAAAAATTCAGCAATAGAAACTGATGGGATATCAGCACATGTGCTAAAAGAGTGTTCAGCTGAACTGGCCATTCCTTTGACCAGACTGTTTAATACGAGTCTCAGAACAGGGAAGATTCCACAGGAATGGAAGGAATGTATGGTAATTCCATTGCACAAGAGTGGTGCAAAGACCGATGTATCCAACTATCGACCAATTATTGATAGTACCTCAGGAGTGGTGGTGAAGATTCTGGAAAAATTGGGCTCACATTCAGAAATGGATTGACAGTGAATCTCTGCTTTGCAATGAACAACATGGGTTTACTAGGGGAAGGCCATGTTTTAGCAACTTGCTCACATTCTATAACAATGTTACTATTGAACTAGACAAGGGGAATGGATACACTATGATACTTTTGGATTTTGCTAAGACTTTTGACAGAATACAATATGGTAGACTGTTGCATAAATTAAAGAAAATGGGTTTGGGTTATAGAATTTTAGCATGGATAAGAGGATGGCTGACTGATAGATATCAAAAAAGTGGAATACAGGGTATGTGAGTGTACAAGATTTAAGGTAACAAGTGGTGTACCACAAGGATCAGTGCTTGGTCCACTGTTATTCAATCTGTACATTAATGATTTTGGGAAGAATTTGACAAATGACATATAGCTATTTGCTGATGATGCAAAGATAGGTAGGGTAATCAGGAATGCCTGATATGCAAGTCTTGCAGAATGATCTGAATAAGCTGGAATTGTGGGAATGGGAAAATGGGTGTCAGTAAATGTAGAGTCATTCACTTTGTCGTGATTAGATATCCAATGTCGTATTATATTGGTGGGATTAGGCTAGAAGAAACTGATGAGGCTAAAGATCTTGCAGTGTTAATAAATAGGAAGTTGAAGTTCAGGGGGACCATCTGGAAAAAAATTGCAAATACAACTCAAAAGATGCTGAAACAAATGTTCACATGTAAAGATAAGAATGTTATTTTGCCTCTTTACAAGGCTTTGATAAGACTCACCTGGACTATTGTGTGCAGGTCTGGTCTCCTGGTTTCTGTTGTGATTCTAATTATATTGGAGAGAATGCAAAGGAAAGTGTTAAAAATGATATCAGGATTGTGGAATACTGATTGAAAGAATTTGTAGACTGCAGACACTAGCCAACTGGAGAAAGAGAGGTGATATTACTGAGACATAAACTTCTGAAAGGGTCATACAGGATTTCAATTGATTTAATTTTTCAGTTTATGGAGGGTGGGGAAAGGACGAGAGGGCATCCTTGGAAGCTGAGAATGAAGGCTGCTAAGAAGGGGGGTCAGGGCTAGGTTTTTCTCTCAGAGGGTGGTGCATGATTGAAATGGATTGCCATTGGATGTTGTGAGTGCAAGCAGTGTGAATGAATTCAAGAATAAGTATGATAGCTGGTGTGTGTGTGTGTGTAGTATGTGGCCTCCCTCGATGAGTCTCTGACTCCCTGGAGATCTTTCTTAATAATAATAATAATAATAAAATCAGACAGAGTAATCACAATTCTAGTAAATGACAAGCTCAGAGATATGCTTATCATTCAGATATATGCTCCTACAGAACAAAATGAAGAAGTAGATGCTGATAACATGTAATGAAATAGAGTGGTGTATAAAGGTAGCTGGAGGCAAGAAAAATTGAGTTATCTGTGTTATGGGTGACTGGAATGCAAAAGTTAGATCAGAGAGAACATCTACATATGTGGGACCATTTGGACTTGGAATGCAGAATGAGAGGACAAAAATTATTCAACTCCTGCAACAAACACAGTCTCATCATAACTAACACCTATTCTGAACAAAAACCAACAGCAAGATACACCTGTGAGTCCTGATGGAAAATAGAAAAATCAGTTACACTATATTGTGATCAATAAGCGTTACTAAAGAAATAGGAATATTTCAGAACTGCTGTCTGCACAGTTGCAAAACGAAAATGAACCCTCTAAATGGAATAGACCTACAAGCAGCTATCATAACATCTGCTAAAAACCACATCAATAAACACGAAGAAAGAAAGAAAAAACCATGGATAACTCAAGAGGTAATCAACCTTATTGATGAAAGAAGAACATGGAAAAGAAGAGCAAATGAAGAAGAAAGGTTAAGATATAAAAATTTGGATAAAAGAACAAACAGTTATGGAAAAGATTGAAAGAAAACTGGATAAATAGGCAGTGCACTGAGATAGAAGAATTACAAAATAGGAACAAAACCAGAAGCATTCCTGAAAGTGAAAGTACTTAATGGAAAAACAAAATGCACGTAGTCTAATAACATCAAGGACAAAGATGGAAACATACTCATTGATAAGGAAAAGTTAAATGGAAGATGGGTGGAGTACTTATCAGATCTCTAAGATGATGATAATGGTAACATGTTGGATGATTCACGACACCTTAAATTAAACATAACAACAGATATCACTCTACCCAGAAGAAAGGAGGTAGAACATATATTAAAAATCTTCCTAATAATAAATCCCCTGGGTGTGATAATATTCCGGCTGAGCTGCTGAAAGCTTTGACTGGCAATAATAACACCTATTTAGTGGAATCCATTCAGGACATTTATAAAACAATACAATTACCTGAAATTTTTACAACATCTATCTGTATACTAATTCCAAAGAAACATAATGCACAAAATTGTGAGGATTACAGAACTGTGAGCCTAATATCCCATGCATCTAAAATTATTTTAACCTTCATTAACAAACAAATTGAAAGAGTCATAAGCAGTGAATTGAGTGAACAATAGAAAGGCTTCAGAAGAGGAATGGGAACCATTAATGCTATCCTGGAACTAAAAAATACTAATAGAAAGATCACTTGAAAGAAATAGGAACATTTACATGTGCTTCAGAGACTTTCAGAAGGCTTTTGACTGGGTAAAAACATAATAAAATGTTCAATATATTAGATAAATTAGACATAGAAGATCGCATACTTAAGATTAAAAAAAATTATTTACACCAAACAGAAAATGCAGCTGTTTAACTCTGAGACTTCTGAAGTGAAAATAAAAAGAGGAGTTAGACAAGGTTGTATCCTTTCACCACATCTATTTAATATCTATAGTGAGACAGTGATGAAAAAGATTGAAAAACAAAAAACATATGCTGATGATACCATTCTAATAGTAGAAAACAGAAACAAATTAATCAAATTACTGCAGCTATTAATTGAGGATGGTAATGAATCATCTTTACCATCTTCAATGGATTAGATATTAATGGAAAAAAAAACAACCAAATTTACGAAAATCTCAAAAGAAAGCAGATCTGGGTCAGAAATATTCATAAACAATATGAAAATTGAACATACAACAGAATACAAATATTTAGGCACCTACTTTACTGCAGAGGAAAGCAAAATAAAGAAATAAAAATAAGAACAGCCATAGCTAAAGATGCATTTTGGAAAAATAAAGATCTGCTCAGAAGTTCTGTGAGTATTGAGACAAAGAAAAGAATGATAAGAACATTAGTGTGGCCAATTTTCACATATGGAAGTGAGACCTGGATATTCAAGAAGAGAGTAAAGCAACAGATAATGGCCTTTGAAATGTGCTGCTATAGGAGAGCTCTGAAAATCCCATGGACAGAACATGTGACAAATACAGATGGCCTACAGAGAATGAGAACACAGAGATTTTTATTACAGAAAATGATCAAGAGAAAGATGAGATTGGCAGGACATGTACTGAAAGGTTCAGCAGGACAGAGGATATTAACAGTTTTAGAAGGAAAAATTATGGGGAAAGGATCAAGAGGCAAAAAACAAAGGACATGGCTTGAAGATATAAGATCATGGACAGGATCACATGGCTATGCAGAAACAAAAAGGAAAGCCACCAACAGAGAGAACTGGAAGGACATGGTGCTGCACCCTCTCACTGAGGAAACTACATGAAGAAAAAAAGAAGCATTACTTCAATGGAGTACAGAACTTAAAGGTCATGCCCAGTGCTGACTGTGGATCTGATCATAGATTAGTTCTAATGATGATAAATAATCGTCTCAAAGCAATAAAAATTAAAAGGAAACAAACCCATAAATGGGATTTACAGATGCTACAAAATGCAACAGTAAATTTAATGAAAAATTTTCAGAACTACTGGTTGCACAGTTACAAAATGAAAGCGTACCTTCCCAATGAACAAACTACACGCAGGTATCATAACTTCTGCTAAGAACCACATCAGTAAACATGAAGAAAGAAAGAAAAAACCATGGATAACACAAGAAGCAATCGATCTTACTGACAAAAGAAGAGCAAATGAAGAGTAAAGATTAAGATAAAACAATGGATAAGAGAATCAAACAATTATGCAGGAGATTGAAAGAATGGATAAATAATCAATGCATCAAGATAGAAGTGTTACAAAAAAAAAAGGAAGAAAACCAGAGAAGCATTCCTGAAAGTGAAAGAACTTCATGGAAAAGTAAAACAAACACAATCTAACAACATCAAGGACAAAGAAGGAAACATAATCATTGATAATGAAAAGATAAACGAGAGATAGGTGGAATATTTATCAAATCTCTATGATGATGATAACATATGCAACGATTTACGACACCTTAGGTAATGTGCAGCAACAGATACCACTCTATCTACAAGAAATGAGATACAACACATAATCAAGAATCTTCCTAATAATAAATCCTCTGGGTGTGATAAAATCCCTGTGGAACTGCTGAAGGCTTTAACTGGTTACAATAACATCTACTTAGTGGACTCCATTCAACACATCTATAAAACAACAGAATTACCTGAATCTTTTACATCGCTCTGCATACCAATTCCAAAGAAAAATAATGCCCAAAATTGTGAGGATTATAGAACTGTGAGCCTAATTTCTCATGCATTTAAAATCATTTTAACCACTTTTAACAAAGAAACAGAACTAAAAATATTACCGGAAAGATCATTTGAAAGGAACAGGAACACATACATATGCTTCATAGACTTTCAGAAAGCCAGTGATCAAGTAAAGCACAATAAACTATTTAATATTCTAGAAAAATTAGACTTAGAAGATCATGTACATAAACTTATAAAAATGATTTACTCCAAGCAGAAAATGCAGCTGTTTAATTCTGAGACTTCTGAAGTGAAAATAAAAAGAGGAGTTAGACAGGGCTGCCTCCTTTCACCAAATCAATTTAATATTTACGGTGATGAAAAAGACTGATAAACAAAATATGGAATCAGTATCAATGGTATAAAATACAGCAATCTTATATATGCTGATGATACCATTCTAATTGCAGAAAACAGAAATAAATTAATCAAATTACTACACCTACTAAGTGAAGAAGGTAAAGATTTTGGCCTACATTTAAATACAAAAAAGACCAAATTTATGAGAATCTCAAAAGAAAATAAATCCAAGCCAGAAATATTCATAAACAATATAAAAAATTGAGCATACAACAGAATACAAATATTTAAGTACCTACTTTACAGCAGATGGAAAACAGATAAAGAAATGAAAATAAGAACTGCCATAGCTAAAGATGCTTTCTGGAAAAATAAAAATCTGCTCAGAAGTTCTGTGGGTATAAAGACAAAGAAGAAATAAGGACATTAGTTTGGCCAGTTTTCACATATGGAGCTGAGACCTGGGTATTCAAGAAGAGAATAAGACAACAGATAGTGGCCTTTGAAATGTGGTGCTACAGAAGAGCCCTGAAAATCTCATGGACAGTATGACAAATGCAGAGGTACTACAAAGAATGAAAACACAGAAATCTTTATTGCAGGAAATGATCCAGAGAAAGATGAGACTGGCAGGACATATATTGAGAGGATCAGCAGGACAGAGGACACTAACAGCTTTAGAAGGAAAGATTATGAGAAGAGGATCAAGAGGTAAAGAAAGAAGGACATGGTTTGATGATATAAGATCATGGATAGGATCATGTGATTATGCTGAAACAAAAGAAGAGCTGCCAACAGAGAGAAGTGGAAGGACATAGTGCCGTACCCAATGAGGAAGCTACACAAAGAAGCAGAAGAAATTAGAATCTGATTAATATGTCCTAATGAATGCAATTCATTAGGAGATATTTAGATATAATTTCAACATCACCAGGATGATAGCAACATGTATATGAAAGTTTCTGTGATTTTAGTAGTTCTGTAGATAGCTTCTCGTATCGAGACCACATGTTTTAAAATAAATGACAAATTTAATAAAACTAAACAAATATAATTCCACAAGTTTTGTAAGTTGTCATAAGGGAGACATTGAAAAAAAAAAAAAAAAAAAGATGACAGCACAAATCAGGTTTGGCATCTCATACAACAACTACTACTACTACTACAGGCCATCAAGTGGTTTGGCAACAAACAAAAGTGCCTTATATTGATCATAATTGTTTTATACGAAAGTTCAAGAAAGCCTTGCAAATGTTGCAGATCCCCCAAACAATGTAACAAAAATCAAGGCCTAATCCTAACCAAGTTTGGTCTGCTTTCATTAAAAATCTAACTGCCACGGACCTAGGATACGACATGCATGCATGATATTACAGAATGTGAAAGCAGCAATTGCAACTAGCATTGTTCCAATGTGTATACAGTAATTAATTTAATGTTCTTTTTTTCCCCTGGTTACTTATTTATACATACCAAGTGTGAAGCTTTGATAACATCAAATATGTGTAATTAATTATTTCTAGTCTTTTTATACAACTTTTGCTTATACCCATGATATTGCAAGTCACATGACTTACAAAACTTGTAGGGTTATATTTGATTAGTTTAAATAATAAATTACATGATAACCACAGTAATTAACTTAACTTTAATGAAATAAAGGTACAGATATTTCGTACTGAAATTAACAGTACATCAGTACCTTCAAGACAGAAAAAATAAATAGTGTACCCCCAATTGATTGAGCAAAAACCAATTATAATAAGTATTATAAAGAGGAACTATCCCTTGTATCATCATATAATAATTAAAAACGCTAGATATTTTTACACATTATTTTTATTATTAACAGCTTACAAACATATTTATTACAATATTTAATGTGAACAATGGCCTTGCATTTCTTTCATAATTTCTTGAAATTCTGGTTTGATGGCTTCTGATACTGCGATACGTTGCTTCTTTAAATTATCTGCAATGATTTCTATACATCTACCAATAGTATTTGCTGATAAGGGAATACATTTTAGTTTATCTGCATATTCTTTTCCATGGATTATTTCTACCATTTTTATGGCAGTTGGGAGTACAAGTGTTTTCCCAATGGTGTGTGGCTTTTGGTCTTTTGCAATTAAGAACGCAACCTCAAGAGATGCTTCCAAATATTTATCGTTAATTTTAGTGAATTTTTTTAAGTTGTTGGATTGAGAATTACATGTCTTCAAACATTGTTCAAAGAATTGTAAAGATTTGTGTTCATGTTCAGGATGTTTAGTTTTTAAGTGTCTTACTAATAATGATAGATTCATACTTCCGTTACATAGCGTCTCATGACACAATACACATGTAAGACAACATTCATTGTTGACTATTGTCAATGTAAATCCCCATTTCAAGTAGTCCTCTTGATAATTTCGAACTTTCTTGGGCAAGGTTTTGTTAAGTTTCAGATTAATGTTTTTATCACTTAATTTGACTGATAACGAACTTGTTTGAATAGAAGAATCAATTCTATCTTTTATTTGTTGTTTGTCTGATGTAGAAGTACTATCATAATTATCTTCAATTGGCAGTTTCTTTGAAGGAAATTTTTTTAACCATTTATCCATTTTGTGAGGGTTAATTTGTAAAATTTAAATATACATTTCTTATCGATAATATCAAACACTTTTAAAAAATGTAAGCAATTTTGATAATATTAATTCACTATTTCTAGTGTAAACGTAAAAGTAAGCACAAAAAGGCGTTGGAATTGCACAGAAACAATATACATATACTAAAAAATTGTTAAATAGTCAAATAATTAATACAAATGTGGTGTCATCTGTAGATAGCAGGATAACTAAGCAATTTTCCTTCTCTAGTTGTGCTGTCAACACTAGGATGCTCTACAAACAATGGCAGTGATAAGAAGTAAGAAATTTACTCCCTAGTTTTAAAAAACATGACAGCTTTGCCACGGACGATTATGTGTGCAAAGTCGCCCAATGTGCGCTACTCGCAAATTTAAGTTTACAGGATCTTTATAATGTCATTGTTGTCTATATTAGTTATATGTTTAATTGATGAAAGAAAGTAATATTCTTTATCTTTAATTAATTACTTAATTTTTTCCTATCAATATAAAACTTTGTTTGACATACCTCTATGTATCGACTTGTGTGCCCCAGGGAATACATGTACCACACTTTGGAGACCACTGGTGTAGACAACAAGCAATGCAAAGGAATGGAATACAAAGTACATAACAGTCGGTGGATTACCAATTAAAACTGTTGCTGAATGCTAGAAATTAATATTAATAAATAATATTATTAATTTTATTCTTAAAAACTTTTTTTTTCATGGTTACATAAGATAAGAATCTCCCAAACTTTTGGGGGGGGGGGGAGAGAGAGAGAGAGAGAGAGAGAGAGAGAGAGAGAGAGAGAGATAATCGTTGCGATTCAGATTTGGTCGATGTAAAAAAGGCTTCGAAATGTTCTTTGAAAAGGCGTTTGTATTTAAACTTGCATCTATGGAGAAGGCGAGTTTTATCACACTGGATATTGTGTTTAGTGTCAATACTATGTTGTGCCAGACCAGACTTTTTTGAGGTTTCATGTATTCGATATAATATTGATGTTCATACATTCTTTTTTCCACAGAACAGCCTGTTTGTCCAAAATATGTTAGGTTACATTTATACAGTATCTAGTAAACGCCAGCCAATGATAGAGGTGCCAGTCAGGGCCGGCTCTACCGACAGTGCAAGACGTGCATTTACACGGGGTGCCAAGTTTTTTTGGGGAGGCAAAGTTGGCATAAACTACACAAAAAATAAGGGAGAAGGGGCAGCAAAATATGCTACTGCACAGGGCAACTAAATGAAAAATAGGGGAGAAGGGGTGGCAAAATTCCTAGGGGCAGCCCTGGTGCCAGTCTGTCTTTCATAGATGGCAACAGGTGAGAAATTTTGTTGATCGAAAAATATGTTGGAATAAGATGATACTTCTTCAAAATTCTACCAATCGGTTCCGAGATGCCAGAAATATAAAGAATTGGAACCCTGCGGTCTCCTGAGGTGTTGGAACATAGGAGTCAATTATCAGCTGGATTTGATTAGGGTTGTAACCAGTGGTGAGCTATAAGGGGTCGTGAGAGCCATTTGTTAAATTTTTCTCAAATTTGCGAGCCCCTTGTTCTTCTTGTTTAATAATTTTGTAGAACTAGAAAATACCACCGTGGAATGTATACATGCTACTATAATTGCTACTTTAAATTGATACGGATTTTCTGATAACTATATAAAAAATCATTTCATTGCATTTTGTTCTGATGGAGCTAGTGTAATGTTAGGAAACAAATCAGATGTTGCAATCAAACTTCTACAAAAATTTCCCAATGTTGTGAGTTGGCATTGTGCTCATCGTTTGCACTTAGCATTAGATGATTCGATAAAAAACATTAATGAAATGAATCATTTTGAAATATTTATGGATAAATTATATGCTTTTTAACATCAATCACCAAAAAATCAACGAGAATTAAATACGGTTGCAAAAGACCTTGGTATCGGAATTTTAAAGATCGGCCATGTGTATGGACCACGATGGGCAGCTTGCAGTTTACAAACAGCTCTTGCTTTGTGGAGAAATTACCCAGCTTTATGCATCGTTTGATGCAAAATGCTTGTTTAAAGGCATTATCATATCTGTCAGAAGCTCTACAAAGTCGCAATATAAGTACAGGGCTAAAAAAATGCCTAAGTTAGGCCTTTTTTTTTTTCTCGACGATGCAAGCCCTTTGTTAAAATTTCCACAGCTCACCACTAGTTGTAAGCTTGAGGGAGAGGAGCACACTTTATGTGCTCTATTAATTAAAGACTTGATAACACCAATTTTTTTGAGAAGTGTGAATGTATGTATCTGCCAGTAAATGTGGGTTTTCAATAAACACTGGTTGATAAATATCTGTACCTTTATTTCATTAAAGTTTAAGTTAATTACTGTGGTTATTGTGTAATTTATTATTTATAGTTATGCCACAGGTACCTTTAAAGATTATAATTATATTGATTAAACTCATCATTTATCTGAAAACATGGTCTCGATACAGGAAGTTGTCTACAGAAGAGGAACATGCATCCATTTAATGTCACTCTTATTTTTAAGCAAGCTTTTTCTCAGTGATAAAAATTATGTCAAAACATAAATGACATCACTTTCTTTATTGATAAAAAATATTTAACAAAGTCATGAAGTCATTTTCATAATTATTCATATAACCATTCATGCCAAAGTGGTTAATTTTTCAATGTACCAATAAATAAATTAAAAATTACAAAAGTCTGGTTTTGAAATGTTATTAATATTAGTATAAGACCAAAATATTTATCATTATATTTTAAGATATAGCTTTTTGGGGAACTTCTTGTAACAGCAAGAAATGGAATATGCCATTAGAAGTAAAAATGTTGTTTATTCATAAACAACAAAATAAATATAATTCATAAATAACAAAATCATAAAACAACATAATTTTCCATCTAATATGTTATCTTATATAATAAAAGTAACAGAACACAACTTGTAGCTCACTGTGTTTGCTGTTTAATAAACTTTTCTTTAAAATATATTAAAAAATAGAAGTTAAAAATGAAATACTTCCCTCATAGCTACTTAATAAAGCATTACCTTGAATCTGAAGACCAGTTAAGGCATGTAGTATCACCATGAGAGGAGTGGAAAACTCTTTCCATTGCAAAAGGATTATACTCTTTAGTATATGGTCCAGGTGCTCGAAAGAGAAATACGGCATTCTCCTTAGTAACAGCAAAGTATCTATTATGCAGAGGGAGAAAAATGGATTTAGATCCTACTCTCACTGTGTTTAAAAGTTATCTATCTGAAACCAGCAAATGGAATCAGTATAGTTGGTCATAGAGGAAAAACAAAATACTAAGAAAGACAGAAAGTACCAATCCTTACAGCCAATCATGCAGTACTAAAGGCTAAATAATTGAGAATTTTGTGTAAGACTATTACCTACTCATTGGAGTCCTGAAGTGACTTGAAAATTTTCCATGTTTAGTCTCTAGAGCAGTGAAGCCCATTCATAGTATAATAATAGATAAGTTTACAGACTTTCATGGATGGTAATTGCATTAAAAAAAAAAAATTCTTCATCTAAAGTAAAACAATATCATATAATAAATTTAATTTAATCCAAGTGTGAGCAAACAAAGTTTGCATCTGAAAATATCTTCAGGACTGGGGTAAGGTAGTACAACACCGGACAACTCGTAGCAAAGGTGGAGCAAGTTAACATCACTCTCCTATCTCAGTATCTCCCATAATGCAAAACGCATCTCCTTATGGATATGTATAATGTTATGCATTAAGGGAAGGGCCACTACCCAGACTAGTTTCGACCTTTATTGAGGTCTCTTCAGTGGGAGCCAGGCCCAGAAGTGTGATAAAAAAATTCTTTGTAAAAGAAGGTTTAACGGCAAAAGAAATTCATTCGAAGTTCATAAAAGTTTATGGGCACTCTTCAGCTTCATTTTCGACAATTAAGAAATGGGCTGCTGAGTTTGAACATGGCCATACCAGCCTTGGAGTTGATCCACATGAAGGACGTCCAAAAAGTGTAACAACACCAGAAATCATTGATCAAGTGCCTGATATGGTATTGGATAACCGGTGAATTAAAGTGCGTGAAATTGCTGAGACTATAGGCATTTCAAAAGAATGTGTAGGATATATTTTGCACGAAGAATTGCAAATGAAAAAGCTTTGAGCAAGATGGGTGCCGTGCTTGCTCACAGCAGATCAAAAACACACTTGCATGAAAATCTCTGAACAGTGCTTGGAGCATTTTAAAAGGAATAAAACTGATTTTGTGCATCAATTTATTACTATGAAACTTGGATTCACCATTACACACCAGAATCCAAACAGCAGTGAAAACAGTGGACAGAAGTCAGTTGTTCAGCACCAAAGAAGAGAAAGTCTGTTCCATCAGCAGGAAAGGTCATGGCATTGGTGCTTTAGGATGCTAAAGGCATTTTGTCTATTATGTATCTTGAAAAGGGTAAAACAATAACCAGGGAATATTATTTCGATCTTTTAACCAGACTAGACGAAAAAATTCGTGAGAAAATACCCAGTCTGCAGAGGGGAAAAAATCATCTTTCATCAGGACAATGCACTTGCCCACAAAGGTGTTTTGCCAATGGGAAAATTAAGGGATCTACACAATGAATTTTGGAACATCCACCCTATTCCCCAGATTTGGCTCCCTCTGACTTCTATCTCTTCCCTAAACTAAAACTCTTCCTCAGTGGTCAGCGTTTTTCTTCAAATCAAGAGGGAATTACAGCTTTAGAGGGGTATTTTGCAAATCTTACTAAGAACCACTACAGGGATGGGATAATGGTGCTGGAGCATTGCTGGAATAAATGTATTAGCTTTAAGGGAGATTATGTTGAAAAATAAAAATAATTTTGAAATTATAAATTCGTTTTTTCATTGTGAGGCTGAGAACTTTTCAGACCACCCTCAATTTAGAGAAATTAGTCAAGAAAAAAATACAGGATTGGATAGATGAAAATGGGATATTGTATGAGGGACAACATGGTTATGTGAAGGGTAGATCATGCCTCAGTAACTTGCTCACATTTTATAACACAGTGACGGCTGAACTGGATAGGGGTAATGGGTTTACAGTGATACTACTGGACCTTGCCAGGGCCTTTGACAGGATACCCCATGGAACCCTAATCAGTAAACTGGAGCAGATGGGGATAGATATAGGGTTGGTGAGATGGATAGGAGGGTGGTTGAAGGAGAGATACCAGAGAGTAGTTTATGCAGGAGTGGAGTCTAAAAGACGGCTTGTGACTAGTGGTGTGCCGCAGGGCTCTGTTCTTGGGCCACTGCTTTTCAATTTGTTCATCAATGATATAGGAAAGGATTTGAGAGGAAGTGTTCACTTGTTTGCTGATGATGCAAAGTTGGGTAGAGCAATTGTGAGTGCACAGGATGTCAAAATGTTACAGGATGATTTGGATAGTTTGGAGGACTGGGTCGATTTAATGTGGCGAAGTGTAAGGTTATGCACTTTGGGGTGAAAAGAATAGCAGCAGTATATCGCATTGGTGGAACCGTACTCCAGGAGATTGATGAGGCCAGGGATTTGGGAGTGTTGGTGGATAGGGAATTGAAGTTTAGGGGGCACATTGCAAAAGTGACTAAATCAGCTCATCAAATCACTTGGCTTCTGAAAAATACTTTAACATGCAGAGACAAACAAGTTGTTGTTCCTCTGTATCGAGCCTTGATAAGACCCCATCTGGACTACTGTGCCCAGTTATGGGCACCAGGGTTTCTTCGTGATGGGGAGGAAGTGGAGAGGATCCAGAGACAAGTGACCAAGATGATAGAAGGTCTGTGGAATGAACCTTATGAGAATAGGTTGAAGATTTGTGGGTTGTAGAGATTGGACGATAGGCAAAGGAGGGGTGATATGATTGAGACATTCAAATTACTGAAGGGTTGCTACAAGATTGATCCAGAAGATATTTTTGAAAATATGACTGGTGGTGGGAGGACTAGGGGCCATGCATGGAAGCTGGGCAAGAGCGTGGTTGACAAGGGTGTTAGAGCTAGGTTTTTTACTTGGATAGTGGTGAATGAGTGGAATAAGCTTCCAGAGTCTGTTGTGGGTGCTACGACAGTGAATGAGTTCAAGGCAAGGTATGATAGATGCTGTGTCAATGTCGAATAGTTGTTCTTGACATGATGTTAGGGCCTCCTTCGATGAGTCTGTCGACTCCTTGGAGTTGCCCGGAACAATAATAATAATAATAATAATACACTTTTGACAGCAAAACTTATAGGTCTGTAATTTTCTATCTTTTTCTTATTACACTTTTTGAACAAGAGTATTGTGATAGCAGTGTTCCATTTGTTTGATATATCTTTTTCTTTTAGGTATTTATTAAATGGATTTTTTGATTCTTCTGTTAATATTTCTCCTGCTGATTCCAACATTTCTATTGTAATTTTATTTCTCCTGGCATTTTATTATTTTTCATAACACCACAAGCACTGTTTTCAATAGTGCTTGTTTTTGAAAAATACTGTCTGGCCATTTGTATTATCTTTTATCCATTTTCACCTTGTAGTATTATTATTATTTTTTTTTTTCCTTGTATAGTATTTTCATATTTCTGTTGTTATCTGTTGTTTCTGGTATTATCATTTTATCTTCTGCTTTCTTTTTATCTTTGTTAATATTTTTCCTGATCATTTTATTTATTTCTTTAAGATCTACTGTATTTATTTCCTTATAAAAGAAGACAACAATTAGTTGTCTTCTTTTTCTTCCAACAGATTTTTTGTTTTCTGTGAGAGGTTTTTATTTTTAACTTTTTTATCTTTTTGTAATATATTGTGCACTTTATATAATGATTAGATAAAAATTTTCCTGTATATTATTTATTTGTAGATTTCTGTTTTCATTCATGTTTTTAATTGTATAATTTTTTTCCAACTTTTTCTTAATATAATGGTATAATTTTTTGTTGGCTACTAATGTATCATTACTTATCTTCAAATATTTTGTTTTATTCTGTCTCATCCTGTAATTTGTTTTCTTTTATTGTTATTTTCCCTCCAACTGTTCTGTGATCACTTCCTATGCCTATTTGATTGATGAATGAAACATCTTTAAATATTCTTACATCAGATGATAAAATATAATCTGCTTCATTTTTAGTTTGTCTATATGGACTAACCCATATCCATATTTGGTTTGGTCTTTTCTTGTAAAATGTGTTCATAACATTCAGTTGGTTCTTTATAAATTTGACATCATATTTCCTCTTTCATTTCATTTTTATATGCCATGTTTTCCTAGCTATCTATATATTATTATTATGATTATGTAACACCTCCAAGGAATCCAGACTCATCATGGGAAGGTACCCATTCCACAACCACCACCATCTAATGTCCACCACCACCACTAGTATTTTCACAGACAATCACATCTAATTGAATCCATATCCATTTTTGGCTTGGTCTTTTCTTGTAAAATGTGTTCATTTGCATTCAACTGGTTCTTTATCATAAAGTTTAGCATCATATTTCCTCTTTCATTTCATTCTCTTTTTTTTTTCTCTTTCAAGTTCATTTTTATTTTTGCATAGTGGTGCATTAAAAGTCTCCCAACACATTGCATAGGTTGCCAAAGATCCTATTACACTATACTAGACACTGTGGCAGAATTCTGATACTTCTCCATCTTCATAACTGCTAGCTGGTGCATATATTTGAATTATTTTAATGGTTTTCTCTTCTAATGTTTGTACTATGGCATATGCTATGCAATATGGTATTCCTGCATATTTAATAATATGGTTTATTATACTTTTATTTATAAGGAAGCCTATCCACTCTGCCTGACATCATCTGGTCCTTTCCAGCAAAGTACATTTCCCAATTTTAGTGGTAACACATTATTCTGATTTTCTTTTCACTTCACTTAGTCCTATTATATACCATTTAATTTTGCTTATTTCATATTCTACCTCCTCTTCATCATCTGCTAATGTTCTTACATTGCATGTAGCAATTACTTCCTTTTATTATTTTGTTTGGGAGTAGCATGTCAAGTCTGATAATTCCGTTTATCTACTGAACTAGGTTCGTCAGGGATTATAAGGCAGCAATGAGAGATAGTGTGGGCTCATTCTTGTATGTGGTATACCCATGGTTTTAATTGGGAGGGTCGTGCTTTCTCCTGTGATGATGAATCAACTTAGAAGAGGATTGTCAGTCACCTGTCTCCACCCTAAAGGATAGCAGATGCTGCTGGGAAGCTGCTCATCTGGAGTGCCATTGGGCCTATGCAGAATCCCTTAGTCCGATTCCTCGGTATCAACCTGTGTGGCTTGGGAAGCCCTGCTGATAGAATACACTATTGCCAACATATCTCAATACACTTTTGAAACATGCAAACTCCTTCATCACATCAAGGTGAGGATTCTAGCAAAGGAAAATATTTTTAATCATTCCTTTTTAAATGAAGAAATTCAATACCAAATTCATACTAAACAAAAAATGATATAAATGAAAAATCATGCTGAAAAGTCAACGATAAATTAAAAATAAAAAAAAAAGAAACAATATTGTTGATTATGATAAAGAGAAGGTTTCAATGATGTGTGTGCGTGCATGCACAATTTTGGGCAACCAACAATAAAAAGACAAAAACTGTAAAAAATAAGCAGGAGAACAGAAAACTTCAGCTGCATTCTGGAGATCCTATAGAACAAGTAAAATATTTCAGTTATTTAGGCATAATTTTTAGTGAAGATGGCAAGTTAAATCTGGAATAGACAACAGAATAAGCAAAGTGGGTATTGTGGGTAGCCAGCTGAATAAATTTGTATGGAATAAGAGAGAAATTAGCCAAAACACAAAACTAGCAGTATAGAGGACAGTGTTTAAGCCTGTTTCAAGTTATGGATCTGAGAGTTACATTAGAAATAAAGCATTTGATCAAAGACTACAGACTACAGATATGAGGGTTCTGAGAAAACTTAAGGGAGTGAACCAATGGCATCAATTGCAAAATCATATTAAAAATGAAGATATTAGAAAGGAACTTGACATTATCAGCATTCAAGATGTGTCAGCAAAGCTAACTAATCTAAGGTGGTATGGCCACTTAAATAGAATGGGCAAAGAAAGATTAACAAAACAGGTATCTGATGGCAGGAAAGAGACCCACAGGAAGACCAAGGTCTAGATATGACAAGATCTAACATTTCTAGACCAAGATCTAGAAATGTTAGATATGACAATATTGGAGTGCTCACAAGTAATAGATTGATTTGGAGGAAAACTTAATCAAGGAATGCTATCACAGTAACCTGAATACCCCCCTTTTGGGGGGGGTACATATCAGGAAATTAATGATAATGAAATCCTTGCCCACCATGAATCTACCTCCATCCCAAATTCTTCCTCCACAACTCATAAGCTGCAAAATCTCACTTGTGTCTATACTGTAGTAAGATTCCCTTACTAATTTCTATGTCACTATATCACCTCTCTTCTGTCTATTTCTCAAACTATGAAGATCACATTCCTTTAATCTATCCTCATGTGTACAATTAAATAGACCAGTTATTATCTTTGTTACTCTGAATCTTTTCAATCATCTTCCCATATTCTTAGAACTCAGGCGATGATATTTACACAGTAATTAAGATGTGATCTTATCTCACCCTTGTAAACTGGGAGAATAACATCCTTATTCCTACAAGTTAATGTTCTATTTATCAATGCCATTACCTGATACAATGACTTAACCACCTTAGCAATGTGACTCTAAAAATTTACTAAGGTGGCAAAATTGCACTGACATTCACTGTCATTTGTCAATATAATCAATTTGTTCAAATCAGCCTGCAGAGATTCTACTACATTCCATATTCACTCTCTAACCTAGCATCATCAGCATTATCTGAATATCATGCTCTAGATCCTCCCCAATATTATTAATATACATGCTAAACAACAACAATGGACCAATTAGATCCTGTTATACATTGCTTATTATTCATCTTTATGATATTTTCTTCAAGAATTGTACTTTTACTATGACACAACAGTCTTTTAATGTGCAGAAGACATATATAATGACTGTTGCATGTTGGTCAATGTAACACTAATATGAGTCTACTGTGAGTGTATGATACATTACAGAAGCTAATAACATGCCAACAAACCAAAATCTTACTTGGAGAAGTGATCACTCTTCATTATTACTTTACACAAGAAAGCAAAGACCACTTTGCAGCATTATACCAACTTCGTGATTTTTTGAAAATAGTTTTAAGTATCAAATTATAAAAAATATAATCAATTTTTCTGTATACTTATGGTAATAAGGCCACAAAAAAAAAAGTATTACTTACTTGCTATTTGGACTAAATTTAACTTCTTTGATGGGTCTTTTAAAATGATATCTATGAAGTACAGTTCGGCTAAGAAGACTGCAAAATAATGCTTCGCCAGCTAAATCAAAACATAAACACTTCGTAATTCATTATGAAATTCTAAAACAGAGTAATGTGACTAATGATTATGAGGCAGCACACTACTAATAAACATAACTATGTTTATGTTTGTTTGTTTCTTTATATGGAATCGAATGCAATAGTTGAATTGAAAAATAATAAACTTAATGTTCTTAGCTTATATAAGTGCCAACAGGGCTCCACATATATGCTCACTCACTTGCTTGTGGTGAATAGTTTGCAAGCTGACAAGTAGCTGCAACTGAGCAAATAATAATAATTAAAAAACTTCCACAACCATGGTAGAATACTATTAATCATTTTATGGAACTCCAACTGCCTTATTCTGACATATATTAAAATTATATGTCAGATGACCTAGCGATCTTACACCAATCTACCTCCTTTGCCAACCTGGAATCAATCTTGAACACAGACCTGAACATGCTGGAAGAGTACTTCAAGCAGTGGTACCTAAAGTCAAATTCAGCAAAAACTGTGTCCACTGTATTCAATCTGAACAATGCAGAGGCAAATCGACACCTCATCCTCTCTTTCTGTGGAAAAATGGTAGAACATGAGCCTCACCCGAAATACCTTGGAGTGAGTGGGACAGAAGCCTAACCTATAAAAGCACATCACCAACCTGTCCAACAAAATTAAAACAAGGAATAATATCATTTCAAGGCTTGCTGGAACAACCTAGGGTTGTGGTGCAGAAGTCTTAAGGTCATCTGCACTAGCCCTCACATTCTCTGCAGCAGAATATTGTGTCCTCATCTGGGAAAGAAGTGCACACACTAACATTATAGACATCGGGCTAAACTCTGCAATTGCACAATTAGTGGGACACTGAGAAGCATCCCTCTCCCCTGGCTGCCTGTTCTATCTAATGTTGCTCCACCAAATATACGAAAAAGACAAGCCTCGATTAAAGAATTTAATAAAGTAATGAGCAACCCACTCCTGCCCCTATACCAGACTCTCATAAATCCACCTAGTCTTTGCCTAAAAATCAAGAAACACTTTCTGGTCCATGGACAAACTCTCTTCAGATGCCTTATCATCAACACCTGACATGTGGAGAGAACACTGGTCCAACAATCATCCAATAAATAGCTTCCTGGTTGAAGATCCCTGTGCTCCACAGCCTGGTTTTGCTCTTCATAGGAAGATTTGGTCATCTATCAACAGAATCAGAATTAACCAGGGCAGATGTGGCTACCTACAACATAAATGGAGACTGTCTGACCACCCTTACTGTGATTGTTCCCCCATGGCCCAGACAATTACTCATATGGTGAATGACTGCCCAAGGCACAAATTTCATGGTGGTGACACTCCAGAACATTCACGAGATGATGGATGACGCCCTACATTGGCTTTCTAGACTGGACATTGACCTGCAGCTGCTTTTGTATTCCTTTTGCCATAAGAATAAATAAAAATAAATAAATTAAAAAATGGGGGATCTTGAATGAGTAAATTTTTTGTTTGGCAAGTAGAGTTTTGAATTTGTTGCGTCCTGAATGGCAATACACATTTTAGTAATTAGAGGTATCTCTATTTTTTTTTCCAAAGGAGGATGAATTCCCTCCCTTTCCCATAGCTGAATCCTTACGGGAATAGTATTTTGGTTTGGGCATTTGCTTCTATCTAACACTAAGCATTTCTTCTGCAAAGAAATGATTCATATTATTTATAGCATTATAGCAGCAGCATGTACAGTTCAAAAAGTCTAACTACAGTTAATAGGAAATTTATCTCGTATTAATTTTTATTTTTTGTTCTAATCTTTTGTGGTATGTTTCCTGTGGCTTATTACTGAAATAATCAAAAGAATCCAGAATACAATGAAAGTATGTGGTATATATGAGCTACGCTACACTGATTCTTATGTTAAGAACTCAACATTTCATTAACAAATGCAAAGAAATATGGAAATACTCCTTTGGATGAGAACGACAAGGAAGATTTTACATTGTTCTATCCACTAGAAACTACTATTCATCCTATATATATCATCATCATCATCATCAAATTCCTGACATGTACCCTCAAGGGGTGTACAGGATATGACAGTACTACATGAAAAAATTACATCATTCTAACTTCCTATCTACAATTTTCCTCCAAATCAGTCTGTTACTTGTCAAGACTCCAACATTATCAGATCTTATATTTCTATCGTCTAAGGCACTTTGTACCGTATCAATCCACCTATATCTTGGTCTTCCTCTGGGTCGTTTTCCTGCCAACCTGGCAGAGAACACTTGTTTTGCTAATCTTTCCTCTCCCATTCTATTTAAGTGACCATACCATCTGAGATTAGCTCTGCTAACGCATTCCTGGATGCTGACAATGTCAAGTTCTTTCCTAATATCCTCATTTTTAATATGATATTGCCATTGATGCCATCTGTTCACGCCTCTAATCTTTCTCAGGACTCTCATATCTGTGGTCTCTAGTCTTTGGTCAAGTGTTTTACTTCTGACCCAGCTCTCAGATCCATAAGTTAAAATTGGTTTGAACACAGTCTTGTATACAGCTAATTTAGTGTTCCGACTAATTTCTTTCTTATTCCATATGAATTTATTCAATTGACTTCCCACGATACCATCTTTGCTGATTCTGTTGTCTATTTCTATATTTAGTTTACCATCTTCAGTAAAAATTGTGCCTAAGTAGCTGAAATGTTTTACTTGTTCCACAGGTTCTCCATTCACAACACAGTTGACATTTTCAATGATTCTGCCTATTTTCATTGTCTTTGTCTTTTTATTGCTGACCTTCATACCATATCTATTACAACAGCTATTCAATTTAGTCAGAGAATCTTGCAGACTTGCAGCGGATTTATTTAGAAGTATAACATCATCCGCATAAAGCAAAGACCTGACATTAACATCTCCAATTTTGATATCAGGTTTAAAACCACATTCCTTCATAATGTGATCCATATAGATAATGAATAACAGAGGGGATAATGTACATCCTTGTCTCACACCAGATTTAACATTAAACCATCTTCCTGTACTTCCTTCAATTCTAACTGCTGACTCACAACTCAAATAAAGACTAAGTATTGCTTGATATAATGCCCCATTGACACCATATAACTGCAGCGTATTGAATAGCTTCTCTCTTGGCACCTTGTCATATGCCTTTTCCAAATCGACAAAACTTAAATACAGATCTTTGTTATATTCCCATGCTTTCTCGACTATTTGTCGTAAAGTGAAGATCTGATCCTGACAGCCTCTATTTGGCCTGAATCCAGCTTGTTCTTCACCAAGCTTTTCTTCCACAATTCTTCTCAACCGTTTCTCAAGTATACTTGCATAGATCTTGCCAGGAACACTCAGTAGGGAAATACCTCTGTAATTCTCACATTCAGTTTTATTTCCCTTTTTATATATGGGTACTATGAGAGCTCTACTCCAATCATCAGGAATTCGTCCCTCTGTCCAGGCTTTCTGAACTATGCAGTGCAGCCACTTTAAGACTCTTATACCACCATACTTCAGCATTTCTGGTCGAATATCATCTACTCCTGCTGCCTTTCCACATTTCAAGCCTTTGATGGCTTTTTCTACTTCAAGTATGGATATGTATTCCTGACTGCATGCCTGGTCAGTGTTTTTTATCACTGTGCTGTCATCACTGCTTGTTTCATTTAGCAGTTTTTCAAAGTAATTACTCCATACTTCAAGGATATCTTTTTCTCCAGTTTTCATGTCACCTTTATCATCTCTAACTCCTTTTACAGCACTCTTTCCTCCATTTTTAAGCTTCTTCAACAACCTCCAGAATATTTTGCCACCTTCTTGATATTTATTTTCTATATTCTTGCCAAAGTCCTCCCATGACTTTTGTTTAGCTAGTTTTACACACTGTTTAGCTTTCTTACATTTGTCTCTGTATTCTGTAAGAGTAAAAGCTGACTTATTTGCCAGGAACTTTTGATATGCTTTCTTCTTTTCCTTCACTGCCTCTTTAACTTCCTGTGTCCACCAGGGAGTTCTGATTTTTTTATCTTTGCACACAACCTCACCACATGCCTCTCTGGCAGAATCAATCAATGCTTCCTTCAGAGTTTGCCACTGAATCTCCAAGGTTTGATTCCTGTTCTCAAACTCTTTCATTTTCTTTTCAATAATATTTCTGTATTTTAATCTACAGTTTACATCTGAGAGCTGCTCAACTTTTATTCGCTTTAAAACTTTCTTACATGTTATTCTTTTCAATATGAAATTCAATTTTATCCTGCTCAAGACTAAATAGTGATCACTTCCAATTTCAAATCCTCTGTATACACTCTGGTGTCCTGCACCAGGGAGAAAACATCACTATCAACAATAACATAGTCAATGAGACTTTTCTTATTCCTAGCCTCTTCTCTCCATGTGAATTTGTGCACATTTTTATGTTGGAACATGGTGTTAGTAATAACCAGTCCATGTCCTGAGCAGAAATCCAACAGATATTTGCCATTATTATTAGCTTTGCTCTTTTCTCCAAATTTTCCCAAAATATTTTTGTATGTCTCACAATCATTTCCTACTCTACTATTTAGATCCCCAACAAGGACCAACTTTTCCTTTTTCATTGTGTCAGTTGCTTTTTCTAAAGCCTCAAAAAATTCCTCCACTTCTACCTTAGTAGAACCTTCTGTGGGACCATAGGCACAAATAAGTCTCATTGTCCAGTTCCCCATTCTCATATTTGCCCACATTACTCTACTTGAGACTGACTGCCATTCAAGAAGATTAGCCTCGTATTTTGTGTTGAATACTATGGCTACTCCTTCTTTTCCTTGATTGTTATTGCCTGAATATAACATTTTGTATTTATTGCTCAGAAAGACCTCACCAGTTTTGGTCTTTTTTGTTTCAGTCACCCCTATTATGTCGATCTGGTACTTATCTAATTCCTCAGCTAGCTCCATTTCTTTGCCATTCAGGCTTCTTACGTTGATAGTACCGATCTTTAACTCTGGTGATGTTGAGTTGGGGTTTGTTTTCAGATTTGTTCCAGTAGCTGACTTTTCGCTGTTCGCCCTGGTTCCCTGGCGAAAACAACGGGGGCCTTGTTTAACCGGGCGACGCCCCAGCCGGCATGAAATTTTGTCATGTTGTACCATCATTTTTTATTTTGGTTTAACCAATAAGAATACAATTTGGTCGGCTAAATCCCAAATTGCCAGCCCATCCTCGTTCGTTCAGTATCAAAGTAGATACCCAACAGGGTGCACCACGAGAAGGTGAGGATTGGACATTAGGTCAGAAGCCCTGGTCGGTTCTCCGCATTCCTTTAAAGGCTATGTGGAGGTCTCCTCTCAGTTATACAGCTTTGACCCTTAAGCACATATATATATATTTTTTTTTTTTTCGGAATTCATTTTTACTCGGTTGGAATATTATGAAAAAGCTTTAATGACTGATACCGAGAGATAAAAAATGACATGTATATTTGAAAAGATACTACTAGTTTACTAGTTTCTTTGAATTGATCAACATCTTCAGGTATCACAATCAAGGAAATATAAAAAGAATTACAGAGACTTAAAATTGTAATAACAGAACAAGTACAAAAAGACAGTAGCATGTTTGAAAACAAAATGCGAGCTTGAGTTCCAAACAAACGTATACTATGCGGTGTCGCGAGCGCGCCAATACTGAACAGAGGCAACGTGTGCATCAGAGAAATTGAAACTTAGGCTGTTGTTGATATGGGAAGAATCTAGAGAAATTTCTCTAGAATCGACAATCTTTCTCTCAAGTTCATCATAGCACACATGGATGTTAGAAGTTTGAGTCCAGTTCACAATGTGTTGGTGGCCTTCGTCTGAGTTAACTGAAAAGAGAACATAGCTAGAGAGAGCGCTGGCTCTAGTCCTGTTACAGGAGATATCTCTATGGTGTTCTTTCAAACGTAGAAGGATGGATTTGGCAGTCTGGCCATAGTATGGCTTTCCACAATCACATAAAATCTTGTACATGCCTGGAAACTGAGTTGGAAGATGTTTCTCTTTAGGTTTACTAAGTATTGAACGAAGTTTTGGGAGTGTAGTGAAGCAAGTTCTGAAGTTAAACTTCTTGAGAATTTTTGCCAGTTTTGGTGAAAGAGAGCTGATGTAAGGCAAAGAGATGAAGGGTCTCCAGGAAGAGGGATCTTCAGAAGTAGTTGAGTGACTGGGGGAAAGAAATTTGTCAATTTTCTTAGGAGAGAAACCATTATTAATAAAAGTTTTTTTTAAGAAAAAGGAGTTCATTTTCAATTTCTGCTTCTTCTTCTGTAAGTAAAGATTTGGCTCAGTGAGCTAAGGTGGAAATAATACCAAATTTTTGTGGGGGATAGTGATGGGAGGAAGCATGAAGGTATCTATCAGCATGAGTAGGCTTTCTAAAAATTGAGATTTTAATATTCTCAGCACATCTGGTAAGTTTCAGGTCTAAAAAGGGGGAGGCAGTCATCGGATTCCAGTTCGAAGGTAAAAGAGATTTTTTCATGACACTTGTTTAGGTGGTCTAAAAATAAATTGAGGTTGTTGACACCATCTTCCCAGATGAGGAAAATATCATCAATATAGCGATACCAGAATTTTGGTTTAAGGTGGAAGGAGTTAATAGCTTTTTCTTCAAAATCGTTGAGAAATATATCTGCAAGAATCGGAGAGAGCGGGCTGCCCATGGCCAGACCTGAGTTTCGTAAGTAGATCTTATTGTCATATTTGAAGTATCCTGACTTTATGCAATGGGAGAGTAGAGCAAAGAGTTTTTTTGATAATTTGTTCTTGAGAAGATCAAGGACTTCTTGAGCAGGTACATTTGTAAAGAGAGAAACAATATCGAAACTGGCCATTAAATCTGTTTTTTTAAGTTTGATATCCTTGATTTTAGAAACAAAATCTGCAGAGTTTTTAATGTGTGAAGAGGAAATTCCAGAAAGATTTCTTAGAAAACTCGCGAGATATTTGGAAAGGTTATAGGTAGGAGAGTGTATGCCCTCAACTATAGGTCTGAGTGGGCAGTTTTGTTTTGTGAATCTTGGGGAGACCATACAGTCGAGGGATCAAGGGATGAAGTGACCTAAGATAAAGATGAATGTTTCTTTATAACTCCAAGGTGGTTTTTAATAAATTATTAGTTCTATTGTGTAGTTCAATCATAGGGTCACTATTAATTTCTGAGTAAGTATCACTGTTTAAAAGTTCCAAGATTTTATTATGGTAATCAGGCTTGTCTAAGATGACAGTCGCATTCCCTTTGTCAGCCAGAAGAATAACAATGTTATTATTATCTTTTAAAGACTTAATAGCCGCTCATTTAGAGTAAGAAATGTTGTCTGGTGGAGGTCTAGCTGAAAGAGCAGCTATTAAGTCTTTAAAAGATTTCGTTTTCAAACACGCTGCTGTCTTTTTGTACTTGTTCTGTTATTACAATTTTAAGTCTCTGTAATTCTTTAAATATATTTCTTTGATTGTGATACCTGAAGATGTTGATCAATTCAACGAAACTAGTAAACTAGTAGTATTTTTTCAAATATACCATGTCATCTTTTTATCTCTCGATATCAGTCATTAAAGCTTTTTCCTATATATATATATATTTATGTTGGGCCCCATATACGAGAGGTTGGCTAGGCAACCTATAGTACTGTATATGGGGGGTGGGTTGGAAAAGGAGAAATTTGTTTACATTTGCTTTAAAAGCCTGTATATTGTATTCCTTGGAAAATATGTCAGGGGAAGACCACAGTACCGCAGTAGCAGGGATGAATGAGGAGGAAAAGAAACTCGTTCTGTGGGTTTCAAGGTGTGTGAAAGGATGTTGGGCAGCAAATGAACCTGTTCCAATGGGCTTAGTACAGAGTGGGGGAATTATTAATGCTGTTTCAGATGAACATTTCCCATGGAAATATTTATAGAATATAGAATATAAAAATTGCAGAGACCAAGCATCTATGTTAAAGTGTTAAAGTGTGTGTGTGGGGGGCAAGTTGGTGAGGGATGGGTCATTTATCAGTATGATTGCTCTCCTCTGTACTGAGTCAAGCATTTTGAAAGAGCTTCAAGGGGCCCCCCACTTCAAATGTGAGAGCAGTATTTGATAGCTGGGTGGATTTGTGATTTGTATGATGTTAACAGCTGTTTAGAGGTGAAGTAGCATCTTGAGCGAAAGAGAAAACCTAGCTTTTTAGAAGCGGAGGATGCAATGGTTGTGATGTGTTTATGCCAGGAGAGGCTTGATGTCAAGGTAATTCCGAGAAGAGAAATCTCATCTTGTCTGGGAATTTGAGTGTTATCAAAAACAATGCTGGGGGAAAATGGTTCTTTTTTTTTTTTTTCAGAAATAAGACAGAACTGGGTTTGACTGGCATTGAAGTTGACAAGGTTATCGGAGCCCATTGGAAGATGGTTTGGAGGTCGGAATTAAGGGCAGTGGTGGTTGATAATTAAAATTATAATAACAGAATTAACTCACGTAAAATATTATTTATTAGTAGAATTTTCGCCTGAGTATCGCAGGCATCTTCAGTACATGCATAAAGCTAAATAAACAATAACTGACAATTCCAAAAGGTGCCACCTAAGTAAGTAATGTAAGATAACTAAAAAAGGTCAATAAATTTCCTAACAAATTAAAAAAAAAAAAGAAAAGAAAAAAAAAGAGGAAATATATATATATATATATATATAAATTAAAAAAGATTAGAAAAGATTAGCTGATTTATGAAGTACTATTTCCCACAAAGGGGACAGACGTAAATCATCAGATCTGTTTAAGTTAGAAGAGAGTGAAGTAGAGTCTCACATGTTTCTTTATAAAGCAGTTTCATGAGGAAATGCCTTTTGTGAAGGACTATTGTGTTCCAATGAATTCTATGTCTAGTGTTGAACAGTCTGAACTTGCAGAACATGCAAGTTCAGACTGTTCAAGTTCAAAGTATTGAATATAAGACTTGTGTTCTCCTAGCTGAATAAAGGCAGATCTTCCTGTTTGTCCGAAATAAGATAAACCACAAGAGCAAGGAATCTGGTAGACACCTGAATAACTTAGATGTAGAAGCTTGTCCTTCGGAGAAGTGAGAAAGGTGGAGATTTTTCTGACAGGTCGAAAGGCAACAAAAATATTTAGTGGTTTTAAAACTTTTGCTATGCGTTCGCTAATGCCTTGCACAATAAGGGATAGGAATATGCATTATTTCTTCTGTATTTGAAGAGGAAGACATATCAAAAGTACTCAAAGCTCTTTTAATGAAGGAATTATTATATCCATTAGATAAAAATGAGGAATAATGTATTGCAATTCTTCCTGTAATAGATCGTCTTAAGAACAAAAGGAGTGGGCCTGATGAACAAGTGTAGTGTTTTTAATAGTTCCTGCCTTTTGACTGGAATGGTGATGAGATTCAGGATGGATATAATGGCCTGTATGAATCTTCTTCTTATAGACTGAGAAATGTAGGTTACCATCTGATTGGCGAAGAATCATCATCATCAAATTCCTGACATGTACCCTCAAGGGGTGTACAGGATATGACAGTACTACATGAAAAATTTACATCATTACTAACTTCCTATTTATAATTTTCCTCCAAATCAGTCTGTTACTTGTCAAGACTCCAACATTATCAGATCTTATATTTCTATCGTCTAAGGCACTTTGTACCGTATCAATCCACCTATATCTTGGTCTTCCTCTGGGTCGTTTTCCTGCCAACCTGGCAGAGAATACTTGTTTTGCTAATCTTTCCTTGCCCATTCTGTTTAAGTGACCATACCACCTGAGATTAGCTCTGCTAACGCATTCCTGCATGCTGACAATATCAAGTTCTTTCCTAATATCTTCATTTTTAATACGATATTGCCATTGATGTCATCTGTTCACGTCTCTAATCTTTCTCAGGACTCTGAAATCTGCAATCTCTAGTCTTTGGTCAAGTGTTTTACTTCTGACCCAGCTCTCGGATCCATAAGTTAAAACTGGTTTGAACACTGTCTTGTATATAGCTAATTTAGTGTTCTGACTAATTTCTTTCTTTCTTTCCATATGAATTTATTCAATTGACTTCCTACCATACCAGCTTTGTTGATTCTGTTGTCTATTTCTATATTGAATTTACCATCTTTACTAAAAATTGTGCCTAAGTGGCTGAAATGTTTTACTTGTTCCACAGGTTCTCCATTCACAATGCAGTTGACATTTTCAACAATTCTACCTATTTTCATTATCTTTGTCTTTTTAATGCTGACCTTCATACCATATCTATTACAACAGTTATTCAGTTCAGTCAGGGAATCTTGCAAACTTGTAGCAGATTTATTTAGAAGTATAACATCATCCATATAAAGCAAAGAGCTGACATTAACATCTCCAATTTTGATATCATGTTTAATACCACTTTCCTTCATAATGTGATCCATATAGATAATGAATAAAAGAGGGGATAACGTACATCCTTGTCTCACACCAGATTTAACATTAAACCATCTTCCTGTATTCCTTCAATTCTAACTGCTGACTTACAACTCGATTTAAAGACTAAGAATTGCTTGATATAATGCCCCATTGACACCATATAACTGTAGCATACTGAATAGCTTTTAATCTTGTCATATGCCTTTTACAGATCGACAAAACTTAAATACAGATCTTTGTTATATTCCCATGCTTTCTCAACTAGTTGTCGTAAAGTGAAGATCTGATCCTGACAGCTTCTATTTGGCCTGAATCCAGCTTGTTCTTCACCAAACTTTTCTTCCACAATTCTTCTCAACCATTTCTCAAGTATACTTGCATAGATCTTGCCAGGAACACTCAGTAGGGAAATACCTCTGTAATTCTCACATTCAGTTTTATTTCCCATTTTATATATGGGTACTATGCGAGCTCTACTCCAATCATTGGGAATTTGTCCCTCTGTCCAGGCCTTCTGAACTATGCAGTGCAGCCACTGTAAGACTTTTATACCACTATACTTCCGCATTTCTGATCGAATATCATCTACTCCTGCTGCCTTTCAACATTTCAAGTATGGATATGTATTCCTGACTGAATGCCTGTTGAGTGTTTTTTTACCACTGCGCTATCACTGCTTGTTTCATTTAGCAATTTTTCGAAGTAATTACTCCATACTTCAAGGATATCTTTTTCTCCTGTTTTCATGTCATCTTTATCATCTCTAAATCCTTTTACAGCACTCTTTCCTCCATTTCTAAGCTTCTTTAACAACCTCAAGAATATCTTACCACCTTCTTGATATTTATTTTCTACGTTCTTGCCAAAGTCCTCCCATGACTTTTGTTTAGCTAGTTTTACACAGTGTTTCACTTCCTTACATTTATCTCTATATTCTCTAAGAGGACAAGCTGATTTATTTGCCAGGAACTTTTGATATGCTTTCTTCTTTTCCCTTCACTGCCTCTTTAACTTCCTCTGTCCACCATGGAGTTCTAATTTTTCTATCCTTGCAGACAACCTCACCACATGCCTCTCTGGCTGAATCAATCAGGGTTTTCTTCAAGGTTTGTGAATGAATTTCCAAGGTTTGGTTCCCGTTCTAACTCTTTCATTTTTTCTTCAATCTACGTTGTGTATTTTAGTCTACAGTTCACATCTGAGATCCGCTCAACCTTTATTCGATTTAAAAGTTTCTTACACGTTATTCTTTTCAATATGAAATTCAATTTTATCCTGTTCAAGACTAAATAGTGATTGCTTCCAATTTCAAATACTCTGTACACTCTGGTGTCCTGCACTAGGGAGAAAACATCACTATCAACAATAACATAGTCAAGGAATAAGAAATGAGACTTTTCTTATTTCTAGCCTCTTCTCTCCATATGAATTTGTGCACATTTTTATGTTGGAACATGGTGTTAATAATAACCAGTCCATGTCCTGAGCAGAAATCCAACAGGTATTTGCCATTATTATTAGCTTTGCTCTTTTCTCCATATTTTCCCAAAACATTTTTGTATGTCTGACAATCATTTCCTACTCTGCTATTGAGATTCCCAACAAAGACCAACTTTTCCTTTTTCATTGTCAGTAGTTTCCTCTAGAGCCTCAAAAAATTCCTCCACTTCTACCTTAGTAGAGCCTTTTGTGGGACCATAGGCACAAATAAGTCTTGTTGTCCAGTTCCCCATTCTGATATTTGCCCACATCACTCTACTTGAGACTGCCTGCCATTCAAGAAGATTAGCCTCGTATTTAGTGTTGAATACTATTGTTGAATACTACCCCTTCTTTTCCTTGATTGTCATTGCCTGAATATAACATTTTGTATTTATTGCTCAGAAAGATCATACCAGTTTTTGTCTTTTTTGTTTCAGTCACCAGATTGGTGAAGAATTAAAAGATCTAAAACGGCTAATTGCTCATTTAATTCTACTTCTAGGGTGAACTGGATCCTTGGATGAAGTGCATTTAATTTTGAGAGAAACTGCTGTAGTTCATCAGAAGAACCATTCCAGATAGTAAAAATGTCATCTACATATCTGAACTGAACTGAACCAATCAGTAGGTCTAGGAGAAATGTCAAAATACATTGTTCAAAGTGCTCCATCAAGAAGTTGGGTGATAGCAGGAGAAAGAGGACTGCCCATTGCTGTTCCTTTAATTTGTTGATATAACTTGTTTTTAAAGGAAAAATAACCAGAATGTATTCTGGTTTTATTCTTGTTGCAGTAATTCAACATATTTGATATGTCTTCTTCTTCAAATACAGAAGAAATAACACTTATTCCTATCCATTATGTGCAAGGCATTAGCGAATACATAGCAAAAGTTTTAAAACCACTAAATATTTTTGTTGCCTTTCAACCAGTCAGAAAAATCTCCACTTTTCTCACTTCTACAAAGGACAAGCCTCCACATCTAGTTATCCAGGTATCTACCAGATTCCTTGTTCTTGTGGATTATCTAATTTCGGGCAAACAGGAAGATCTGCCTTTATTCGTCTTATATTCAATACCTTGAACCTGAACAGTCTGGATTTGCAGAACATATCATCAACACTAGACATAGAGTTCATTGGAACAAGACAAGAATCCTTCACAAAAGTCGTTTCCTCATGGAACGGCTTTATAAAGAAACATGTGAAACTCTACTTCACTCTCCTAACTTAAACAGATCCGATGGTTTACGTCTATCCCCTTTGTGGAAGATAGTACTTTATAAATCAGTTAATCTTTCCTTATCTTTTTTAATTGTATATATATATTTCCTCTTTTTTTTTTTTAAATAAATTAGGAAATTTAATGACATTTTTTAGTTATCTTACATTAGCTACTTAGGTGGTGCCTTTTGGAATTGTCAGTTATTGTTTAATTAGCTTTATGTATGTACTGAAGATGCCTGTGATACTGAGGCAAAAATTCTACTAATAAATAATATTTTACGAGTTAATTCCGTTATTATAATTTTAATTATTATGTCTACTCATGGTATTTCCTTACTGAAACATAGTGGGGGTTTATGTTCTGCGGGTTGAAGTGAGTTATGTAGAGTAAGGTTTGTCAAATGAAAGGGAGGAGTATAATGTGCTATCCTCTCACCATCCAACTAATGCTGGGGTTCCACAAGGTTCAGTTCGCTCACCGACCCTTTTCCTTCTACATATCAATGACCTACTTCAGTTGACCTCTAACCCAATACACAGTTTTGCAGATGGCAGCACATGACATAGCCGTCTCGGAGACTGTCCCATTTGGCACTGTTATAATGCCAAACTACTTGTGTGGAAGTGACTGTATAAATGTTTTGCATGGGGGAGGAGATGAACACTAGGTTGTGGTCAGAATTACCCAGGGGCTCACTACATTCACTGCATATTTGGAGGAGTCATTAGTAAGGAAGAGATCTAGGGCATTTGGGGAGTGGTTCGGGTTATCTGGTATTTTGGTCAGTTTTTGAACAATTTGTGTAAGGTTGTTAGTGATGGCTATCCTACAGCAGAGATGTTTCAGCATCTCTGCTGTAGGATTTGTATAAGTGGAAGAGGAAAACCAATAGGTGTTATGGACGTTAAAATCATCCAGAATGATTTTGCAGTTAGGAGAGTGGTACCAGAGAAAATCAACTTTTAAGGAGAGGAAATGAAGAGCTCAGAGTGATTGGTGATATTAGAAGAGCGACAGAGACAACAGATGAATTTGACTGAGTGGGAGAGGGATATCTTCAGCCAAAGAAGGTCGAAGTTGGGCGATTCTAGGTTAGGTGCTCTCTGGCAGGGTATGTCAGAGCGGATATAAGCACAGATGATACCCCTGAGTCGAAAGGAGTTAAATAGTGTATAGTTAGGAAGGTTGAGATTAATAGTGCTAGAGGAAGGTGAGATTTGAGTTTCTGTTAAAAAGAGTAGGTGGGGTTTGATGGACTGCAGAAGGCAGTGGATGCTATTAAGGTTAGATTGAGGCCATGGATGTTGGTGAAGTGAATATGCAAGGTTCTGTGAGGCATGGATTTGACTGCAAGGGTCTTGCACATTTCCTATGCAGTGCCTACATACTGGAGTCCTTGGTGGCATCACTTGGTTTTTGCACTAGTTTGATTTGTTTGTAGTCTATCATCCAACTGTTGTCTCCATTTTGGCGTTTTTCTTCTAGTTGTCTTCAGAGTTGGCGTCTTTGTTCTCTCTGGGCAAAGATTAAATCAAGTCGAGCACGTAAGCATGACTGGGGCAAGTGTCCTTTAGCTTGTTGTTTATCGCTGTTATAAATTTGGATGCGTCTGTTGGTGTGTCACAGGTCACTTTCATGAGATGTGGAAAGTTCATTCCATCCTTTATTTTGTTTATGGGTCCGAAACGATGATATTCGACACTATTTCTGGGATCAAAATTGCATTCTCCTGCTAGTTTGCCGACGTCTTGTTTTAAGGATTTATGTTTTCCATTGGAAAGTTCAGGATAATGGCGTTGAGTCTCCTATTTTCGGCCTCACACGAATATGCGATTAGTTCGCGAAGTTCGTTAGCAGGCACAGGTGCACTTGCAATTGAGCACTGGTCGTCGAGTATCTCAAGCTTAGTTTCCAACGTTCCGATTTTGGAGGAGAAAGTATTGATCATAGTACTAAGCTGTTGTTCGAGGTTTTCAACTCTTTTGCCTAGGTTTAGTAGCTATTTTACGGAAGGGAGGCACGTCGTACAAAAGTAAGGCTGATTAAGATCGGTAAAAAGCTTGTGCGCCGATTCATTTATTTTCATGCAAGGAGTATGTAGCCAGTTGCAACAGAAATCACAAAATATACTTTTTTCCCTTTCTTTAACTTCGGTTTCATGACTGCGGCACTTTGTAATGTCATTCGGTTTGTTGGCAATCAGCGACGCTATGCTGATAGAACTCGAGGTAATCTTCCATTGTTGGCCTTTGTTGCCACCATCTTTACTTTGCATGGTAAGAATAGCGCTTTCACGTGGCTGTTTTTTAATTATAAAAAACAGATGATTTAATGGACTATGGGTACTCACGTGTTGTGCTGAAGTAATCAGCTCCTTAGTACCCTCTGTAAGTTTTCCCGTTTATTGCTTATTTTATAAAAAACATTTGCAATTATGATAAAAACAAGTTTAACATAACTTATTCACAGGTGCCACCTATCAGTGTTAATGATATATGTTAATAATTTTGTAAATCTCTGGAGTGAGATCTTCAGTTGTTTGAACATAATGTAAGGCTGGAAAGAATGATGTTGATGCAATCACCTTTCTAGAGGATTTGAATAGATACAAAAAACCAAAGAGATATCTGCAAGAAATATCTCATCAACAAATAGATATAAATCACCCAAAGAATTTCACTCTTTGTCAGAAATACTTTATAAAAGAAACCTATCAAATGAAATTTTTCTGAAACTTCTGAGCCTCCAGGTGGTGGAGTTTGACGATGAACTTGTTCATTATTTAAAAGAGGACTGAGGTGAGGGGAATGAATTGGTAGTATGATGGAAAACTTGCAACTGCCTTTTTTTTCTTCTTTTTTCTTCTTCTTTTTTTGGAATGAGCTGAATATAAGCTTGCTTCAATGCTGTGGGATAGATGCAGTTAAATATAAAAATATAGAGATGATGAAGGATAAGTGTCAGTTCCAGAGTCCAACTTTTAATTCTGTGGGAAAGACTACAGGAGGTATGTTGTGCACTTTTCTGGTTTGGTAAGAGGTGAATTTTCTTTGGTCATCTATGCAGAAGAAAAATCATGGTATCTTAGAGCATTATGGAGTATCATATGGATTAGAGAGAGAAAGAAAAGTGAGAGCACAGAAGAACAGAAGTTAGCTGATAGTTGTTTTACATCTGTTGTATGGTGTAAGCTGAGAAAGAAGCTATGGTTTTGTCTCAAACCACTTGGAGTATGTAAAATTTTTATTTTCTTGGACTATCTTGGCATACCTGTTAAACCATGACTTTGCAAAATTGTGAATGGAGTGGAGAAAGAAGATCTTTATTTCTGTGAGAAGAATTTTTATAGCTCAATCAGAGTAGGATCAAGTGTTCATATTAGGAGAGTAGAAGCAGTATTCTGACCATAAATAGTAAAAGCCAAAGTCCTAGAGGTCATATTTGTGGATGTGGAACAGGTATTCTGTAAGAGAAAAATCTTGCATAATATGATGCATATATTATGGTATGAATTACCAAACAGTGAGCACTCCACTATACCTGTGGAAGGAGAACTGGTTATTAAAAGACAAAAAATCTATTGAGAGAGGTGAGCATTATCTGTATTCTTGATAGATGGATGCTTTACATTAGATCACTGTTAATAGGAAATGCCTCTTTATCTCACCCAGCTGGGTCAGCGAAACTGGAAAAGGGAAACCAGTTGGAGTTATTCTAATCTAACTGATAAGCTTAGGCGTTGCTGGTTATTCATGACTTATTTTTTCACGGTATTAACAACACCACAAACACTTTTATTAACAAGGATGTTTTATTAACGCTAATATTTCGCTGATTTTCAAATCAGCATCATCAGAGCACAACACACATGTAAACGCGACAGTGAGTGAAACAATATAATTGCAGAAAGACAAAAGATCTAAAGTCCTATTTTTGGCGCCCTCTAACGAAAAAAAAAAAAAAAAAGCAGCAGTTATCCAGGAGTTTTTCTTAGGATAACCGTCTCCCAAATTTTTGGCAAATTAATGCACCCATATTTGTTAAGGTTGGGAGAATTCTTCAAAGCCATTGCTGACTCAAAAAATAGTCTTTCAGATCTATAACGACTCCTAAATAGCACATTCGTTTTTCTCCATCTAATCCTGTGTGAAGGAGTGTCCAAAGCGTGGTCTGCCAGTCCCAACTTGCCATAGTAATAGTAGCGAATGTATCTTTCGTGTTCTTCCAGGCGGATGTTCACTGATCTTCCTGTTTGCCCATAATAGGCCAAGTCACAGTCACATGGAACTTCATACACTCCTGGGTGTGCTAAAGGGTGAAGTTTATCCTTTGGTGAGTGGATCAGAGTTGCCAGCTTGACATGAAGCTTGAAGGTGGTGTGAAGGCCATGTTTCACCAATACTTTGGCTATCTTTTCCGATGTACCTCTGATATAGGGAATAGAAATGGTCATGTTGTATTCTTGTGTATTAGGGGGGGGGGGGCAAAGTAATCAGTTGGAGTTATGAACATTAAGTCACTTAGGCTTGATTGTGGATAATCCAGTTTCAGGGATAAGAAATCAAAGGTAAAAACAGCAGATAAATGTAATCATATAGGAAAAAGAAACCTTAAGATGACCAAAAGATTCTAGACATAATGCCAAATCTAAAAATGTCAAACATCTGACATGGAATATAAGATCACATAAATGTACAAGTGCCACAGATGGAGTCATACAGAGTGTAGTTTAGATAGTCAAGATGTACAGTGGTTGTGGTATCTGATATTTGACATTTAAAGACATCACTAGAATAAACATAAATGCAATAATATTAATTCTGTTTATGTGAAGAAAGATTTAGATTAATTGCATATCATGATCAAAGAGAGATTAATCACAAACAAAACCTCATTTTCTAGCATCTAATAAGGGAGATAATAGCAATAGCTCTTTAATTTATTATAATTACTTTATAAGTCAGTAGCCTAACTTGACGCAATTTATTATCCTAAACAAGATTCATTACCATCATTTTGTGTATCTGCTCAAGAGGCACACATAAATCCACTACAATATAATCAACTGTTACTATTAAATTTTTTTTTAATCAACAATTCTCTTCTAAATCATTTTATAACTATTTAGTCTCAAATATGACTGGCTCTCATTCTTCTGTTTTCCAAAGGATCAATTCATCCATATTTTTTCTTACAGGTTCTCAAATCCACCAATATATCTTTTCTTGGTCCTTTCTTCTCTCACTTTTGTTCTGAATAACTCTTCTACTTATCTTGACTATACCACTTCCGATAAATTCTGTTTAATTTCTGAACATTAATAATGCTAAGGCCCTTCTAACATTTTTTTTCAATATAATTCTGCCAATATTCTTCTGATGCCTTTTATTCTTCAAAGAGTGTAGATGGATCTACTTTATTAACTAACTTTTGGAAATCAGTGGGAATCAGATCTCCACCCCTAGCCAATCAGTGAAAACTGTGTTCATAGCCATTAATGATTTTGAAGGTATTAGGGTGAGGGTATAGTAAAAAACTGCTACCATCTCATGATCTCTAAATCTTAATTTATATTAGTGTCTTTAATAGAGTGAGTTCTATGGTTGATTTTTCTGCCAGAATAAAAACCAAAACCAGAGTTAATGGGAGGGAAAACCTTAACATATACAGGCACTAATGATATTGGTTAATTTATCTAATTTCCTTATAACTTTAATATCAATACTGCTGAAATAGGACTAATAATGGAAATGAAATGGAGTAGCTAATAATGTAATTAAAGGAAGTAATTTTATAAAAATGTAATTAAACCAGTAAGTCGGTAATTTTTATGCTGTAATTAACACCATGTGAATGATTCAATAAACTACAGACTGAGGATTTTCAGTGGATAATGCATTTTATTTTGGTTTTGCATAGTCATCTACATTTGAAATATCAGAACAAATAAGAACTAAAGAACAATGCAAAAACATGGACTGTTTTGCTGGAGAAACTGCAGGAATGTTCAGATAACTACATTTCTGCCAAGTAAACAGATTGTGTCTTATTGCTTCTGTAGCATGTAGGCCCATGAAATTTGATTTTTCTTACATTATGTGAAATAAATCTGGTCAAAACCTAAACCATGTAACTTATTTAAAAGACTCCACAGCTCTGCTTTTCACTGATTTAGCTTAATGAACTAACTTGGTAAGATGCAGCGACTACATATAAGAAGTTATCAATACTGATGTGCCAAATGGTGTCTGATACTGTTTTCATCATCTTTTTCCCCATTACTTTCTATTCACTGCTAGGAGGCTCTACTCTTGCAAACTCTAAATGTTACTCCTTTACATCACAACCCACTCTCTTCTGGGTAATTCCTTTCTGTTTATGGTATCATTACCAAACATCAAGGTTTTGATCTTTTTGCTGATGTCCAACCCGCAGATATATCTGAAAAGGTTGAGTTTTCTTTTTTACATTACATTCTGTATAATTCTTCATGTATTACCATTTACATCTATGAAATTCAAAGCATTGCTGTAATACATTCTTTTAAGTACCAAGTACTTTACAGTCACTGACCATTACCCACATCTTGCATCCACAGAGTGCTTGTTGAATATGCATATTTCCAGTACTCTCAGTTTTGTTTCAAGGTTCAATGTTTTACTTTTCCATATCTTAACCACTGCCCGTAGGCTTATTTTCACTTTTTTTTTTTTATCTAAATCATACATCAAGCTGTTTCTTGAGCATATTGGAGGTCTGAAGTGGCTTTAAAAAGTTCCATGTTTAGTCACTATATCAAGGTTTCCAGATTATACAAATAATAAATTGAAAACTACAAATATATAGATAAAATTGATTTGAAAAAATATAAAAAATTCTTAGCCCACCTATGGTACAAAATGTAATATATGTTTCCAAATAACCTTTTGTGGGTGAACAATATATATAAAAAAAAAATAAATAAATAATGAAGCTCCTAATCTCTTCTATTCCTTCTTGAAAATAAATTCATTGAAATTTTAATGCTTACTGTTTAAGAATGATGCCACCACTCCATTTCAAGACTCTAAATTAACTGAAAGAATGTCCAATATTTCATGAAAAGGATTCATTTCTATAAAATTATGGAGACTATAACTGTGTTAAGAATAATTACTTTAATTTCTCGACATTTCAACCTTCATATTAAGGTCATCATCTGGAGTACACACACACACACATATATATATATATATATATATATACAGACAAGCTATGTTACATTTCAAACAGTATCCAAAGCTGCAATAATTTGATCCACCATTATTCTACTGGCCTGACCTCTAGTGAAAAAAAAAATCGACATCAAATATATAATCTATTTATAATAGTAAGAGAGAGAGAGAGACCAAATTCATATGAATAATTTTAATATGGCAACAGTGGTGGTCTAATCAATAATTTAACATCAGTGTTAAAGCTAAGATCTTGGATTAATAGTCCTAGTTATAATTTAGAATGAACTCTTAAAATAAAAGATTATGTGGGTAGAATATAGACCATCCATATTCTTGGGATTTTTAAACCATCATTATTGTTAAGATTAAGATGGTTGATAAGAATTTCACATGCCTCTTTAAATTTGCGTTCATACCACATTTTGGTGTGATGTAATGAACAAGTGTCTTTCCAATTCTGTGTAGAGTATTCAAGGCATGATCAGAAATACCAGATTTGGCATAGTCATTAAATTTAATGTGCTGTTTATGTTCCTTTTTTCCTGATAGGAATAGTGCATCATTTTCACCTATATAAGACAAATTTCAGGTATACAATATGGTATACTCCAGAGTAGGCCAGTACAGGAAGCGGATCCTTTAATTGGTAGGATATTTAAAGGTGGCATTAAGGTTTGATTTCTCCGTGCGGTTAGCCTAGTGGCTTTGCGCTTCGCAACCATATGCCTGGGGAAGGAGTGTCCCAGGTTCGATTCCCGTCGTAGACGTGAGGAATTTGAGGATCTTCCTCAGGCATAGCCAAGTTAGTTGGTCTTGGGCATGGGCAGTAGGGTTTTTTCCGCCAGTTTATCTGGCATTTTTCATCCCGCAAGCAGGCAAACCAGCCCCGTGAACATATGCCTCTACAGTCAAAAATATATCCCCCCAGCGGCAGACCAGGCGACAGGTCGGTTGGGAGTAGTACTAACAAGAAGTCGCATCTTAGTAACACGCGGACCCTGCATAGGAAGCGGGAATAACGTGCAGTGAAAGAAGATTAAGGTTTGATTTCTGTAGAATTCTGTTTATTTTATTTGATATCTCTTTAATGTATGTTTTATTGTAATGAAGCTTATTTTTATTATTAGGTGCAGTCTTTGTGAAGAATTTTGTTGATAATATTTTTGCTGTAGCAAAAATTTTTAATTTTTATTTTGATAATTTTTAATTTATGCTTAAGTGCTTGCTCATTGGAGCAAATGTTTAAAGCCCTGTTTAAATGTGTTAATGACACTTAGTTTTTGTGTTAGGTGGTGACAAGAGTTTATGTATATATATTGGGCAGTACAGTAAACAATGAAGGAAAGACTGCCAGAGAGAAGACGTGTATCAAGAAAAAGAAATATGTTCTGACTTTCAATTTCAATTGTGAATTGCATGCAACTGTGTTGTTTATTTAGGTAGCTGAAGAAAGTGTCTAATGTCTGGCAACTATGGGGCCAGATAACGAAAACATCATCAACATACCTAAGCAAGATTTTGGGTTTTAAAGAAAAGGAATCTAGAGCACAATGCTCAAAAATTTCCATATAAAAGTTAGCAATGGAGGGGGGGGGGTATAACAGCAAGAAGAACCTGTGCCTTATTTTTCATGTTTATCATTTGTTGCTACTTTTATGCAAAATGCATGTGCTTCTTATTTTGACTAGTCAAAATACATTAACTACCACCTTTCATCTATATAATAATAGCACTGCAATTTGAAATTTTAAAAATCTCAAATGAAAGCACAGATATGCAGAAAATATTGAACCTTGGAATTTGGAAACAAGATCTTTACAGGAAAAACTTTTTTTTTTTTAAGTTTAGAAAGGGTAGATCAAGAAGAACCTATTGTGAGAATGCTCACAGACTAGCTAGAAAATGCAAATGGAAGTAGGCTTGCAGACCAGTTGATTTCCATGCCTTCATTTCTTATCCATGACATCATTTGTGTTCCAAGTGTGATCTGCAGGACTGCAGATTTATTATATTCTTCAAAAGGTCTAATTTTTGGTATGATATAAAAGTTTTTGCATGGAATCAGCTAATTTTAATATTTAGCCTAGTATAGCTATCATCAAGAAACTTATTTAATTTCAAAATCCATTACTATTGCATTTTATAAAAAAAATATTAAAAATATTACAATCAAAGCTAAATGGAATTCATCTTTAATTTTTTCACAATATATTTTGATCAATAAATAATAAGATCATTAAAATCCTTATCAGTAAAAATGTAAGACTATCACCATATAAAACTATAATGAAATGATATAAAAATACCTACGCTCATTAACAGCTAGTAATGTGCAACCATTTGGAGAAAGAGCGAGTGCAGTAAAATTATATCTGCTTTCAACAGGAAGTGTTTCTGACTTGTTGCTGGAGGGGAAAAAAATTTCATTTATTTATATCACTTATACCTGTTTATGTTGCTTATTACAAAAGTTATAGATTCCTTCCACTAATGTTAATAAATTAATAGATAAACCAGCAAACTATAGAGCAGTGACATCATGGTGAAGCTTTTCTGAGAAGTGTCCACCAATATGAAATACAGTTTGAATCTGCTTGCTCTGACTGAGACCAAAAAACATCTCAGTAAGGAATTTCATGATCAACAGACAATCGGCACCAGTTATTTTAACCTCCATAAAAATTATTAGTCACTTTATGTTGCTGTTTTAATGATATATATAGATAACAGTAATATAAAGCAAGAATATTGAAGTATTTTTTATGAAAAATTTATATATATACACACACACATGCTCGGGTCTCTTTTTATGCATATCTTTTTTATGTGGATTTGAAATTATGCAGTGCATAGCTTCAAAACTTATGTACCGTTGTATATAATGAACAGCGAGTTGCAGCACATTCTGGCATAACGTGAGTAACGTGTAAGTAGTGAGTGTCCGTGAAGTTTAATTTTGCATGTGAGTAGGTGTTTGTCTTTTCATTATCGAAATTTTAAATTTCGATAATGAAATTTAAAAATTTTTTTTAATTTTAAAAGCAATTTCTTTGGAAATGAAAATTGCAATTTTAGATCGCTTATTTAGATCCAGACTCACGTCCATATTTAGATCCAGACTCATGTGTCATATGAGTCTGGAAGCTGAAATAGTTTAAGATTGTCCACAATTTTTGAAACCTCTTCAACACTATTTCTGGGCTTGTGGAAGGTCCAACTGAGATCACAGAACTATTTCAGGAATATGGTGATAGCAAGGCAACCACAGCAGGTTTTTGTCCATCTTTTGTTCGAAATGGATGCAGGCTCTATTTATCAACCCAGTGTTGGTGGAGGTGGTATCAAAGCACATAGATTTAATCTAGTCATGGATACCCCATTCAAATGCTGCGTTAAAAACTGCTTGTGTTATTTGTCCAGTAAAACAGGCAAACATTTGTCCAATAAGTCATATTGGACATTGTCTTCCAGGTAGCAATGCTACTCACGGACGTGCCTTCCATTTTTATATAATAACTGAAGGCTTTTAACAATGCTCTGTTATGATTAAGCAAATATGAATAGCAAAAGGTAACTTGAAAATTTTTGAAAAGAGTAGACCTATTAAAACATGTTTGGGTTTGAATATGCAAACTTTGACATGCTGTCATGACCCCTAAGCATTTAATAAATTTGTTAAAATTTTTACTGAATTTTTTACTTATTACAAAATGAAGGTGTGCCTCAGAGAAAAAACTAACTTTCGAAAATACAGCGCATCGTAATATTTATATGTAGGTTTTATATGAAAGCACTATCATTATAGTGCTTTCATATAAAATATGTAAAAAAAAAAAAAATGCATTCACAACTTTTCCTTTTTCAAGAATATTAAAATAAACACAACTGTATATTGTGTTTTAATAAGAGCAATAAAAACTTGAAAAACGCAATAAATTTAAATGATTTTTGGGAAACTGCTCAAAGAACAAAATAATGAACACATATCAAACACATTATCCAATGCATTTAATTTTTTTTTTAAAAAAGAAAATTATAATAATAAATGTAAATGAAAAAATATTATGCTTAGAGTGCAAAGCAGCCACATGGTCACTACTTACAGCTTGTTCAATGATGGAAAGTTCCATATTCAAATTTTAGATGCAGTTTTTATTTTTGTTTGAAATAGGTTCACTAATATTATTTTTCCATTTTTGTGGCTGCATCATAATTAAGAATTCTCCAATTCATAAAATTAATTATAGCGAATCACTAAAAGTTTGCTTTTAATAATAAAAGTTGCATTCAAATTTTCCCAAATTCCAAACATGCATGTCTGAAACCTCTCAGTGAATGAACAATAGAATACTTCCAGGCATTTCTTTTTAACTATGATGTAACCTAAATAAAATATCTTTGCTATATGGCATAAGATGAGATGTAAAACTGAAGAATGTTTTCTTTTCTTTGAGTAACTGAAAACAAAAACAAATTTAACTAATAAAAAATACTAAAAAAAAAGTGGATAAAAAATTTAAGGGCTTGAAAAAAAATACACTGAGTCTATATTCTATTTGATATCCATCTATTTTATGGCATGATATCTTGCAAGTTCAGTCCTACCAAGTACATACTTGTCACTAATAGAAAGTATCAAATTTCACTTATTTCAATTTGAACTGGGGCAAAAAATAAATTAATTCATTCATTTTGCATATATCAGAAAATCATGCGAGAAGCAAATCTGACCAAGATTTTTTGATGCATAACAAAATAAAAATTACAATAATGTAAAGGTCATGGTATGGACACTCACTGTATTAATAATTAAAATAGCTAATAATTGAAATCACTGTAATTCTAAAGATACCACAAAAGACTCCCACAAACTGAAAATATTTTAGAAAAAAACATAATTTATATTTACCAAACCTTACTTCACATAATATACATCTGTTATATTATCTGTAGACTGGTCTCTCCTCTTTTTTCTCTATATTTTTCTTTTTTCTTGCTCTTTCCTCCTCAATGCTATTAGAGTATTCGAGGGCATAGCCCTCGAATATGCCAATAGCATTGGGGAGGAAAGACAGGTATGGACATTTACTAATAAATTCAGCAAGACGGGAAAGATACATATGTATCTTTCCTATCTTGCTGAACTTTCTTCTTCAGCACTGTGTCTGCCTTCTCTCCAAGGTATTTGCCTTACTTAAGTAGGCTGCTCTTCCACGAAGCCTGGTCAGCAAGGAAGGATTACACCAACCCCAGTTGCAGTTGGTGGATTGAGTGGTGGAGATAGAGTTGTAGAGTAGGTGCCCTCCCTCAATGAGGCTTTGGACTTCCTGAAGATGTCACGTAATAATAATAATAATAATAATAATAATATATCCAGACTTTTTCGTTTGCATATGAAAATACACAGGAATAGTCAAAACATTAACTACATCCTGAATGGAGAATCTCTAGAACAAGTGAAACATTCCAGATATTTAAAAATTTTAGTGAAGATGACAAACTAAATATGAAAATAGATAACAGTCAGCAAAGCTAGTATGGCAGAGAGTCAGTCAATTGAATAATTTAATATGGAATAAGAAATAAATTTGTCAAAATACTAAACTAGCTGTGTACAACACAGTGGTCAAACCAACTTTAATTTATGACATGTGTTGATGTGTAGTGGAAGAAACACATATCTAATGATAATAATTAAGTTAATAATAATTTGGTTAGCTAGACTATTATGCCTTGGTCACCACATATCCTAGGATCAAACAAGAGTGCTATGCCCACTTATTACATCTGTGGAGAACTTCACAGTTCTATCCTTTTGCATGTATGGTGCTGTGCAAACTATGCCTCATATTACTGATGACTATCCCACACACACTCCTTCTCTAGAAGATTCAGGAACTTGCATTTATTTCCAGATCAGTCTATATATAGTTTTGCTCATTAATTTCTTGTATTTCTCCCCATATGATAAATAAATAAATAAACCAGGCACGTTCATGAGCAAAAAAAAAGAAATATACTAAGCATGTGCATGGAGGCACACCAGCAGGAAGAAAACACAGACTGATTACAAAAAGTAGAATTCTACAGTCCTTACTGGCATCCTCTATCAATGCAGCGATCAAAACTTATTGAAGGTCTCAAAATGGTCTACCAGAAGATTTTTGACAATGTGATGCAGCCGAATTTGTTTAGGTTTGGAGAGTACTGTAGTGCTGTGGAGGATTCCAGAAACAGTCTCTTTGATTTTATATCTGTTTCTATATAAGAGGAAGGTTTGTCCCATAAGATCTGGTGATCTGTATCCATGGCATGATCTGCCACCACAGAATGGCTGTAGTGCAGATGATGGACATAATTTCTGTGTTCTTCTAAATGGTGTTCTTTAGATGTGTCTGTGATTTCTCCACTAAACATCAACATAAGCGATAACTGATGTCTAAGCATCCACACCAGATTTATGGATCTGAAAAGTGGATTAGAAATTAAACACTTAATCAAAGACTGGAGATCATAAATATGAGTTCTGAGAAAAATTAGGAGTGAACAGATGGACAGAATCATATTAAAAATAAAAATATTAGGAAAAAAAACTTGATGCTGTTAGCAGAGCTAATCTAAGATAGTATTCACTTAAACAGAATGATAGATAAAATGTTAGCAAAGCAATTTTTTTTTTTTTTTTTTTTTTTTTTTTTCGCAGATTGGCAGGAAAAATACCCAGAGGCAGACTAAGATCTAGGTAAATTGCTAGAGTAAAGTGCCTTAGAAGACCAAAATATAAGATCTGGTGATATTGGATTCCTCACAGCTAATAGATTAATTTGAAGGAAAACTGTCAATAAGACATTGGTAATGATGTGAACTTTTCATGTAGTACTATCATAATATCCTGTAACACCCCCTAAATGTTTTTTTTTTTTTTTTTAACTCTTACCAGAAACAGAGACTCTAACACCAGTTTAATTAAGGCACAAAGCTAAACTGTCTAAACTGGAGTCATTAAATAAAGTTTAATTTTCATTGCCAGTGCTATCTTTCCATTAAACTGTAAAATGAGCTTCAACTAGGCACTTAAATGTAAAGGTCTTTAATTGAGGGATGAATTTCACCACCCAATGTGAGACCACTAGCACTACCCTGCTCAGTGGGTCTCCAGCAGGGGTTGAAATAAATATCCAAAAAATGAATCCCTTTTGATCCTCAGGCAATTATTCTACAGTGGAACATTATATTTTTTTGTAAATATATTTCTATCCTACTGAAAAACTGATGTTTAGGTTGTTCTAGAATATCTATATTTGAGGATTTAATCCAGAGGAGCAATTTTTTTTTTTTTTTTTTTTTGCTCTGGTAAATCATTCCAGTTCAGAGCAAACCTTTATTTACATTCATGTTTTGGTATGATATAAGCATCAGATATGCTAATCAATTCTGTGAAAGTATCAAAGTCATAATCAGAAATGCCTAATTTCCCATATTTATTAATGATGTGTCACGGGTTCTTATTTTCATATTGAGAGAGTACACAGTATCAATTAAGGATATGAATAACATTTTTGTGTGGGGAAGAAGAGACAATAGAAACATTAAGATTATATTTGGGAAACATTCTATTTAATCTTTCAGGTATCTCTTTATGAATGGAATGACAATTTTGTTGTATTTTTTAATGTATATTCTTACTGAGAATTTTGTTGACTGTGTTTTTTTATAATTCTTATTTATAAATGTACTGATTATTAACATTTCATTTTTTCAGAGCTTGCTCATTAGAGCAAATTTTTACTGCCCTTTCTTCAAAGGACACAAATGACAGATAGTTTTTCTGTTGGATGATGACAATAATATGATGGAGAGTAAAGGACACACAGCGAGAAGAAAGGCTCAACAAGCGTATTAAGAAATGGAATTCTAGTTTTCTATTGCAACAGTAAATATTTGTATTGTTTGTTTTGCTCTGTTACAGGCCTTGATATGATTACGTCAATAATTACATGGATGTGAAGTGTCCATTGAAATTGAAATAATATTTGGATACTGTTGAAATAACCTGGATACAAAGCTTAAATCAATGGCCATTTGAATGGTTAATTGTAGAGAAATATGTTTGATGTTTGACAGCCATCATGCTAAATAACAAATATATCATCACCATCATTATTATTATTATTATTATTATTATTATTTGAAACCTCTAGGGGTGCTTAAGGGTCAAAGCTGTATAACTGATAGGAGACCTCCACATAGCCTTTAAAGGAATGCAGAGAACCGACCAGAGCTTCTGACCTAATGTCCAATCCTCACCTTCTCGTGGTGTACCCTGTTGGGTATCTACTTTGATACTGAATGAATGAGGATGGGCTGGCAATTTGGGATTTAGCCAACCAAATTGTATTCTTATTGGTTAAACCAAAATAAAAAATGATGGTACAACATGACAAAATTTCATGCCGGCTGGGGCTTCGCCCGGTTAAACAAGGCCCCCATTGTTTTCGCCAGGGAACCACGGTGAACAGCGAAAAGTCAGCTACTGGAACAAATCTGAAAACAAACCCCAACTCAACATCACAAGAGTTAAAGATCGGTACTATCAACATAAGAAGCCTGAATGGCAAAGAAATGGAGCTAGCTGAGGAATTAGATAAGTACCAGATCAACATAATAGGGGTGACTGAAACAAAAAAAGACAAAAACTGGTGAGATCTTTCTGAGCAATAAATACAAAATGTTAGATTCAGGGAATGACAATCAAGGAAAAGAAGGAGTAGCCATAGTATTCAACACAAAATACGAGGCTAATCTTCTTGAATGGCATGCAGTCTCGAGTAGAGTAATGTAGGCAAATATGAGAATGGAGAACTGGACAATGAGACTAATTTGTGCCTATGGTCCCATAGAAGGTTCTACTAAGGTAGAAGTGGAGGAATTTTTTGATGCTTTAGAAAAAGCAACTGACACAATGAAAAAGGAAAAGTCGGTCCTTGTTGGGGATCTAAATAGCAGAGTAGGAAATTGTTGGATTTCTGCTCAGGACATGGACTGGTTATTACTAACACCATGTTCCAACATAAAAATGTGCACAAATTCACTTGGAGAGAAGAGGCAAGGAATAAGAAAAGTCTCATTGACTATGTTATTGTTGATAGTGATGTTTTCTGCCTGGTGCAGGACACCAGAGTGTACAGAGGATTTAAAATTGGAAGCAATCACTATTTAGTCTTGAGCAGGATAAAATTGAATTTCATATTGAAAAGAATAACATGTAAGAAAGTTTTAAAGCGAATAAAAGTTGAGCAGCTCTCAGATGTGAACTGTAGACTAAAATACACAAAGATTATTGAAGAAAAAATGAAAGAGTTTGAGAACAGGAATCAAACCTTGGAGATTCAGTGGCAAACTCTGAAGAAAACGTTGATTGATTCTCCCAGAGAGGCATGCGGTGAGGTTGTCTGCAAGGATAAAAAAATCAGAACTCCCTGGTGGACACAGGAAGTTAAAGAGGCAGTGAAGGAAAAGAAGAAAGCATATCAAAAGTTCCTGGCAAATAAGTCAGCTTGTGCTCTTAGAGAATACAGAGACAAATGCAAGAATGCTAAACACTGTGTAAAACTAGCTAAACAAAAGTCATGGGAGGACTTTGGCAAGAATATAGAAAACAGATATCAAGAATGTGGCAAAATATTCTGGAGGTTGTTGAAGAACCTTAGGAATGGTGGAAAGAGTACTGTAAAAGGAGTCAGAGATGATAAAGGTGACATGAAAACGGGAGAAAAAGATATCCTTGAAGTATGGAGTAATTACTTTGAAAATTTGCTAAATGAAATAAGCAGTGATGACAGCACAGTGGTAAAAAACACTGACCTGGCAAGCAGTCAGGAATACATATCCATACTTGAAGTGGAAAAAGCCATCAAAGGCTTGAAATGTGGAAAGGCAGCAGGAGTAAATGATATTCGACCAGAAATGCTGAAGTATGGTGGTATAAGAGTCTTACAGTGGCTGCACTGCATAGTTCAGAAAGCCTGGACAAAGGGACGAATTCCCAATGATTGGACTAGAGCTCTCATAGTACCCATATATAAAAAGGGAAATAAAACTGAATGTGAGAATTACAGAGGTATTTCCCTACTAGGTGTTCCTGGATGGTATATTTGAGAAACGATTGAGAAGAATTATGGAAGAAAAACTGGGTGAAGAACAAGCTGGATTCAGGCCAAATGGAGGCTGTCAGGATCAGATCTTCACTTTACAACAAATAGTTGAGAAAGCATGGGAAAATAGAAAGATCTGTATTTAAGTTTTGTCAATTTGGAAAAGGCATATGAAAAGGTGCCAAGAGAGAAGCTATTCAATACGCTACAGTTACATGGTGTCATTATATCAAGCAATACTTAGTCTTTATTTGAGTTGCAAGTCAGCAGTTAGAATTGAAGGAAGTACAGGAAGATGGTTTAATGTTAAATCTGGTGTGAGACAAGGATGTACATTATCCCGTCTATTATTCATTATCTATATGGATCACATTATGAAGGAAAGTGGTATTAAACATGATATCAAAATTGGAGATGTTAATGTCAGCTCTTTGCTTTATGCAGATGATGTTATACTTGTTAATAAATCTGCTAAAAGTCTGCAAGATTTTCCGACTAAATTGAATAACTGTTGTAATAGATATGGTATGAAGGTCAGCAATAAAAAGACAAAGACAATGAAAATAGGCAGAATCATTGAAAACATCAACTGTGTTGTGAATGGAGAACCTGTGGAACAAGTAAAACATTTCAGCCACTTAGTCACGATTTTTAGTGAAGATGGTAAATTCAGTATAGAAATAGACAACAGAATCAGCAAAGCAGGTATGGTGGGAAGTCAATTGAATAAATTCATATGGAATAAGAGAGAAATTAGTCAGAACACTAAATTAGCTGTATACAAGACAGTGTTCAAACCAGTTTTAACTTATGGATCTGAGAGCTGGGTCAGAAGTAAAACACTTGACCAAAGACTAGAGACCGCAGATATGAGAGTCCTGAGAAAGGTTAGAGGCGTGAACAGATGGCATCAATGGTAATATCATATTAAAAATGAGGATATTAGGAAAGAACCTGACATTGTCAGCATTCAGGAATGCGTTAGCAGAGCTAATCTCAGGTGGTATGGTCACTTAAATAGAATGGGAGAGAAAAGATTAGCAAAACAAGTGTTCTCTGCCAGGTTGGCAGGAAAACGACCCAGAGGAAGACCAAGATGTAGGTGGATTGATACGGTACAAAGTGCCTTAGACGATAGAAATATAAGATCTGATAATGTTTAAGTCTTGACAAGTAACAGACTGATTTGGAGGAAAATTGTAGATAGGAAGTTAGTAATGATGTAATTTTTTCATGTTGTACTATCATATCCTGTACACCCCTTGAGGGTACATGGCAGGAATTTGATGATGATGATGAAACCTCTAGGGAGTCCAAAGACTCATCGAGGGAGAGTGTACCAACAGCATGGAACGATTGATCTCCTTTCAACTACTAACTGTGCTCAAACTTGCTTAACTTTTTGCATGAGCCATTTGTAGCAGAGGCTCTACCAATCGACCAACCTTTGCTGGCAACAGCATATGTGAACCAAACTTTGGGTTTTAGAGTTTTGGAAGCTGAAGCAAAGTGCTGAAAAATTTCCACATGAAAGCTAGCACTATAGGAGATAATAGGGAACCCATTCCTTAGGGAATAAGTTTTCTCTTTCTTTTCAAGTTTTTTCTACCCAGCCATGGTACTAATGTACTACAGGTTATCCAACTTTTCACATATGAGAGAATCATAGAGAAAAGAAAAATTCTCAAATTAAAATTATTATTCCAACATCATAATTATTTCCATAATCAACATACTGGAAGTGAATGTTTATCAGTAATTAAGGATATATGGGTTACTCATTTTAGAATCCTTTCTTTTAGTGTTGCATGGTGATCAGCATTTATTTTAGAAAAAAGAAAGGAGACACATGGGTTAAGTTACAGGAAAAGTTACACTCTTTTAGATTTATCTTATGACCTGAAAGACAATTAAAAAAGATTTTTTTTTTCTAATTCGTGTTCACCATTATTTGAATAATCACTACCATTTTTTAAAATATTTAAAAATAACAGGTGTAATTAACTCTATATTTAAACCAAAACTAGTACAAAAACAAACCAGACTAAAAGTATACAATACATTAGCCCTACAGTCCTATTGTATGAAAGTGAAATCTGGACAATAAAACAAAAAGACAAACAAAGATTAATAATAGCTGAAATGAAATTTATGAGAAAAATTGCAAAGTATACTCTATTTGATCACAAAAGAAATGAAGAAATTATGAAAGAATTAAACCAGGAATCAGTAATAGAAAAAATGAAAAAATATAAACATAAACGGATGGAACATGTTGAAAGAATGAAAACAGAAAATTACCAAAACAAGCCTTAAATTACAAACCAATAGGAAAAAGAAAACCAGGATGTCCTCTTAAGAGATTCAATGATGACCTCTAAGGCCAGAAAAGGAAACTCTAGGCCTAAATCCTTGACAAGCATGATGATGATGATGATGATGATGACTACCATTTTTATTTCTGTCAGAATGTGTTATTAGTTGAAACCCAAGGACGAACACTATCTCTAATTATTATAACTGCAAATTCAGACAAATCAGCTTGTGACAATTTGCATAACTGATGATTCTGAGCAGAAAGTGGAGTGAAGGCAACCTCTTAGCATGAAAACAGATTTTTGGTTATAACAGCAAAACGTAATCAATGCACCACAGAGGGCAGCTTACAAGTCAGCTCCATTCAAACACAGTTATGCAATATCTCAACAAACTATAGCAAGACATCTATGACAAGGCCTATATGGCCAAACACCTGTAATCTGCATCTCTCTATCGAAAGCTCCATAGAGCACATTTTCAGTGGTGTTGTATTCATAAAAATTAGACAAGACACCAACAAGCTAATGTGCTCTTTACAGATGAGAGTCATTTTAGTCGTTCCTCCAGTTTTAGATCTGGCACTGCTTACCATTGCGAGAATGTTCTTCAAAGGGGTAGACCTGGCGGTGATAAGATCTGAGCTGTGGTGTTTTGGAGCTGCAAGTGCTGGAAAAGGGCACTGTGACTAGTGAACGATATTACAATGAAGTTCTTCAATATCATTGAAGTTCGATTGTTCCGTAGTGCTGCAGGCAAAGAATTCGTTTTTATGGATAACAATGCCACACCATTTCATACATGAACATTGGAGATACTTCTGAAGACCAAGCATATTAATCAAAACAAGTGGCCAGCACGCTCCCCAGATCTCAATACCACAGAACACGTTTGGGACACAATAGAGAGAGAGAGATGCATTGCTGCTCGAAATTCCCCCTCCAGAAAACAAACAAGGCCCTTTATCCTTGCTCTGAAAATATTACAATTTGTATGAAAGTTATAACACATTTTTTTGTGTAATATAAAATTTATTTGTATGCTTGCAATAAATTTATGTCCATATTTGGCTGTAGTCATGAAAATTTTTTCATATGCAGGTAAAAATGTAGTTTGTCCTTAGCTTTTGGACAACAGTATACATGCATTTGCCCCTAGTTGTTATGTGAAACATTTGTTTTTTGTTTCTTCATACCTTACAAATGTTTATTAAAACACCACAATCAGGTTTAGTCTCTAAGTCCAATTAATGCTTATTAGCATTGGAGACATCTAAATGTCTCCCACATCAATATACTTCAACTAAATCTCAAACAAAATCAATATGAAATCCTAGGAGTCACAAAGAGTTTTAATTTTTGAATATCTTTGCTAGTTACGACATCAAGTGTAACCATACTATATATTGATCAAAAGAGTGAATTTATGTTTCAAACGTATAACAAATTTAATTAGGGACAATTTAAATACTCAAAATCAATTTTAATAAAACATAACAAATGGAAAATTTTGAAAAACATAAATAAAACTTTTCAACTTTAATCTTCACAAGACGTTTATGATTAATGTGGTTAACATGTAAATTTGTCACTCAAAGTTAATTAGTGTAAAATACTTTCTTGTTGCAAAGGGCTATATGTCCTTGATACAGTTATAATGTATAGTAAATAGACAGTCAAAAGTTTAGAGTAGAGGCTAGTTAATAAATATACATTAAAAAAACTTACTTTTTAAGATCAAAAAATGTAATTCTATTACCAACAGGACTAATAATAGTATTGCCATCACGTGTAAAATAAACATTTCCTTTACAATATACAGATCCCAGGAGATTCGAAAACTGAAAAGTATATAAACAGATATAGATATTAAAAAATGAAAATACTTTTTAAAAAAAGGTTATTTTTAAAAGCATACATATTTTATTTCTGAATATATAAACCATATGCAATAAAAAAATGATTTTTTTTTGTTTGTTTTCTGTGATATGCTTTCTGTATAAGGGAGCATTTTTTTTTTGTAATTTTTTTCATATCATACAGAATAGGCAGCACATTTTCATAAAATGTTTAATATCTTTATTCCCTATCTGAAATATTTCAATATTAAAAGATATTCAAATAATCTGTCACACTTAAACATAGCAATCAGTAAATCAATAATAAGGCAAGCTGCTTATATCTTTTTGCACAAACTAGTCATATTTATTCCTGTTCAAATAGTACATGGTAATTTTGCCTAAAACCTGTTGAATGCTACTTTATTAAAATATTAAATAATAAACCACTAAATACTTGGGGTTTGTTAACTTATATTCTGAAATCAGTATAATCTTTGCTTCCTCATACTCTTCCTAAAACCTACTGCACACTACTTTATTATTTAATATTTTAATAGTGTTCAACAGGTTTTTAGGTCAAATTACCATGTACTATTTGAACAGAAATAAATATGACCATGTTTGTGCAGACTGTATCTCATTTCTAATGGCAAATAACAAATTCACCAAAATATATTGCATTAATTAAATTAATGCAATATGCTAGATCAAGTTAGTGATTCCTGGTTATTTCTGTTTTAGTTCTAATTTTAATCAATTATTAGGTTTAACACAATCCAATCCAACAATTCCAATCATTTTTTTCCCCAAGATTCTTTGCTATTATAATTCTAACCATGGTGTGCTTTTAATGATGTTCTGAATGACTTAACATTATTGTATACCAATAACTTTCATTCAGAATTCCTCAACCATGCAAATAAGGACTTGTCTATCTGTATTGCACTTGTAAGTCTTTTCAACTAGCCTCTTTTTTGAGTGGAAATATGGAGTTGAAGTCACTTGGAACACATTTATAATACTTTCTGCTAAGTGAATTAGGTAATATCATAAAGGTGTGGAAGTGATTTTTGTTATGTAAATGAAATCCTGCCAGAGAATACATGTAGTTATCAGATGAGATAAACTCAGTCTTAATTACGTTAGCATATTCATGAACAAGAACCTTGAAGTTTTCATGGGGTTGGCAGCATGAGATGGTACCTATTCCATAAAAAACTACAAATAAGAACTTAGGTGATTTTTAACAGTGGCAACTACCTATTGCTAGTATAATAGCTATACTTGTTAAATTAGATATATTGAATCAACTGTATATATACTTGTTAAATTAGATATATTGAATCAACTGTATATAAATATAATATACAAGTGTATTAAACATTGTAAGTGAGGTTTGTGCTTCACAGCAGGTTCAAAAATAGTAGCTATTATATTTCCATCACATAATACCTTGCTCCGATGGAATGAGGTACTATGTGATTAAGTGCAAGGAAGCATAGCTTATGCAACATACCGATTTCAGAACATAAGTTAACAAACCTCAGGTATTTAGTAGTTTATTATTTAATATTTTAATAAAGTAGTGTTCAACAGGTTTTAGGTGAAAGTACCATGTACTATTTGAATAAATATGACCATGTTTGTGCAAAAAGATAAGCAGACTGTATATTATTTCTAATGATGAATAACAAATTCATCAACATGCTAATACTGTTCAACTAGCCCAATATATATTGCGTTAATTAAATTAATGCAATATGCTACATCAAGTTAGTGTTTCCTGGTTATTAGGTTATCAATTATTAGATTTAAAGCAATTGAATCCAACAATTCTAATCTTCCCCTCCCCTTTTTTTTCAAGTATTGTTATAATTCGAATCATATGCGCTTTTAATTGATGTTCTGAAAACGACTTAACGTTATTGTATACCAATTTGATATTTCAGAATTTCTTTCATAAAATATTGTGGTCTTGCGAATTAAGTGCCTTTTTGTTACTCCTATTTTGGAGTAACTCACTATCACCTTCTATTAGAAGGCGATGGGAGAGAAACAGACCAAATGATTTCATGAATGAACAGTTTCATTATTACGAAAAAATCTTGAAAGTTTACTACTAAAGTTTAATGGTAAGGGGGGGGGTTGAATTGTAATTACACCACTCTTCATATAAACATTTAATTTCAAAAATTCTACACGAACCTTATAAGCAAACTTCATTGATACGTCTGTAATAATTTTTATAGCTGGATATTTAAAATTTATTGGTAGTAACACCCATATACCACGTGGAATTTGTTTATTTCAATTATTGTCAGTCCTACCGCCGGTATGTGGCCCTCTATAGCAGCTAATTAACATGATACAGGAAATAATCTGAAACGAAATATTCAGGTGTTTGCTGATGATGCAAAATTAGTAAATAGCCAAACCAAGCCCAAAACGAAATGACAAAGTTTTCAATCAAAAGCTGTGTTTTTGAAATTGTAATCAAATGATATTATTATTATTATTATTATTATTATTATTGTTGTTGTTATTATTATTTATTCACATAATTGATACACAGTCAAAACAAGATTTAAACACATTATTAAATCAGCTAACGCCTTTTTATTCCCGTATACGGGGAGTAGGCGAGGCCATTTAGCCATATCTAACTTTTGGAGACTGAGTGGGCAGTTCAATCTCCACTGGTACCAATCAGAGATAGATGGCCCAAGGCTATCACTAATTAAGCGGTACTCAGTGAAGAGAGACGCCATCTTGTGGTCCCTAACCCTAACACAATATATTTAATGTCTGAAAATAATGTGGGTTCTACGGTCAATTTTCTTGAGTTTACAGGACGAAAAACCTACTTGCCCATGCTAGAGATCGACTAACTCGGGAACCGGTCGAAAAAAGTCTTAGAAAAATTTCCTCTAGTCGCCGACTAGACTCGAAACCAAGTCTTCCTTCGTGCGGACAAGCGCCATGGTTGGCAAGCGCCACATCCACTGAGCTACACAGGCTCCTCAAACATTATTTAAACAACTAATATTATTTAAACAACAATTTGACTGGCGATACAGAACAATTCGGATTCTATCCAAGAATCTAAGAATAGTCTGTCAGGGCGTCGTAAAATATGGACTGATCCAAGTAATGCTGGTTTTTTTTTTTTTTTTTTTTTTTTTTTTTTTTTTTTTTTTTTTTTTTGGTAGATGATATGGGGTCACGCAAAAGAAGAATATATGAGGTCACTTCGTTGATGTTTAATTGCTGTAAATAGTTGGATAGCTTCTTTCAAATTGCACCAAATGCCGATAACTATTCCAATAACTTTAGTGTGTTTAAGCCACAGCTTGCCAACGCCGATTGCAGATCTCGATATTTAGTAATTTTTTCCTGTTGTTTGTTGTTAATGATGTTATCACTGGATATTTCGATATCGATAATCCAAACCTGTTGATGTTCAATAATTGTTATGTCAGATCTCTTGTGTTCCAAATGCCGATCAGTTTGTATTCGAAAGTCCCGGAGAATGTTTGCTGTTTCGTTTTCCAGTACTGTCTCTCTTTTATGCTGCCACCAGTTATCAGATTTAGGAAAGCAATATATTTTGCATACATGCCAATGAATTAATTTGGCCACTTGATCATGGAGGTATTTATAGTCAGTTTGAGCTATCTTGTGCATGCACTGATAAGATGTTCTACAGTCTCATCTTTCTGATCGCGTAATCGGCATTTGCTTTATTATCGATGTTCAAAATTTTTGCTTTCATTGCATTAGTTTGTAATGCCTGTTCATGAGCTGCTAGAATAAATTCTGCTGTTCCTTTTTATTTATTTTTTATTAATATATAATTTATATATTTATTTATTTTATTTATTAATTATTATTATTATTTTAACGGTGTCTCCATGGAGTCAAAAGACTCATCGCGGGAGACCCGACATTGACACACTAATTACATGGTTAGTTAATCCATTTATTATTATTATTATTATTAATCAGTTAACAGGGTTCACAGTAAAAGAGTAACAAGAATGCAGCAATGCAGAATCAAGCGAATGTTATTGCCTTACAAGAGAACTTGAATGTATTGCATAAAAGGGCAGGTAGACAGAACTGTCGGTTCAATGTTGAAAAGTGTAAGGATTTTTTGAGATTCGCAAGCAACGATGGTATGCAAAGTATACGCTTGGTGGGGAAACTTTAAAGGAAGTATAGGAGATGAGAGATCTAGGAGTGATGGTGAACAAGGATCGGAATTTCAGGGGCCAAATTGCAGAAGTTGGGAAGACGTCACATCGGATAATAGCAATGATGCAGAGGACCCTGACATGCACAAATAGAGTAGTGCTGATGCCATTTCATAAGGCCTTAATCAAGCCTCATATGGATTATTATTATGCAGACATTTCGTCGACTGGTTTTCATGGTGACGTGGATATGTGGGAAAGGGTCCAGAGAAGATTCAAAAAGCTGGTCAGTGGTCTTTGGAATGTGCAGTGCAAGGAAAGATTGAAGGAATGTAAGTTGCAGAGCCTCGTGAATAGGAGGGATATCATTTAGACGTATAAGATAGGCAGGGTTGTTCTTCCATGTCTTTCATGGAAGAGATTTTTCATGGAATGGGAGAGGGGTAGAACAAGAGGCCATCGCTTGAAACTGTGAGCAGAGGAATGTAGAGTAGGTTCTTTGCATGGAGAATACTTGGTGAGGGGAATGCATTGCCCGAGTGTGTTGTGAATGTGGACATATTAAATCATTATAAAGTTTGGCTGGAGAAGCATTGTGTACAATAGTGTATCTCCCACGATCAGTCGCTGAATCCATGGAGATCAGATGTTAATAATAATAATAGTAATAATAAGCAGAAAAAACATGAAACAGATAATGAAATCATTGACTGGCAAATTAGTAAAATTCGGGACATATCAAAAAGCATGGGAATAGATATTGTCAAAAAATGTGAGATATTCCTGAAAGTACCGTTTGCTTGATTTGAGATCATGGTACATCTGGGGGTGCAACTTTTCCAGGAGAAATTTTCTTGGTATTGTTTCTAACTCTCTTATTAAAATTGAAACTGTTGTTGATTTCTTTCATCAAACCCGTTGAATTTCAAACTCTTGATATCTGTATTTCGTCAGTTTATCGGAAAGGAGCAATTGGTATTATTCGTATAACTGAAACACGGGAGATAACAATGAATGGTGATACAGGGCATTTCAGCTTCTATTTAAGAATCTAAGAATGTTTGTCAAGCAGCGTCGTAAAATAAGGCCTGTTCCAAGTAATGCCGTTTTTGTAGATCATATGTTGTCACTTCTTTCAAGTTTAATTTCTTAAATCGTTGCGCAGCTTTTATGAAATTGCACCCTACTATACCAATAACTATTGTCAAGAGTTTGGTGTGTTTAAGCCAAAATGGACAACTTCGATTGCCAGAACTTTTCCCAATATCTTGTTCATGTTATCAGTGGCTATTGCGATGTCAGAAATTCAAACATGTCCATGCAATAATTGTGATGTCAGGTCTGTTGTGTTCCAAATGCCGATCAGTTTGTATTCTAAAGTCCCAGAGAATTTTTGATATTTTGTTTTTCATTACTATCTCTATTTTATGCGGCCAAGTAGTTATCAGAAGTAGGAAAACCATATTTTTTGCATACAATGTTTTCCCTTAGCTCACCATGACCAGCCTTCAAATCTTGATGAGCTGAGGAATAAAATTATACGATATGACCAGCAGGTGTCCCAGCCCTTGTTCTTCGAGATGACATGCTACGAAACCTGACATGAAAGACAAGATGCTCACTTCGAGCATGTAATCTACCGTCGTTAATAATTTATTCGACCAAGATTCCACCGATAGTTGTGGATCTACATATCATCATGTGCAAACATATATTTTTTTCTTTAATAAATATTTACTTCATAACATATATCGTTGTGGTAATTCAGTATTGTTCTTTGGGAAATACCGTATACAGAGTGAGTTTATAAAATATTCAAATTTTTATTCACACAGAAAATCAGAAATTAATAATCGTTCCCAGTTGGATAATGCCTTTATTTTGCAACTCAAAAGTTAAAAACGTTAGACGTACCCTATTTCTTGAATAACGACTTCGCACATATAAGAGAAACCTAAATATAATGTGTTACTGCTATATCGCACATTATGTTGGAGGTATCAGGAATAATAATAATAATAATAATGTTATGAGATTCTTTCAGGGAGGAGAAAAAAAAACCTGGTTATTCACATCAAAAGTATGAATACAAGAACTAGTGATATAGCATGGGTATGATATAACCTGTGTCGCTCACAGCTGCTAGTCGAAGAAAATATTATTAGAGTTTAGAGACGTGGAAATATATGTATATAGGTAATTAATTTTTTTTTTTTTTGAAAATCAGCTAAAGTCTTTTATTTCTGTATAGGGAATAGGCCTTGGCCCGTTTTAGCCCTGTTCAAAAATAGGCAATCGGATTTGAACATACTAGGATTAAGCCTGTGTAGCTCAGTGGATGTGGCGTTTGCATACCACGGCGCTTGGCCGCACGAAGGAAGACTTGGTTTCGAGTCTAGTCGGCGACTAGAGGATATTTTTCTAAGCCTTTTATCGACCGGTTCCCGAGTTAGTCGATCTCTGGCACGGGCAAGCGGGTTTTTCCTCCCGGAAACTCGGGTTTTTCGTCCTGTAAACTCAAGAAAATCGACCGTAGAACCCACATTATTTTCAGACATTAAATATATTGTGTTAGGATTAGGGACCACGAGATGGCGGCACATTTGAGCCGTCTCTCTTCACTGTGTACCGCTTAATTTGTGAGAGCCTTGGGCCATCTATCTCTGATTGGTACCAGTGGAGATTGAACTGCCCACTCAGTCTCCAAAAGTTAGATAGGGCTAAATGGCCTCGCCTACTCCCCATATACGGGAATAAAAAGGCGTTAGCTGATTTTTTTTTAATTTTTTAGGATTAGGCTTTGATTTTCGTTGTATTGTGCTAGGATCTCAAGCATTTCATAAGCTTCCATGAACTTTTTTGTAGAACAGTTATGATCATCATAAGGCATTTTTGTTTGTTGTCACACTACTTGATCGCCTGTGTTAGTTGTATGCGATACTAAACCTGATATATGTAGTCTTCTTATTTCGACGTCTCTTATTTGGTCAGAAATGCGAAACTCCCCCGACCTTCCCGTATGGCTTACACAGCAGATGACACTAGAATAATGAAAATCATAAACCTGATTCTTTCGTAGGATGATGTGGAAATTTTGGTGATATAAGAATCTGGATATTTTATGCAAAGGCAAAAATGCCACCTTATTTTTGTATTTATGGAGCAACTTGCTCACCTTGTCTGTAACATTCTAGATGAAAAGTTATTCCATTCCTGTTGATTGTCCTCTTGGGTTCATAGCCAATGAACAAAGTTATGCCTCAGGTAACGCAGTTCTTTATTTCTGTTAATTGACGTGCTGGATTTATTGTATGCTCTTTTTCATAATGTTTTAATCATGCATAATGGATTAAGGTTTGAAATGGAATATGAAATTCTTTAAGTTGGGGTAGGTTTTATGTATACTGAAAAAGGCAATCTTCTGCGTTCTTTGTTTATTTCGACAAGTATTTAAAGAATGGTAATTTTTTATTTTTTTGATCTTCAGGGAGCAGATGCTTTGAATGGAATTGAGTTGTACCACCTAGTGTTACAGTCACTAGGGTTGTAACCCTAATGACATTAACAGCTACAGACCAATAACTTTTGACTAGCACTCTCTCTGTAAACCAAACGAAAGAATAATACATACCAGACTTATGAATTGGCTCTTAGAAAATAACAAGATCAATTTATACCAAACTGCATACAGGCCTCAACACAGTACTGAATATCAATTGTTTTATTTTGCCAATCAGTCATAAATGGCTTTCAAGATAAACCACCAAAATAGACAACAGCAATATTCTTGGATCTCACAGCTGCCAACGATCGCGTCTGAAGACAAAGGTTAATACATACATACATACATACATACATAGCTCATGGCAATAACATGATGTTAAAAAAGAGAATCATGATTTCATTATATATTAGCAGAATTGAAGAATTTAAAATATTTTAAGTTAAAACTTTGAAGAAAAACACATCTAATCCAAGAAGTTGGAAAATTAAAATATCAGTTAAAAATAAAAGTCTTAATATATTATAATAAGGAAAAGAAACATATATATATATCATTATAAATTCAGATCTAAGTTCGTAATCCAGGTCACAGCTTCAGTAGCCGCTGGTAAGAAGTCACTCCAGTCATTCTGATAAGCACGGAAGATGCATTCTGTTACAATATGTTGCATAGTCTGTCGTGGTGCACCATATTTTGTCTGTTCCATTTATAGAGAGTATCTCCACATAGGCCATGATTTGTCCGAATTCTATTTAGTACCGTCCACGTTTTGCGAGGTAGATCTGATGCTGTGATGATTTGATCACCTTTAAAGATGCTATACAAATGTTCTTTCCCCCGGGTTTTCCCCCCGTGTATTTTCCTTCCATGTTTCTTCCCAATTTGATAAAGGATTAAAATTATTTAGCACTAGTTCTTCTGCTGCTCGTAGTGATGGATGGCGAGATTTCAATCTATTGACGTTAAGAGTAGGAAGATTCTGATGAATAGGTAGGTTCCAATTACCAGCAATTTTTTGGAATTCACGGACTAAATAATTCCATCTACGTAGTTCTGTAGGAATAATGCCTGCTAAAAGAGGTAACCAATATATTGGGGTCGATCTAATAGAGCCTGTAATTAATCTTAAGGTATTGTTCAATTGAGAATTGATAATCCTTGTGTGAGGGCTATTTAGTCACACAGGAGCACAATATTCAGCACTTGAGAATACCAAAGCAAGGGCTGTTGTCCGAAGAGAAGAGGCTCTAGAACCCAAGGTAGTGCCACAGAGTCTCTGTAGGCTATTTTAACGTGTCCTTAGTTTATACGCCAAGTTTGAAAGATGTTGCCGAAAAGTGAGAGAACGGTCAAATGTGACTCCCAAGTATTTAGGGAATGTATTATATGGAAGTATAGTGTTGTTCAATTCAATTTTTAGTTTCACATCTGCCAAGTTATTATTTAGATGAAAACAAGATATTACCGTTTTGCTCCTATTTAAACAGAGTCTCCATCTTTTGAAATATTCATCCGGAATAGTTAAGTCAGCTTTCAGAATTTCTTCTGTACGATTTATGCTGTGTAGTTATTGCTATATCGTCGGCATAACAAAATTTCCTTGACGTAGTGAAGGGAAGATCAGATATATACAGATTGAATAATAACGGAGATAAAGCAGATCCCTGTGGCAGTCCATTATTTAACTTCCTTTTGTTGCTAGTTTTATTACCTATAATCACTATAAATCTTCTATCTTTTAGCATATTGTTAATAATATGGACTATTGTTTTACATGGGATGATTTTATATAATGTATATAGAAGGACTTGTCTCCAAACGATGTCGAAGGCTGTTGACAAATCAATAAATGCTGAGAAACTATGTTTTTAAACCTTTTTGAACACCAGCTTCTATGTGAGTTACGAAAGAGAGAACATGGTCACAACACCCACGATTTGATCTGAAGCCAGTTTGTTCTACTGGGACATTTTTAAAAATTATGGAGTTTATTCTATGATAAATAAAACTTTCAGAGAGTTTATAACAACAACAGAGGAGAGTAATAGGTCGGTAACTTTCCGGTTTTTGATTAGGCTTACCAGGCTATAATATTGAAAGTACTTTTGCTTTTTTAAAAATAGTGGGAAGTTTACCAGTTGTAAGAATGTCGGTATAGAACTTTGTTAACCATAATCTTGCATTTCTTCCCAGATTAATAAAAAAATTCTGGATGAATGTTATCAAACCAGGAGCCTTACCACGCTCTAATTTCTTTAAGGCTGCTTCAACTTCTGGCTGCATAAAAGGGTGTGCAAAATTTGAAGTTATAGGTGAAGACTTGCTAAATACTTTTAATTTTCTCTTTATATATCTTGTATGCTTTTTATTGATTGGGATACATCATATTATATTAACAATATGTATAGCTAGTTGATCTGGGGTGATTCTTGGTTGTTCTTTAATCAAAGGAGCACTACCACCTAGTTTCCTAAGAAGGCTCCAAGCTTTACGGCTGGAATGACTAAAGTCTATACCTTCAACTGTATTTACCCATTTTTTCCCTTTGGGATATATCCAAGTTTTCTAGGAGTTCGTCTGCTGTTTTGGGGTCATGGTTTATCTGATATTCATTATAAAGTAATTCACATTCTTCGTTCCAACCATGTATATAGTTATGTCTAATACCTCTAGGAATAGTTTTCTGGGCAGCAAGCAGGACTACACCTATAAATTGATGAAAATTACTACTTATTGGAGATATCCAACGAATACATTTGTCAAGTTCATTTGTGTATTTATTCCAGTCAGCCTTTTTAAAATTTCAGCGTGGGATAGGCTTTGATCTTACAAATGAATGGAAATGCCAATGTCAATTAATACATTGGAGGGCTACACGGTCGGTTGTGTTTTCAGAGAGCTTCCAAAAGCTAAGTATAATTTTGAATAAATATTAGAATATAGGTTAAAATCATAACGTAATATGTCTAATTTTGGTAGCTTGTTGTATTTGTGTGATTTTGGTGTGAATTCCGTTATTTAATTTAGTATTTAACGATACGTTTCATAGATTTGGATATTGCGCCAATGCGACGTAAGATAATGGAGTCCAAAAATACGAGGCCATTGTTCAAAAACTATAATGTGAGAGAGTATGTCCAATGTGATGTGTGTGGGATGTATGCATTCCCGAATGAGGCTGGAGTTTGGATTGAAAGTGATAGTGGTGGAAAAAGTGCAGAAAGTCTAAGCAAAGCGAAGAGTTGAAGTATGTGTCAGGTTGTGAGACAGTTATGGTTGAAGAATGCCAAAATGTGAGTGAAAATAGTGGCTTGATAGGGAATTGCGATGTTCAAGACGCAATGAGAGCGGTGATCAAAGAATGAGTGAAAGCAACTATACAGAGAGAGAAAATGGTTTAAATGATAAAAAAATGAGGAATTGTTTGTAGGAAGTGAGATCGCTAGGTTGCGCAGCGGCAATTAGAGCACTTGCAAAACTCTTTCCAGAGTGATTCGGCTAATGTAAATAAACAGCGTAACAGTCGGAGAGTTTCTGAAATGAAGGAAAGATTGTTGTATGGTGACTCGTTATTAAGAGGAGTGATAGACGGGAGTTTAACTAAATCGTACTTACCGGGTGCAAAATTTAAGGATGTAAGTGAGAATATTAGAGTGTAAAAACAGAGGGTGAAAGAGTTGACAGTTGTGGCGGGTACGAATGAATTGAAAGGAGATAAATTTTTTATGAGAGAGGACTTGAAAGTATTGTTAAAGGTAGCGAAAGAAAAGAGTAACAGGGTTAGAATGGTGTCTGTTGCCGCGGTATGACAGAGAGGAGTTTAGAAGGAGGGCCATAATCGAGAATGACATTATGCGCAGGTTATGCAGACGGTGTCGTGTGGAAATCGTGGACATGTGGAATGAGTTTGATGGGCGAAAGGATTTATACAAGATGGATGGCCTGCATTTGAATGGACTTGGTGTGCAGAGACTGGAAAAAGTGTTGCTGAATGAAGTGCAAATGGAGATGTGCAGAACCAGGGAAACTAGAACTACCAAGGAGGGGAGGGGAGAGTGGGTATGCAGACATTGTTGAGACAGTTGAGTGTAATAATGTATATAATGTACCCGAGCCAGTACTAAGGACAAAAAATGGGAATGGGACATTTAGAATAACGCATAGGAGTGCGACAAAGGGATCACTGCATTTCATGTATACTAATGCCAGGAGCATTAGTAACAAGAAGGAAGAATTTTTGGCCTTGATTGGCTCTTCCTGGCCACAGGTTATTGGCATTAGTGAAACATGGCTGACGGAAGATTATATAGTTAGTGAGATATAATATGTAGGTTATAGTCTGTTTAGGAGGGACAGAGAGAATAAAATGGGGGGAGGGGTGTTATTGATGATAGCTGATGAACTGCAGCCAATTAGAATTGAAGTTGTATCGCAGGATAGTGAAAGGGGCCAATTTGAGGCTATTTGGTGTAAGATTGAGACCGGCAGAATAAAATATACAGTTGGGTACTGCTATAGACCAGGTGATGGAATATATGGTGGAGATAGTATGCATAAACAAATAGAAGAAATGAGTGGAAGGAGGGTAATTATTATGGGAGATTTCAACTATGGTATCATTGATTGGAAGGAGGAGAGGACACATGGTAGGAAGGAATCGGATTTTATGCGGTTATTAAGGGATAACTATGTGCGACAGCATGGAATGGAAAATACTAGGGGTCACTGAGTGTTTGACCTGGTAATTGCATTTGAGAATTTGACTGTAACGAATGTGACCACGTTGCCACCAATTGCTGAGAGTGATCATATGGTCTTGACTTGGGAGGTGGGGACAGGTGTGGATTTTACAATTAAGACGGGGTACATGTGGAATTATCGGGCTGGTAAGTATGACAAGCTTATGAGATTGATTGGTTCAGTGCCATGGCATGTACAACTGCAAGGGCTACTAAGTGGATAGTGCATGGAAGGCGGTAAAGGAGTGTTTGCATGAAGCAATGGCTGATTGTATACCTAGAGTCCGAATAATAAATCAAGGAGGGGTTAAATGGATGAATAACACCATTAAGCTTGAGCTGCAAAAAAAGAAACAACTGTGGAGGGGATTTAAAGAAAGGGGTCACCGGCAGGCACACGAACGGTATAAAGTGCAGGCCAAATGGGTAACGAGTGTGGTAAAAAAAGCAAAAGCAGATTATAAAAGGAAACTAGCTATGCAAGCTAAAGAGAATCCCAAATAGTTCTTTCAAAATGCTGCTAGCAAGAAAAAACTGCACACGGCGAAATGATTTTAAGGAATGACGATGGTAAGGAGGCCACTGAATCAGTCGATATAGTGGAGTTACTGAGCGAGCTGCAAAAGTATATCATCCAGGTGGTGACATTGAAAAAATGAAGGAACCATTAGTTTATACAGGAATTGTGATGCATGAAATGGAGGTGAATAGTCTATTACAGAACCTTAATGTGAATACATCTGTGGGAGTGCATGGTATATAGGCAGGTCTTGCGTGAAGTGGCTAAGGAATTATCAGTACCCTTGACCATGTTGTTTAATCTGAGTCTCGAATCTGGTTTACTCCCGAAGGTGTGGAAAGAGGGGAAAATAGTTTCACTGCATAAAGGAGGATCCAAGACTACGGTTGCAAATTACAGACCGATCAGCATATCAGGAGTCGTTGTCAAGGTCTTGGAGAAAGTAGTCAAGGGAAAAATACAAGAATGGATTGATGAAAATGAGATACGGTATACAGGGGATAGCATGGCTTTGTTAATGGTAGATTATGCCTCAGTAACTTGCTGAAGTTTTATAACAAGGTGACGGCTGAACTGCATAAGGGAAATGGGTTTACAGTGATACTTCTGGACCTGGCGATGGCCTCTGACAGGATACCACATGGAATTCTATTCCGTAAACTACAACATATGGAAATGGATATAGGGTTGGTGAGATGGATAGGTGAGTGGTTGATGGAGAGATATCAAAGAATAGTTTATTCAGGAGTTGAGTCCAAAAGACGGCCTGTGACTAGTGGCCGCAGGGTTCTGTTCTTTGACCACTGCTGTTTCTAAGTGGAACAGTTCATTTGTTCGCTGATGATGCAAAGTTGGGTAGGGCGATAGTGAATGCAGAAGATGTCAAAATCTTGCAGGATGACTTGGATAGATTGGAGTTCTGGGCTAAGGGGAATGGATGTCAATTTAATGTGACAAAATGTAAGGTTATGCATTTTGGAATGAAAATATTAGCAGCAGTATACCACATTGGTGGAACTGTACTCTAGGAGATTGATGAGGCCAGGGACGTGGGAGTGTTGGTAGATAGGGTGATGAAGTTAGGGAGTACATTGCAAAAGTAGCTAAATCAGCTCATCAACTCACTTGGTTGTTGAAAAATACCTTGATGAGCAGAGACAAGCAAGTTATTGTACCTCTCTACCGAGCATCTCAACTACTGTGCCCAGATTTGGTCACCTAGGTTACTTCTTGATGGGGAGGAGGTTGTGAAGATCCAGATGCGAGTGACTAAGATGATAGCAGGTCTATGGAATGAACCATATGAGAACAGTTTGAAGATTTTTGGGTTGCAGAAACTGGTTGATAGGAGGAAAAGGGGAGATATGATTGAGAGATTCAAATTGCTAAAGGGTTTCTATAGCGTTAATTCAGAGGATATTTTTGAGATCAGGACTGGTGGTGGGAGAATTAGGGGACACCTATGGAAGCTGGGAAAGAATGTGTGGTTAGCAGGGGTGTTAGAGCTAGGTTCTTTACTTTTAGAGTGGTAAATGAGTGGAATAAGCTGCCAGAGTCTGTTGTGGGTGCTATGACGGTGAGCGAGTTCAAGGCAAGGTATAATAGATACTTGAGAATGTCGTATAGTTGTGTGGACATGATGTTTAGGGCCTCCCTCGATGAGTCTAAGGACTCCCTGGGGTCACCCGTAGTAATAATAATAATAATAATAATAATAATAATAATAATAATAATAATAATAATAATAATAATAATAATAATAATAATAATAATAATAATGTCAGTCTATGTTGACTATGAGGAAAGTCAGTTAAGACCCTTTTCAGATTTTACATCGAGTGACCTGAATTATTTTTGCTCACAAGGCATAAATCAGGGTTTTAGACTCTTCTCCATGCCGCAGATCTGAAAGTGCCTTTGTCTTTGGCATCAAAGACTAAGTGAATATTATTTAATTCGATCCAATCAACAAGGTTTTCGCCACATTCGTTGTTTCGAGCATAATTCACTGTTCGTGACTATTAAAGTACCCAATATAAATTGCGGGATGTTCAGCAATAGGAATAATTTTTTTCCTGCCAAGGTGATCCAGGTGGCTTGTAAATATTTGTGATTGTAATATATTGAACTTTTATCACTACTGTATGTATGTTTTCTACAATATTTTGAGATAGAAGAAAAACTTCTTTAAGACGATTTCGCACATACGTTGCTATTCCATATACTTCATGATAAGTTGCATCAATAACAGTGTAACCTGGAATGCGACCTCTTTTAAGAAGCTGTTCAGGATCAGCAGCACGTGTTTCCTGGACAGCAATCACATCAACATTGTTGGTTAACAATAATTTCTAAAAATAAGCCCATTTGTCTTTGCTAATAGATTCAATATTTAATTGACAAATACGTAGTGTAGGGTCAATGTTTATACATTCTGGTTTCTGCAAGTCACTATATTCAATAAATTCAGTAGACATCATGAAATTGGCCAGGAGATCCTTAGTATGGACTTAGGATGGAACTTTTATTAACAAAAGTTAATAAAAATTCCATACTATACTGGAATAATGGGAAATGTATTAATTTCGATTTCAGATTTCATGAAAGGAAGAAAAATAAAAGTAAAAGTTAATGGAATTTATTCCAACATGGATCGAACTTGGGGTGGAGTCCAACAAGGTTCTGCTTTAAGCCCACTCATATTTTTCATCTATATGAACAATATCCATCCTCACATAATAAATAACACAAAAATAGCATCCAATGCAGATATTGCAATCTGACACACAAGCAGTAATCCTGAACAATCTGAAAAAGTCCTAAATAATTCAATAAAAGGCTTAGAAAGATGGGAAATGGAACGTAACTACAGATAAACCCAGAAAAAACAAAACTGAGAATCTTCTCCACTGATAGAAAAAAAATAGACAAAATTACAACCCTCAGATCAAAATATATAATACGAAAATAAAAACAAAACTAAACAGAGTCTCGAAAATACACAAGCTTAACCGTAGACACTGAACTCAGATTTACAACTCATATCTAATAAAGCTCTTAAAAATCTTAATATCATCAAAAGGCTTTGTGGAACAAATATGTAGTTTTGAGTGTCTTCGGTTTTGCACCACGTTGTTCCACGTGGTGCAAAACCGAAGACACTCAAAACTACATATACGGCATTCATACGATCCACTATGGAACATGTCTCATCAATCCGGGCTTCACCTTCGACTTGCTCAAAAGAAAAACTCGACAGAGTACAATCAAGAGCAGCAAAAATTATCATAGTTGCAGTCTTGTCCACAAATAATTTAAAAGCTCAACAACAGTGTGGGCTTCACATACTAGAAGACAGAAGAAAACTCTCCACAGTTAAATTCACTTACAGAATCAGGAGCCACCAACAGGATCACATCTAACTCAGGACTTCCAGTGCCTGGACAAGAAAATCTAGACTAAAGAGATCATCTACGTTACAATATGATCAAGAAATTAGAAAACAGATTGTCTTATAGCACCTAATTGAAATAAGCAGAGATATTTTTATCACTATTCTACCAAAAAACACAATGATAAACTTAAATCTCCTCGAACCTTGTTCAAAAACGGATTCACAGCAAGAAAATAAAAGAAAAGGACTTGGCACTATACATCATTTAAATAATCCAAACGATTTCATTTCCTACACTGATGGATCATCTGATGAAGCACTCAGCAAAGGAGATTCAGAGGTTTTTCTAACTCTACCTGGAGGCGAAGAAATGCAAATTAAAACCAGAGCTGGCAAATTAGCTTCAAACTTCACTTGTGAATTAACAGCCATACAAACAGCTCTCAAATTCTATCTCTCAAATCCAGTAATTAGCATTACAGAAGGATTACCATCTACAGCGACTCAAAATCTGCACTTGAGGCATTAGAAATGGAAAAACAAAACTCACAGAAGAAATTTATGACCTACTAACTGCCTTATATTTGAAAAATAAGAATTACACACTGTATTGGATGCCAATCCATGTAAATATTAAAGGCCATGAAAGAGCAGACAGACTAGCCAAAGAACCAAGATACTTACATCAAAAATTACACCCACTATCACTAACTGATGCTGACTCTGTCGCCAAAATAAGATTGGTAAAAGAAACTATGAAGAAGAAGAAGAATGAAATCAGTGAAATTAATGAAAATAGAGAACTATCGTCAATCATCACCAGACTAAGGATGGAACATTTTAAAGGCATTAAAATTCAGCCATACGATAGTAGAAGCTATGTAATATGCAAAACTGTCCAGGAGTTGAACTAACACACCTGCTCATATTTATTCTTGTCCAGCAATTTCTGTTGCTCTATAGAAAATTGACAATAACCCCTAGAGAAGAGCTTTACTCTACCAAAGTTCAACAGATTGCCAAAGCAGTTCTACAGATCGACGGTCATATCTAGAAGCTTTTCAATGGACTCGGAAACAACAACAACATTATCAGGGTAACGTAACCAAGTTTCTGGTTACGACCATGTCTTTCCTATATGTGTGTGTAACTACCAGGATCGACAGATACCTTGTGAAGCTTGAGGATGAACAATCTCTCCCTTCTACAAATTCCCATAGCAGGATATCTTTTATGTGTATTATTGTTCCTTCATAAATTATTGGAGTAATGGGTTCTTCGATGATATATAATAATACACACAAAAGACACCACGTTGCATTAATTGTAGATGGCAGAGATTCTCCATCCTCAAACTTGGCAAGGTATCTGTCAAGCCTGGTTGTTCAACATGTAGGAAGGACAGAATCATATGTAAAGAATAGCCTATGTGTTATTGACAACGTAAAAGACAAATATAGAGTCTTTTCACTAATGTATATAGAGTTAGTGTTATCACCTATGTACCTATGGATGACATTGTATCTACTTATATACCTTTCTATCAAACATATTAAGACTAATTATAAAAATGAAGGTCCAGAAAGCTTTCGTACGGCGATGCTAATTACATAAGCAAAGTGGATATTAAATACAGCATTATTTTAAAGCCGAATGCAGAAACTATGAAAGTTTCGTAAGTTGACCAGCTTGCAGGAATACATCCTAGTGTTGCATTTGTGTAAACTACTTAAAGGATATAGGAGCTGCCCAAGCGTCTATATATTCGCCTTTTTTTAGTACATATTGATAAGGTTTCACTGGCCTAACAGCTGATTCGAATGGTTGGTTCTCTTCAGAGACCAGGCAGACACCTTAAGAAAGAAAAAACTCTCATGCAGTAGTAAGAAAATTGGAATGTTAGAAAAATGTATTTTTCGTAAGTGAACTCTAGGTCGGGGTGTAAAAGTTATTATTCAAATAAAGATCCAGAAGGCTTTAGTTCGGATGCAAAATAACCGCACTCAAGCCAGCATGAGAATGAACAAAGTAGGTGTCGGATGGGATGGTCAAAAATCGCACCTCTATCAGTGATTCCGATGGAGTCTGGGTTTGACTAATGCCAAGAGAATGTTACTTGCCAGAATGTGTTGAGCTAATTGTGACTAGAAGAGGTAAATGATCTGCGATGTTTTTCAGTGTTTGGGTCAGGGAACCTTAAGATTATGTCCTCGAGAGTGATATTCTAGTCTGTTATGCACTCCCAAGTTTATTATGGCAACAATTCGTGAAGGCCCTTTCGTATATTAATACGACAATACTCCCATTGACAAAGGGAGGTCTCTGTAGGGATGGTGTGATGAAATAAAAGTTGAAGAACTTGAATCTTCTGATCTCAACCTCATCATCCACCTGTGGTATGAATTGGAAAGCTGATTGAAAGACAGGCCGAATTACTCCACATCAGTGACCACAATCATCAATACACTACGGAAGAATGATTTCCGCAGCAAGCAGCAACCCCAAAAAATACAGTAGGAAAACTAATTAGAAGAAGCTCTTATAGTAGCAATGGGTATACCAAATCGATATTTTTAGTTTCTGGATAATTTCTTTCATATTAGATAACCCATATTTTATTTTATATTAGATAATCAATAGTTTCTTTCATATTAGAGTTAGAATCGGGATTTGTAGATGTCCGGATATTTTTGATCAGATAGAGTAGTAAATGAAGTAGAATATTTTAAGTAACTTAATGGGGCACCTTTTTCACAACTCGTATAGCAGAGTATATAAGATCTTTTCGTTATACCCTTTGGTATTAATTTCGTCTAACTACTCACTGACGAAGCCTCAATAAAGGCTGAAACCGGTCTGGGTAGTGACCTCCCACCACAATGTAATAACAGCATACATTTCCTAGGAAATGTGTTTTTACATTATTGAAAATACCAAGAATAGCGATCAGAACTTTACCACCACCTTTGCTGCGAGTGGCCTGAGATTGTACTACGTACTAGGACTACTTGCATTAGCTCACGCTAGTAATCGCCGATACTTTTATAGTTTACTATATTCGGCATGAAACTCTCTGATTCCGATCTTTGAGTTTCTTATTCGGTTTTAAAACAATGTGGGATTTAATATTTATAGTTTTAACTTTTATAGTTTATTATATTATTATTATTTTTTTTCCTGACACCTCCAAGGAGTCCGAAGACTCATCGCGGGAGGACACCTACAGCTGTCTCAACCACTACACTGGACCTCTACTACGAATCATCTCCATCAACGTCATCTACCGGCCATCACAACTATTATTTTTTGTCTGTAAATTGCGTGTGTTCTGAAGTTATACTATATTTGGTATGAAACTCTCTGATTCCGGTCTTTGAGTTTCTTATTCGGTTTTAAAACAATGTGGGATTTAATATCCCCTTAATTTAAATAATGTTTATATCGCCGAAATGAAGCCTATTGGCTCTTTATATTTTAAGTGAATTAGAAGTATTTGTGCTGCACTGTGGCTGCAGGGAAACCTTCACCATTTCTATAAATCTTCCAGAACATCCTTTATATATTTGCATCATAGAAATAAATAAATAATCATGGAATAAATAAATCCCTTATTGCCATTTAATTGCATTCCTTAATGCAATTTAATTGCAGAAGAAATTTATCACTAATAAATGATAGCATAATGTCACCAATAACATTGACTACACTTACACACATAACCATAACCACAGTATTAAGATTTTTTAATAAGTAAATATTTCGTTCGAAGTATCATAGGACATCTTCAGCACAGTTAATTCAAACAATACTAGGAATCAGATAAACTTAGGGCGCATGCTTATGATGGAATCCCTCTATGCATGCAGTAGCGTGTTATAGAATTAAGTTAAAATATATCAGGAAAAAAAAAGATTACATTAAAATGAGATAACATATATAAAAATTATTTTACACAATTTAGGATGACAATTTCCCAGACTTTAGGGATAGTAAGAACGTCATTACAGTTCAAATTAGGTCTGCGAAGTAGGGCTTCAGCACTTTCTTTATATAAATGTCCATATTTACATAAAGATCTATGTAATAATTTGGTCTTTTTCCAATGGATCCTATGGTTTGGGTTTTTAATTCCGTGTTGTGCAAGGCCAGATTTCTGTGGTTTTACTCAAAAACCAACTCAAAAAATCATCAGGCACTTCTCCATACATCAACCTAGACAAGAACAAGTCCGTAGGATTCCCATACCTTATGTCAAAGGCACGAAGAAAAATAAATTGGCTGCTATATACAAACCAATCAACCAGATCTACAATAAGTTACCTTCTACTGAAGATAAACTCCCACCTCTGATGCTACGTGGTGTGTATGTGGTCCCATGTTCCTGTAAATTGGTCTATGGACAGACAGGTAGATCCATTAACAAACGCATTTCGAAACATCAAGACCATATCCATCTTACAAAACAATAAATATAACAATGTTTGATAGTGGAAAGTTCTTTCTGTAATTTCTGCTCAACTCCCCATGAATTATAGAATGAACTTTACACTATCAACCGTTACATGAAATTAAATGGCTTCTCCGGAAAGACTACACATCATCTGTTCGATTCCTAATCCAAATCCAGAACAACAAAGAATCAATACGTCGAGTTCCAATTCCATATATTTCAGGAATTTCAGAACCAATTTCAAGAAATCTGAAGAAATATGATTTAATAGCCATTTACATCCCTATTATTAAAATATCCATTTACTTCCTCTCTTCTAAAGATAAATGCTCAACTATGTTGCTGCCTGGTATATATATCAAGTTCCTTGTGACTGCAATCTGTCGTACTTTGGACAACCGAACGCTCTATAGAGAAAAGAACACAAGAACATCAATCGTACGTTCTTCACCACAAATCCGATAAGTCTGGATTGGCGCAACACGGGATAGAGACAAGCCACAACATTCTCTGGTCCAGGACTTGCCTTCTACACAGATGTCACTATAAATTCGAACGCCTATTCAAATAGAGTGCTGAGGCCTTACTTCAACGCCCTAACTTGAAATGAAATGATTGCCTATCCTTGTCATATTATGGGAAAGTTTAATCCGGATAACTCGCTAAGTTTCTTTTTTTTTTATTATTGAGACCTTCTAATTCTTACATTAGTCTAATGTTATCTTTAATTGGATTTATAAATTAAGATAGTTATATAAAATTGTGAATTAGTACCTATAATTTAGTCATCACTCTCATGAAATTTACCTCTCTTTAATGCTTAGCAATATAACATCATATGGCTCGTTCTACATTTGAATGATCAAGTGTTTGTATTCTACCTTGTAAAAACTGTTCCTATCAAGCCACTAATGAGGAATCTTTATCATGACGATTTTCAATCGAAGGTGAGTTAACCGATTTCATATGGAGGTAGCAGGGTTTTTTCTCCCGGAAACTCGGGTTTTTCAACCCGCATACAGAAAAATCGGCCATTCAGAACACACGCAATTTACAGACATAGAATACCAGTTGTGGTGGAGGTGGGCGGTAGATGGCGTTGATGGAGATGATTTGTAGTGGAGGTTGGGTATAGTGGTTGAGACAGTTGTAGGTGTCCTCCCGCGATGAGTCTTCGCACTCCTTGGAGGTGTCAGGAATAATAATAATAATGATAATGATAGTCTGTTAATTTCAGGCTGAAATATTTGGAAAATATTAAAATATTCTTGTGCTAACGTGTTGATAATTCTTAATTTCAGTCACAAGTATCTCTCAAGAATAGACATCTTTCACCCGTTTATAAACTTGCCGAATGTCTGGTCAGTAGACATGAAATCAACTACTAGTGACGTCTGACACTGGAGTGTGCTAACTACCAGTTTCCAAAGCTAACCCTAAATGTGTTCAGCGTACTTAATTTGGAATGAAAAGAGTTATGAAAACTTTCTTATTTATTTATTTTATATAACATAGCAATAATTTGTTACATGATAAAAATAGATAAATAATCAGCTATTGCCTTTTAGTCCCTACACTAGGCATGCCAGGCCGTTTTACTCTATCAAATTCTGAGAAAGCGACCAAAGCGCAAAAAAAAAATATTTTAGACACATAGTAATGACAGCAGATGGCACTATTCCTCAGTTTACTTAAATTTCTTTAGGTAATGACAATACAGTTTAATTAAGGAAATTTTTAAATCGAAGCAATGTATAAATGAAGATAAATTAAATTTAGTGTTACTTGTTAATCGATTGGTAGTAATGTGGAACAGTAGGTCAATAGAAAATAATGTAAAGAAAAATGTCTCTAACAACATTGCGAGCTAACACTGCCATTGGGTTAGATGGCATATCGGCCCATGGGTTACGAGAATGTGCAAGAGAATTAGCAACTCCTCTAACCAGGATATTTAATTTAAGCCTCAGTTTTGGTAAAGTGCCAATAGAGTGGAAAGAGGGGAAAATAGTTCCATTGCACAAGGGAGGCTCTAAGACTGAGGTTGCAAATTATAGACCAATCGATATATCTGGAGTGGTGGTTAAGATTTTAGAGAAATTGGTTAAAATTAGAATTCAGGACTGGGTGGACAGCAATATGATACTTTATAAGGGGCAACATGGTTTTGTGAAGGGTAGGTCTTGCCTAAGTAATTTGCTTACTTTCTATAATAAAGTAACAGTGGATTTCTCAAAAAAAAAAAAAAAAATCAGCTAACGCCTTTTTATTCCCGTATACCGGAGTAGGCGAGGCCATTTAGCCCTATCTAACTTTTGGAGACTGAGTGGGTAGCTCAATCTCCACTGGTACCAATCAGAGATAGATGGCCCAAGGCTATCACTTATGAAGCGGTACACAGTGAAGAGAGACGGCTCAAATGTGCCGCCATCTCGTGGTCCCTAACCGTAACACAATATATTTAATGTATGAAATAATGTGGGGTCTACGGTCGATTTTCTTGAGTTTACAGGACGAAAAACCCGAGTTTCCGGGAGGAAAAACCCGCTTGCCCGCGCCAGAGATCGACTAATTCGGGAACCGATCGAAAAAAGGCTTAGAAAAATTTCCTCTAGTCGCCGACTAGACTCTAAACCAAATCTTCCTTCGTGCGGCCAAGCGCCGTGGTATGCAAACGCCACATCCACTGAGCTACACAGGCTCAACAGTGGAGTTGGATAAAGGAAATCCTTACTCAGTGATACTGCTCGACTTTGCAAAGGCTTTTGACAAGATTTTACATGGAACTCTGTTACATAAATTAGAGCAAATGAGTATGGATTTGAAGATGGTGATATGGATTAAAGGATGGCTGGTGGACAGATATCAAAGAGTGGTTTACGGAGGAGCTGAGTCCAGGAAAAGGCAAGTGACTAGTGGTGTACCTAAGGGCTCAGTGCTTGGTCCTCTATTGTTTAATTTGTACATCAATGATATTAGAAATAACTTTAATGGAAATATCCACTTGTTTGCTGATGATGCAAAATTGGGAAGAGCGATAATCAATTCAAATGATGTAAATATTTTACAGGATGACTTAAATAGGCTGACGGTATGGACTGAGGTAAATGGCTGTCAGTTCAACATGGCTAAATGTAAGGTGATGCACTTCGGGAGGATGACATCGCATGCTGTTTACTATATTAACGGAACTGAACTGCAGGAAGTTGTTGAGACAAGAGACTTGGGAGTTATTGTGGACAAAGAACTTAAGTTTAAAGGGCATATTGCAAAGATTGCCAAAACATCACATCAAATTATATGGTTGTTGAGGAACACACTAACAAGTAGGGTTAAGGAAGTTATTGTTCCACTCTATAAGGCATTAATACGGCCGCATTTGGACTATTGTGCACAGATCTGGTCGTCAGGATTTCTCGGTGATACGGAAGTGGTGGAGAGGATTCAGAAGCGGTTTACAAAGATTGTTGCAGGTTTCTGGGATGTTCCATATGAGGATAGATTGATGAGCTGTGGGCTCCAAAAACTAGCTGATAGACATAGGAGAGGAGATATGATAGCGGTATTTAAATTGTTAAAGGGATTTTACAGGATTGATACTAATGATATTTTTAAGACCAGTGCAGGATGTGAGAGAACGAGGGGCCATTCCTGGAGATTGTGTAAGAGTGTGGTTAACAAGGGTGTTAGGACTAGATTTTTTACTTGGAGGCTTGTGAATGGGTGGAATGCTTTGCCAGAGGTGGTTGTGAATGCTTCAATTGTGAATGAATTTAAGGAGCGGTATGACAGGTATTGTGTAAATAATGGTTAGTGTGTCAATGTCCGGTCCGGTCTACCACGATTAATTTTTTTGACTCCATGGAGACACCGTTAAAATAATAATAATAATAACATATTGAAAATCAGTATCTCTCAGTTTCACTAAAAGATTATGAAAGTACTTAAATTTTCATTCTTTAAAGCTTCGTGTCCAAAAAAAGGTTCTTGATTATTCGACTTTCATTGATTCTGAAAATCTCATTATGGGAAATTCATTTGAAATTTTCAATGCGTAGTATGCCTTTAAAAAAAAAAAATGGATATGGATGTGGGAAAGTCTTTCATCTCTTTAGATCAGTGTTTCTCTAAGGAACAATATTGCCATCAGCTGTGTGAAAATTAGTTTTTACTGCGAAAAAAATTAGGCATTATTCCAGCCAACAAGTTAACGTTCCCATATGAAAGGTAATGGACATAAGAAATTAAGAAATATATACTTCATTTTTAAAATAATGAATAAATTATAGAATATCTCTTTGAGACATGCTCTATAAAGTATGATTTATAGGCAATATATTTATTACTTAAACATATACTACTTCTTTATCACTATGTTTCATATTTTCATATGTTAGGAAACAGAATAGCACCCGCTTCGCGCCGTCCTCTTTAATACAGGGTGTCCACAAATGGTTACTCTGATTTCAATTGGCTCTAATATTTTAACACTGAAACTAACTGAAGCTCAGTGGATGTGATGTTTGCATACCACGGCGCTTGGCCGCACGAAGGAAGATTTGGTTTAGAGTCTAGTCTGCGACTTGAGGAAATTTTTCTAAGACTTTTTTCGACAGGTTCCCGAGTTAGTCGATCTCTGGCACGGGCAAGCGGGTTTTTCCTCCCGGAAACTCGGGTTTTTCGTCCTGTAAACTCAAGAAAATCGACCGTAGAACCCACATTATTTTCAGACATTAAATATATTGTGTTAGGGTTAGGGACCACGAGATGGCGGCACATTTGAGCCGTCTCTCTTCACTGTGTATCGCTTAATTAGTGATAGCCTTGGGCCATCTATCTCTGATTGGTACCAGTGGAGATTGAACTTCCCACTCAATCTCCAAAACTTAGATAGGGTTAAAATGGCCTCGCCTACTCCCCGTATACAGGAATAAAAAGGCGTTAGCTGAGAACTAACTGAATAAATTTTGTTGCAGGTAAACTTGGGCACTCAAAGTTTCCATACTGCTATCTTCTGTATCAGGGGCTCCTTGTGCATAGGCACCCCAAATTTTTCTGGATATATAAATATATTTATTAATATATTTATTAATTTATTTATATTTGCTTGTAATATTTACTTTTATCATCAGCAATCGTATACAATTCTCTTATTTTGTATAAAAAATAATAAAAATTCATTTTGTAGCACTAAGGACGGTGATGGACGCTAGCAGCACTGTTTAACACATTGTCATATTGTTAGTATTTGCTACGCGAGCAAGCATATGCACGTCATAATGAGATGCGAGCTATTAGCGTAATAATGCGGCACTGTCCGTCGCGCAGTTCCACTGTTGTTTATATGCAGTTTGCGCGAGTAGTAGGCCGTTGGTAATGATTATCGTGTTTTCTCAGTCTCTTTAAATATTTGGACATTACTATTAAAGCCATAAGATATGTTATAATTTTTATTTTAGAACATTATCTTTATCTTTATCTTTATCATTATCTTTATCTGGTCGATTTCAATCGAAGGTGAGTTAGCCGATCTCATACGGAGGTAGCAGGGTTTTTTCTCCCGGAAACTCGGGTTTTTCATCCCGCATACATACAAATCGGCCCTTCAGAACACACGCAATTTACAGACAAAAATTACTAGTTGTGGTAGTGTTGGAGGTGGGCGGTAGATGGCGTTGATGGAGATGATTCGTAGTAGAGGTTAGGTGTAGAGACAGTTGTAGGTGTCCTCCCGTGATGAGTCTTCGGACTCCTTGGAGGTATCAGGAATAATAATAATAATAATAATAATAATAATAATAATTATTGGAGCTGTGATAATAGATTTAATTTTTAAGTAATTTTGAATTATACTAAACTGTACATTTTTTATTGATAATAAACAATATTTTTTCATGTTTGATTTTTTTTTTAATTTTTACCATAATTTTATATTTTATCCAAACATGTATACACTTTACTTACAGTGGCAGCCCCCCCACCACGATTTCAAGCCATGAGTCGCCACTGTTTAGTATACTGCTTTTGCCACTAGGAGCGCTGCTGCTGATTTTCTTTAAAATGTCTTCAGTACAGAAAAAAGTCCAATGTGTTCTGTTGCTAGCAAAAACAAAATTTCCAGTTACAGTGCCAGTCTATCACACTTTGTGGTACGCAAAAGTTTGAAATTGTTTGCGTACAAAGTCCAAATTGTCCAGCAGATAAAGCCAGATCATCGTTCAAGGCGTGAAGAATTTGCTAACCTCATTTCGAACCGCATCGATGAGGATAATGATTTTTTGCAGCGTGTTTGTTTCTCTGGTGAGGCAGCATTTCACGTGAGTGGAGTAGTCAACAGACACAATGTAAGGATCTGGGATCTGAAATCCACATGCCATAAGAGAACACATTCGAGCTAGTCCAAAACTCAATGTGTGGTGTGGACTAATGGATGATCGAGTGATTGGCCCTTTCTTCTTTCTTGAAAAATAAATTAATGGAAATGTGTACTTTGACATGCTCAATAATTATGCCACCCCCCCCCCAGTTACAGGAGATGCAACCAAATGTTATCTTTCAACAGGATAGAGCTCCCCACCCTCATTGGTCTTGTGATGTTCGCAATCGTCTTAATCGAGAATTCCTGAATCGCTGGATTGGCTGAGATGGTCCAATCCCATGTCCCCGGACATTACACCCCCTAGACGTGTTACCGGCGATGCACATTTTGAAGTTGTTCATTGACTTTTTCTCTATATGTTATGCATTAACTTTGTGTTTTCAAGTATCCACTGAAGAGTTATATTATAACCAGGGTAAACATTTGTGGACACCCTGTATACCGATTTCCTCGTCCCTATTTGACAGTTTTTCATCATATTTCACAATTAAAGTTTGGTGAAAAAGCGCAGCAAACCCTTATGATAATAATACATTGGTATAGGAAATTATACGAGATGATTATTAAAAATTATCGGGTCTAGAAAATAAGGGGATAAACATCCTTTGTTGTTTTATAGCCAGTAAGCGAAACTAAAGATCGATAACTACGATCTATAAGTTAAATGCCGAAAAACTATCGGCGAAGGCAATTCGAAGTAAAGGTGGAGCAAGCTCCCTCACTATTCTTGATATTTTCTCATAATGCAAAACACAGCTCCTAGGAGATGTAATCCTATCATTACATTATGAGGAGAGGTCGCTACCCAGACCGGTTTCAAACTTTTTTGAGGTCTCATCAGTGAGTACTTTTTTGCATTAATATTATTATTATTATTCTGCAAAAAAACATTCGCCGATAGTTTTTCGGCATGAAACTTATAGATCGTAGTTATCGATCTTTAGTTTCGCTTACTGGCTATAAAACAACAAAGGATGTTTATCCCCTTATTTTCTATATTAAGGTGTCATAAAACTAGCCATTTGGCTTTTTATCTTAACTAAAATTATCGGGACTATAAGAAAAAAATTGATTCAGAAAATCCCTTTGGTGGCGATTACAAAAGAAATATTGATAAAGAAACACTATTCTATATGACGAACTAGCATAATAACATATTATCAGATATAATTTATTGGTCTTTATTGAATTTTATTTAATTAGATAGTAATTCTATTTAAATCGCATCAAGAGCTATTCTTAAATGCTGTTGATAAAATCAATACCCGTTCAGGAAAAAATGTTGGTCGATTTGTAGAGCCTCTTCTACTTAAAAAGAAAAAAAAAGAAAAAATCAGCCAAAGCCTTTTTGTTCCCATATAGGGAGTAGGCGAGGCCGTTTTTAAGGCCTATCTAACTTTAGGAGACTAAGTGGGCAGTTTAATCTCCACTGGTAGCCAATCAGAGATAGCTGGCCCAAGGCTATCACTAATTAATCGGCACGCAGTGAAGAAGGTGGCTAGTAAATGACGCCATTTGGTGTCCCTAACTGAGTGTGGGTTCGGCTGCCGATTTTCTTGAGTTTACGGGACGAAAACCCTAGTTTCTGGGAGGAAAAATCCGCTAGTCCGTGTCAGAGATCGACTACTCTGGAACCGGTCGAAAAAAGGCCTAGAAAAAGTTCCTCTAGTCGGCAACTAGATTCGAACGCCTTTTGTCGTGTGGTCCAGCGTTGTAGAGTGCAAGCGCCACTTCTACTGAGCTATACAGGCACCTCCTCTGCTACTAATGATCATGCAAGTTTGGGAGCGGTTAGTAGTTGCAAGGGGTTCAATCGTTCGACGCTGTTGGCACACTCTCCCTCGATGAGTCTTTGGAATCCCTGGAGGTGTCACATAATAATAATAATAATAATAATAATAATAATAATAATAATAATAATAATAATAATAATAATAATTTTAGACAATTTCTTGCTTTCATATTTCAGATGGAATCAGGGCCATCACCAGATTAGACTGCGCCCTGATTGAAACCATTAAATATCGCCCCTGATGGATTATAAGACAAAAATGTTTTTATTACAAGAGAAACATGAATGTTAACAATTACATAATAATATTAATTAAAAGTTTGCTTTACTGGAATATCGTACAATAAAACTGTTTATAAGCTCTTCTAAATTTAAATTATAAACTATGTCCATCTCTATCGGTATAGTTTGTAGACCAACCAATGTTTCTTGGGTCATTGCTGTTCGCAAATAATTTGTAATCAGTTTAAGCTTAGAAAAACTTCTTTTGGCACTTGCTACATAGCGACTGCACCTAACGCAAAATGGTTCAAGGAGCGCTCTTCTTAAGCCACACTGCCTCTATGCTACACTCTGTCAACAGTAGTGGATGGAATGTACAAGAAATAACTGAAAATAAATTGAATAACCTAGCAAGGTATGAAAATTCAAAAGCAGTTTTTCATATTATAATTAATATAAAGTATCATGAATGTGCAGATGCATATATAAATTATATGCAGATGCATATAATTTATATATGCATCTGCACATTCAGAAAATATACTTCTCCTTTCTATTATAAAATGCAAGTAAAGTGCGGAAATCTATGCCCATATAATAACAATAGTGTGTTGAGTTTAGCGCCCCTTAAATATCCAAGTACCGAAAATAGTTCAAGTCTTGTCGCCGACCGGAGGAACTTTGCTAAGCTTTTCTTCGACCGGTTCCCGCGTTAGCCAATCTTTGATATGGGCAAGAGGCTTTTTCCATCCTGGAAACTTGGATTTTTAGCCCTGTAAACTCAAGAAAATCAACCGTAGAACAGACACTATTTTAGACAATAACATATCCTAAATTATACATGTTTTGGTCATAAAGTATTACAAAATGAAGATTTATTGTTACATAGACCATATATTTACAACGTACTTAAGCTCTTACAAATTGCCTACCGGTTTCGCTAGTAACTGACCAGCTTTCTCAAGGCTTGCATAGTACAAAAAAGAGGTAAATGCAAAAAAGGTTTCAAAATACAAAGAACCGTTAGTACCTGTTAGGTAGCTAGGGTGACACGTTCGCGTGACATAACTACTCAGCATCATGAACACGCGTTACATGCAAACGCGTAATATGGTTATTTGCGTACTGTAGCTCTGTTGAACTGAGGGAGTTAATTAGATTTTTCCAGGTATCGTTCAGAATGGCCCCTTGATTTCTGTTTAGGTTACTTCCCGTACGTAGTACAACTGCCGCTTCTTCACTCTAGCTACCTAACAGGTACTAACGGTTCTTTGTATTTTGAAACCTTTTTTGCAATTACCTCTTTTTTGTACTATGCAAGCCTTGAGAAAGCTGGTCAGTTACTAGCAAAACCGGTAGGCAATTTGTAAGAGCTTAAGTACGTTGTAAATATATGGTCTATGTAACAATAAATCTTCATTTTGTAATAACATATCCTGTTAAGTTTAATTACAATGAGATGTCAGCACTTGTTTGCCAATCTCTTTATCGGCTGCCGTTTATAATTAGCGATAGTCTGGGGCCAGCTGTAACCTCGTTGCATTCACTGCTCGATATAGGCTTCTCCCTTAACTTTCTAGTTTTTTCTATCTTTATACAATATTCTATCATCTCATGCCAAACTCTTGTAGATTATCCCTATATCTTGTTCTTTGGTGACTTTTCCTCGTTTTGGAATCCACTGTCTGGTTAATTTTGCCCATCTTTCTTCTGCTAATCTACTAATATCTCCAGCCACTCTCCATTTACGTGCTTTACAATATTTTCAATATCGTGTTCTCTGGAACCCCCCTGTAATTCTATTAATTGTGGTTATGTGAGCTTTCTTCTCCTGTATTTTTAGTCTATGTGTGAATTCCATAGGCAACACTAATTCTTCTTATTCTTCTCAGCCATTTTCTGTCCACTGCTGGAGGAAGGTCTCTCCAGTTCTTTCCACTTTTCTCTGTTCTTGGCAATGGTTGACCAATTTTCCCCAACAAAACAGTGATGATAATTCATCACTCCACCTTCTTTTAGGACGTCCTCGGCTCGTTTCCCTTCGAATACACTAATAATACACATAATAAATAATACACATATTTAATAGCTTTCTTCCTTTGTATCCCTCTCATTAATAACCATTAATTATCAATACTAATTTCGAATCGATAAATATAATACTCCTAATGTATTTTTCATATTATATTAAAAAACAACAACAACAATCGCCTACTCCCTATTAGGGAATAAAAGGCGTTAGTTGATTTTTTTTTTTTTTTTTACCTTATTATATTAGAAACAATGGAGGTAACTAGGATGTAATTCTTCCTATTTATTCATATTACTCATAGCTTAACAGCCAATCATAGTTCTAGAACTCATCTCTCTTGTCGTGCTAATCGTCATGTGACTTTCCTGTTTTTTTTTTGTCGTTGTGGGTGTATTAGTTTGTTCGTTCTTCGCATCATTTCCTCGTTTGATTTTGCTTCTTTCATATTCAGTTTTTAGCTTACCCAGTTATTTTATTTTGAAAATACCTAAAGGAAACTAGAGGAAACATGTCAGACGATGCTAATCCTGTGTACGCACCTTTTTTTGGTGTCATTGGAGCGGCAGCAGCGATGTCTTTTAGCGGTAAGACGTGTAATATATATAAATTTTGAAATGAAAATTTCCACCAGTTTAGGTAAACATCCACATATCTGTTAGCGTCATTCTTAATTTGTATTTTATATTATTATTATGTTTTATAATTTGCTGGCGTTTGTTGGGGGGAGGGACGAAAAAAAAGTTCAACTACCTTTACAGTATCTGGTGCTTCTACTCTACATGTCAAATTATGTCATAATCTATATATATGTAATTTAACTACTTTACATATTATGTCTCTTAATTTGGGTTTCAATTGGTGTGTACTATTATTGGGTAAAATTGGTTTCAATTTCGAAATGCAGGTACAACATAAAGTGTGCTACTATATTGCCTATCCCACTATCATTCCGAGAATTAAAGCACCTCCCCCTCAGTGATTATATCATGCTACAAGATTTCGGAGAAAGGGAATAACGTTTAAATTATGATTATTATGCGACTCATCGCGAGAAATAATGTTAGAAAAAAACTTTTTGTTGCAGAAAATTGAACAAATTCATTTTGTTTAACTTAAGATATGCTATATGAAACCGTATTGTCGTCTGATTTCACTAATAATAATAATAAAATATCTTGATCATGAACTAAATTATTCTATTGCATTGCCTAGTACATACCCTCTACATAATCCATTCATAAATAAATACGATCGTTTGTTTTGGACAGAAGGAAATTTCCCTTAAATTTACAAACCAGTCAATTTTGGTTTCGCCAAAATTGATTGGCAAAAATTGATATAGTCCTTAACTAAATTCAAACTATTTAGTTAAGCTACAATATTACCATGATTATAGTAATATTGTAGCTTAACGAAATAGTTTGAATTTGGTATATGAAAAAGTTATTTTGTTTTTGTTTTTGGCATAATCTTTGTATCTGTAGAGGTATTTTACGACACATTTTTCATTGTTTAAGTTATACTATTTAAAAGGACATTATTTTGTAAGAGTTTTTTTTTTTATTAATACTGAAATACCCAATAAGGGTGACAAATCTTTACTATGAAACTATCCAATCTCTCACCTGAGTACTCCCCAAAGTGATGGAGAAAACCATCAATACCCGAGGCAACTTGTGGTAAAGGTGGACCAAGCTCTCATCACTCCCATAATGCAAAGTGCATCTCCTTGCGAACATGTATAATACTATGCATTAAGGAAAGGGCCACTACCAGACCGGTTTCAACCTTTATTAAATGTTCAAGTACAGGTCAAACTCCAAAAATTCAGCATTGTTCCCCTCAGTAACAGGCTCACCCTGTCACTGAGAAGAACTTTCAGTGTTGGCTCTACCCTGTAGCAGGCTCACCCCAACACCGAGCAGAGCCGCTCATTTGCACATGTATCATCTGAGGGGTAACAGCAGCAGCCGTGTCTCAGTTAACTTCATGGGCTACAGCATTGCCATTCATCACCCAAGCTTCCAACTGGTTTCGACCTTTAGTTCAATCCTTTATCCAAGTGCAAGCAAAGCAAAGTCCTGAAGATACTTCAAGCACAAAACTTTGTTTGCTTACACTTAGATAAAGGATTAAACTAAATTTATTATAGTCTAACCAGGTGGGAAAAAACTTCCAACATCTTTCTTTAAATCCAGAGTAATTTAATAATAAGGCGAGACATCTTTTGGCAACTCGTATAGGTAAATATGATTCCACTTTGGTATCACCACCTCTGGGTCTGGCTCCCACTGACGAGACCTCAATAAAGGTCAAAACTGGTTGGAAGCTTAAGTGATAAATGGCAATGCTGTAGCCCATGATACCAAGTTAACTGAGGCATGGCTGTTGCTGTTACCCCTCAGCTGACATATGAGCAACTCTGCTCGGTGATGGGGTGAGCCTGCCATGGGGTAGAGCCAACGCTGAAAGTTCGTCTCAGTGACAGGGTGAGCCTGTTACTGAGGGGAACAATGCTGAATTTTTGGAGTTTGACCTGTACTTGAACATTTAATAAAGGTTGAAACCGGTCTGGTAGTGGCCCTTTCCTTAATGCATAGTATTATACATGTTCGCAAGGAGATGCGCTTTGCATTATGGGAGTGATACTAAGACAAGGAGTGATGAGAGCTTGGTTCACCTTTACCATGAGTTGCCTCAGTCCTGAAGATACTTCAGGTGCAAACTTTGTTTGCTTACATTTGGATAAAGGATTAAACTAAATTTATTATTGTCACCTCTTAATGATGTCTTGCTCAACTGGCATCTACCCTACACTAGAAATGAGCCCATGTACAACATATTCCCAAAATATGTGACATATCTTTACCATGAAACAACCTTCCATACTCTCCCCTGAGTCCTTTCCAAAGTGATGGAAAGAACTATCAATACCCAAACCCTACACTACTTTGAAAGTACTCAACTAACAAGCAACTACCATTATGGATTCTGCCAATGCCTTTCAACAGGGTTCTGCTCACCTTTGTCACCCATCTCTAGATAAGTATCCTGGAAAGGTTTGGCAAATCCCAAGTTGTTGCATCCAGCATCTTCAAGTCTTTTGACAGGGTCTGGCACCTGAGTCCTCTCCAAAGTGATGGAAAGAACCATCAATACCCAAACCCTACACTATGTTGAAAGTACTCAATGTCAAGCAACTGCCATTATGGATTCTGTCAATGCCTTTCAACAGGGGATCTGCTCACCGTTTTCACCAATCTTTAGATAAACATCATGGAAAGGTTTGGCAAATCCCAAGTTGTTGCATCCAGCATCTCCAGGTCTTTTGACAGGGTCTGGCAAAAGGGCATATTAAGATCTTATCATTTGGACTGTCTCATGGCTTCTGCAACTGGGTTGCCAGTTTTATCACTGAATGCACATTGTGTGTGTGTGATTTAGTTCCCTATCTTCTATGTCACTAACTCTGGGGTTCCACAGGTTCCCAATGATAGGACACTACATTGCTCTTCGCTTGACAGACCTTGTGCCAAACAAACCACAAACAAAAATCCAGTGAACAATAACCATTACAGAATTAAATTCTGACCTACAAACTTTTCCTTGATCAAACTTGCATAACCTTTTCAATTTCAATGCCTGATATATGCAGTTCTGCCTTATTTCCCACAAAAAAGATTCATATTCTACTAGCCTTTCCTTTTGATAACATCCAAATCTCTAGATAAGATGAAATTTCTCTCTTTGGGATTGCCTTGATATCAAGTCTCTTTTGGCATAAAAACATTACAACCATTGTCTCCTTGGCATTCAAGAAATTTGGATTCCTCTTTCTCTCATCATTACTTTACCTCTGAACAGCTATTAACCCAGTACAAATCATGAATTCATCCATCCATCCATCTGGTACTGCTCTCACATCTGGGGCAGTGCCCCCAATAGCTTTCTTAAAATACTGAATGCAATTCAGAAAAGAGCAGTCAGCCTGATAAATGATTTATCTCATACCAACTCAAAGCAATCTTGCAGAGGTGTTTTGTATTTGCTGCATTCGTCTACAAATATTTCTATGGTAAATGATCATTAGAATCATCAATAATTCCCTTCTCTCTCTCTCTCTCAAATCCATTGAAATGTGCAGTTGCCACCCAACACCCTTTCATTGTCCAACTCCATACTGATAGAACAATTTTCTCTTCCTTCTCCTTCATTCTTGATGCTGTACTTTGGAACAGTCTACCCTCCCATTTCTTTCCCAAAGAATACAATGCACAGGCCTTCAAATCTAACATGAACAAGTTCCTCCTTTTCCAAATCTCTTCCCATGCTTTGTACTAATGTACTATGGGCTGACTAACTAATCTCTCATGTATGAGCAAGCATTAAAAACAAACAAACAAACAAACAAACCATCACCTTGGTTATTAAAGGCCTGAAGTTGCAGGAAAAGGCTATGTTTGATTTTGAGTAGAGTCTTATCCTTAGAACAGATACTAATATGTTAGATTTAAAATCTTTTATGGGTGGAATTGCCATTTAAAGAAAATTAAAAATTGCCTTGCAGATGGATTGGACTATGGGGAATAGTTTATGCATCTAAAAGGTGAAGTCATTGCTCCATTCATTCAGCAGTTTAGTTTTTTATATTCATAAGCAATGCTGGCAGAGAAGTTAATGAAGAATGTCTTTTTTGGTATATTTCAAGTACATGACTGGCTTGATCAGGTCATGCATATTTCAGATATTCAGCAGGATGCTTGATTGAGCAAGCTGCTAAACCAATTTAATATAAGATATGCAGTTACTCTAGCAGCAGTCTAAAATTATAGTTTCTGCTAACTATATAAAAGTATATATATTTAGAGCTATCATATAACTCATTAGTCTCCATGTCAAATAGATCAAAATGCCCAATTTACACTAACTCTGAATTTTGGTAATAAATTTTAATTTGAATTCCTGTTCAAAATTTTATTAATTTGTTGAGCATATCAAGAGAAATAAAATGGCATTCCTGTGAGTAATTTTACCATAATTTTGCTCATAAAAACCTTTTATAAAAGTATCATGGAGTGAAGAGACTTCATGAATTCATCCATCATGTGTTGGTAGGGTGGTACAGCAAGAAATTGAACTTTTACAGCATTGTAAGGAATAACTGTAATAATTTGGATATTAATAAATAGAGGTAAGAGTTATACTATTCTACATAAGGGCTTGACCCAGGTATTTGGACTCTTTTCACTTGGATTTTAGGTGTATAATGAAACATTAGTTTCAGTAAGGAAATACCGTGAGTAGACACATTACTTACAATTATAATAACAGAATTAACTTGCGTAAAATATTATTTATTAGTAGAATTTTCACCTGAGTATCACAGGCATCATCAGTACAAGTACAAAGGCTAATTAAACAATAACTGATATATTCACAAAGTGCCACCTAAGTAGCTAAATTAAAGTAACTAAAAACAGTCCTTGAATTTCCTAAACTTATGTAAAAAAACAAACAAAAAAAACTATATATATGTGTATGTGTGTATACAATTATAAAAGTTAGGAAAGATTAGCTGATTTATAGAGTACAATCTCCCACAAAAGGGGATAGACGTAAACCATCGGATCTGTTTAAGTTAGGGGAGTGAAGTAACGTTTCACATATTTCTTTGTAAAGCCATTCCATGAGGAACCGATTTTTGTGAATGACTTTTGTCTTGTTCCACTGAACTCTGTCTAGTGTTGATGGCATGCTTTGCAAGTCCAGACTGTTCAGGTTCAAGGTACTGAATATATGACTTGTTTTTCTAACTGGATGAGAGCAGATCTTCCTGTTTGTCCGAAATATGATCCAAGGAGTCCAGTTCACTCCAGAAGTAAATAAACAGTGAACCTTTCTTGATCTTTGCTGTTTTAAGGATACTTGTGACATAAGACTGAATGATAAATGTACGTAAACACAAGAAAGATATTTAATTAACCAAATATTTCGGTCTGGAAATAGCAGACCATCTGCAGTGGTATTACAAGAACAGTTTTAAAAAATACAAGCTAGAATACTAACAATAGATCGTTAAAAATAGAACACACTGTGTGATGTTATATCACTAAGTATTAAGTATAAAATGGAACATTTTGAAGTAGAGATATGATTGGGGGGGGGGGGAATTAATGAGTAATCCATATCAAAAATCTGGGAAAGTCTAATCAAGATTACTCATTAATTTTTTTTTTTTTTTTTCAATCATGTCTCTACTTCAAAATGTTCCATTTTATACTTAATACTTAGTGATATAACATCACACGGCATGTTCTATTTTTAACGATCTATTGTTAGTATTCTAGCTTGTATTTTTTAAAACTGTTCTTGTAATACCACTGAAGATGGTCTGCTATTTCCAGACCGAAATATTTGGTTAATTAAATATCTTTCTTGTGTTTACGTGCATTTATCATTCTTTCTTGATCTCTTAATTCTTCATCAACCAGATGGTAACCTACAATTCACAGTCTATAGGAAGGAGACTCATACAGGCCATTACATCCATGCTGAATCACAATACCATCCCAGTCAAAAGGCAGGTACAATAAAAACACTGGTTCATCGAGCCCACTCCTTTTGTTCTTCAGAAGAACTATTACAGTAAGAATTGCAATAGATTAATTCATCCTTATCCAATGGATATGAGAATTCCTTCATAAGAAGAGCATTGAGTAGTCTTGTTTCAGCATCCTATTCAAATACAGAAGAAATAACACGTATACCTATCCTATGTGCAAGGCGTTAGCGAACGCATACCTAAAGAGTTAAAACTACTAAATGTTTGTGTTGCCTTTCGACCCATCAAAAAATCTCCACATTCCTCACGTCTCCGAAGGATAAGCTCCCACATCTCAGCTATCCAAGTGTCTACCAGATTCCCTGCTCTTGTGGGTTATCATATTTCAGACAAACAGGAAGATCTGCTCATATCCGGTTAGAAGAACACAAGTCGTATATTTAGTACCTTGAACCTGAACAGTCTGGACTTGCAGAGCATGCCATCAACACTAGACATAGAGATCAGTGGAACAAGACAAAAGTCATTCACAAAAGTCGGTTCCTCATGGAATGGCTTTACAAAGAAACGTGAAACGTTACTTCACTCCTCTAACTTAAACAGATCCGATGGTCTACGTCTGTTCCCTTTATGGGAGATAGTACTACTCTATAAATCAGCTAATCTTTATAACTGTATAGACATATATATATTTTTTTAAATAAGTTCAAGAAATTCAAGGACTGTTTTTAGTTATCTTACTTTAGCTACTTAGGTGACACTTTGTGAATATATTAGTTATTGTTTAATTAGCCTTTGTACTTGTACTGATGATACCTGTGATACTCAGGTGAAAATTCTACTAATAAATATTTTGTGAGTCAATTCTGTTATTATAATTGTAAGTAATAATGAAACATCGGAGAGAGTTTAGAGATAAGAACAAAAGATAATAAACTTTCTACAGTCCTGATAATATGAAGAAACATTATGGGAATGTAAATAGATAAGTAAATAGGTGAAACATAGGGTTGACAGATGTAAATTGGTGAAGATGTCTTATGCAAGGGTAGACAGAAAATTATTGCACAGGGATATTATGATAGAACTACGTGAAAAAGTTGCATCGTTACTGATTTCTAACTAGCAATTTTCCCTCCTAAATTAAATCTAAGTTAAAATTGGTTTGAACATTGTCTTGTATACAGCTAATCTAGTGTTTCGACTAATTTCTCTCTTATTCCATGTAAATTTATATATTTGACTTCCTACCATACAGCTATTCTAATACTACTGTCTATTTCATTATTTAATTTGCCATCTTGTGTGTGGAATTTTCAATTAAGACAGGGTAGATTTGGAATTACCAGGCTGGTAAGTATAACAACCCTAGGAGATTGCTTGATCAGTGCCAAGCAATCTCCTAAGCTTAGGCTGGATGTTGATAGTGCATGGGAAGTGGTAAAGGAGCGTTTAAGAGAGGTAATGTGGCTGACTGCATACCTAGAGTCCAGAGAATAAATAAAGTGGGAGTTAAATAAATAACACCATTAAGCTTGAGCTGCAAAAAAAAAAAAAAAAATGTGGAGGGAATTTGAGGAGGAAAGGTGACCTGCAGGCACACGAACAGTACAAAGCACAGGCCAGAAGGGTAACTAGTGTGGTAAGAAAAGCAAAATCAGATTATGAAAGGAAATAAGCAACGCAAGCTAAAGAGAATCCCAAACAGTTCTTTCCATATGCTGCAAGTAAAAGAAAAAATGTATACAGCAAAATGATTTTAAGGAATGCCAATGGTAGGGGAGGTAACTGAATCAGTCGAAATAGTAGAATTACTAAGCAAACACTTTGCAAAAGTATATCATCTAGATGGAGGTAACTGAATCAGTCGAAATTGTAGAATTACTAAGCAAACACTCTGCAAGAGTATATCATCCAGGCTGTGATATTGCAGGAATGAGGGAACACTGGAATTGAGGTATATAGTATGTTACAGAACCTTAATGTTTACAAAATATCTTAAGGAAATTACAACGTTCAATAGAATATACATTAAAATAAATTTTAATACACTTCCAATATTTCGGCAACATGACACTGCAGAAATATTGGAAGTGTATTAAAATTTATTTTAATGTATATTCTATTGTACGTTGTAATTTCCTTAAGCTATTTAGGAAGCATATATAACCAACGTCTAATCCTTTCCATGAGAAGAACCTTAATGTGAATACATCTGTGGGATTGGATGGATACTAGCTAGTCTTATGTGAAGCGGCAAAGTAATTGTCAGTGCCCTTGACCATATTGTTTAATTTAAGTCTCGGCTCTGGGTTAGTCCCGAGGGGGTGGATAGAGGGGAAAATAATTCCATTGCATAAAGGAGGCTCCAAGACTGCTCTTGCAAATTACCGACCAATCAGCATATCAGGAGTCTTCAAGGTTTTGGAGAAATTAGTCCAGCAAAATACAGGAATGGATAGATGGAAATTGGCATACTGTATGGGGGGGGCAGCATCGTTTTGTGAAGAGTAGATCATGCCTCAATAACTTGCTCACATTTTATAATACAGTGACATCTGAACTGGGTAAGGGTAATGGGTTTACAGTGATACTGCTGGACTTTGTTAAGGCCTTTGACAGGATACCACATGGAATTCTAATCAGTAAACTGCAGCACATAGGGATGGATAGGAGGGTGGTTGATGGAGAGATATCAGACAGTAGTTTATTCAGGAGTAGAGTCCAGAAAGAAGGCCCGAGACTAGTGGTGTGCTGCAGGGCTCTGTTCTTGGAGACCATTGCTATTTATTTTGTTCATTAATGATATAGGAAAGGATATGAGAGTAGCTGTTCATTTATTTGCCGATGATGCAAAATTGGGTAGAGCAATAGTGAATACACATGATGTCAAAATTTTGCAGGATGATTTGGATAGATTGGCAGACTTGCTAAGGAGAATGGATGTCAGTTTAATGTGGCAAAGTGTAAAGTTAAGCATTTTGGGGCGAAAAGATTAGCAACAGTATACCACGTTGGTGGAACTGGACTCCAGGAAATTGACGAAGCCAGAGATTTGGGAGTGTTGGTGGATAGGGAGTTGAAGTTTAGAGGGCACATAGCAAAAGTGGCTAAATCAGCTCATCAAATCACTTAGTTACTGAAGAATACTTTGAGCAGAGACAAGCAGGTTATTGTTCCTCTTTATGGAGCCTTGATAAGACCCCATTTTGACTACTGTGCCCAGATCTAGGTGTCGGGGTTTCTTCTTCATGGGGAGGAAGTAGAGAGGATCCAGAGCCGAGCTACCAAGATGATAGCTGGTCTATGGAATGAACCTTACGAGACCAGGTTGAAGATCTGTGGGTTACAGAAATTGGTTGATGGTGGAAAAGAGGTGATATGATTGAGACATTTTAAATTACTGAGGGAATTTTATAAGACTAACTTGGAGGAAATTTTTCAGAACAGGTCTGGTGGTGGGAGAACTAGGGGCCATTCCATTGAAACAGCAAGGGTGTTAGAACTAGGTTTTTTTACTTGGAGAGTGGTGAATGAGTGGAATGAGCTGCCAGTCTGTTGTGGGTGCCATGACTGTGAATGAGTTCAAAGCAAAATATGATAGATACTGTGTGAATGCTGAATAGCTCTTGACATGATGTTTAGGGCCCCTCCCTCGATGCATCTAAGAACTCCTTGGAGTTTCCCTTAATAATAATCTTCACTAAAAATATTGTCTAAATGTCAAATTTTTTACTTGTTCTTTAGATTCCCCATTCAGAATGCAGTTGATGTTTTCATTGTTTCTGCATGCGTTCATTATCTTTCTTTTTATTGCTTATGTTCATATGAAATTTATTACAACAGTTATTAGATTTAGTTAGGGAATACTGCAGACGTCTACTGAATTTATTTAGAAGTATAACATTTGCATGAAGTAAAGAACCGAGATGACATCTCCAATTTTTATACGAGGTTTGATATCACTTTTCTTCATGTTGTGATCCATATAGATGATAAATAGCAGTGCAGATAATGTGCATCCTTGTTTCGTACCGGATTTAACACAATCCATCTTCCTATACCTCTTTCAATTCTAATTGCTGATTTGAACTGAAACATAACTGAGTATTGCTTGATATAATTTCCCATTTATTATCGTTATGATTCTGGACCTTTATGGAATCATATGTCAACATGTGAACTTAATGATTTTGAAGTAGATGGTGAGAAAATGAAAGCAGTTAAAAATTTTGTGCTCCTAGGATCCTGAATTGATAAAGATGGTTATTGTATTGAAGAAGTTAGAAGAAGATGATTATTACTTGGAAAGAAAGCAATGAAAATTTAAGCAAGAATTTTAAAGATATTAGCCTCGCAATTAAAATCAAGATCGTTAAAGCAATGGTATTCCCTGTGGTACTGTATATGAAAGTTGGACCCTGAGAAAGAGTGAAAGAAGGAAGATAGATGTATTTGAATTATGGGTTTGGAGACGCTTACTAAGAATATCATGGACTGCAAAGCAAACCAATCAATCAGTGATAGGCAGAATAAAGCCAGATTGCTCCCTCGAAGCTATGATCATCAAGCAAAAATTGTCATACTTCAGACATATTATGCAAGCAAATGATAGTCTGGAGAAGAGGAAGACTAAGAATTAGATGGGTGGATGGAGTTAAAGGAGCAACTGGAGTGCGCTTGGAAATTCTTAAAGACATGGTCAAGGACAGATCTGAATGGAGAGTGTATGTTCGTGGGATCACTAAGAGTCGAAAACGACTCGATGGAACATAACCACAAACAACATGGAGTCATAAGACTCATCGTGGGAGACCACCTGCCCTAGAAAACAGTCATACCACTCCTCGGGGAATTCATTCCACAGTTCAGCCATCCTCCATGCAAAGAAACCACTCCTCACTCTCTTGCTCATGTCTTCCTTTCACAACTTCCAAGGTTGTGAACTCTTTCCAAGATTAATTTATCCCCTTCAAATCCTGAGGACCAAACTTTAGCACAATAGTCCAGATGTGATCTTATCAGGACTTTATACAATGGAATGACAACTCTTATCTGTGTTGGCAGTATTCTTCTTGGTATTGCAGTTTTATCTCCAGTTCCCATTTGATATTGTTTGTCACCAACTTTACCACTGTACCTTCACCAGTTCCCAAGCGCTGATGATATCTCACCCTTCTAATTCCTCCATCCATGGAACTGCCCCAAGCTGATTTGTAAAATTATTATAATCACTGTCTTATAATTCCTTTCTCTTTGATACTCCTGCATGTCTATTCATCTTCCAAGTCTCAAAACCACATGGTCACTATCTCCAACTGTAGGTAGAGATGCCATCTCAGTTATAATCAGATCTGGTTGGCCGAGTGGTTAGTGTATCTGCTCTCCAGCCAAAAGGCTGTGGGTTCGAATCCTGCCATGGGCATGGATGTTTGTGATTGTTTGTGAAAATACTAGTGGTGGTGGGCTCTAGATGATGAGGTTCACTGTAGTTGGCGGATTGAGTGGTGGTGCCCTCCCCTTTGGACTCCTCGGAGGTGTCACGTAATAATAATTCTTTCTATGACCAAATCCAAAACTCTTGAACTTCATGTTCTCTCTATACTTAAGAAATTTATCCCTCAAGAATTCCAGAAATTCCAATCCCTTACTACTACTACTACATGCAGTTTCATCTTCCCAATTTATACTCCTATAGTTAAATTCTCCCATAACAATCATTTTTGCACTTGACAAGCTCGTCTGCCTTGCTCTTCACTCTCTATGCTCCCTGGCTTATAGCAACACATCCCACGCTATATGCTCCCAAAACCATTAGTGTGATTGTCATCCAAATCCTCCACTCTGAGAAGACAAATCATCACTTATCATAAGCAGTACTCCACCACCATGTTTGCCATTCCTATCTTGCCGAAATTCCTGTCAGTATATCATCTTCTGTCAACTACAAGTTGAGGCTATCATTGCCACCAATTCATCTCCTTTATTCCGGATACTCCTGGCATTTGTATAAAGAATCAAGACATAGTCACCGTTTTTATACCTATCATTATCCCCCTCCAGGCTCCACTGGACTCGGCATTACGTGATGTATTCTTCCCCTTCTCCCAAGTTACTATTCCCACAAGAGGCCATCCCTGCTACCATGCACCCTGATAATTCTAGTTTCTTTGCATGGCCACATTGACTTGTTCGAAGAACAGCATTCTCTCCAGATGCCTACATTCTTCACTGTTCATATTCAAGCTCTCTCTCGTATATAGTTCTTTTCTGTCTTCAAATGACATCCGTGTAATTCAAGCCTCTTTTGACCCATTTTGGTCAAAATACAAATGGAGAGCATCTTAATATTCATTATTGATGCTCTTCATTTGTCATCGCTCTTTTTTTCCTCCATACAAACTAAAGTATGAATTGCAGATCTCTTGCTATTCAATTCATTCTGTCTCTTAAGTCATTTGTGCCCACCATCAGAATCATCTCATCCACTCTTTCACTTTGCTTATCACTATCATTTCTCCAGGCAGACACTCCTGGCATTCTATCTTTCACACCACAGATCGCATCTTCATACATCACACCTCTTACCACTGTTTTTTTTCCTTGTTCACCTGCATCTCTCTTCTCCCCCCCCCCCCACTCTGACACTTTCTCTCCTTGTTCTCCCACTTACCTGCTGTCCTGTCATCTCTCCATCCCTGGTTCCTGCACTCTTGCCTTTCTCTCATTTCCTGTTTCACTGGTTTTCTTATTCTCTGCCTGTCTATCATTCCCATAACTCTCTCTCATTCCTACTCTGATTCGATTCACATTTGTTGTTTCCAGTCTCCTAATTAATTGTCACACTTCTCAATTCATTCTTGATGCATTCCATTTCTTTCAGCATATCTCTCTCTCTCTCTCTCTGCAAGCCACCTGCTATCGCTTGACATTTATCCTCCCAATCAACATCTTCCAAAACTATACCATTTAACTGTAGTATTTTGAACAGCTTCTCTCTTGTTATATGCCTTTTCTATATCTACTAATCTTACAAATCCTTGTTATACTGCTATGACTTCTCCACTATTTGTTTTAAAGTTAAAATTTGATCCTGACAACCTGTATTTGGTCTGAATCCAGCTTGTTCTTTGTGAAGCTTCCCTTCCATTATTTTTCTTAGTTGTTTCCAAGGAACACTCAGCAGTGAAATACCTCTGTAATTTTCACATTCAGTTTTGTAAATGGTAGCTCTTCTCCAGTCATCTGGAATTTGACCCTCTGACCAGGCCTTCTGAATTATGCAGTGCAGCCACTATAAAACTTTGATATCTCCATATTATTATTGTACTGGCACTTCCATGGAGTCCAAAGACGCATTGTGGGAGATGATCTGTCATACCTCTGCTTGAAAACGTTAACAGACAAAGCACTTGCAAATGACTCAGCATTTGCAAGTGCTTTGCAAATAACGAGTGGAATTGGGTTGCCCATTCCACTCGTTGTGAATGAGTGGAATGGGCAACTCATTCACAACTCGCCATCACACTAAAATCTAATCCTTGCACCCCTACTAACTACACCTTTATTTAACTTCTAGGGATGATCAAGTACTGAAACATTTTCCCTTCATCAATTCTATAAAACCCCTTAAGCAACTTAAATGATTCTATCATATCCCCTCTTTTTCTTTTATCAACCAACTTCTGCAATCCAAATGCCCTCAATCTATCCTCATAGGGAATATTCCACAGGCCACTCGCCTCTGAATACTCTCCACTGCTTCCTCATTCCCAGGGGACCAGACTTGAGCACAGTAATCTAGGAATAACTTCCTTATCTCTACATGTTAATATGTTCTTAAATAGCCAAGTAATCTTATGGGCCACCTTAGCAATATGTCCTCTAAACTTTAACTCTGTGTACCACCACCTCTAAATCTCTAGCTTCATCTATTTCCTAGAGTATAGTGCCATCAATATGATACACGGCTTGTAATCTATTTTTCTCAAAATGCATAACTTTACATTTTTTCACATTAAACTGATACCCGTTATCTTTTGCCCATACTTATAGCCTATTTAAATCATCCTGCAAGCTATCCATATCACCTAATTTTGCATTCAGCAAGACTGAATATTTCCTTTCAGGTTATTTCCTATATCATTTATGTATAAATTAACTGAACCTTATGGCACACTACTAGTCGCCTGTTTTTGCCTCAATTCCACCCCTCCATCCACTTATTGATATCTGTCCAGCAGCCACAGTCTTATCCACTTAACCAGTGTAATGTCCATCCCCATATTTGAGTATTTCTGGTGGAATTTCATCTACTCTAGCTGCCTTTCCACATTTCAGGTTTTTGATGGCTTTTCTACTTCAAGTATTCATAGGTGTTGCTTGATTGCATTCCTGTTGGGCTGCTTGTTTCATTTCAGTCTTTCAAAGTAATTACTCCAAACATCTAGAATATCTATTTTGGTTTTTGTTACATTTATCATTTCCGATTCCTTTTACAGTACTCTTTCCTCCATTTCTAATCATCTTCAATAGACTCCAGAATATTTTACCATGTTGCTGATGTTTCTCAGATAATATTTATTTTCTATATTCTTACCAAAGTCTTACATGCTAGGAACTTTTGATAAGCTTTCTTCTTTACTTTGACTGTTTCAGCTTCCCAAGTTGACTGTGGAATTCTAATTTGTTTAGCCTTTCAGACATCCTCATCACATGCCTCTGTCTGAATCAATGTCTTCAGGATTTTCTGCTGAATCTCCAAGGTTTGGTTGTTTTCAAACTTTCTTTTTTTTTTCTTGAATAATATTTGTATTTGAGTATAGTTAATGTCTGAAAGCTGCTCAAATTTGATTCATTTTAAAACTCTTACACGCTTCTTTTCAATATGAAATTCACTTTTATTCTTGTTTAAAACTAAGTAATGATCACTTCCTATTTCAAATTCTCTGTATACTCTTGTGTTCTGAATCAGTGAGAAAACATTACTGTCAAACAGTAACATAGTCGATGAGTGATACATTTTTTATTTCATTCTTCTTCTATGTGAATTTGTGCAGAATCTTTGTTAGTGGTAACTAGTCCATGTCCTAACAGAAATTCAACCTTTGCGTACCATCATTATTAGCTTAGCTCTTTTCTCCAAACATTTTTATGTCTCGTAATAATTTCCTGTTGTTGTTTTGATCTCTAACAAGGACCGCTTATGTCCTCTTATATACTCTTTTGTCCTGAACATTGCTATCAACAATAACATAGTCAATGAGTGAGAAGTTTCTTATTTCTTCTATCTTTTCTCCATCTGAATGTGTGCAGATCTTCATGTTAGTAGTAACTAATCCATGTCCTGAACAGAAATCCAGCACTTACATACCACCATTATTAGCTTTACTCTAAGCATTTTTATGACTGGTAATCATTTTCTACTCTGCTGTTTAGCTCTCCAACAAGGATCAACTTTTCCTTTTTCCACTATGTCAGCTATCTTCTCTAATGCTTCAAAATATTCCTGGACATCTTCCTTAGTAGAATCTTCTGGGACTATAGGCACTAATAAGTCTCATTGCCGAGCTTCCCATTCTGATATCTTCCCACATTACTCTATATGTAATTGCCTGCCATTCTAAAAGATTCTTATTTAGTGTTCAATTTACTTGAATACCTTTAGCATTTATTTCTTTTCCTTGAATGTTATTGCTTGAATATCAGTCCATCTTGTATTTGTTGTTTAGAAAGATCTCACCTGTTTGTCTTCTTTGTTTAGATGACATCTATTATGCCAATCTGGTGCTTATCTAGTTCTTCTGTTTGTTCCATTGATGCTTCTTATGATGATGATGATGGTGCCAACCTTTAGCATTTATTTCTTTTCCTTGATTGTTATTGCTTGAATATCAGTCCATCTTGTATTTGTTGTTTAGAAAGATCTCACCTGTTTGTCTTCTTTGTTTAGATGACATCTATTATGTCAATCTGGTGCTTATCTAGTTCTTCTGTTTGTTCCATTGATGCTTCTTATGATGATGATGGTGCCAATCTTGAACTCTGCTGATGTTGAATTGGGATTTTGTTCTGATAGCTGATTTTCAGCTATCAGAAAACCAATGAGGCTTTGTGATGCTCCTGCCATCATAAAATTCTGTCATGTAATATTGTACCATCATTTTGCATTATGGTTTAAGCCATAAGAATTAAACTGTAAGAATACAGTTTAATCAACTAAATTGCAAAATTCCAGCACATTCTTATTCATTCAGTATCCTGGTAAATACCTCATAGAATTCACCACAAGAAGGCGAGGATTGGACATTGTCAGAAGTATTGGTCAATTCTTTGCATTACTTGAAAAGGTATGGAGATCTTCAAGTTATATAGATTTGACCCCAAGAAATTTAAAAATTCATTCAAGTTGTGGACAGGTTGAGGTGTTGTGAATTATTCATTACTTACTTTAATGATATTACAACACCAAAAGAATTTTATTTAGCATGTGGCAATCTACATGCAGTTATAAAGGTACATAAGTCCAAATAAATATATAGTAAGTAAGTAACAAACAATTAGAATAAAACAAAGACACTTATATTTTCAACAAACAAAACACTTATAGGTTAATATCAAGTTGTCTGATCCAGTCTATTACAGGCAGTGTCACCTCCAGGAAGTCGTTTCTTTGGCCTGTGTATGCACGAAGACTGCACTCAGTAGAGATGTGGTGGATTGATTGATTTGGGTGCCCGCAGTCACATTCCGGTGAGGGAATTTTTCCCCACTCGTAGAGAGAGCTTGCACATCTTCCATGTCCGGTGTGAATCCTGTTCAGCGTTGTCCAAGTCTTTCAGCTCAGTTCCATACCCGGGATGTTGAGACGATGCCTATCAAACCAAGTTTGGAGTTGAGCATTGGTATTTATTCTCCATGTTCGCTTCCATTGTTCTTTGGTGTTGTAGTTGGTCGTTTTCAGGTGTTTAGCTTCACAGAGAGGGGGCTTTCTTGATTTCAGTCTGTTGAGCTGTAGCGCTAGTATGTCAGTGTGTATAGGTGGTCAGTGTGTGTTTCTGAGTATTTTATCATATTCACGTAGTAGAGCATCATGTCTTCGTAGGTTTGGTGGTATTTTGGTACTCAGCATTGGGAGCCAGTAAATAGGAGTTGTTTTTATGGTTCCAGTGATAAGTCGCATTGTGGTGTTAAGTTGGCAGTCAGTTAGTTTGGTATGGCAGCTGTTGAGCCAAACAGGAGCATAGCACTCTGCCACCGAAAAAACTTATCTGAGTGCAGATGTGCTTAATGTGGTTGCTGCTGCATCCCAAGATGTGCCACATAATTTCTGGATGTTGTTGTTTCTGGTTCTAATTTTTACAGCTGTTTTCAGCATGTTTCTTATATGATAAGGTGCAATCAAGTGCACTCCTAGTTATTTAGGATATTTGTTATGGTGTAGAACTGAGTTTCCAAATCAGATGTTCAGCTCGTCATGTGCCAGTTTATTTCTGAGATGGAATGTTGACACTTCAGTTTTACTTTGGCTTGGTTGCAGTCTCCATTTTTTAAAGTAGTTATGCATAGCAGCAAGGTCATTTGTGAGAGTTTCCTCCATCCGTCTTAGTTCTCTATTTTTGGTGGCAAACACTGTCATCTGCATAGCAGCATTTTCTAGATGCTGTAACTGGCAGGTCAGCAATGTATGGGTTAAATAAGAGAGGGGGGCCAGTACTGAGCCTTGTGGTAGGCCGTTGTTGAGTTTCTTTTGATTACTGATATTTTTTCCAAGGATAACACGGAAATATTTATTGCTGAGAATATTATTAATAAGCTGTATTGTTCTTTGGCACGGTAGTACTTTCATTAGTTTATACAGCAAGCCCTCTCTTCAACGGTGTCGTATATGGCAGTTAAATCAAGGAAAGCTACAGAAGTTTTAATATTTTGTTGAAAGCCCGCTTCAATGTATGATGTTAGCACCAGAACCTCACAACAGCTGCGATTGTGCCTAAAGCCTGCCTGTTCTGTCGGAATGTGTTCAAGGATGGTGTTGCTTATGTGATTGTACAGTAGTCTTTCCAGTAATTTATATGTTGCACTTAGTAGTGCAATTGGAGACGATAGTTTTGTGGGTTGTCAGTTGATTTTCTGGGTTTAGAAAGTGCTATGATCTTAGCTCTCTTAAATTCTTTTGGCAACACGCCGATGTTCATTATTTCTGAGAAGAAACGGGTGAGCCATTTTTTGGTATTTTTGTCAGCATGAATAAGAAATTCCGGGCGTTTCCCGTATTTGTATCAGCTAGTGTGTTGTGGATTTCCTCATCACTGAAGGTTCTTGCATATTCTGATTCGTCTTGTAGTTTTGCCTTCAGGTCCCTGGCTTCTCTTTTAACTTTAATTGTATGGTTTTTATCACGTTGGCATCTCGAGATTCTAGTAATGTGGTTAGCAACTTGGTTTGGTGTGACATCTGTCTTTTTAGCAGTCATCATTGTAGTGCCTCCTAGCTCCCGTAATACACTCCAGGCCTTCCTGCTGGAGTGCCTTAGATCCAGCTTTGTCGTCTTGCTGCGTCCAAGTCGTGGAGGAGTTCTGTGATTTCCAGATCACCTCTCTCCATAAATTTCTCGTAGAGCTGTTTGCTCCGTTCGTTCCATCCAGGGATATACTCCTTTCTGTTGTCCCTAGGGATATGTTTTTTAGTAGAGATGACAGCTCTTACAAATCGATTGTAGTTATTTGGTACAGGAGGTATGAAACAAACACACTTGTCAAGGTCAGTGGCATATTTTTCCCAATCGGATCTTCGATGTTTCCATCTCGGGCAGGGAATTGATTGGACAAGAGGTATTTTTATGCCTCTTGTTCAGTGTTGGCTGTGAGGGAAGTCACGGAGAACTCTTCTTTGAGCAGGTAGAGGTTCATTCATGTTGTTAGAGGTGACGAAGCAGAGGTCAGGATTATAGTCTCTTCTCCATGCTGCTGATCTGAAGGTGCCACGTTCTGTAGCATCAAAGACCAAGTAGATATTGGAAGTCTCAGCCCAGTCGGTGAGGGCTATGCTGCATTCATCATTCTGAGCATACTTCCATAACTCATGGTGGCTATCGAAGTCTCCCGCAAATATAGTTGGGTGGCTCAAAAGAGGGAGGACTTGTTGAGGCCATTGGACTTTTGGTGGATTGTAGACATTAGCAAGCGTCAGTTCGCCCAACTTTGTCACGATCAAACTGACATCATCATCATCACTTGATGCAGTAACAAGTTCAATCTGCTCAATGTTGTTGCGGGCATATGTTGCTATACCATTTGCATGGTGGTAAGTTGCTCCTACAAGCTGGTAGCCGTATGTTCTCCCTCTTCTGTACAAGTCTTCTTTAGTAGCAGCATGTGTTTCCTGGAGGAGTACAATGTCTATATTTTGGTCAAGAAGGAATTTTTGAAATATATTCACGTTTTGATTTGCTATTCCTTCAATGTTAAGATGACAGATTCGGACTTGGGGTCCAAGATTTCTAGTCAGTTGGTTCTTCAAACGATTCGCTTCTGATTGCTGCATGTAGTTAGTAGCCAGGAGATCCGTGGATAGACTGGCTGCCAAGGTCGCTCTAGCTCATTTAGCGTTATCCAGTGTGCACCACGAGGAGGTGAGCTAGGATTGCACCCCAACACCAAAAGAAAACACTAAATTATAAAAAGATGTTTATTAACTAGCTTGCTCTTTGCTGGATTTTAAACTAGCATCCTCAGAGCAAAACAAGATGTGACAGTGAGCAAGTGAAATGTGTAGCGCTTTGTTTTGCTCTCAAGATCTTACAAATGAGAATGGGCAGACTTACCTGTGTATCTTTCATCTCATTCATGTGAGAAAAATATATAATGTGAAATATAAAATGGAAGGGGACTCACCACCCTATCTAATGCATATTTTTGATGTTTTATATTTTAACTTTATTAAAACTTCTCTTTTTTAAAGGGACCTTTACTAAATCTATTATGCAGCTTTTGTTTAAACTGAGTAATTTATGCAACTGTAATATAGATATTTAAGATCTGACATTAGTCTTGACAGATAAATTAATTTTTGGGAGAAACTTGTCTGTAGGAAGTTAGTAATGAGGTTACTTTTTTCTATATAGCACTGTCATAATATCCTGTAAACTGTCTTATATACAGTTAATTTAGTGTTTTGATTAATTTCACTCTTATTCCATATAAATTTATTCAGTTATCTTCCTACCATACTGGCTTTGTTGATTCTGTTGTCTATTTCCATATCTAATTTACCATCTTTACTAAAAATTGTACCTAAGTAGCTGAAATGCTTTACTTGTTTAGGTTCTCCATTCATGATGAGTTGATGTTTTCAGTATTTCTGCCTATTTTTATTGTCTTTGTCTTGTTATTGCTGATTTTCATACCAAATTTATTACAACAGTTATTCAATTTAGTCAGCGAATCTTGCAGACTTGTACTGGATTTATTTAAAAGTATAACATCTGCATAAAGTAAAGAGCTGATTTGAGATTTGAGATTAACATCTCCAATTTTGATATCGGGTTTAATACCACTTTCCTTCATAATGTGATCCATGTAGATAACGAATAACATGGGATAATGTACATCCTTATCTGACACCACATTTAACATCGAACCATCTTCCTGTACTTCAATTCTAATTGCTGACTCACAGACTAAGTATTGCTTGATATTATGTCCCATTGTCACCATATAACTGTAGCATTTTGAATAGATTTTCTCTTGTCACCTTGTCATATGCCTTTTGCAGGTCTACAAAACTTAAATACAGATCTTTGTTATATTTCCATGATTTCTCATGGGAATATGACATGTTATATTCCAATCACCTTCAATTTGTCCCTCTGTCCAGGCCTTCTGAACTATGCAGTGCAGCCTCTGTAAGACTTGTATACCTCCATACTTGAGCATTTCTAGTTGAATATAATCTACTCCTATTGCCTGTCCACATTTCAGGCTTTTGATGGTTTTTTCTACTTCAGGTATGAGTATGTATTCCTGATTGCATGCTTGCTGAGTGTTTTTTTACCACTATGCTGTCACTGCTTGTTTCATTTAGGAGTCTTTCAAAGTAATTACTCCAGACATCTAGAATATTTTTCTCCAGTTTCATGTCACCTTTATCTTCTCTAATTCCTTTTACAGCACTCTTTCCTCCATTTCTGAGCTTTTTCAACAGCCTCCAGAATATCTTGCCACCTTCCTGATATTTATTTTCTATGGTCTTCCATGACTTTTGTTTAGCTAGTTTTACACAATGTTTAGCTTTCTTACATTTATTTCTGTATTCTCTAAGAGCACAAGCTGACTGATTTGCCAGGAACTTTCAGTATGCTTTCTTCTTTTCTTTCACTGCCTCTTTAACTTCCTGTGTCCACCATCGAGTTCTGATTTTTCTATCTTTGCCGACAACCACACATCTCTGGCTGAATCTATCGATGATTTCTCAACTATTTCTCATAAAGTGAAAGTCAGATCCTGACAACCTCTATTTGACCTGAATCCAGCTTATTCTTCAGAGCTTGCCACTGAAACTTTAATTTTTTCTTGAATAATGAATGTTTGTTTATTTTGGTTTTTTTTTTTATTGGCTTTAAGACCCAAACTATGCACACAATCTATCATACCTCTCGTTGAACCCATTAACAGAACAAGCACTCGCAACTGACTGGCAACCCATTCCACTCGTTCACAACCCTCCGATCAAAAAATCTAGTTCTCGCACCCTTACTAACCACACCTTTATTCAACTTTCAGGGATGACCTCTTGTTCTGATACAAGAGGTCATCCCTGAAATTTCAGCCAAGTGCTGAAACATTTCCCATGCATGAATCCTATAAAACTCTTTAAGCAAGTTAAATGTTTCGGTCACATCCTCTCCTTTTCTCCTATGAACCAACTTCTGTAAACCATACACCCTCAATCTATCCTTATAGGGAACATTCCACAGACCACTCACCATCTTGGTCAATCGCTTCTGAATCCTTTCCACTGCTTTATCATCCCAAGAAACCCAGAGGACTGGACTTGAGCATCCTAATCCAGATGTGGATGTATCATTTCTCAGCATAATCACATCACTTATATAACATATTTAGCTTCAAAAAAAAAACTGTTTTCTCTCAAGGCATTAATTTTAATTTTTTACTCGGTACTGCTTTCGCATTTTGGTGTGGTATACCTAGAACCTCTAAAAATTCTTGATGCTATTCAAAAGAGTAGTTTGGTTGATTGACAATTGCTCTCGTCCACTGTCTATGAGACAGTGGACGAGAGCAAGTTTCCACGTTATGTCTGTTCTACAGATATTCTCATGAGTTCTTCAGCAGAACTAGCATTGTTATACCTCTCATTTTTACTAAAGCAACTAAACATATGCAACAGCTGTCCAACATTCCTTTACAGTTGAATTGCTGACTCACTGAAGCTACTATTCCCAGTCATCCTTAATTCATCTACCTCAGTTCTGTGTAACATCCTTTGGCATGAAGCATTCTCCAATGATTATAACCTCTTCAAGAGGTATAGCAACAGATTGATTTTCTCTTTATCCCAGCCCACACAATTTGCTGTCTTGCAGCCTCGTATGTGTGTGGGAATGATATATATTTAAAAAAAAATTCTTTACATAAAATGTAATTCATTTATTTCCTAAATTCAGCCTCTGTATAATAATAACTTTTTTTTTTGTAGCTCTTGGAGCAGCTTATGGAACAGCTAAATCAGGAACAGGAATTGCATCTATGGCTGTTATGAGACCTGAACTTATAATGAAGTCTGTAATTCCAGTTGTTATGGCTGGTATTATTGCTATATATGGACTGGTAGTTGCAGTTCTCATAGGAAATGCTGTCAAGGAGCCTTACAGCCTATATAAGTAAGTTGTCTTATATATATAAGATTAAATAAGTTTATTTCTTGACTCATTACATGAGGCCATTCTGCAGACAACTTCACTCATTGAAACACTACTCACAAAATATAATTTTATCTCTTAAAAGCATTTATTAGACTGATTTTGCTAGCTTTGTGGGAAGGAAAGTTGACCCTTCCACACGAGATTCTGCATACATTCATTTGAAAATTGTGTGGGGGGGGGGTGCAACATGCACCTAGCCCAAGGGTGCACATTGCCTTGTGTGTGTATTATTACATGCCACCTCTTGGGAGTCCAACGACTCATTGAGGGAGGGCACCTACTCTACAGATCTGTAATAAATTTAGTTTAATCCTTTATCCAAGTGTAAGCAAACAAAGTTTGCACCTGAAGTATCTTCAGGACTGGTGCAACTCGTGGTAAAGGTGCACCAAGCTCTCATCACTCGTCTTAATATCTCCCATAATGCAAAGCACATCACCTTGCAGACATGTATAATGCTATGCATTAAGGGAAGGACCACTGACGAGACCTTTGAGGTCTTGTCAGTGGTCCTTTCGATCCCCTTTCGAGTTTTCGAAATTCGAGTCATCAGAATTCAAGGAGAATTACCGGCCTACCAGTCCAGAACTCAAAGGTTGGATGCCGTAGGCTCTAGAACCCCCACCACCACTTTTGAAGACGACACTCAGAGTAGCCCTGAGTGTCGAGTCATCAGAATTCAAGGAAAACCAGCCTACCAGTCTGGAACACGGGGGTTGGGCACCAGGGGAAGAGCCCCCTAGTGTGTGTGTGTGTGTGTGTGTGTGTGTGTGTGTGAAATGTGGTATGACTAGTGAGTGGTGGGGAGTAAGAGCATTTACTAGCTGTTGAGATAATTTGTAGCATGGACCATTGGTGGCATCTATAGTTCTTGGGGGGGGGGGGATGAGGTTTGTGGATTTTTGGTAAACCATAAATCCCGGGTGGGGGCAAGAAAGGGTCATACAAAATTGTGTAAAATAATTTTTATATATGTTATCTTATTTTAATGTAATCTTTTTTTTTTTTTCCAGATATATTTTAATTTAATTCTATAACATACTACTGCACGTATATTGTGATTCCATTGTAATCATGCGCCCTAACTGTATGTTACTCCTAGTATTGACTATGTCCTAAGATACTTAGGATGAAGTATTTACTTATTAAAACTTATTACTGGGGGTGCTTAAGGGTCAAAGCTGTATAACTGAGAGGAGACCTCCACATAGCCTTTAAAGGAATGTGGAGAACCGACCAGGGCTTCTGACCTAATGTCCAATCCTCACCTTCTCGTGGTGCACCCTGTTGGGTATCTACTTCGATACTGAACGAACGAGGTTCGGCTGGTAATTTGGGATTTAGCCGACCAAATTGTATTCTTATTGGTTAAACCAAAATAAAAAATGATGGTACAACATGATAAAATTTCATGCCGGCTGGGGCGTCTCCCAGTTAAACAAGGCCCCCATTGTTTTCGCCAGGGAACCAGGGCGAACAGCGAAAAGTTAGCTACTGGAACAAATCTGAAAACAAACCCTAACTCAACATCACCAGAGTTAAAGATCGGTACTATCAGCGTAAGAAGCCTGAATGGCAAAGAAATGGAGCTAGCTGAGGAATTAGATAAGTACCAGATCGACATAATAGGGGTGACTGAAACAAAAAAAGACCAATACTGGTGAGATCTTTCTGAGCAATAAATACAAAATGTTATATTCAGGCAATGACAATCAAGGAAAAGGAGTAGCCATAGTATTCAACACAAAATATGAGGCTAATCTTCTTGAATGGCAGTCAGTCTCAAGTAGAGTAATATGGGCAAATATGAGAATGGGGAACTGGACAATGAGACTTATTTGTGCCTATTGTCCCACAGAATGTTCTACTAAGGTAGAAGTGGAGAAATTTTTGAGACTTCAGAAAAAGCAACTGACACAATGAAAAATGAAAAGTTGGTCCTTGTTGGGGATCTAAATAGCAGAGTAGGAAATGATTGTGAGCATATAAAAATATTTTGGGAAAATTTGGAGAAAAGAGCAAAGCTAATAATAATGGCAAATATCTGTTGGATTTCTGCTCAGGACATGGACTGGTTATTACTAACACCATGTTCCAACATAAAAATGTGCACAAATTCACATGGAGAGAAGAGGCTAGGAATAAGAAAAGTCTCATTGACTATGTTATTGTTGATAGTGATGTTTTCTCCCTGGTGCAGGACACCAGAGTGTACAGAGGATTTGAAATTGGAAGCGATCACTATTTAGTCTTGAGCAGGATAAAATTGAATTTCATATTGAAAAGAATAACATGTAAGAAAGTTTTAAAGCGAATAAAAGTTGAGCAGCTCTCAGATGTGAACTGCAGACTAAAATACAGAAAGATTATTGAAAAGAAAATGAAAGAGTTTGAGAACAGGAATCAAACCTTGGAGATTCAGTGGCAAACTCTGAAGAAAACATTGATTCTGCCAGAGAGGCATGTGGTGAGGTTGTGTGCAAGGATAAAAAAATCAGAACTCCCTGGTGGACACAAGAAGTTAAAAAGGCAGTGAAGGAAAGGAAGAAAGCATATCAAAAGTTCCTGGCAAATAAGTCAGCTTTTACTCTTACAGAATACAGAGACAAATATAAGAAAGCTAAACACTGTGGAAAACTAGCTAAACAAAAGTCATGGGAGGACTTTGGCAAGAATATAGAAAATAAATATCAAGAAGGTGGCAAAATATTCTGGAGGTTGTTGAAGAAGCTTAGGAATGGAGGAAAGAGTGCTGTAAAAGGAGTTAGAGATGATAAACGTGACTGAAAACAGGAGAAAAAGATATCCTTGAAGTATGGAGTAATTACTTTGAAAAACTGCTAAATGAAACAAGCAGTGATGACAGCACAGTGATAAAAAAAAACACTGACCAGGCATGCAGTCAGGAATACATATCCATACTCGAAGTAGAAAAAGCCATCAAAGGCTTGAAATGTGGAAAGGCAGCAGGAGTAGATGATATTCAACCAGAAATGCTGAAGTATGGTGGTATAAGAGTCTTACAGTGGCTGCACTGCATAGTTCAGAAAGCCTGGACTGAGGGACGAATTCCCGAAGATTGGAGTAGAGCTCTCATAGTACCCATATATAAAAAGGGAAATAAAACTGAATGTGAGAATTACAGAGGTATTTCCCTACTGAGTGTTCCTGGCAAGATCTATGCAAGTATACTTGAGAAACGGTTGAGAAGAATTGTGGAAGAAAAGCTTGGTGAAGAACAAGCTGTATTCAGGCCAAATAGAGGCTGTCAGGATCAGATCTTCACTTTACGACAAATAGTTGAGAAAGCGTGGGAATGTAACAAAGATCTATATTTAAGTTTTGTCGATTTGGAAAAGGCATATGACAAGGTGCCAAGAGAGAAGCTATTCAATATGCTGCAATTATATGGTGTCAATGGGGCATTATATCAAGCAATACTTAGTCTTTATTTGAGTTGTAAGTCAGCAGTTAGAATTGAAGGAAGTACAGGAAGATGGTTTAATATTAAATCTGGTGTGAGACAAGGATGTACATTATCCCCTCTGTTATTCATTATCTATATGGATCAAATTATGAAGGAAAGTGGTATTAAACCTGATATCAAAATTGGAGATGTTAATGTCAGCTCTTTGCTTTATGCAGATGATGTTATACTTCTAAATAAATCCGCTACAAGTCCGCAAGATTCTCTGTCTAAATTGAATAGCTGTTGCAATAGATATGGCATGAAGGTCAGCAATTAAAAGACAAAGACAATGAAAATAGGCAGAATCGTTGAAAATGTCAACTGTATTGTGAATGGAGAACCTGTGGAACAAGTAAAACATTTCAGTTACTTAGGCATGATTTTTACTGAAGATGGTAAATTAAATATAGAAAAAGACAACAGAATCAGCAAAGCTGGTATGGTGGGAAGTCAATTGAATAAATTCATATGGAATAAGAGTGAAATCATTCGGAACACTAAATTAGCTGTATACAAGACAGTATTCAAACCAATTTTAACTTATGGATCTGAGAGCTGGGTCAGAAGTAAAACACTTGACCAAAGACTAGAGACTGCAGATATGAGAGTCCTGAGAAAGATTAGAGGCGTGAACAGATGGCATCAATGGCAATATCATATTAAAAATGAGGATATTAGGAAAGAACTTGATATTGTCAGCATCCAGGAATGCGTTAGCAGAGCTAATCTCAGGTGGTATGGTCACTTAAATAGAATGGGAGAGGAAAGATTAGCAAAACAAGTGTTCTCTGCCAGGTTGGCAGGAAAACGACCCAGAGGAAGACCAAGATATAGGTGGATTGATACGGTACAAAGTGCCTTAGACGATAGAAATATAAGATCTGATAATGTTGGAGTCTTGACAAGTAACAGACTGATTTGGAGGAAAATTGTAGATAGGAAGTTAGTAATGATGTAAATTTTTCTTGTAGTACTGTCATATCCTGTACACCCCTTGAGGGTACATGGCAGGAATTTGATGATGATGATGAACTTATTACTGTGGTTATTACGTGTGTTTGTTTAGTCATGAATTCTCTCCAGGTTTCATTGTACAATAAATAGCTGTGGTGACTCCTATAAAGTAAATAAAATATTAAACACAACCCCCCCCAGTCTCCTTCTCCTCTCTTCCTGAGTAAACAAGACAGCAATAAAACTGTCACCATCCTATATGTCCAAAATATATAAAAAAGAAAAAAGCCCAAGTACAGGTAATTCTCATATGATGCGGATGTTAGGTTCCGCAGAAATTTGGCATTATGTAAATCTCGTTATACGAGCCTCAGATCACATAGAAAAAGTAGGGTTATGTTTCGAAATCGTTTTCTTTTCTTTCTTTTTTTTAAATTATAAACAATGACATATCCAACAAAAATGTATTTTTATTTAATTCATGTAAGTTAACAAAACATATAAACTATGGAACAAATACATAGTATAAAAATTACAAATTGTACTTAACTTTATTGCACGTAATGCATAAGTGTTTTAGGCAAAATAAAATAGTGCGTATTTTAATCTTTCATAGTACGAGGATTTGAGGATTAGTTAATAAACATTGGTTTTGTCATGTAATCACCTGATGCATTACAGAGTAATTCTGTCTTTGAATCCAGGAGCTGATCCTCCATTTTTCAAAATATAGGTGTGTTTTTTTGCATTTTTTTTCCAATATAACCCGGATTCATCTGCATTAAACATCTGGTCTGTACTATAAATGTTTATAAACTTTTAGAGCTTTTTGTTTAATAAGATTTCCATCCATAGGAATTTTCTTTTGAGGTGCAATCTTCTATCCAAATCATTAGAGATTTCTCCATTTTTTCAATCAGAATATCGCGTACACGCAACATGCTTTGCACTTATCGTTGACCCACAGTAAACACTTTCTCAGATTTTATGTTCATTTTGTTCGAATTGTTGATTCATTTAGTCCCTGCAAAAACTCCTGGTTTTTCTCCATTTTTCAACCGATCCAAGATTTTGATTTTTTTTTCTTCGAGAGAAATTAATTTTGTTTTCAATGTTGGTTTTTCCCTTTAGTTGCAGTTTGTGGCTATTACTATAAAAATAATTTTTTACACAAAAAAAGCAAGCATTACATGTTGTATATAACTCGCCAGAAAATCAAGTGCTCAGCTTGAGACGAATATACATGATTTTTAATGCACTTTCCTGGCAGAAACGAGGACAATTTTCAACAATAAACGTTTTATACGGTAAACAATTGAGGTATATGCGTGCTAAAGGGTATTTCCCCTAATATAAATTCGCTACTTATAACTACATGCGGGATACAGGCAGACACAAATTTAACGAAGATAAAATTTGATTTTTAAATCGTGCGGTGAAAAACATATGAAAAGATAAAGGGTTACTACAATTTGCAGACAGTATTTTTATCAGAGCCGTGTTGTATAAGTACCACGTTCAACAAGAGTTACTACAGTTTGTAGATCGCGTTATATGAGGGTTACCTGTATAATAAATATAAGCTCCGTGCCAACATTCACGCTATATATCAAATTAGCAACCCTAACCTGTTCACCCAAGGACAAATTCCATTCTCTGTCATCACATCTAGGAGTACAAGTGCCTTGCCCATCTGAATTGGCTTACTATGGATAGATGAGAAGGATCAGTTGAAGAAATACATTCTCTGCCATCATTATAGAAATTTGGTACTGGCAGACTATGTTTTGTATGCTTCTTCGTAAAGGATTAGATGAAAAATCCAAAGTGCTACATAGAATTTGTTGCAAATTGGAAAGATAGTGTTTGGAGTCAGCAGCAGCAACAACAAACACTCACCATACATCAGTAAGTCTAGCTGTAGTAATTTACCAAAAATCTGAGAGTTATTTAAAGGCCAACAACATATCAATTTCTTGATATGCACTCCCAATGGGTGTTCAGGTTACTATGACAGCACTACAGGATTAAGTTTACATTCTTATTAATCTCCTATCAACAATTTTCTTCCAAATCAATCCATTACTTGTGAGCAATCCAATATTGTCATATCTAACATTTTGTGCTTCTAAAGCACTTTGACCGAATCAAACCCCTGTTTTGCTAACCTTTCTTTACTCATTCTATAAGTGGCCATGCCACCTCTTAGATTAGTTAGCTTTGCTGACACATTCTTGAATGCTAATGTCAAGTTCCTTTCTAATATCTTCATTTTTAATATGATTCTGCCATTGGTTCACTCTTAATTTTTCTCAGAACCCTCATATCTGTGGTCTGTAGTCTTTGATCAAATACTGTATTTCTAACCCAACTTAAAATGCATAACTTAAAACTGGTTTAAACTCTGACTTGTATACTGCTAGTTTGGTGTTTTGGCTAATTTCTCTCTTATTCCATATAAATTTGTTCAGCTGGCTATCCACCATACCAGCTTTTTTTCTGTTGTCTATTTCGAGGTTTAATTTCCCATCCCATCTTCACTAAAAACTGTGCCTAAATAGCTGAAATATTTTACTTGTTCTATAGGATTTCCATTCAGAATGCAACTGAAGTTTTCTGTGCTCCTGCCTATTTTAATAGTTTTGGTCTTTTTATTGCTTATTTTCATGCCAAATTTATTACAGCTGTTATTCAATTTAGTTAGTGAATCCTGGAGATTTGCACTAGATGAGTTTAGGAGTACATCCTTTATATAAAGCAAAGAGTTAAGCTTGACATCTTTAATTCTAATGGGTTGATGCCACTTTCTTTCATAATGAGATCCATATAAATAATAAGAGCGGAAATAATATGCATGCTTGTCTTACCCCTGATTTTACATCAAACTATCTTCCTGTATTTCATTCAATTCCAACTGCTGACTGATAACTTAAATATAGACTGTGTATTGCTCTGTATTATGTTTCATGCACCCTATATAATAGTAGTATTTGGAAAAGATTTTCTCTAGGCACCTTGTTGTATGCCTTTTCCAGATCTACAAAAACTTAAGTACAGATCCTTGTCATATTCTTATGATTTTTCAACTATTTGTCTTAAAGCAAAAATCTGATCTCGACAACCTCTATTTGGTTTGAATCCAGCTTGTTCTTCTCCAGGTTTTCCACAATTTTTCCCAACCTCTTCAAGTATGCTTGCGTAAATCTTACCTGGACACTTAGTAGAGAAATTCCTCTAATTCTTATATTCAGTTTTATCCTTTTTTTTTAAATATATATATATAGATGGGTACTATGAGAGCTCTAGTCCAATCATCTTAAAAATTTATTTTTCACTTGGTTAGAGTATAATAAATTTAGTTTAATCCTTTATCCAAGTGTGAGCAAACAAAGTTTGCGCCTGAAAGTATCTTCAGGACTGGGTTAAGGTGGTACAACACCAGGGAAACTCGTTGCAAAGGTGGAGCAAGCTACTAACACTCCTGTCTCAGTATCTCCTATAATGCAAAACACATCTCCTTGTGGATATGTCTGATGTTATGCATTAAGGGAAGGGCCACTACCCAGACTAGTTTCGACCTTTATTGAGGTCTCTTCAGTGGGAGCCAGGCCCAGGTGGAGATATCAGGCATTAGCATTAGCAGGTCATCTCCACCTATAGGAATTGCCAATTGGTGTGCCACCCTTTTTTAATAATTTACTCTGGATTTAGAGAAAGATGTTGAAAGTTTATTTTTCACTTGGTTAGAGTATAATAAATTTAGTTTAATCCTTTATCCAAGTGTGAGCAAACAAAGTTTGCATCTGAAAGTATCTTCAGGACTGGGTGGGAGCCAGGTCCAAGTGGGAGCCACTTGGGCCTGGCTCCCACTGAAGAAAACTCAATAAAGGTCGAAACTAGTCTGGGTAGTGGCCCTTCCCTTAATGCATAACATTAGACATATCCGCAAGGAGATGTGTTTTGCATTATAGGAGATACTGAGACAGGAGTGTTGGTAGCTTGCTCCACCTTTGCAACGAGTTGCCCTGGTGTTGTACCACCTTAACCCAGTCCTGAAGATACTTTCAGGCGCAAACTTTGTTTGCTCACACTTGGATAAAGGATTAAACTAAATTTATTATACTCTAACCAAGTGAAAAATAAACTTTCAACATTTTCTCTAAATCCAGAGTAAATTATTAAAAAAGGGTGGCACACCAATTGGCAATTCCTATAGGTGGAGATGACCTGCTAATTCTTCTGCCTGATATCTCCACTTGGGCCTGGCTCCCACTGAAGAGACCTCAATAAAGGTCGAAACTAGTCTGGGTAGTGGCCCTTCCCTTAATGCATAACATTAGACATATCCGCAAGTAGATGTGTGTTGCATTATAGGAGATACTGAGACAGGAGTGTTGGTAGCTTGCTCCACCTTTGCAACAAGTTGCCCTGGTGTTGTACCACCTTAACCCAGTCCTGAAGATACTTTGAGGCACAAACTTTGTTTGCTCACACTTGGATAAAGGATTAAACTAAATTTATTATAGTCCAATCATCATTGGGAATTCGAGCTTCTGACCAGGCCCTCTGAATTATGCACTATAGCCACTGCAAAACTTTATACTTCCATACTTAGCATTTCTGGTTGAATATCATCTACTGCAGCTGCCTTTTCATATTTAGAGTTTTTGATGACTTTTTCTACTGAAAATTTTACGCATTGTTCTGTTACTGCTTGGTTTGTTTAACAGTCTTTCAAAGTAATTACTCCAGACATCTAGGATATCCTTATCTTCAGTTTTCATGTCACTTATCCTCTTTAATTTTTTTAAAGTACTCTCTCCTCCATTTCTAAGCTTCATTTTTGCCACCTTTCTGATATATTTTCTATATTCTTGCCAAAGTCTTCCCATAACTTTTGTTTAGCTACTTTTACGCACAGCTCTTACATTTTTCTCTGTATTTCTTTTAGGGACTTATTTGCTACTGAGGTATGCTTTCTTCTTTTCCAGTACTGCTTCTTTAACTTCTTGTGTCCACCATTTTGTTCTTATTTTTCTATCCTTTCAAACAACTTTACTACATAGCTCCTTAGCTGAATCAATCGGTGTCTTCTCAGTTTGCCACTAAGACTCCCACGTTTGGTTCTTGTTTTCAATTTGTTTCATTTTTTTTTTTCAGTAATGTTTATATAGTTGAGTCTATAATATACCCGTAAAAGCTGCTAAACTTTAATTCCATCTTTTTAAAACTTTCTTACATACAGTTCTTTTCAATGTGATATCCAGTTTTATTCTGCTTATCACTAAATAATGATCACTTCCAATTTCAAATCCTCTGTACACTCTCTTGTATCCTGAACGAGCATCAAGATATCACTATCAACAGTGACATAGTCAATGAGGCTTTTCTTATTTCTTTTCTTCTCTCCATGTGAACTTGTGAACATCTTTATGTTGAAACATGGTGTAAGTAATGACTAATCCATGTAGAAGAATAATAACATTCCATTATGTTAAGGACACATCAGAAAAGATAGCTAAAGTTCTCTACGGATGTGATCTCGTTGCCACTTTTAAACCACTCATGCAACTAGTTACCTTCATCCATTCTGCTAAAGATCAGCTTTATCCTCTTACACATTCTGGAGTGTATAAAGTTCCTTGTTCCTGCAGTTTGCTATATTTTGTACAGATTGGAAAATCAGTTAACATCTGCCTTGAACAAAAATTACATCTGTAATCATCTTAATGGCAAGTCAGGAGTAGCAGACCATGCTCTGGGTATCCTTTCACATATGATTAAATAGAAGAAGATATCTGTTTTATACAGAAGTTGATAAGGTCTGAAAAATTATTTTTAGAATTGGCATCTACTATTAAGCACTTTACAAACTTTGGCAAATTAATTAAAATATTTGCATTGATTTGCCATAGATCCAGGAAACAGTCATTCTGAGACTATGTAGTCTGACTTCTCCAAATTAACTTTATGGTTATCTGGCCCATAGCAAGTGCTATGTTAGAACATCAGTTCTGTTACAGTTACAATTTGAGTTGTTTTTTCTAATTTCATTTAGTATCTGTGTCTTGTTATAGTTATATTTTGTGCTCTGAAGATGCGGGGTGGAAAACTAGCGAAATATTAGAAAATTCAATAAATTAATTTATTTTTTCCCCTTCCTAGTGTTTATATCATGAAGCACTATTATGAATCTCCAATTTTGATATCAGGTTTAATGCTACTTTCTTTATAATGTGATTCATATAGATGATGAATAAGACTGAAGCTAGTGTACACCAGTGGCGGCTCATCCACAAGGGCTGCATTGAATGCAGTTCTTGACTTGCACCTGATTTTTACATCAAAATGTCCTTCTATATAACTGGGATGACCTCCACATAGCCTTATAAGGAATGTGGAGAACCACCTGTGGCGCCTACATAATCTCCAGTCTCATGACATAATCTCCAGTCCATGGTGTATCCCTTTTAGATACCTAAAGGGATGCACCATGGAGAAGGTGCTGGAGATACCAAACAAGTGAGAATGGCTGGTAATTTGTGATTTATCTTACCATTGTGGCTTAAATCACCCTGTAAAATGATGGTACAACATGACATAATTTTATGCCAGCTGCAGCTTTGCTCAGTTAAACAAGGCTCCCATTGTTTTCATCAGGGAAACCACGGTGACTATTCTATCCCAAAGCACATCTGAACTCAACATCAGTGGAGTTCAAGATTGGTACTATCACCGTCAGAAGTATCAATGGAAAAGAAATGGAACTAGCAGAAAATTTGGATAAGTAACAGATTGACATAATAGGCATGACTGACAAAGAAGACAAAAATAGGTGAAATCTTTCTAAGCAGCAAATACAAAATGTTATATTCAGGCAGTAACAATTAGGGAAAAGGAATGGCAGGCAGTATCAAGTAGAGTGATATGGGCAAATATTATGGTGGGGGAACTGGACAAAAACTTGTGCCTGTGGTCTTCCAGAAGGTTCTGTTAAGGAAGAAATGGGGGGATTTTTATTAGAGAAGTTTGACACAATGAAATAGGAAAAGGTGTTGGAGAGCTAAACAGCAGAGTAGAAACTGATTACCAGCCATATAGAAATATTTTGGAAAAATTTGGAGAAAAGAGCATAAATTGTCATAATAGTAAGTGCCTGCTGAATTTCTATTCAGGACATGGACTAGTTTTTACTTGCACCATGCTCCAACATTAAGATCTGTGCAAATTCACATGAAGAGAAGATGCAAATAAGAGTCTCATGGACTGTTATACTTGATAGCAATGTTTTCTCACTGGTTCAAGACACAGAGTATACAGAGGATTTGAAATAGGAAATGATCATTATTTAGTTTTGAGAAGAATAAAAGCAGATTTCATATTGAAAAGAAGAGTGTGTAAGAAAGTTTTAAAATGAATCAAAGTTGAGCAGCTTTCAGAGGGAAACTGTAGACTCAAATACACAAACATCATTCCAGAAAAAATGAGTTTGAAAATAAGAACCAAATATTGGAGATTTATTGCCAAACTCTAAAGAAAACATTGATTCAGCCAGGGAGATATGTAGTGAGGTTGTCTGAGTCCACCATGACAGAACTCCTTGGCAGAGTCAGTAAGTTAGAGATGATCAAATAAAAGAAGAAAGCATGTCAGATTCCTGATAAGTAAGTCAACTTGTGTTCTTAGAGAATATATAGAAAAATGTAAGAAAGCAAAACACTGTATAAAACTAGCTAAACAAAAATAATGCGAAGACTTTGGTAAGAACATAGAAAAATATATTGGGAAGGAGGCAACTTATTCTGTACGCTATTGAAAAAGCTTAGAAATGGAGGAAAGAGTGCTGTAAAACGAATGAGACAAAGGTAGCATGAAAACTGAAAGATAAAGATATTCTAGATGTCTAGAATACTTACTTTGAAAGATTGCTAAATGAAACAAGTACAGGGGTGGTCTGAAAAGTTCTTGGCCTCGACCATATATGGCAATACTATCAGCAAGTTTTTTTTTTTTTTCTAAGTTGGTACATCTGTCATAAGCATCCATGTGAAATTACAAGTCATTCTATCAAGTAGTTTGTTTTATACAGCTGTCTGAAGCAAAAGTGTTGTCTGTATCCCTTGAAATGGATAAAATTGAGTATCGCGCAGTTATAAAATTCTTTGTAAAAGAAGGTTTAACACCAAAAGAAATTCATTCGAAGTTCATAAAAGTTTATGGGCACTCTTCTCCTTCATTTTCGACAATTAAGAAATGGGCTGCCGAGTTTAAACGTGGCCATACCAGCCTTGAAGATGATCCACGTGAAGGACGTCCAAAAAGTGTAACAACACCAGAAATCATTGATCAAGTGCACGATATGGTATTGGATGACTGTTGAGTCAAAGTGTGTGAAATTGCTGAGACTATAGGCATTTCAAAAGAACGTGTAGGATATATTTTGCATGAAGAATTGCATATGGAAAAACTTTGCGCAAGATGGGTGCCACTGTTGCTCACAGTAGATTAAAAATGCACTCGCATGAAAATCTCTGAAACAGTGCTTGGAGCATTTTAATAAGAATAAAACTGATTTTGTGCATCGATTTATTACTATGGAGGAGACTTGGATTCACCATAGCACACCAGAATCAAAACAGTGGACAGAAGCCAGTTGTTCAACGCCAAAGAAGACAGTCAGTTCCATCAGCAAGAAAGATCATGGCATCAGCGTTTTGGGATATTAAAGACATTTTGTTTATTAATTATCTTGATAAGGGTAAAACAATAACCAAGGAATATTATTCTGATCTTTTAACCAGACTAGATGAAAAAATTCATGAGAAAAGACCCAGTTTGCAGAAGAAGAAAAATCATCTTTCATCAGGACAATGCACCTCTCCACAAAGTGTTTTGGTAATGGGAACATTAAGAGATCTGTGCTATGAATTGTTGGAACATCCACCCTGACTTCTATCTGTTCCCAAAACTAAAACTCTTCCTCACTGGTCAGCGTTTTTCTTCGAATCAAGAGGTGATTGCAGCTGTAGAGGGGTATTTTGCAGATCTTACTGAGAACCACTACAGGGATGGATTAATGGTACTGGAGCATCGCTGGAATAAATGTATTAGCCTTAAAGGAGATTATATTGAAAAATAAAAATAATTTTGAAAATATAAATTCGTTTTTTCATTGTTAGGCCGAGAACTTTTCAGATCACTCGTAGTTTGAACTTGGTGATAGAAAACTCCCAACAGGAATGCAGTCAGGAATACATATCCATACTTGAAGTAGGAAAAGATATCAAGAACTTGAAATGTGTAAAACACTTATACCTCCAAATATGGGGATATAAGTGTTTTACAGTAGCTGCACTGCATAATTCAGAAGACCTGTCAGAGGGCTGAATTCTAGATCTCTCATCCTTAAGGATATAAAACAATGAAATTACAGAGGTATTTTCCTACCAAGTGTTCCTGGTAAGATTTATGTATGTATAATTGAAACATATCAAGCAATAGTCTATTTAAGCTGCAAGTCAGCAGTTAGATTTGGAGTAGGTTCAGGAAGATTGTTTGATTAATCAAGTGTGCGACAAGGGTGCACATTATCTATGCAGATCACATTATGAAGGAAAGTGGTATTAAATCTGATATCAAAATGGGGAATGTCAATCTTGAATCTTTACTTTATGCAAATGTTATACTTCTGAATTAACCATTAAGAGTCTGCAAGATTCTCTGACTAAATTGAATAAGTAACTACAAATTACTTTTGTAATAAATTTGGTATGAAATTCAACAATAAAAATAGAAACATTGAAAACATCAACTGTATTCTGAATGGTGAACATTTAGAACAAGTAAAATATTTCAACTATGCAGGGCACAGTTTTAAGTGAGGATGGTGGATTAAATATAGAAATAGACAGCAGAATTAGTAAAGCTGGTTCAGTAAGATGTCTGCTGAATAAACTTATACAGAATATGGAATGAGAGAGATATTAGTCAAAATGCTAAGCTTGTATACAAAATGGTGTTCAAACCAATTTTAACATTTTCCTTATGAATCAAAGTGCTGGGTTAGAAATAAAACAAAGACTGAAGTTAAATTAAGGGGATAAAAATTCCTTATTATTTTACAGACAGTATGCGAAATTCTGAGATCAAAAACTATGATCTAAGAGTTTCATGCCGAAGAACTATCTGCGAATTCAAGCATAAGTGAACACCTGGTAGTACAACACCAAGGCTACTCGAAGGAAAGGTGGAGCAAGCTCCCCTCACTATCCTTGATATTTTCTCATAATGTAAAATACAGAGTGTGCCAGGCTGCTCGGATATCTGGGCGAGCACCAAAGCAATGGCAGACAGGCATAATAATACCAGTCTTCAAGAAGTGAGACCAGAAGGATTGCAGTAATTATCATGGCATCTCTCTCTCTGCTCAGCCTGCCTGGGAAAGTGTATGCTAGGTGCTTGGAGGAAAGACGGTGCAGGAGCATAGTTGAGTCAAAATTCCAGGAAGAACAATGTAACTTTCGTCCTGTAGAAGCACATCTGACCAAATCTTCACTTTAAAGCAAGTCTTTGAGAAATCTTGGGAATATGCCAAGAATGTCTACACGTGTTTTGTGGACTTGGAGAAGGCATATGACTGGGCTCGGGATAAGCTTTGGCAAGTAGTATGGAGTGGATGACCAACTATTAGCTGCCATCAAGTCCCTGTACGAATGTCCAGAATTTTGTGTCAGGGTAAACAGCACAAAGTCTGAACCTTTCACAGTCTCCGTTGGCCTCTGCCAAGGGTGTGTTCTGTCACCCCTCCTTTTTATAATATTTATGGACTGGATTGATAGGCACAGCCGAGGCAGTAAGTGTGTCAGAATTGGAAGATGTAGCATTGGGCATCTGCTTTTTGCAGATGACCTAGTTCTGCTTAGCTGTTCCACAGATGACCTCCAGCAGACCCTGGATAGGTTTGTAGCTGTTTGTGCAGACACCAGAATGAAGATCAGTGTGGCCAAAACTGAAACATTTGTGGTCTCAAGACAACCATCCCAGTGCACTCTACATGTAAGTGGAGAAGTTTAAATACCTTGGGTCCATATTCACAAATGATGGAAAATGGGACGTAGAGCTAGATACTCGAATTGGCTTAGCAAGCTCAATATTGCTGGACTTGGCCGTTCGGTAGTATTGAAGCAGGAGTTAAGCCAGAAGGCAAAGCTGGCTGTCTTCAATACAGTCTATGTCCCCATCCTCACCTATGGTCATGAGAGTTGGGTAATGACCAAAAGAATGTGGACACGAATCCAAGTGGCTGAAATGAGGTTCCTTCAAGGGATTGTGGGGCTGACAAGACTCGACAGAGTCAGAAGCTCTGCAATTCGGGGAAAAACTCAATACTCAACCATTGCTTCTCCATGTTGAGAGATCACAGTTACGTTGGTACGGGCACCTGGTCAGAATGCCACAAGAGAGGCTCCCTCAGCAGGCCCTCTTTGCCAAGCCAGAGGGTGGAAGGCCAAGGACTCGCTGGATTGATTATATCCAAAACCTTGGGTGGACACATTTGGGAATCCCACCAGAACACCTGAGCTTAGTGGCAGAGGATCGTGACCATTGGAAGTTCCTCTTGCAGTTGTTCCCCTACAACCCAATTAGGATGTCCTTGAAGGTCCAAAGGTGGGCCTTGAAGATGTATGTATGTAAAACATAGCTCCTAGGAGATGTAATGCCAGAAAGGTGTGCCCATATATCCCCTTAATTTAATTAACTTTGCCAGAAAAAATAGCCGTTTGGCTTTTTATCTTAGTTATAATATATGGGCACACCTTTCTGGCATTTGTATAGTGAAGGTATGCAAGTTCTTTTCACTTAAACTTTGATATCATCTAGGTCTACCTACTCACTGATGATACCTCAAAAAAGGTTGAAACCGGTCTGGGTAATGACCTCTCCTCATAATGTAAGGCAGTATTACATCTCCTAGGAGCTGTGTTTTACATTATGAGAAAATATCAAGGATAGTGAGGGAGCTTGCTCTACCTTTTGCTTCAAGTTGCCTTGGTGTTGTACTACCAGGTGTTCACTTACGCTTGGATTTGCCAGAAAAATAGCCATTTGGCTTATTATCAAAGACTGAAGTTGTTTGCAACTCCATCAGTGGCAGACTTGTTTTTTCAAGTCTGCCACTGAGTCTAAAGTTTGCTTCTTGTTTTCAAATGCTTTTTTTTCCCTTGACAGTTTACCTCTGAAAGCTGCATTTTTAATTTTTATTCTGTTCAAAGCTGAATGGTGATCACTACAATTTCAAACACCTGTATACTCTTCTCCTAAACCAGGTGTTAACCGTCATCAATGATAACATAATCCATCACTTTCTTATTTCTTGCATTATCTCTCCATGTGAATTTGTGCATATCTTTCTTTGTATTCAAACATTGTATTAGCAATGACTGTTCCATTTCCTAAAGGGAAACCAGAAATCCTGCAAATTACCATTATTAATTTTGCTATTTTCTTCAAGAAGATATCTGAGGTATGGGAAACAGCTTTCATATTCAGCCTTGTAGTTATGCTTCATCTCAGGTTAAGTTTTTTCAGGAAGTGTTTGTTTATTCAATTTCATTTTCAGCATTAAATCAGTTGTGGTTTTCTGTCATACTCTTAGTTTCTCCTTTTCTGCCATATAATGAAAGATTTTGCTCACCTCTTTTCTGTAACTTGTATATTTTTGTTGCACTGCTTTTCCAATATTAGCTCATCTCCTTAAAACAGGGTTTAAAGAAATTTTTTTCAAGGAATTGATGAGCATAATGGTAAAATGTTCCCTAATTTCCAGATATCCTTCCATCTGGATCACAATTTTGACAGAAAATAATAACATATATAATTAATGATAGTTGAGCAACTACCAGTTAATTAAAATAAAATGTTTCATAATCTGATCTCTAATAGTTAATACCTGCTAAGATATTTTAAAGCATTGCTTATATTTAAATTTAACATGTTTCTGTATAAACTTCAATTGCTAACTGATAGTATGTAACTTAAGTATAAACCATATATTGCTTGGTCTAACCACATTTACACCATATGAATTATCGATTGTACAGTTTTTTCTTTGGTATGTTATATGCTTCTTAAGAGATCTACAAAATTTGAATACATATCCTTGGAGCCTGTGTAGCTCAGTAGAATTGGCATTTGCACTCTACCATGCTTGACTGCACGACGAAAGACTTTGGTTCGAATCTAGTTGCCAACTAGAACATTTTCTTAGCCCTTTTCTTGACCGGTTCCCGAGTTAGTCGATCTCTGGCATGGGAAAGCGGGTTTTTTTCCCCAGGAACTGGTTTATCGTCCTGTAAACTGAAGAAAATTGGCCGTCAAACCCACACTATTTTCAGACATTAAAAAAAATATTGTGTTAGGGATCACGAGATAGTGGCACCTACTAGCCGCCTTCTTCACTATGTACGGATTAATTAGTGATAGCCTTGGGCCAGCTATCTCCAATTGGCTACCAGTGGAGATTGAACTGCCCACTCAGTCTCCGAGAGTTAGATAGGGCTAAAATGGCTGCACCTACTCCCTATGCAGGAACAAAAAGGTGTTAGCTGATAATAAAAAGAATAATCCTTGTTATATTCCTGATTTCTCAGTTATTTATATTGAAATAAAATCTGGGCTGACAACCTTTATTCAGCCTGAATATAGCTTTTCCTTTATCAGCAGTATTTCTCTTGAGTATGCTTGCATAAATCTTGCCAGGATCATTTAATAAGAGTATTTCCCTGATGTAATTTTCATTGTTTTATTCCCTTTTTTTTTTTGCAGATGGGTAACAGTGAGTGTGTGTTCCAGTCATTTGGAATTCAACCCTTTGACCGTGCTTTCACAATTATTTAGTGTATTCACATTAAAGCTAAATATTCTACTGAAATATTTCCTGCACAGGAGTGCTTAAGGGTCAGAGCTGTATAACTGAGAAGAGACCTCCACATAGCCTTTAAAGAAATGCAGAGAACCAACCAGGGCTTTAGGCCTAATGTCCAGTCCTCACCTTCTCTTGGTGCACCCTATTAGGTATCTACCTGGATACTGAATGAACGAGGATGAGCTGGCAATTTGAGATTGAGCCGACCAAATTGCATTCTTATTGGCTTAAACCAAAATATAAAAATGATGGTACAACATGACAGAATTTCATGCTGGCTGGGGCATCACCCAGTTAAACAAGGTCTCTGTTGTTTTCTCCAGGGAACCAGGGCAAACAGCAAAAAGTCAGCTACTAGAACAAATCCTAAAACACAGCCCAACTCAACATCACCAGGTGTGTGGTACTATCAACATAAGAAGCCTGAATGGCAAAGAAATGGAGCTGGCTGAGGAATTTGATAAGTACCGATTCACATAATAAAGGCGACTGAAAAAAAAGAAAACTGGTGAGATCTTTCTGAGCAATAAATACAAAATGTTATTTTCAGGCAATGACAATCAAGGAAAAGGAGTAGCAATAGCCACTAAATACTGGGCTAATCTTCTTGAATGGCTGGCAATTTCAAGTATAGAGATGTGGGCAAATATCAGAATGGGGAACTGGACAATGAGACTTATTTGTCTATGGCAAATAAGTCTCGTTGTCCAGACTGCCTATTGTCCCACAGAAAGTTCTAAGGTAGAATGGGGAGAATTTTTTTGAGGCTTTAGAGAAAGCAACTGACACAATGAAAAAGGAAAAGTTGGTCCTTGTTGGAGATCTAAATAGCAGAGTAGAAAATGATTGTCAGACATACAAAAATATTTTGGGAAAATTTGGAGAAAAGAGCAAAGCTAATAATAATGGCAAATATCTGTTGGATTTCTGCTCAGGACATGGACTGGTTATTACTAACACCACGTTCCAACATAAAAATGTGCACAAATTCACATGGAGAGAAGAGGAAAGGAATAAGAAAAGTCTCATTGACTATGTTATTGTTGATAGTGATGTTTTCTCCCTGGTGCAGGCCACCAGAGTGTACAGAGGATTTGAAATTGGAAGTGATCACCATTTAGTCTTGAGCAGGATAAAATTGAATTTCATATTCAAAAGAAGAACATGTAAGAAAGTTTTAAAGCAAATAAAAGTAGAGCAGCTCTCAGATATGAACTGTAGACTAAAATACACAAGCATTATTGAAGAAAGGCATGTGTGAGATTGACTGGAAGGATAGAAAAATCAGAACTCCATGGTGGAAACAGGAAGTTAAAGAGGCAGTGAAGGAAAAAGAAAGTATATCCAAAGTTCCTGGCAAGTAAGTCAGCTTGTGCTCTAAGAGAATACAGAGACAAATGTAAGAAATCTAAACACTTTGGAAAATTAGCTAAACAGGGAGGAATTTCATAAGAACATAGAAAATAAATATTAAGAAGGTGGCAAGATATTTTGGATGTTATTGAAGAAGCTCAGAAATGGAAGTGAGAGTGCTTGCTATGAAAGGAATTAGAGATGATAAAGGTGACATTAAAACTGGCAAAAAAGATATCCTTGAAGTTAGAGATAAAACACTGATTACTTCGAAAAATTGCTAAATGAAAAAAGCAGTGATAGCACAGTGGTAAAAAAAAAAACACTCAACAGGCATGCAGTCATGAATACATATCCATACTTGAAGTAGAAAAAGCCATCAAAAGACCTGAAAGGCAGCAGAAGTAGATAACATTCGACCAGAAATGTTCAAGTATTATTATTATTATGTGACACCTTCAGAGAGTCCAAAGACTCTTCGAGCGAATGTGTGCTAACAGCATCGAACGATTGATTCCCTTCCAACTACTAACTGCGCTCAAACTTGTTAACTTTTTTCATGAACCATTAGTAGCAGAGGCTCTACCAATCAACCAACACGACTGCACTGCATAGTACAGAAGGTCAAATTCCAGATGATTGGAGTAGAGCTCTCATAGTACCCATATATAAAAGAGAAATAAAACTGAATATGAGAATTACAGCAGTATTTCTGAGTGTTCATGGTAAGATTTATGCAAGTATACTTGAGAAACGGTTGAGAAGGATTGTGGAAGAAAAACTTGGTGAAGAACAAGCTGGATTCGGGCCAAATAGAGGCTGTCAGGATCAGATTTTCACTTTACGACAAATAGTTGAGAAATCATGGGAATATAACAAAGATCTGTATTTGGCATATGACAAGGTGCCAAGAGAGAAGCTATTAAAAAAAAAACTGCTACGGCTATATGGTGTCAATGGGGCATTATATCAAGCAATTTAGATTTGAGTTGTAAGTCAACAGTTAGAATTGAAGGAAGCAAGAAGTTGCTTTAATGTTAAATCTGATGTCAGACAAGGATGTACATTATCCCCTGTGTTATTCATTATCTATATGGATCACATTATGAAGGAAAGTGTTATTAAACCTGATATCAAAATTGGAGATGTTATTGTGAGCTCTGCTTTATGTGGATGATGTTATACTTCTAAATAAATCTACTATAAGTCTGCAAGATTCCTTCACTAAATTGAATAACTGTTCTAATAGATATGGTATTGAAGGTCAGCAATGACAAGACAATTAAAATAGGCAGAAGCATTGAAAATATCAACTGTATTGGGAATGGAGTACCTATAGAACAAGTAAAACATTATGGTAAATCGAATATGGAAATAGACAAAGCTGGTATGGTAGGAAGTCAACTTAATAAATTTATATGAAATAAGAGAGAAATTGGTCTGATCATTAAATAGCTGTATACAAGACGGTGTTGAAACCAATTTTAACTTATGGATCTGAGAGCAGGATTAAAAATAAAACACTTGACCAAAGACTAGAGACCACAGATATGAGAGTCCAGAGAAAAATTAGGGGCGTGAACAGATGGCATCAATGGTAATATCATATGAAAAATGAGGATGTATATATTAGGAATGAACTTGACATTGCTAGCATGCAGGAATGTATTAGCACAGCTAATCTCAGGTTGTAGTCACGTAAACAGAATGGGAGAGGAAATATTAGCAAAACAAGTGTTCTCTGCCCAGTTGATAGGAAAAAGACCCAGAGGAAAACCAAGTAGGTGGGTTGATATGGTAAAAAATGCCTTAGAATATAGAAATATAAGATCTGACATTGTTGGAGTCTCAACAGGTAACAGATTGATTTGGAGGAAAATTGTAGATAGGAAGTTAGTAATGATGTAAATTTTTCATGTAGTACTATTATAACCTGTACACTTCTTGAGAGTACATATCAGGAATTTAATGGTGGTGAAGGAAAAGAAGAAAGCATATCGAAAGTTCCTGGCGAATAAATCTGCTTGTGTTCTTAAAAATGTAAGAAAGCTAAACACTGTGTTAAACTAGCTAAATAAAGGTCATGGTAAGACTCAAAAACATAGAAAATAAATATCAGGAAGGTGGCAGAATGTGAGGATTGTAGAAGGGAAGCTTGGTGAAGGACAAGCTGGATTTTGATCAAATAGTGGCCGTCAGGGTCAGATTTTCACTTTACGACAAATAGTTGAGACATCATGGGAATATAACAAAGATCTATATTTGAGTTTTGTAAACATTCAAAAGGCATATGACAGGTGCCAAGAGAAAAGCTATTCAAAATGCTACAGATTTAATGGTGTCAGTGGGGCATTATATCAAGCAATACAAATAAACAGAGGGGGATAATATACATAATGTATATTATCCCTCTCTGTTATTCATTATCTATATGGATCTCATTATGAAGGAAAGTGGTATTAAACCTGATTTCAAAATTGGAGATGTTAATCTCGGCTCTACTTTTCTCAGGTGGTATGTCGCTTAAACAGAATGGGAGAGGAAAGATTTGCAAAACAAGTGTTCTCTGCCAGGTTGGCATGAAAAAGACACCCTAATGAAGACCAAGGTATAGGTGGATTGATACAGTAAAAATTACCTTAGAAGACAGAAATATATGATCTGAAAATGTTGGAGTTTTGACAATTAACAGATTGATTTGGAGGAAAATTGTTGATGGGAAGTTTGTAATGATGTAAAATTTTCATGTAGTACTATCATAATATCTTGTACACCCCTTGAGGTACATGTCAGGAATTTGATGATGATTGATTACATCCCATATATCAAAAGATGATCATTGTTAAGTTTCTGCCAAGTTGGTGTGTGAAACACCCAGATGAAGACCAAGGTATAGGTGAATTGATACAGTAAAAATTGCCTTGGAAGACAGAAATATATGATCTGAAAATGTTGGCGTCTTGGTAAGTAACAGATTGATTTGGAGGAAAATTGTTGATAGGAAGTTGGTAATGATGTAAAATTTTCATGTAGTACTATCATAATATCCTGTACACCCCTTGAGGTACATGTCAGGACAGTGGCGCACCCAGGATTTAATCTTTGGGGGGGGGGGGAGTTGAACGGATAAAAATATTTTTATCCGTTTAACTAAAATGAGTTAAATTTCATTCATTCAATAAAATTCATTAGGTAATTATAAAAATGTATGTATATTATGTCTGGGAAAACTCCCATGTTACTCCTCTTAACAAACTATTATAATTACGGCTATTTTGCCTGCTTCTGTTTAGGAGTGCCCCTGTTTAAATGTCATTGGCTATTTACTCACGGATTCTTAAGGCATTGTAGATGTAAATTTACCATAAGGTATATGTAGCATAAGGAAGAGAAATTTACACATACCTTTTTCTGGGTGTTGCGGCTTTTCTTCTTTCTGTGATGTCCAAAACACTGAGTGTGTGTGGGGGGGTGTAGGCAATTTGGGAGATTTAAAATAGAAAAACCCGGGGTTTTTTGAGTAATATATATATAAACATATATATTATATTATATAGGGTAGGAAAGGGTGAAAGGGTTGAAACCAGCAACTGATCTTTCCCCTTCCCCCCCCCCAATCCATATAAAAAATCAGTTGCTAGTTTCAACTCTTTCACCCTTTCCTACCCTATATAATATGTATGTTTATATATATATATATATATATATATATATTACTAAAAAAAAACGGGTTTTTCTATTTTAATTCTCCCAAATTGCCTCCCCCCCACACACACACTCAGTATTTTGGACATCGCAGAAAGAAGAAAAGCCACAACACCCAGAAAAAGGTATGTGTAAATTTCTCTTCCTTATGCTACATTTACCTTTTGGTAAATTTACATCTACAATGCCCTAAGAATCTGTGAGTAAATAGCCAATGACATTTAAACAGGGGCACTCCTAAACAGAAGCAGGCAAAATAGCCGTAATTATAATAATAAAAATTTATTTAAAGAATAAAATCCAGTTTTCTTTTCTTTTTACAAAGCCCTTGAATTATTTCAGTCGTGGTTACATTAATCTCTCTCTCTCTCTCTCTCTCTCTCTCTCTCTCTCTCTCTGTGTGTGTGTGTGTGTGTGTGTGTGTGTGTGTGTAGCAAAGCCAGTCCGTTCAATCGTAATTGTGTCATGGTAGATCTTAAATAGTTTTTTAAAAGGCGTAAGTTAGAAAATGACCTTTCACTGATGCATGTTACCGGAAGCGTTGCAAATATTTTTAATAAGTTATAGATGTTAGGATATATCATTTTGTCACACTTTGAAACTGCATCAACGGCATTTTTGCATGGAGCTATTGCAAACAGTTTTTTCAAATTTCTTATACCACAACTTGAATTCGGCATTCAAAATTGCTGGATTTGTATAAGGCAAATTACCGGCATAAAATTCACACAATTGACGAAAATCTTCCATTGCACTTGCTGTTGGAGCATCTTTTCAATTTGGTAGAAGAGAAAAATATATATTTCAAAATGTTGCGGTGTCGAGTGAAGCGTTCATGAAGTTAAGTCAATATTTGTTCAATAAATGGAATGAAATAGTTCTCCTGAAATACTCTTCTACAGAATCGGCTGGAACATTTGACCTTAATGTTTGTTTTGATGAAGTCCTTGGCTTTTTAATGTCAATATTAAAATCATTGGCTTTTATCCATGCTTCATTGTAAATATCTTTAAATGAAGAATCTGGTGTTTCATGAACGGTATTTAATTGAGCCACAACATCATCAACAAAATTTAGGGCAATTAAGAGGTCACTATCAGATTTTTGCATTATTTTAGACAATGGTAAAGTGCACGCAAATATTTTTTGCAAGCTAAATAAAGATATTCTAAATCTTAAAAGATATTAATATTATAAACAACAAGGACATCCTGTCTTTTAGAGGTATTGAAAAAATTGTGTACCTTTTCGATTATGCCAGTGCAATTTCTTATTTGTCACAGATATAGCATTTCCAAGTGCCAAATTCAAACTATGTGATGCACATGAACATATAAAGCTTGTCGATATTATTACATAATAACATCTCCAGGTAGTCCAAAGACATCGAGGAAGGCCACCTACTCTACAACTCTCAGTCTTCACCAACTACAATCATCATCATCTACACCAACGCTTTCTACTGCCAACCACTGCCACTAGTATTTTCACAGACAATCGCAAACATCTATGCCCACAGCGGGATTCGAACTCGCAGCCTTTTGGCTGGAGAGTTGGCCAACCAGGCCAGATATATAGATAAAAAATTAAATTCTATGGATAAAAATTAAAACAAAGTTTTAATTTTTATTAAACAAATAAATAAAATGATATAATTATGTTACTATTTACTTTTAATGAGATGAATGAGCTTCTTGACCTTGCAGAGTTGCTGGATTATCTGGCTCAATATTGGTCAACTTCAGTCGAAGATCGACACACACACTAAGACGAATTCTGTATTTTGTTTTTATTTGAAGGAGCGATGAAAATCGTTTCTCACAAAGATAGGTTGTAGAAAACTGCATGATGATTTTCAACTTCAAATAATTCGGGAAATTCACTTCTTGCTGAAGGCGAGATTCGGAATCGAGCCAAACCACGATCACGGAATTGCATTTTAAACTCGCTGTCACTTGAAAGCTGAATTAGCTGCTCTTTTTTTCGATAACAAAAGGTTGTTCTCGTGACTGCAAGCCTGAAATGGATCGTGAAATCACAGAAATTTCTTATAAAAAGTTATTCGGAAAATGTTTCCAAATTCTGTTTCCGAGTTTTGAGGTGAACACAAACCCTTTCCCGGTGGTTAAATTCTAAACTAATAAGTTTCAGAGCCCTATACAAAATAACCAATTGTATTTACCTTTTGAATACTATTCGGAGAAGCTCCAAACCTCCCCGTCCCTTTCATCATGCGTTCGTAATCAGGCTACTGTTGATATTGACTTTATATACACATTCAAACCTGTAAACAATCGTTGAATAATAACACAATGTAGGCATAATTACCATAAAGGGAGAAAAGTCACAAAACAGAAAAATGTTCCTACAAAATAACCAGCTGTATTTACCTTTAAATGCAATCCACTGGTCAAGTGTCCAGAAAATCGGCAAATCTTTCCTTTCGTTCAGCGTATTAATATTATCGCATTGCAACTGATGGGAATTCTGTGGATTCGTTACAGATCTTTCTCTTCAGAAACTACACACAAACTGCCATTGTAAGCTTGTTTTGTATTATCACTGTCATCTGAGATATTTTTCCGTTTAAAGAAGGTACCAATGTACTTATCCATAATTGAAATACTGTACTTACTTGCATATAACTCTCGCCCCTGATTTTACTTTTCGAAAAAAAAGAAATTAAAAAGTTTCGCATATACCTCACAAATGAAAAAAGCTGAAACACGTTCAGAGCAGGAAAGTGTTAAAATTCGTAAACCTGTTAAAACTTATATATTGTGAATGTTGTTATGGCAGTTTCACATATTATTGGAATTCGGTTGAAGAGAGGTTAGCATTTCAACTCAATTGTCAGCTTGCTTTTCGCGCGATTTCCGAAAAATATATAAAAGTATTACTTAGTACTTCTGAAGATATATTGAGCCTTGGCTGAATGAGGAAAACCTTCAACAATAGAAATCAATAAACAAGCAATTAGTTGAAATGTGATCATGTGGACAACACATGTTCACTTCAAATCTGACAAAACAGCAAGGGAAGGTGGAAGCAATAAAACCACATTGTTTTCCACTTCACCCCTCTTTTATTCGTCATTCTGCCGCTACAAACGGAGGGGTCAGGCCCTTGCACCCCTCCCTGGATGCGCCACTGTGTCAGGAATTTGATTGATTACGTCCCATATATCAATGATCATTGTTAAGTGTCTTGTTTTTGCTGAACCAATTTGCTATTTGCTTCAGTAATGGATTATAGGTCACTTTGCTATCTGTATCATTTGTTAGGAAACCACTTTCTTGAAGTATTAGAAAAATTTGCTGAATAAATGAGTTTTCCTCTGTCAGTATGTAAGATTATCATATTGTAGGTAGAAGAATAATGTCTGCTCTAGTTGCATCTAAATCCTCAATGATTGTCAGATACCATGATCCACAATATTATTACAGTTTAGTACCCATTAGCTGCATTCTTCCACATTCTGATACTTATCAAGTTAATTTGATAAATTATGTTTTTTGCATCTAAAATACCTCCTACATCAATACTGTGTCAAGGATGCAAAAGCATTTTTCTAGTAATATTTTCAATAGATGCTCATTTTGCTGCTCACAAAAGTACGAGGATATTTTCTTCAAGTTTTGCAAATTAAATAATCCAGCAAATATGCATGCACTTGACAAGCATGATCTTGACCTTTAATTTGCATTATGGTTGACTCACTACAACAACAACAAAGTACAATGCTATGTTAAAAAAAAAAAAAAAGTTTATACATTTGACTCTTGCTATAGCAAATGTGTAGGGAAATTCAGGAATAGTTTATTCAAGTGGATAATTTGCTATATTGAATTTCTTCGAGACTTTCTTCAAGACTTTTCGTTTGTTTGCTACAGTGACTCGACTAATTCTAAATGTGCAACAAACCTATTTCTCCTAAGAAGTATTCATCTAAAAATATTATTTTATGTGAATTTTATTATATATTAATTGAAAATGATCTGGAAAATGTCCTCCATTGATTTTTATTTCTTCTTCTCTAATTGTAATGTCTAATTTGCATTTCTATTTATAGGGGTTTTATTCATCTTGGAGCAGGCCTAAGTGTAGGACTCAGTGGACTTGCAGCAGGATTTGCAATTGGAGTTGTTGGAGATGCTGGTGTGCGTGGAATAGCACAACAACCGAGACTTTTTGTAGGAATGATCTTAATTCTTATCTTTGCAGAAGTATTAGGGCTTTATGGACTTATTGTTTCTCTAATTCTTATTACAAAAGTAACTGGAAGTTGAAAATTTTTATTATTTGTCAGCAAGAGTGTTCTTTCCCACAAAGCGAAGCAAGTTTTTAACTGTTTCAGTTGTTTAATTTTTGGCATAGCTGATTTGCTTGATAAAATGGATATTGAATTAAATTTTGAAAATGAATATCATTTTATTTTGGTTAATATCCATATTTAATTTAATGTTTTCCTATTTCTCTTGTCACACATTGGGATATTCTGTCTACCTCAGATTATACATTAATTTAAGATGGTCAATGTTAATTTTTCATTGCTGTCTTGAAAAGATTTATTTTCTATTCAAAGTGCAAAACATCTTTTGGAAATAATATTATTAGCATTTTAAGTATAAAATGCCTTTATCCAATATTACTGTTTAAAAGAAATGTTAACTATATAGGTTATCCAGTTTTGTATTATTGAATAATCTGTTTAAATATCAAAGAACTGTGTCTTCTGCTATTTACATTCCATAATCAAGTGCCTTAATACTCAAAATCTAAACTATTTTCATTGCTGTTTTTATCTTTGGGGAAGCTTTGTATCAACATTTCGAAGAATGTATATAAACTAGTCTATGTAAATATTCCAATGTTATTTCACTGTTTACTGGCCAGTATTTTATTTTTTAACTACAGGCTATAATTAATTCAGATTTAAGTCTGCAATGTATAGATATCAAATTTGAATTATTTTTTTTTTTATTATGGAACTGTAAATGCTTTGAATATTTAAAAAAAAAAAAAAAGAGCTGTAAAAAATTTATTTACTGATGTGAAATTTTTCAAAAATTTAATTTGTTGTCGTAATGGTACAGTTACAATACACTTTTTTAACTGATGAAATTTATCATTTTCATGAAATTTATATTGTGAAATGTTAAATATGAAATTATACACATAAGATTTGAACTACATTCAGTACCAAAGATTAAAGTGGACCACTCTACTAGTGAACATTCATTAATAAATAACAGTATTTTATATAATTCGTTAATCATTTACAGAGATGTATGTTATTTAGAAAATTAAAATCTCTAGTCAAAAATATTGTTTTACTTCAGTTGAATCTTATCTTTTTTTTTTTTTTTGTTTCATCGATTAATCATTTATCAGTGCCTTCAAAGGGGTGTGCAAGATGCTATGATACACTGCACAATTAAATTTTTGTTATTACTAATCTGTTTTTTAAAATGTTTACATTTTTAATTTCTTTTTTAATTAAAATTAACAGATTTTTATTTTTATTTTTTTTAAATCTTAAAATTTAAGTTTCTAAATTGGTATATGGGATATGTGATTCTGAAGGATATAACCAGTGGTACCACAAGGATCAGTGCTTGGTCCACTGTTATTCAGTCTGTACATTAATGATATTGGGAGGATTTGACAGGTGACATGCATCTATTTGCTGATGATGCAAAGATAGGTAGGGTAATCAGGAATGCTGCTGATTGCAATCATTCTCCAAGTACTGCAGTACAGATTTAGATATCCAGTGCTTTATTATATTGGTGGGATTATGCTAAAAGAAACTGAACAGGCTATGGATCTTGGAGTGTTAGTAGATAAGAAAGTTAAGGTCAGGTCATTTCAATCAAATGGTGAGCTAGATAGGCGCTTACAGAGGTGGAGGGTTCCTTCCCCCCCCCTCATCCAACAAAGTTAGGATTTTCGTCTCAAAACAGGTAAACTAGTCCCTTGAATGCATGGACCTATAGACATAAATACTTGCTTTTAGGTGATGTAGCTGTGTGCTGGTTGCATTAGTTCACTGTGGCCTCAAATCAGGGATTCTGCCATCCAAAGAGCTGAATGGGTTGAAGAAAAATGTAATTTTAAAAGGAACATGCTACAAGCTTTTATTTATATCTTGCACATTTCAGAAATTGCAGAATACGATAAACAATGGTGCGATTAAACTGCATTTTAATGTAAAAAAACAATGTACAATGGCTAACCACAATACACTGTCATAATAAAGTAATACAATATGCTCTAGCAACATATTTTACAGCCAGCTTTATTTAAGAACTAAATAAAATTCTTTCAGGTAGTTCTTGGATATCATCTCATACTGGTAATGAAAGGTAACACAAAATTTTCCACATACAATAGTGAATAAAGAAATCAGCATTTTGGTATGAAATGTCTGTAGTGTCGACACACGATCATAACTCATATCACTAATAGTTTTATAATCCACTGTCACTATATCAGGTTCTATGAACTTTTTTTTGTCAGTTGCATTCAAGGAGATATAATCCTAACTAATATTTTGTACATTGTGGGTGGACTAAGGATCAGATAGTCCAGTTCCCCTGCTGTATAGACTAAATCGTCTACTGCTTAAATGAGTCGCCACTACTATAAAATGACGTTGGTCTGCATATTCAGATCGCTCCTGATGTATTAGATTCTGATATATATTAAGTCAGGTGAGTATATATATATATATATATACATCCACACACGTGAGGGTGGACAAAAGATTTTTTTTTAAAAAAAAAGTGCCTTGTCGGGAATACCTTTCATGTACTCTTGAATGTTCAAGTGCCATGCTTTGGGAAACACTGCTCTAAGGAACCAAGATCAACCATTCTGTCTGAATTTTCCACCATTATACACAGACCTTGCTCTTAACATACGAGGATAGTCTGAAAAGTTCTTGACCTCTACCATAGATGGCATCACTATCGGCAAGATTTTTTTTTTCTTAGTTGGTACATCTATCATAAGCATCCATGGGAATTTGCAAGTCATTCTATCAAGTAATTTGTTTTATACAGCTGTCTGAAGCAAAAGTGTTGTCTGTATCCCTTGAAATGAATAAAATTGAGTGTCATGTGGGTATAAAATTCTTTGTAAAATAAGATTTAATGCCAAAAGAAATTCATTCGAAGTTCATAAAAGTTTATGGGCACTCTTCATTTTCGACAATTAAAAAATGGGCTGCTAAACTTGGCCGTACCAGCCTTGAAGATAATCCACTTGAAGGACGTCCAAAAAGTGTAACAACACCAGAAATCATTGATCGAGTGCATAATATGGTATTGGATGACCAGCAAGTCAAAGTGCATAAAATTGTGAGACGATAGGCATTTCAAGAGAATGTGTAGGATATATTTTGCATGAAGAATTGCATATGAAAAAGCTTTGCACAAGATAGGTGCTGCACTTGCTCACAGCAGATCAAAAATGCACTTGCATGAAAATCTGAAGTGCTTGGAGTGTTTTAATAAGAATAAAACTGATTTTATACGTTGATTTATTACTATGGATGAGACTTGGATTCACCATAACACACCAGAATCTAAACAGCAGTCAAAACAGTGGATAGAAACCAGTTGTTCAGTGCCAAAGAAGACAGAGTCAAAATGGAGTTAAGGTTTTTGCCACTCCAAACAAAAATTTTAGTTTCCTTTGATCATCATCAGTAAAGGTCTAGACATCAGTGTTTTGGGATGCTAAAGGCATTTTGTTAATTATCTTGAAAAGGGTAAAACAATAACCAGGGAATATTATTCTGATCTTTTAACTAGACTAGACTTTTAAAAAAAAAAAAAAAAAAAAAAAAGATGCAGTTTATAGAAGGAGAAAACAATCATCTTTCATCAGGACAATACACCTGCCCACAAAGGTGTTTTGGCAATGGGAAAATTAAGTGATCTGCTATGAATTGTTGGAACATCCACCCTATTCCCCAGATTTGGCTCCCTCTGACTTCTATCTTTTCTTAAAACTAAAACACTTCCTTGCTCGTCAGCATTTTTCTTTGAATTAAGAGGGTGATTGCTGCTGTAGAAGGGTATTTTGTCGATCTTACTGAGAACCACTATAGGGACAGGATAATGGCACTGGAATAAATGTATTAGCATTGAGGGAGATTATGTTGAAAAATAATTTTAAAATTATAAATTCGTTTTTTCATTGTTAGGCTGAGAACATTTCAGACCACCTTCATATATATATATGTGTGTGTGTGTGTGTGTGTATATATACACACACACACACACACACACACACACACACGAAGGTGGTCTGAAAATATTTTAAAAAAAAAAATGCCTTGTCAGGAATCTGTAACACCTTTCACTTACTCTTGAGGGTTCAAGTATCACTCTTTGGGAAACACTGCTCTAAGGCAGTGACGCACTCGGGATTTAATCTTGGAGGCGGCCGAGCACTCAAGATTTAATCTGGGGGGGGGGGGGAGTTGAGTAGACGATTTGAGAATACACACTACACATTGCATACGAGCTATGATTGAGCATCTGCAGTGATCGCCGATACATGATACCCGTGATCTCCTCTGGCCCGGCTCGTGCAAACGAAGTAGCACCCGAGCACTACTTCATTCGCTTTGCGTTCACAGCGGCCAGGATTCCCGAGTGCTATATAGGGTTTATGTGATCGCTAATTCATATTAGCGATCACATAAATAGAAGACACGACATAAATTTAAAAAAAAAAAAAACAATTAGGAAAATATTTTTGGAACTTTTTCTAGTGTTTTTTTTTTTTGGGGGGGGGACCCTCCATGGGTGCGCTAATGCTCTAAAGAACCAAGATCAACTATTCTGCCCGAATTTTCCACCACTATACACAGACCTTACTTTTAACATTATATAGTATGTGTATAGTGATGTTCTGGAGTAAATTCGCACCAGCATTCGCGAGTCAGTTATCAAATTTTCAAGAATTTTGTGAGCCGGTTGTTAAACAGACAATAGTTATAAACTGTAAAGCGGCACGCACTCGATCCACAATGGTTGGCGGAATTTGGGCGAAGCTTTTACATTACGACACCAAAAATCCAGTAGGGTGCGCGCTTATTTTGGCATCATTTGCATTTCCCTTCTCTATGCGGCAACCTGTAGCAAAATTTACTGGATGTTAATTTTGCATCACCCCTCCGTTTAATTTTGCTTGGGACGCTTCGTATGGTTATAATTCCATGCTCGACGTCTGTCAAAGATTTCACTTTTCAAAAATTGTCTCGAGCCTAATGATGTCATTATCCTAAGAAGAAAAAGCGGTCGAAATAAAATCAAATGGATGTTTGCTGATAATGTAATGCGATTATACTTTCGGGAACTGTAATTTTCACAAAAGGAGAAACTACTACTTTGTGTGTGTGAGAGAGAGCGTATATTCGCTCGCTAGTTCGAATTGATGAATGTGATGGTACGTTACTGAACTAGAGAGCCTGAAATAGCATATATAGTGTACTGTATATCTTTCTCTTCTGTAGTAGCACACGCTTCAATGCCCCTTTTAAAGTCTGGTAGTCAAAATGGACTCGAGGCTTTTGCCACCACAAACAATTTTATTCTCCTTTGACCGGTTTAAATTTTTCTGACTTCACAGTTTAAAAAAATGAAACATAAAATGCATTCCATGAAATTAAAGAAAATAAACTTTTCCTAATGTAGTCATTTTAATATAATGACCATTACAATACCGATGATTTCAAAAAATGAGAAAAACGTCTTTTGTATATCGAGGGAATGCGGTCCTTGTAAATTGTTATCCGTAGATTACGTTTGCTTTGTTCGTACCTTTAGCGATCCTGACTGTAGTTCTCAATATCAATATTTCTACACGGCTGTTTAACATACCTGATGAAATATAGAAGCTCGTTTTACGACTTACGTTTTACTTATATATATATATAAATATTTTTTTTTAGGGATAATACTTAATGATCTCGAATATATTAATCTAATTGAGTTTATAATCTGCATAGATAATTTCACAAAATGATTTAAATTAATTTTTTAAATTTAATGAAATATTTTATTCTTAAAATTACATACAATGAAGAATTTACTTATATTTCTGATCATTATCCTTTTTTGATAATGTAAATCATTATTTATATTTCTGTGATAATTTCACAGAAATATAAAGTTGCAATGAGTTTGTTTTAAAAATCATCCTGTTTTATTTTTTCCCCCACATTGTGTATGGTTATATTATTATTAGTAGTAATAGTAAACGAGACCTTCAGGAAGTCATCGAGGAAGGCCATACTACTCGCACCAGCTGTCATACCCGTTCTTGTTCATTCACGCTACTTGCACTCGCACTACTCTGAGAGAACAATCTAACCCTAATCACTTTCTTGATCACATTCATTCGCAACTCCCCTGGATGTCCTTTCCCCATCCTATTTATTTTTATTTTTATATATTTAAGCTCAGTTTAAAATGCAGCAAAAATAAATATGCGTTTGATTTCCATAATTGAATAAAATACAAGATTCTTAATTACTTAAGAACAGAGTGGGGTAAAAGTACATCAGTTGCAATGCTCATTGGGAACGGGTGGGGGGGGCTTCCCTTCAATATATTTGATCATTGTTATGTTATAATATAATAATAACAACATCAGGTAACTTTCCACGTCCTCTCTTCTTTTGAAAATCCTAAGTATACTTATTAGGATAAAAGATTTTGAAAACGTCACGAAAAATAGAAGATAGGATTTTATGCTGAGGAGTTGCACAAACTGCTCACGAATGCAGATAACCATGGAATATGTTCTGTTATTTTTGTATTTTGTTAAAGCTTTTGACAGAATACAGCATGGAAGACTTGCATAAAGTGGAGAATATGGGATTGAATTATAAACTGTTAGCATGATAAGAGTTTGGCTAACTGACAGACATATCAAAAAGTCATATATATTGGGGGTTGTGAATCTGTAAGATTCAAGGTAACCAGTGGTGGTACCTTGAGTATTCAAGGTACCACCACTCAAGGATCAATCCTTGTTCCATTGTTATTCAGCCTGTACATTAATGATATTGGGAAGGATTAGACATGTGACATACAACTATTTGCTAATGATGCAAAGATAGATAAGGTAATCAGGAGTGCTGCTGATATGCAGTACTTGCAGAGTGATTTGAATAGACTGGAATAGAATTGCGGAAATGGAAAAATGGCTATAATTTCAATGAATTCAGTCTGTACATTAATGATACTGGGAAGGATTTGACATGTGACATACAACTATTTGCTAATGATGCAAAGATAGATAAGGTAATCAGGAGTGCTGCTGATATGCAGTACTTGCAGAGTGATTTGAATAGACTGGAATAGAATTGTGGAAATGGAAAAATGGCTATAATTTCAATGTTTATATAAATGTAAGGTGTGATTAGATATTCAAGATTAGAAGTTGAAGGGTTATATATCAAAATTTGTAAATACAACTCAGAGAATAATTGCAATGCTGAAAAGAACCTACCTTGACATGTACAGATAAGGAAGTCATTTTGCCTTTTTACAGTCTTGATAAAACTTGGCTTGGACTATTGAGTGCAGGTCTGATCTCCTGGTTTCCATTGTGATTCTGATACAGTGGAGAGAGAGAATGCAAAGGAGATTATCAAAAATGATATCAGTACTGATTATAACGATAGATTGAGAATTTGTAGACTGCAGACACTAGCAAACAGGAAAAGAGGAGTGATATGATTTAGACAAAACTCCTGAAAGGGTTATACAGAATATCAGTAGATGGAATTTTTAATTTTATGAAGGGTGGGAAAAGGATGCACAGTCATCTTTGGAAGTTAAGAATGCTGTCAAGAAGGGGGTGAGGGTTAGATTTTTCCCTCATATAGCTGAGTGATTGAAATGGATTGCCGGTGGATGTTGTATATGCAAGTAGCGTGAATGAATTCAAGAACAGGTATGACAGCTGGTTCGAATAGTATGGCTTCCCTCAATGAGTTCCTGACTCTCTGAAGGTCTAATTTAATAATAATAATAATGTCAACATAACTGTTGTTCTCTTGTAATGTTTTTTCATTTTATTTTATTTCTCTTTCATGTTATGCATCTGATGAAGTATCCTAAGAGGACGAAATTAGTTGTGTGTTTATATATAATAAATACAGTAGACTCGACTATCCGGCCTAACGTGGCGGAAGAGCAGGCCGGATAACACAAAAGCCGGATAGACCGGAGTTCTAGGCCTACCTGCTCCAACTGTACTTTTAACGACTCATACCTCTGAAGCAATAGTTTTTGCCGTTACCCCAGATTCCAGTCGCCTTATAGCGCGTAGTTTCTCCTTCATAGTCACTACAACCTTTTTTCGTTTATCATCCATTTCGTAATCTTTAATAAGAAAAACAACGAAGCATACCAAACAACAATTTACTAACGTAACCAAGAACAGTGGCAAACGTATTCTACACTTGTGGACATTCGATACATAACTGACGAAGCGGGGAAATCCGCACTTTGAATGTCTCAACTTGTGTTATGCACACGACACGTAGGAGGATTGTAGTAGACGCCCGCTTGCAACGCTTTGGCAAAGTAAATTACAGTACGTATTCCTTATTTTATCACGGAGAATTACTGTATTATTATAATTCTCCTTGATAAAATCCGGGCTTCGGATAGTCGAGAGTCTACTGTAATTTTGTTTGTCATTCGAGCCTTTTAAAAAAAATCTAAGTTTTTTTCTACAATGTTATCAAACCTATTCATGTTTGTGAAATAAGATGATAAAAAAAAACATATTTGCAGCTTAATGAAAAATCACTCACGTATGTTATCAAAAATACAGACTGACAAAGCGAAAGAAAAAGATATGGTCTGAAAAACCGATAAGCTTATCTATTGCAATTATCAGGAGACCTTTGTTACAGACTATATCTTAAAAGTGAAACAATACAAGTGATATTGATTACTAGCTCTGGCAAAACAAAAAAAAAAAAAAAGAAAGAAAAGAAAAGAAAAGAAAAAAGGCGTGTATTATTAATAGCGAGTCAGACCTTTCTGTAACGAAATAAATCACTCTCATGTTCAAAACTGAATGATACCACACTGTAATGCTGTAACTTATCTCTATATGTTTTATTCAATAACCATAAAAAAGTATTAAATTTTGTGTTGAGGATTGCAAATGGTAACAACCATGACTACAATAATAAATTCTATGTTCCTTTTTATTTTCCCAAAGCGAATAGGCGCTACTTATTCCTATATTATTATTTTTATTTATTTTTTTTTTTGAATTGTCAGCTAGTATCCCACAGAAGAAATATGGAATACATGACAGAAGAAAGCTGAAATAATTCAGAGACACAGAATGAATGAAAAGGGAATTTCCAAAACAGTAACAGACGCTAGAGTGCACAGCTGACGGAGTAGCAAGAAGTCTTCCATGAAGTAGACGAATGAATAATGAGAGATAAAACTTCAAGAAATTCTTAGCTTAGGGCCACCTAGCGACAAACCTCTGCAAAGAATTTGATCGAGGTCTAATGAAATGTGGTAGCCAGATGATCTACTTTTGTTATTGCCTGAAAATCAGTGACGGAAATGGCACACACTGTTGCAGCAGTATTCCAAATTTAATCTCTCTAGTAATATTGTTTGAATATCATGTGTTTAATTGTAGGTTATTCTGAATTTAGAGTTAAACCCCAGTTTCTTATGGCAAAAAAAAAAAAGTTCTAGTTACCTGCTCCTATAATCTATTCGAACAAGCTGAAGAAATGCTGCATAGAAAAAAAGTTCCTCTAGTAGGTTACTAGAATAGAACTTGTAAGCATTTTTTGGGGTTAATATATCGTCATGTTTGCTGCTCTTGTGATAATGACATTAACAACAGTTTCTTATACACATCCATGGAAACCAATGTATAAGAAACTGTCGTTAAGATAGGCAATGCTTGGTAATTAGAACGCTAATAATTGTTTGTAATAGATATTTTTAAGGAGAGATAACTGCAGGAACCCAGAGTGAAGATATTTTACAAAGATTATACTGTTGAATTATACATATTTCAGTTTGTGTAGCACAAACGATGTTTAGCACAGAAGAATACACAATGGAAAATGTGAATACAAGAAATTAAAATAAGCAATACGTTGTAAGCAACAGTTATCTTATGTGCAGGCATGAGGGTACCAGGTTTGCACTATTAGGATTCCTTTTATTCAAAAATTGCACTATTAGGATTCTTTTTATTCTAAAAAGAAAATTTTAAAAATCCGCTAATTCCTTTTTTATTCCCCTATAGGGAGCGTGCGAGGCCGTTTCAATTCTGTTTTATTTATTTTAATTTATTTTTTTAAAGACTGACGGAGAAGTTCAACCTTCACTGTAGCCAATCAGAGCTAGTTGGCCCAATAGTGTAGATTATACAGTCGATTTTCTTGAGTTTAATGGACAAAAAAACTGCATTTCCGGTGAAAAAAAAAAAAAAAAAACGATTGGCCATGCCAGAGATCACCTAGCTGTGGAACCAGTTGAAGAAAGGCTTAGAAAAAAATCTCACTACTTTTTAAGTTTTTTCAATTTTTATATATTTCCCCCTCCCACTTGGCCGTGTGGATCATTTCCAGAGTATGACCAGTTGACTTGATGGGTCATGTCTGAAATGCTGGATTTCATTAAACATAATTTATCATAATCGCACCAGTTATCTTCCATTAACTCAGCTTGATCTGGTATGGATGCATACATATTAATTATTACTAGTATTGATATTTGTTGGAATAAACAAACGGCTATAGATAAATATTAAATTTATTTATTTAAAAAATTATCTCAATATTTTGCCTTGGTCGTCAAGGCATCTTCATGTACACACACACACACAAAAAAAAAAAAAAAAAAAAAAACACTGAGTACTTGCATGCTGGCAAGAAAGCAAGCACAGACAGTCTGAATCACAGAATCCTATAATTTTAACTATCGCCATCTATGTATGTGTGCGATGATGAAAACTTGGTGATGGTCTCACGATGATGCTCTCCCATATTTTTGGTAAAGTGAGGCAGCTAAATTTGATAAGATTTGGCTAATGTTGGGCAGATTCTAGGAAGACTCACTTTGATTTATATCTGCTCCAGTATAAGAGGGAAGTTATTTCCACCGAATGCGGGGATCCATATTCATGACATAGTCTGCTATTTTAGAATGGCTATAGTTCAAGTAATGGGCATAGTTCATGTGTTCTTACAGGTAATTACAGGTAGATATTCGCTGATCTTTCTGTTTGTCCATAGTGAGATAGTTTGCAGGAACAATAAATGCGATACACCGCAGAATGGCCTAGATAATGGGAAGGATTTTTTGATGAGTATATAAGAGGTAGCAATTTTTAGCATTGCTTGAAATTCTGGATTTTAGTGAGAGAGGGATAAGGATAAGTGAGAGTTATTTGAGAACATTTTATTAATATAAGAATAAGAAATATATATTGCAGATGCCAAAATTTCAGGTAAGTAGGTAAGGTAAGGTAAAGGTAAAGATTAAGACAGGTGATCACAAAGTATAGTGATTCTGAATATTGTACAGCAAACTGCAGACTAGTCTTAATCATCATGAACAGTCCGTACGATGAAGTAGATTTTAAGCAGCTGCTTGCAATTTTCCGACATGTAGGAAACCTGCTACATGCAAAATGGCCGGGTAAAGTAGAGATCCATCAAAAAACGGAAGTCGAATTTGAGGACTATCAACCTTCAGAACCTCTCCCCAGCACTTCTCAAGATGACACAAGAGACAACAACCCAGCCACAGATACTCAGACCCCAAAGAACCAGACGACTACCAAACGGTGAGCAGAAAAAAGCGACGAAAAGAGACACCACCCGAAGCACCGGAACACCAGCCAATGGACACAGCAGCACAAATCAAAGAACGAGTCCCGCCGGTAATCTTAAGAGACAAAAAACAATGGTCGAGAATTTCAGAGGCCATGAGAAACTCCGAGATTAAATTCAAAACAGCCAAAAACTCCGACGAAGGAGTCCGTATCCAGCCCGAAGGGACATTAGACTACCGTCGGCTAACAAAGTTAATGGACGAGCTAAAGACCCCATACCACACTTTCGAACTGAAAAGCGATAAAAACCTAAAAGTTGTCATCAGAGGACTGGTAGAAGAAATCACGTCCGAAGAAATAGCCATGGACCTTAGATCTCAAGGACTGGAGCCCATAAAAATATCAAGAATGTACCGGGCAGACAAACGTCCCGTGCCGCTAGTTCTCCTGGAAATTAGTAAGGAACAAAGAAAGATTTACGATCTCAAAACAGTTTGCAATCTCAGGATTAAAACAGAACCACTCAAAAAGAAAGCAACAGCAGGACAATGCCATCGCTGCCAGAGATATGGGCGCGCACAGAAACTGTGTAGGGCGGAGTACAAATGTGTGAAATGCGGGGACAGTCACCCTACTCACACATGCTCCAAACCACACACAACTCCAGCCACATGTGCAAACTGCGGCGGCCCACACCCAGCCAACTATAGAGGTTGCACTCTCCACCCAGATAACCTGGCAAGAAACAGAAAAGCAGGCCCTCCACCAGCTCAAAAACGTGCAACACTCCTTGAAGAAGGAATCTATCAGCGATTCCTTCTTCAAGGGGTAACATCACACATCTCATATGCTGCAGCAGTCACCTCAAAGGCTAAATCAGCAGAACCTATGCCCAACAGTCAGAACACAGCTACTATCCTAGCTGCCACCCTAGGGGAGATGCTAACGGCTTTCAGCAACACCAATCCCAATCAGAGTGATACAAACAAGTTCTTAAAAAACATTCAAGTCATCTTCACAATGATAAGCAATGAATAATACACCTGGTTCGAACAACTTCATACAGATCACATTTTGGAATGCCAACGGCCTAAACAACAAACTTCTGGAACTACAAGAATTTACAGCAAGACATAGAATATACATCCTCTTAATCAACGAGACGCACCTTCGGCCCTGCGACAACCTCAAACTAAGGAACCACGCACTAATTAGGAATGACAGACTCAATGCGAGAGGAGGTGAAACGGCTATCTTTGTCAAAAAGACATAAGATACAACGAGACCAAGAAGACAGCGTCTACAAACCTGGAAGAAACTGGAATTGAGATACACACTAACAATGCAGGTAACCTAAAGCTATATTCAGTCTACAACCCTCCAGGTAAACCACTATTAGCCTCGGATCTCTCCCAGCTCCTCGACACAAACGAAGCAACAATTGTGGCAGGAGACCTAAACGCAAAACATCCTGCATGGAACAGTAGGAACTCCAACAACAACGGGAAGAGCCTACACACGTTCGCTATGAAAAGAAACATCATCATAGCAGGTCCCGCCGAACCAACACACTACTGACCGCTGGGAAGACCTGATGTACTGGATATAGTCATTTTTAAGAACACCTCGCACCAATTCCAGTTACAGGTAGTCAATGACTCCGACCACAATCCGGTACTACTAAGCCTAGGCGGGGAAACAGAAATCATCCCCAGGCAGTCCACCACAAATTTCAAAAAGCTGAACGCTACTCTCCACAACCTCACAGGACCCGTTCCAAACATCTCCTCACCTAAAGAAATAGATACAGCGATCAGAAAACTGGAAAGAACAATCCAAGCTGGCCTAGCAGCAGCTTCCACCGTTACCACTCCAGCTCAAGCCAACCTGCTCCCGGATGAGATTCTAAAGCTCATCCGCAGCAAAAACAGGATCAGAAGCCGATACCATACAACACTATCCCCCCAGGATAGACAAGAGCTAAACAGGGCAACAAACTTAGTCCGATATGCGTTCAAAGATCACAAGAACCAGCTGTGGGAGAAGAAGCTAAGCTCCTTAAACACCAAAGACAACTCATTGTGGAAAATGACTAAAGTCCTTCGCAGCGACCGCCCCAACATTCAGCCAATCCAGGGAGAAAGGGACAAGGCCTACCGAGATGACGAGAAAGCAGAAGCCTTCGCGGACGCCCTGGAACTGCAATTCAGCCCAAATGATGCGCATGCGGACTTGCAATTCATTGAAAAAATACACAGGCATGTCCGCTGTGCATTCCATCAAACCAGCAGCCAAGAAAACACAAGCTACGCTACACCAAAGGAAGTACACAAAATCATCAAGATCCTCAACAACAGAAAGGTCCCAGGTCCTGACGAAATTTCAAACCAAACCATAAAAGCACTCCCCCATAAAACAGTTATGCATCTAGTGGCGATCATCAACGCGATGCTAAGACTCAACTACTTCCCCACTCGCTGGAAACGGGCAGATGTAATCCTCATCCACGAACCCGGAAAAGCACCTCAATTCCCCCAGAACTATAGACCTATCAGTCTCCTATCAAATCTGGGAAAAATCGCGGAAAAGATAATTCTGAACCGCCTACAAAACGAAACGGACAAGATCGACCTAATCCCAAAAGAACAATTCGGATTTCGCAGAGGCCACTGCACAACCCAACAGGTCCACAGACTTATAGAATACATAACTATTGGATTTAACTGGAGACAGCATACAGGTGCAATCTTCCTAGATGTGGCGAAGGCCTTCGATAACGTGTGGCACAAAGGCCTCATCCACAAACTAATAGCTGCAAAATACCACTAAACCTCGCCAAAATCATAGAATCCTATCTGAAAGACCGAAAATTTCAAGTTAAACTACGTGGCCTCAGATCCTCCATGAGAAGCATCACAGTAGGTGTCCCGCAAGGCTCCCTCCTATCGCCGCTACTCTTCAACATTTTCATCTCAGACATACCAAACATAGCATCAACCACCATGGCTTTCTATGCAGATGACATGGCAATACTGACCAGATCACTCAGGCCACACAACGACTACAAGACGCAGCAACAAATCTTGAAGAATGGTTTCAGATATGGAGGATAGATGTCAACGCCGACAAGAGTACAGCCATACTATTTACAAGAAGGAAAGCAACCCACCACGGAGCAATCACGATGTTCAACACTGATATCCCATGGCAAAAAGAAGTAAAATACCTGGGAATCAAACTGGATAACCGACTCAGCTTCAACCCCCACATCTCACATGCCTGCAACAAAGCCAACTCGGCAATAGCTCAACTCTACCCGCTACTCAACCGAAGAAGCAAAGTCAGTACAGAAAACAAACTAACAATATACAAAACAATCATCAGACCCATAGTAACGTACGAATCGCCGGCATGGAGCCACACCTCCCCCAGCAACATCAAAAGACTACAGGTACTACAAAATAAATGCCTCCGAATGATCTTCGACGCCCCGTGGTTTGTTAGGAATGCACTCCTCCACCAAGACGGAAACATGCCAAACATGCCTTCGTATCTCAACTAGACTGCTGCCAAGCACTTTGCCCAGGCCTCACTCCATCCCAACCAACTCATGCGTGATGCATTAAATTATGATGAAAACGACAGATGGAGACACAAACGCCCGAAGGCAGCTCTGATCATCGCTACACAGCCCTAATTCGGGAGAGCCATGCGCTCAAAATTTTCTCATTATCAATAATCACAATCTAGCGATGAAGGGATAAAAATCCAAGGGATTGACGTCCATCTCACCATTTAAGTTAACAGTTAACAGCATTGCTTGAAGGCGGTCTGTATGTTATACAGTATCTTTTTAGAAGTGAGTTTTTTTCTCAAGTACCTCGGATATAGAGAATGATCATACATGTTTTGTATTCTGAATCTTTTTTTTTTTTTGGAGGGGGAGGGGATTGGGTTTGGGAACAAAGAAATTTGTTGATTTGTGAAGGGGAAAGCCATTGGCTAAAAAGTGTCCAGGATGTGATTAATTTGTGTGGGGGAGGCTACACTAGTCTCGGGCTAGAACAAATGGTTCTAGCCCGATTTACTGAGATTCTGATGACAACATATTACTGGGAAGGGTGGTGATGTGCATGTGCTTAGTGTAATTCTTTATAGTCCTGAAGATAACTTGGTGACTAAGAAGAAATATTATTATTATTATTATTATTATTATTATTCCTGATACCTCCAAGGAGTCCGAAGACTCATCGTGGGAGGACATCTACAACTGTCTCTGCACCTAACCTCTACTACGAATCATCTCTATTAACGCCATCTGCCGCCCACCTCCAACACCACCACAACTAGTAATTTTTGTCTGTAAATTGCGTGTGTTCTAAAGGGCCGATTTGTATGTATGCGGGATGAAAAACCCGAGTTTCCGGGAGAAAAAACCCTGCTACCTCCGTATGAGATCGGCTAACTCACCTTCGATTGAAATCGACCAGATAAAGATTCCTCCCGTCGCGACGAGAATCGAACTTAGGCCTATTCCAATCGAAGGGCGCAATGTACCGTCGTTCTTCCAATTGCGCTACGGAGGCGCTTAACGTTGACGTAATATTGACGTAATAATTTCAAATCACAAATACTGATCTCATAGCTGTGGATGATTTTCAGGGCATTAACGAGGATATCATGAATCCATCCATATTGCATAGCCAAATATAAAAAGAAACTTAAATGTTTCGAAGAAATTGGCTATGTGTATGAATCCACATTAACCTCCATTGTATTATTTATTTATGCTAAATGGAAGCATTTCGATACATAGCATACATTTTAGTATTTGATTATGCACTTACCGAGAGTTCCCTTTTGATGAATTTATATTTCTGAAATGGATGGTATTGAAACGGAGAATTTTTGCTATCTTATTGGTTTCTGCTCTTAGTCTCTGGTGAGAATAAATAGCTCGAGACAGCTGTCAAATTACTGAAAGCAAATGTAAGCACTAATACAAGGCGAACATGTGGGCATGGTATATTTTAAGTAGTACACAAACCAAGACAACTCCGATGCCGAAAGCTGTATTCTCATAAGTTCTCTGGTAAAATTCGAAGCTTTTATGTTTCTATATTTGGCTACAAAATATGGATGCGTCCATAATACACTCCGTTTTAATATATTGTTTATACCGAATTGATGCATTTTGGCTCTATACTTTGGTAAAATTAATTAGCTTAGTTTGGATCTGTTGATTCTTGATCAAGCAGTTGGAAATCATTTTATTATATTTCCAGAAAAACCCTATCAGGGTGTTGCATCCTTGCATTGTCTCACTATCGCCCTGCTCAGAAAAGTCGAACTTTTAAGACATCGTGCCTATGCCTATGTTTTGTGGATGACTTATTACACGAAGAGTGATAGTTGATTAAATCAATATTCTTAGTTGATGTTTCAGTGAGATTTTTATGAACAAAATGTTCTGCTTTTCTTCTTCTTCTGCTATTGCTGTTCAAGAAGATATTACTCGTATTCCACTTATATGTAAAAGGAATATCAGATGCAGAAGGTATTGCTGAAATTCTTAAGCCACCCAATACAGCAATATATTATTTCGTCCTGTTTGGAAAATCTCTACTTTTTGTTCTTTATCTAAGAACTGCTACCTCCACTAAACTTTTCAGTTGTCTAACACATCTCACCTTGTTATTTTGACATATCTTTGACAATATGGAAGATCTTCCTATACTCTTCACGAGGAATATAAACATACTTCAAGTCTTATTCAACCTGAAAAATCTGGTTTTGTAGAACATGCTATCGCTACTAAGCCTATCTATGGTATGAGAAAACACAAAAATTCATCATAATAGTAGATTCCTTATGCAATGTCTTTATAGAGAAAGACATGAAGCATTATTACATCGTTCTAACTTAAACAGATCTAATGGCTTATATTTATCTTGATTATGGGACATATTACCTCTTCAGTCTGCACATTTTTCCTATCTTATTTAATCTTAGAATTTAGAATCTAAGATTTTTTTAAGTTGTAGTAATTTTTTAATCTCGGAATTTCTTGCAATCTTTCTATTACCGTAATTAGTTTTTTTATGTTGTCTTTGATACATTTTTATTTGTCTACTGTCTGCTTAGCAATTTTTTGTCTACTGCCTGTGATGTCATTAAATTAAGTACTTAATTTTAAAGGTATATAGATAATTTAACGCAAGCCTTCTGTTTTTTTTATTTTTTATTTTTATGTTTCATTTCTTTGAGTAGGACTATATCCTTGATGCTGCAGCAAGGTAAAATTAATTGCACTGACCAGCAGTTTCATATGCATAGCAGTTTGGCATTCGAGGTGCTACAATGAAGTACCTCGAATAGGTGCTACACACACACACACACACACACACACACACACACACACACACACACACACACACACACACACACACACACACACACACACACACACACACACACACACACACACACACACACACACACACACACACACACACACACACACACACACACACACACACACACACACACACACACACACACAGAGGAGCCTGTGTTTTTCTTTGTTGCAGCTTGACTACCAGAAGTCAGAATGCTATAGGTTGATTTCAGTCACTGACTAAAGGAATTTTTCTTGGCTTTTTTCACCCGATTTAGGGGTTAATTTATCTCTGCTCCAGCCAAAGTAGTTTTGCTTTAACCCCACAACTCAGAAAATTCCACCTTACATGATTTCAGACAATATATAACAGAAATATGAGTTAGGATTACAAGGTGGCAGAGAAGGTGCTTTGACCCATCGAAGCTTATTGATGGGTAAGCAAGCAATGAGCTTAGCTGAATTTATCAGATAAGGGTGAAGTCCAGCTGCCTGCTAATTTCCCGAGGCAGTTATTGTTAAAGAGGATCTATAACGATAGACCTATAACGCCTTTTCTTCCCTTTGGGGAAGAATTAGCCATTGAAGATATCAAAGGAAATTACAGAGCTCATTCTTCCTGCTTTCGTAGGCAGTGAAGGTAAGCATACGATAGAGTGCGAAGACAAGAAGTCTGGAGGCGTCTGAGGGAGAAGGTGCTGGAGAAAGATGTAGGGTTGGTTGGTTGGTGCAGGAGATGTACAGAAAAGAGATGATCGGGTATGCCTGGAAGAGATAGAACGCTTTCAAGTGACAGTTGGCTTCATCAACGGTCAGCATTAAGTCCGTTCCTGTTTAATATTGTGATAGTGGTGATGACTGAAGAGGTGAGAGAAGACTTGCCTTGGACATTAGATGACATCATGCTGTGCGTAGAATCTAGAGAAGAAGTGGCAGGTAAACTGGAAAGATGGAGGAAAGTACTGGAAGAGAGAGAGGTATGGCTGAATAGCAGTAAGAGTATATGTGTTGCAATGTGGATGGTAGCCAAGAAAGAAATACGAGCTGGAAAGAAATGTCATCAAGAAGGTTAAGGTCTTTAGCTACTTAGGTTCAACAGCGAAAGAGGATGGAGAGGCTGAGAAGGAAGTGGGATGCAGGATACAACCTGGATGGAGGAACTGGAGAGAGAGAGAGAGAGAGATGGCTGAAGTACTATCTCTCCAGTTCCGTATGTGATAAGAGGGTGCAGGTCAATCTAAAGGAAAAAATCTACAGGACAGTAGTGAGCCCGGCTATGAAGTAAACTATGAAGACTGCAGTCCCGAGGAAAAGCGACATCAGCAGGATGGGAGTAGCAGGCATGAGAATGCTTATGTGTATGTGTGGTATGACCAGAAAGGATCGTCTGAGAAATGACTATGTAAGGGGAACGGTGAAAGTTACGAACTTTGGAGTGAAGATACAGGAGGCAAGGTTGACATGGTTTGGTCATGTGACAAGGATGGAGGACGAGTATGTGGGAAGAAAGGTAATGCAGATGGATGTGCAGGGGAGGAGGGAGCACGGATGGCCAAAGAAGAGATGGAGGGAGCTGGTGGAGGAGGACCCGAGGATGAACTTAGATGTAGTTACAGCCCAAGACAGGAGGGTGTGGAGGACACTCATTAAGAACAGCGACCCTACTTAAGTAGAATAAGCTGAAGAAGAAAGAATTCTACTTGCCTTCATAATAGCTCAAAAGAATTCTAGGGTGAGAGAATAGTTTGGGAGATTCATGGAAGAGACTAATGCCTGAAGATATGAACAAAATTAACATAGGTTAATTTGGATCATAACCTCAGGTTTATTATTAATAGACTAAGAAGTACTATTAGTGCAATAATAAAATATATTCGGAAGATGCTGTGAAGGATTATTGATAGGGGAGTGATTAATATCAGGCCAAATGACGTTTTTTTCTCCTTGCAACACGCTTAGAGCAGATCCTAGGAAAATTTAGTGTTCTTTTTTTGCTGGAGGCATACTAGGCAGTTGTAATTGAGATCAGGAAGGTCTGACAGGGGATATGCAATTGTTTGCTAATGATGCGAAGATGCGCAGGATAATCAGGGATGCTATGAAATCCAGCACTTACAGAATGATCTGAATAGGCTGGAAATTAGGGGAAAAGGAAATGTCTATCAGTTTAATGATAGTAAGTGTAAATTTATGCAATTTGCATTATGAGACTTACAGTGGCATATTACATTAGCGGGGTGAGGCTAAGGATCTTAGCGTAATGGCGAATAGGAATTTGACGTTTAAAGGTTACATAGCAAAAATTGCAAATACAACTCAGAGGATAATTGTGATGTTGTAGCGAACCTTGACATTTAAGGGAAATGAAATCGTTTTGCCCCTTTATAAGGCTTTGATAAAACTGTATCTAGACTGCCATACAGATTTAGTCTCCTGTATTCCACGACTACAGTCGTGGAATACAGGAGACAGACATTATATCTAGATTATGGGATTTAAATTATGTGGATTATTAACAGAAGATTCTGGTTAACAGGAGAAAGAACGATCATATGATAGGGGTCTATAGACGTCTGAACGGGTGTTAAAGGATATCGTTTGATGAAAATTTTCGTTATAAGGAAGTTCGAGAGAGAAAACGAATGCATCCATGGAAGTTAAGTTTGTTAGTTGTCAAGATAGGAGTAAGAGATAGCTTTTTTCTCTCACAGACAGTGAATGAGTGAATACTTTGTCTTTGGAGGTAGTGAGTGCATCTTGTGTGAATGAATTTAAGGGAAGGTATGACAGCTGGTTTGGGTGATTTATAGCCTCCCTCAACGAGTCCTTGACTCCCTGGAGGCCTCAGGTAATAATAATAATAATAAATTAAACTGTAATTCGTCAGTAACCTATCTTTCTACTTCATTATTATTATTATTATTATTATTATTATTAGATAGTATCTCCATGGAATCTCTGGACTTCTAAGGATTATCTACGGATAATCCTTAGAAGCTACTATTTATATGTGACATTGTCCCATTATTTCTAATATTATTATTCATATAAAGAGCCAAAAGGCAAATCGCGTTCGGCGATGTAAAATTATTTAAGTCAAGTGGTTTCTGTTATTATTATTATTATTATTTGACACCTCCAGGGAGTCCAAAGACTCATCGAGGGAGAGTGTGCCAAATCTCGTTTGTAAAATTTCAAAATTGCATGACACACAATCCTTTACCTGCGGAATGTCACAGCACAACTAACTGGAAATACGGATAATCCTTAGTTTTTGAATTAATCCATTTTTAGAAGGGACTCAACGGTCTGTTTTTTAACATTGAAGTCTATGGGAGACCGCTGTGCACGTCATGATGCGTTAGCAGGCGCCTAGTCCTCATCCGCAAGCGGAAGTGAGGCGGGGGGTGAACGGATGTTACATCAGGCAGACGTCACACTGACGCACCGATATGTAGAGAAGACTAGCATTGCGCTACTGGAATAATGGCGCCCAGCGATTTTGAAATAGATATTCCTTTACCAGAGAAACTGAAAGTACGTAGGATATAAAGAAAACAGCTATAACACAAATCAGAAGCATTTTTGCTGGATGTCACCACATATAAAACCTATTAGTGAAGAACTTAAGAACTAACCTAACCTAACCATGCAATGTGTCTTGCAATTTTCCAAAGGAGTTAAACACCATCCAAAGCAAGATAGGGAACCTCGGTAAACAAGCCGCGTGTGGTCAGCCGCATATTCGCGCAAGCGACCGTATCGTAACCAGAGACATACGAAGACCACGGCCGCTATCCTAACTCAAAGGCTGAGAGAGAGAGAGAGAGCCAAGCGTCACAGTGACGTCAACCTGATTTTACTTCCGTTTCATCTCCCCCTTCTGGTGACGTCTCTTCCAGTTGCGAACGAAGACAAGGTACCCGCTCACGTATTAGTGCGTCCGCTGCGGTCTCCCATAGGCTACCATGTTAAAGAATCGGCCGTTTGAAAGGAAGGAGTCCGATTTTCGTAATGGATTAATTCCCAAACCTGAAACGAGCCGGAATTTTAGTAAGTTGCGTTATTCCCACTAAAAGGTAAGAAATTACCTGACATGCTAATTTAAGAATTTCGTGTCGAGACATTCGTTTGCAAGTTTTGTCATAGTTTCTACATTCCGCTTTGAAATAATGTTGGATCAAATACCCACTTGACTTATATAATTATTATTAATTATTTCTACGAGAGTCCATTATTTCCTTTTGCCAATTATAAAAATAACATTCCGCTTTGAAATAATGTTGGATCAAATATCCACTTGACTTATATAATTATTATTAATTATTTCTACGAGAGTCCGTTATTTCCTTTTGCCAGTTATAAAATAAGAATTTTTTTTATGTAGTCCAGTACTTTTTTTGTATCAAGCTGAGTATTTTCATGCTCTTCGTGTTGTGTACAGCTGATAATATTCTTCACATAGTTGCCCTGTAGTACTGTTGACTGAACGTTCTATCTTCAGCCAATGAAGTGAGAGAGAGGGTATTTTTAAGTTTGTGATGTTTAAGATGGGTGTATGTTTAGAGTATGTGTGTTCAAGGGAAATTAAGTTGGTGAAAATATGTGTGTTCAAGGGAAGTTAAGTTGGTGAAAATGTAAAGAGGTGTTTTTATTTAAGAAAATACGCGTAGAGCAAATAATGATTGCAAAATAATAAAGTTTTAATTTTGGAGTAATCTATGTTATATCAGTAAGTTTTTTAACTAAAGTTATTATTTACAGTATACAGTATACAGTTCTGTATATGTACATCAGAATTATTAAACCAGTATCATCTGTTTCATATAAAGTTACTCAAACGAAAATTGATATTCTAAGTTTATGATGTGACATTTTTTTAATAGTTAAGAATATTAATTGGAAATGAGTTTGAGAAGCATCCGAACTAATGAAGCTACTCGTCGGTTTATATTGTAATCAGTATTGTCCACAAGGGATAATATTTCCATCTCACTTGGTGTGAAATATTTTATATATTAAACGTTAATTATTTTTGATATAAAGAACATCTAATGTCTTAGCTATTTAAAATCACTTGCATAATAAAATTGATTTAATGTTTCTCATATTAATAATTTTCAGTAGCGAATGACATAGACGAAAATCATTTCTGGTTAGTGTATATAGTTCAAAATTAAACTGCTGTGACTTAGAATGCAAAAATTTTATTGACAGAGCATATGCTATGCGGTGACATCATGCTCTACTAACAGTTTTTGCATTTTAACCAACAGTACACGTCCAAGATTTTATGTTTCTGGAATTGTTGTATACCTAATAAGGTTATCCTAAGAATAGAAGACCCCAGCTAAATTATGTGGGTGTTTGCTGATAATGGAATTTGTTTATACTTTCAGGAGGCTGCAATTCTCACAAAGGTAAAACCTCCTGTTTTTTTGCTTTTAGCAAGCTGATGTTAAACCTCTGAATTCAACTATCTTCCTTGGTGACTGATGTTCACTACTCCAACTGGCTACTTCTTTCCAATTTCACAGACTGAGCTGGATTAGAAGCTGATATATGTGCTATATGCAATGCCTTGAAGCAAATTGTTCATCTACTGAACAGCATACCTGACAGTTCTCTTCACTCACCCAACACTAGCTCTCTTCCTAACCAGTTTTTTCCCCCAGCTACACTGTTGAGGTAACTCATCTGCTTGATAATTCAGATCATGTTCTGAATTATCAAGAAAACATTTCACTCTAGTGGATTGCCTTTTCCTCAGGTATTCATAATTTCTAATTTCATATCCTTTGGCTACTATTGCAAGTCAAGTGGGAAGATCTCTGAGTATTTTACTTTCCATGATTCAGACTTTTTTTCTGTTCTTCAGATCCAGATACTTGTGATCACGCTACAAAAATTATCCATGTTGAAGGATGGCTTTCATTATCTCACTTTGTTGAAAATTCTTACCTAGTATCCAAACCATGGTTTTTCAAAGAGTGTTCCAAGGAAGTCCAAAGGGAAAAAACAGCATATTTTAAGTTGTTTCAGACAAAAATCTTGCTTCATTTGAGCCTACACTGAAGCCCATAACAATCATTGACAAAGTTATCTGACTTTCAAAGAACTAAATATAGAAAATTTGCAATATGTACAGAAGGTGAATCATTCCATTTGGTCCCTCTCTCATGTAAAAATAAATGGATAAATAAATCTACTAATATCTCTTATTTTCTATAGGGAGTATGTAAGACCATTTTAGTTCTCTCTAACTTTTGTTGACTGAGGGAGACAGTTCAGTCTCCTCCAGTAGCCAGAAATGGCTGACCCAAGGCCATCACTAATTATAAATGGCATCTAGTGAAGAGAGACAAGTGATGCCATCCCTAATTCCCTTTAACACAATATATTGTTGTTTGAAATAGTGTGGGTTCTACAGTCGATTTTCTTGAGTTTATGGGACAAAAAAACAAACAAACAAAAAAAACTGAGTTTTTGGGAGTAAAAACCTGCTTGTTTGTGTCAGAAAATGTTCCTTTAACTGTTACAATCAAGTTAACTCTATTTGGACGGTTTACATGCCTCCCATATTCGGACAGTTTTTTTTAGTATGGAAAGAATCGTCATAAGATATTCAAACTTCGTGGGTAGGTTCCTCCATCTATTGCCAACCAATTGAAGTTTATTTAACTTGGATTTCTGGCCTTGTGTGACATTTAAAGAGAAAAATTTGAACTGGAATCATATTAAGGGCCTCCGTAGCACGATTGGAAAAAATAGCCTAAGTTCGATTCTCGTCGTGACGGGAGGAATCTTTATATATGGACTTTTTCAATCGAAGGTGAGTTAGCCGATCTCATACGGGTGGCAGGGTTTTTTCTCCCAGAAACTTGGGTTTTTCAGTCTGCATACAGACAAATCAGTCCTTCAGAACACATGCAATTTACAGTCAAAAAATACTAGTTGTGGTGGAGGGTGTAGATGGCGTTAATGTGGATGATTGGTAGTAGATGTTCGGGGTGGAGACTGAAAGTTGTACAGTAGGTGTCCTCCCGTGATGAGTCTTCGGACTCCTTGGAGGTGTCACGAATAATAATAATATGCAACACAATGCATAAACCACATGACTGCAGGGATTTCCGGGAGGTCACAATATGGCATCTGCCATCAAATATCCGCGTTATCTTACTAATGATCAAATTGATGAATTGTTAACAACAAATGAGTCGGGAGAAGAATCGTCTAAGTTAAGTGAATTGTGTACTTCAGATGAAGAGGATGCTGGTGATTCTTCTACATAAATTAATGTAATTTTGCATAATCAAGTGGGCATCCCTTGATTATGTAAATTTTATAAAACACTATTATTGCCATTTTTGTGAGTGAACAAGTATATATCAAGAATGTATGATACTGTCCGAACTTCTTACTTCATTAAGAATTTTAATTTATTTCATTTATCATTTTTTTGCAAAATTAATTCAGCACATGGGACAATGCCAGTAGAACATAAAGTCAGCAGTTAAAGGGTTAATTGGTATCTAGATTCAAACTCAGAATAGCTTTCTTTGGGCAGCTAAGTGCTATGGATGTCAACACCACTTCTGCAGAGGACTACAGGCTTTTAATCTCTCACTCTCACACACACACTTTGGGCACTACGCCACCTGAAGAATGATGTTACAAGTTTCATTCTAGTAGCTGATTTTTCTTTGGAGTGGTTCTGAAGATTTTGGAAAAGTTGGTTGAGTTTGCATACAGAAATGGATTTATAGAGAATCTATAAATGAACATGGGTTTACTACAGGGAAGATCATGTTTGAGCAACTTGTTATCATTCTGAAATAAAGTTACCATTGAATTAAGGTGAATGGATACAGAATTATACTTTTGGACTTTGCTAAGGCATTTGACAAAATACAGCAGCATGGAAGACTGTTGCATGAATTGGAGAAAATGGAAATGAATTATAAAATATTAGTGTAGCTAAAAGGATGACTGACTGACAGATATCACAAAGTGGTATGTGGGGTTGTGAGTCTGCAAGATTTAAGAGTGTATCACAAATCCATTGTTATTCAATCTATACATTAATGCCATTTAGAAGGAGAAATACATCTATTTGCTGATGATGTAGAGATAAGCAAGCAGGATAATCAGGAATGCATCTGATATGCAGTACTTGCAGAATGATTTGAATAGGCTGGAATTGTGGGCATGTAAAAATGGCTATCAGTTCAGTGTTAGTAAATGTGAAGTCATGCACTTTGGTGTGATGAGATATCATTTTCATATTCTATTGGTGGTATCATGCTAGAATAAGTTGATCAATCTAGAGATCTTGAAGTTTTAGTAGATAGGAAGTTGATGTTCAAGGACCATCTAGCAAAGAATGCAAATTCAACTCAGGGGATAATTTTAATGAAACAAACCTTGACATATAAAGGAAGTCATTTTGTCTCTTTACGAGGCATTGATACAATCTTATTTGGCTATTGTGCACAGATTGGAACTCCAGGTTTCTGCAGTAATGCTGAGAGTGCAAAGGAGAGTGTTAAAAATGATATCTGAATTGTGGAAAATATAAATTATGAAGACAGATTGAGAATCTGTTGACTTTGGTCACTAGCAAACAAGAGAAAGAGAGGATGATATAATTGAGACTTATAAACTTCTGAAAGGGTCATACTGGATGTTAAAAATACCAAGCAATTTTAAACCTGGTTTTACTCCATTTCCCAAGTAAGCAAACAGACAAGTTTGTGCCTGCAAGTGATGCAAGTCTAGCTGATCCTACAGGTAGTGCAAGACCAAGGCAACTCGTGGTAAAGGTGGCATAAGCTCTGATCACTAATCTTAATATTTACCCTTAATGCCAAAACACATCTCCAAGAAGGGGATGTATGATGTTTTATATTAAAGGCAAGCTGAAAGACATTTTTAAAATGTCTTTTTCATAACTCAATAGAAATAGTAATTTAAAATATCTTAAACACAATACCAGGTGATAATTTTTAAAGATAAAAAGGATGTAATTCTTAGTGCTTTCATGTTAAAAACGAGAGTCTGCCTGCATCTAAAGTAGTGAAAAATATTACTAATGATATAGTATAGTGGCCCCTTGCCTTTAATACAAAACATCATACATCCCCTTCTTGGAAATGTGTTTTGGCATTAAGGGTAAATATTAAGATTAGTGATCAGAGCTTATGCCACCTTTACCACGAGTTGCTTTGGTCTTGCACTACCTGTAGGATCAGCTAGACTTGAATCACTTGCAGGCGCAAACTTGACTGTTTGTCTGTTTGCTTACTTGGGAAATGGAGTAAAACCAGGTTTAAAATTGCTTGGTATTTTTAACATTTATTATACCCAAGGTAAAATACTTTCTACGGTCATACTGGATGTCGGTAGATAAAAATTTTCAATTTATGGAGAGTGGGTAAAGGACAAGCAGGCATCCTTGAAATTTGAGAATGAATGGCATCAAGGAGTGACAGTTAAATATTTCTTTCCTATATTAGTGCATGATAGGAATGCATTGCCATTAGAGATAGTGAGTTCTGGTAGTGTGAATGAATTCAATAACAGGTATAACAGCTGGTGCAAATAATGCCTCCCTCAATGAACCTCTGATTCCCTGGAGGTTTCTCTTAATAAAAATTCCTTCCTAGATGATCTTGAGAAATCATCTCCAGCTGGACTATTGCACTGCATGCCTTTCGTAACCTTCCACTAGAAGAATCTTGAACGACTGGACTAACACCCATCCTTTATCATCTTTACATCCTATTATATTCAAGTGGCATCCACCTCCACAGCATGGAAACAAGCCCTTATTCAGTTGATTCCAAAAAAAATGGAGATAAGCATCTGTTATCAAACTATCAATGCTATTTAATGTAAAATAACGTCATCAATGGTCAACTTCAATACCTGGAGAATTGTCAACTAATTAGTGACCACAACACACATTCTGCCAGCCAAAATCTACAGCACATCTCACTTATATCACCCATCTCTAGACACCTGCCGTGTGTTAAGATTTGGAGAAAATTATGTTATTGTACTTGACAATAATACTTGACATTTACAAGTCATTTTATAAGTTCTGACATTAAGAGATTCTCAAGCAAATCACCTTCTACCCTTTGTAATTGATATCTCATCATACTACGGAGAATCTGAAGAATGAACACTAACATTCACTGCAAGTAATGTTAGTTTCATTCTTCAGATTGTCCTATTAATGCAGGTGTTTTTCAGGGCTCTGTTATCTCATTCTGCACATTTTCTTCCTCATATTCATAAATTGTCTTCTCTCACTGGCTTTGAACCCTATCTATAGTTTTGCTAATGATAGCACTCTATTACTCATATGACAAACCAAGCAGTGCTCAAACATCTCGAACTCCAAGATTTTCTGCAGCCAATATCATAAATACTGATCTCTGTATCATCCATCAAGGGTGATGATAACCTAGTTGCCTTTAATGTTTCCAAAACATATTTTATGTTTTTTGTTTGGCCTTAGTTCCCCCCTCCCCCACACACTTTTAGAAATGCTTATTTTAGCAGTCAAGAACAGATCTGTCTTTTTGAGCTGACACACCCCTAGCCTTTCCTCAGCACAAATATATCATTTCTTTCAACATCCTTGCCTTGGGGAGGGGAAGCTGCATTTTTTTTGCCCAAGAATGAACAGATTTTTATTATTTATAATGATGGGCACTCTATATAGTCAAAAGACTCATTGTGGGAGTCCCACTCTATCCATTAACATAATACTTATATATCTCCTTAAACCTATTCACTGTTGGGGTGCTCGTACCACCTCTGACAATCCATTCCACTGTAAAATTTATTTGATTTTAATTCTTTATATATTCTTTAAATTTTTTATTGTATTCTTGATTCAAAATCTCCATTCAATATTTTTTTTTTCTTGTCTTCTCTAACTTATTTAATTTAACTTAACAGTCGTAACTCCGAGTTGTACTATTGTTGTTTGAAATAGTCTTATCACCTTTAATCCTTTCAGTCTACAAATTACCCCCCCCCTTCTCAAGGTCGTAACTATGCTACTTTCACGCCTGTGTAGTTTAGATCTAGAAATTGCCTCTGGCTGGAGCCAATTCCTTTTTCTAACTGGCTGGCTTTCTATAACACTGAACTTTAAAAATTTATTTGTATTAACGCTGCACCATTAAAGATCGTGCAAGGAATTGTTTGTCTTTCCTATGCATGTAAGAGAAATGCTAAGCGGAACATGGAAATATCTCTAAAAGTCAGCTCTAAGTCAAGCAACATTTGAAACTTACTATTAGTCAGTCATTGCTACTTTTACTTTTGAGGACATACAGGTTCTATCTTTTTATGAGAAGTGCATTGGTAAGGCAGAATCAGGCAAGTTATTAACAAACAAAACAGTTTATTCATTCTAAATCAAGGTAATTACAAAGATTAATACTACACATATCAAAATATCTGGCTCTAATTCACTCCATTAAATAACATGGAAACAATGTAAATCACGTGTCTGGTTCTCCACTCAATTAAATAAGATTTTCTTGCTTAAGCTTAATGACAAAGAAAATAAATACATTCACATAGAAATCAGACACGTGGATAGACTTATTCACACTATAAATTAATTTAACTCAGGCTATAAACAGTATTAGGCATAACTAAAACTTTACATTCAATTTCATTACATAATATTAGCTAATTCCTCAGAACTCTGTAAACTTGTTCCCAATTACTTAGAAGTACGGCTTTTCGACGTCACTATTGTTCTTTATGCTAACAAGCTATAGGATCAGCAATCTTTGCCTTAAATTTCACAATCTAGGAAAGTTCTATAAAATCTTACTTGCTACCTTGTCAGCCAATTCAGTATACAGGATCCTAGAGATCGCGAACGCATTCTTCTACTTTCCGGTTTTAACCACATACGGGCACTATTTCACGACATCGATGATACATCACACTCGAAGATCATCACAGAACTTAGTAGTGGAATTTCTGGAATAGACCGTCACTGCTGTTATGAACGTCCTATCATCGTCGGACTTCTGCTGGTGGGATGTGAATCCCCATCCTTGGAATGACTGGACACACAGGAAACTCCTCATAGCGAGAGCCAAGAACAGAGCAGGAACAGAGAGCCCTTTGGCCCCTCGATTCTTTCCTTTAATCCTACTCTCTCGACCTTGGAACTCCTACAGATTGAGTCGCTTGGATTTTCTTGGGGGGGGGGTCTTCTCCTCCACCCTGCGGTCGCTGAGTTAAGATGGAAAAATTTCACCTCTCTCCAAGTAAAGAACAGTCTGCACACACACTTATTGACCACACTCTTTGACAACTTCCAAGTGTGACCTCTTGTTTTCTCCCTACTCATGTATTGAAAAATTTCTTCTGCATCAATCTTATAAAATCCCTTTAGTAACTTACAAGTTCCTGTCATATCCCCTCTCTTCTGCTTGTCAACTAAACTCTACAGCCCACACATCCTCAGTCTGTCCTCATAAGTAACATTCCACAGACATGTCATCAGCTTGGTCACTCGTCTCTGAATCTTCTCCATTACCTCCTCATTTCCAAGAAACGCAGGTGACCAAATTTGTGCAGTAGTCAACATATGTCCTAATCATAGCCTTATAAATAGGGATAATAATCTCCCTGTCTTTTCTTGTCATTATGTTCTTCAGCATCCAAGTAATCTTCTGAGTTATTTTGCCAACTCTTGCAACATGTCTTCTGAATTTCAAATCTCAATCCACTATCACCCTCAAGATCCCTAGATTCATCAATTTCTTGTAAATTAGTACCATCAGTATGATATGAAGTGTATAATCTTTTCATCCCAAAGTGCATTACCTTATGTTTTACAAATTGAATTGATAGCCTTTGCTCACACTGCCAATTTATTTAAATCATCCTGTAAGATATATCTACATCACCTTTATCAACTATTGCCCTCCCTAGGTTTGCAAACAATTGAATATCCACCTTCAGATCTTCTGTGATACCATTAATGTACTTAAAGATTAGTGGCCCTAGTACAGAGTCCTGGGACACCCCGCCTTAATTCCATTCCACCATACATCATCCTCTGATGTCTGTATATCAGCCACCCCCTATCTATGCCACTAGCTTCATATCCATTCCCATTCACTTCAACTTATGTAATAGTTTTTCATGTGGTATTCCGTGAAATGTCTTTGCAAAGTCCAGCAGTATCATGGTATAACCATTTCCTTTTCTGCCTCAGGACCTGCCTTTGTAAAAGATTAGACCTACCTTTTACAAAGCCATGTTGCCCTCTATAGAGTATCATATTCCTAATCCACCCAATTTCTTGAATTTAACTTTTAACCAACTTTTCCAATACTTAAACCACTACTCCAGAGATACTAATTGGTCTGTAATTTGCTACTTCTGTCTTGGAGCCACCTTTAGGCAATGGAAGTAACTTACCCACTTTCCACTTCCTTGGAACCTTGCTAGAGCTGAGACTTAGATTAAACAACTTTATCAGAGGTACTGTCAGTTCACCAGCACATTCCTGTAGCACACGAGCTGACCTACCATCTAGGCCTACTGCTGTATTCACATTATATTTTTCAAGATACTGAGTACCTCCAGTTCATCTACCTCAATGTTCATATCAGTCTTTGTCATCTCAGTAACTGAAAGTCACCACCTGGATGATATACTCTTGCAAAGTGATCGCTTAGTAATTGAACTATTTCTTCTGCTTCTGTCACTTTCCTGCCATCAGTGCTGAGTAAAGTTATCTTTCCATAATCATTCTTTCTCTTACTTGCTACATAGCAAAAAGACTTTTTTAGGATTTACTTTGGCCTGCTTAGCTAATTTTCTCTCGTAATCTGATTTAGTCTTCCTTACCATACTAGTTACTCTTCTTGCTTGTGCTTTATACTGCTCATGGGCATGCTGATAACCTTGTTGTTTATATTCCTTCCACAATGCTTTCTTTTTTTGTAGCTCCTGCTTTATATTCCTAGTTATCCTCTTAACCCCTACTCAGTTTATCCACTTAACCTTGGGTTTGCACTCTGATACTGCTTTGCTCAAACAATCCCTGACTGCTTCTCATGCTAATGACATTTTTCCCATGTAGTTTCTTATGCCATGGCACTGCTCCAAGTTGCCTCCTAAGTTTGTCATAATCGACAGCTTTTGTAGTTTCACATAAATCCTTTCTTGACCGAAATTTCCATGTTGAGCAACCTTCCAGGACAAGACTTCATGGTCACTTTCCTTGATCGGAGGTAGAATTGCTACTGCAGTTATAGATAGATCTTCTAAAGCTGTTATCAGATCCAACACTTCCAAACCCCTGGTTTATTCCATCACATGCTGTTTCAGATAATTATCCCTTAGCACTGTATAAATTTCATTTTGCCATGTGCCCTTTCCTCCTTCCACTCTCTATCACCATAGTTGAAGTCTCCCCTGATAATTGCTCAGCCTGCACTCATTGTGCTAATCTGCTGATGCATGTCATCCACATCTTCTTCTGGACCCTCAAGTCTATAGAGCAACCAACAATGTATTTTGTCTTATTGGCCTCTATCTCACACTAGACAGTTTCCATCAGACTTTATGATCTTCTTTAACTTCTGTTTTTGTTAGTTGAAGTCCTTCAGCAAATGTAAGAAAACTTGTCGAAATATGGAGATTCTCTGTAGCCTAGGTGTGACAGTTTTGAGTGTGCTGTTCTACAAATGTGAAAATGCACTTCATATGGCAGTTTGACAGTCCAACCAGGAAGAGGGCGTAAATCTTGAAATTCCACAAATGACTAAGATGTTGCAACTGCAGCTGTTGAGCAGTCAAATGAAAATGCTGTAGGTTCATTTGCACATGCTGTAGAACAGTGTTTCCCAAACTTATGGATGTAAAGGTCCCCTTGGAAAAATTAAAATATTTCACGTTCCCCATCAAAAAAAAAAAAAAAAAAAAAATTCGTAATAGACATATATTATTATAATATTTATTGTATTTATATTCAATACAAAACATACATAGCAAATATCGCAAAATCAAATGCAAATATTACATTTTTAGCATCTTACATACACATAAGACATGGCACACTTAGTCTTAAAACATTTTAAATTTGTTTTCATTATTTCATGGCCCCCTCAACAAAACTAATCGCCCCCAAGGGGACTGTGGCCCACAGTTTGGGAAGCGCTGCTGTAGAAGACAATTAGATTTGCCTTACACAAGAGTATGGAGAACTTTGCATAAAGCATTGAAATGCTACCCATATAAACTCAGCCACAACCAAGAGTTGCAAACAGGAGATGTCAGCATCCAAGGAATGTCTGCATTAATATTTCTGGCATGCATAGGGTAGACTAGGTTTGGCCTTGGGATATTCTATGGAGTGATGAAGTTTATGTTTATTGAATAACATTCAAACTGTCACATCTGAGCTACAGAAAATCTCAGTGCAATATCAACAAGTTTTCTTACATTTGTTAAAGGTCGCAGTATGGATAGGATATTTATGACTAAGTTCGTAATCAGGCCATTTTTCTTTAAAGAAATCCATCGAACCAGACCTGTGACCTTGCATGATAAGAGCTATGCATTATCAGGACATGGTAGCAGTTTTGTCATCTCACAATTGCAGCAAAGAGTGCCTGAATACAACATTGTTGATGCAAGATGGAGCACCTCCCTATATAGGATGCAAAGTTCAACAATTATTGCATGAATATTTGACAGAGGATAGAGTAATCAGTCATTCATTTTCTATGAAATGGCTACTGCATTCGCCAGATGTTAACTCCTGTGACTTCATCACCTGGAAAATTTGAAAGATAAAATGGCACATGTGCAAAACCTTTTAAAAGATCTGTTGCCTTCTGCTGTAGACAATGCTCTTTGGCAGTGTTTGCTATTGGTTCTGCACAAAAGCCATCAAATTGAACGTAGCCTCATTTGAATCTCCTTGACAGCTTCTTGCAGCATGTCAACTGTGTGATATGTTTTTATATCATATTATTTTGAGTGAAATAAACCTCATTGAATAACTTTCTTTTGTCATTGACTTTGAATCAGTTCATATTCTCATATTATTTGGTTCACATTAATGTAATTTCTCCAGCTTATAGGACCCTATATCTGCTATCAGTCATTTATGAAGTAATGTTTTTTTTCAGAATCTCTTCCCATGATTTGATTAGGATACTCAACAAGTTTGAAATATTTTGTCTACTGATTTTCTCTCTCTCTCTCTCAATTGCTCTGAATAGGGATACTTTAATTTGAAATACCCTGTTTTTTAAAAAAAAATAATATAACATACATTTAATGTGATTTATTGATGATGTATTATTCTTATATGATCAAAATATATTTAACTGATTGCATTTTATTTTATTTATTTTTGTTTTTTTTTTGAAAAAGTTATTTTAGGACATATTCAAGATGACCAATAAGCCTCCTACAACTGACTTAAATGAGGATGATTATGCAATGTCGTGTATAAAACAATCAAACAAATCAGTATCACTGGTTAGTGATGAGAATCTCTCTCCCAATAAACCATTTTCCAGTCAGATGATATGCCCCATTGAAAATAAAGGAGATTATAATTTTCAAAATAGGATGAATCAGAACTCAGGAAACCAGCATACTATATCTCATCACAGAGACCATGTGTTCAGAACTCCAGCCCAGAGAATTCCTCTCCAAAATATCTGTCTGCCAGATATTTTGGAGAGGAGTGGTGTAAATAGGAGATCTGCTCCCTTAGGTCTACAGCTACCTTTAAGCAATAAAGATTACAAATTATCCAGAAGGATTTCAAATGACAATTACTTATCTCAGACAGCAACTTCTGCCAAAGAGGTCAGCTTAATGACACCTGGTAACTATGGACTTGTACATGAAGATGTTAAATTAGTATCCGATAATGTAGTCACATCAGTTTCCATTCAGAGCATACCAAAATCACCTATCAGTTCTCCACGTTATTCACCGCCATTAATTTCTAACATGAGGATAACAAAAAACCAGCAAGAACAAAACAGATTATGTGATCAAGATAGTAGTCAATCTACCCCTCAGCAGTACACTTTGGAGAGATGCCATCATGTTACAGCCAAGGTAAGACATTGAATATTAAACTTAATATATTGAGTTCATAGTATTTAAAGAAAATTTTGTAGTTGTAGAAATATTGTTTTTTGATATTTTAGAATTGAGGAAATCTGTTATGGCACATATATATATATATATATATATATATATACATACACAGGGTAGTTCAAAATTCCACGTACAAACTTTGAGGGGGGGTAAAGAACATCAAAATCAACCATATTCACGTAGGAAAGCATGACTGGAAATGCCATAGAAGGTACTAACAGGGACACAAAGATACAGAAATAACACAAGGCAGCAAGTGGTGTAAAAAAACTTTATTTGGCATAACTGAATAGTTCAATAGTAGTTGGATACATATTATGGTAAATGAGGTGCATATCTGTCATTTCGGCGTTCGTAAAACAACGCATGTTCTTCGTACAACGTCGAAAGCTTGAATGAGGAAGCTCCAGTTGCTCACCTGGAGCACTGGCGAACAGTGCCACCTATCACTTTCAGGTGACGTTTCCAGTCTTGCTTTCCTATGTGAATATGGTTGATTTTGATGTTCTCTACTCCCCCTTAAAGTTTGTATGTGGAATTTTGAACCACCCTGTATATGGCATAACGGATTTACTTGGCTGATAGACATACTTTTTTTCCCATTCCTTGCTAAGTAGGCCCAAACAAAGACAAGACAATCTTAAATATCCCAGTGTTTACTGAATTTGGTGCAACTGCGATGAACCTTATTTTGGCCAGATGGAGAAATGCGTTGAATTACGTCTTGAAGAACATAAAAGATGTCACATACGGCAGAACAAGAGCTAGTGCTCTGTCGAACCATGTTCTGAATTCTGCCAAAACTGATGAGGAAAATCTCGTTCCTCTAGTTTTATGAGACAAATCTGAAAATATCTTTTGTTGCTATGATGAACTAGAAAGAAGAATAGTGGAATCTAAAGAAATCATCCTTAATCAAGTACATCTTAACAACCTCGTTTATAATCTCTCAGCCTGCCATTGTGCTGCCATCCAACTTTGGCATTCACAAGATTTTGAATGCATGCACACACCCAACAATGAGGAGATACAGAGAACTGCTTCAAATGTTCATACGCTAACACTTTGATGTTTAGACTTTTTACTCTTTCACAGTTTTTTTATTTGTTGTTCTCTCTTATTGTGCACCTGAAATCTTGTTGAAGACGAAACTAGTCATGCTGAATTAAAACAGTATTTTACTTTTTATCTCGGCTTTGTCATTTAATCTTTTTAAAAAAAATATATATATATACATATATACACATGCATATAATATATATTTATTAATATTATTTATTTATTTATTTATTTCTCCAGTTGTACTAATATATTTTGGCAATCAATATTTCTGGACTAAAGCTGTTAGGTGTAGGAAGTATATGACCCAAGTCAGTGCAGGCTGTTCACCGACTCATAGTAAAAGAAGAGCTAGTGCTCTCTATAAAATGCAGTGCTTTGGCTCCCACCCCATTTTGTTCACTTAAGGGATTTATGCGAATCTTGTATTTCTTGATAAAGGACATATAGAGAACATGCTTGGTTACTTTGCTTTTGAGATTTGAAAAATCTCAATGTGCCGACCTGGTTATACAAAAAATGGCATGTTTTCTCTGTGAACAGCAAAGTTCATAGTTCACATGGATTGATAGGGCATATTCAGTTGTTTTCTGATGATGATGCTGCAAAGGTAGGAAGTGCATAAAGATGTTGATGTCAAATCCTCCCTTGGAAGATTTGAATAGACTTTGCTTGGTTGGATGAGTGAAGTTACTATTATAATGTTAATAAGTGCAAACGTGTAGAACTTGGCACAACTGTTCTCCAGGAAGTGGATGATATTTGGAATCTGAGGATGATGATTGATAGATGCCTGATGCTCAAATGGCACATTGCAAATGTTGTAAAGACTATGCAATACATTGATACTATGATAAGGAGTACACTTAAAAGTAGAGATAAGAAGGTTGTATCACTGTTAAGGCCTTGATCAAACTTCAGATTAACTATTATGCATAAATTTCATCACTTGGCTATTGTTGTGATGAGGAAACTGAAGAGGGTGGAAACAAGTTAATATCAGGACTCTGGAATGTTGGTTATGGACAAAGGTTAAGGAAATTTAAATTGCACAGTTTAGTGGCTTAGGTAGAAAAGAGGTGATATAATATTGAGATGGTGAGGTGTTTTGCAGCATTGATATAGAAGAGATTATACAAAGGATATAGAGGGTGAGAGGAGAAGTGTTAGTCATGCAAAGGTCTTGATGGAGTGATGAGTAGATTTTTTACATGGAGAATGCATTGGCTGGTGCGAATGCGAAGATCCAGTCTGTTATGTATGCTGTTAGTTGTGAGTGAGATTGCCTGCAATACATCTAGCTTTATGGATGTGTATTATTAATAAGATAAATAACTTGCCAGTTTCTTCTGTTTCTTTATTCAATTCTATTCATAATTTTATAAAATCATGATTATTTGATCATTAAGTTAAATATGAAAATGAAGAAATATTCATTATATTTTCCTGGTTTGTGAGAAATGCTCATATCCCCCCCTCCACCACACACAAAATGAATATCATTTTTAAATCATTTTGAATATTTTAAAGAGCCAATATAAAGAACCAATAGGCTTCATTTTGGCAATATAAACATTATTTAAATTAAGGGGATATTAAATCCCACATTGTTTTAAAACCGAATAAGAAACTCAAAGATTGGAATCAGAGTTTCATGCCGAATATAGTATAGTAAACTATAAAAGTATCGGCGACTAATAGCATGAGCTAATGCACATAGTCCAGGTACATAGTACAAACTTGAGCAACTTGCAGCAAAGGTGGGTAAAGTTCTGATCGCTATTCTTGGTATTTTTCTATAATGCAAAACACATTTCCTAGGAAATGTATGCTGTTATTACATTATGGAGGGAGGTCACTACCCAGACCAGTTTCAGCCTTTTTTTGAGGCTTCATCAGTGAGTAGCTAGACCAAATTAACACCAAAGGGTATAGCGAAAAGAACTTATATGTCAAAAAGGTGCACCCATTAAGTTACTTAATGGGTGCACCTTTTTGACAACTCGTATAGCAGAGTGGGTGCACCTTTTTGACAACTCGTTTAGCAGAGTATATAAGTTCTTTTCGCTATACCCTTTGGTATTAATTTGGTCTTGCTACTCACTGATGAAGCCTCAAAAAAGGCTGAAACCGGTCTAGGTAGTGACCTCCCTCCATAATGTAATAACAGCATACATTTCCTAGGAAATGTATTTTACATTATGGAAAAATACCAAGAATAGCGATCAGAACTTTATCCACCTTTGCTGCGAGTTGCCCGAGTTTGTACTACGTACTAGGACTACGTGCATTAGCTCATGCTAGTAGTCACTGATACTTTTATAGTTTACTATACTATATTCAGCATGAAACTCTCTGATTCCAATCTTTGAGTTTATTTGGTTTTAAAACAATGTGAGATTTAATATCCCCTTAATTTAAATAATTGAATACTTTAGTTTTTTAAGATGTTAAAAATGTATAAGGGTTGGTCGATTGGTAGAGCCTCTGCTACTAATGGCTAGCAAAAAGTTAAGCAGGGTTGAACGCGCTTAGTAGTTAGAAGGGGACAATTGTTCGATGGTGTTGGCACATTCTCCCTCGATGAGTCTTTGGACTCCCTGGAGGTGTCACGTAATAATAATAAAATAATCATTTGTAATATTTACTTTCCAAAAACTATTGTATTTTTGGCAATTTTTTTTCCATTCCGTCGAAATGGTTTTCGCAAATGATAAATGCATCAATGAAAATATGCTGAACTAGATTATTTAAGAAAATGGCAAGCACAGCAAGTAAAAATGATATTGTCATTAGCTCTCATAATTACACTTTTTCATTTCATCAGCCAGCATTACATTTACTGATAACTCTTAGTCCAACAGTATATATCACACTTTTGACATCTCCACATCCATTCTCTATAGGTACCTGTTGGTACCTTTAAAGGTCGATGTTGTACCAGACTTTTGAAGTTTCATGTATTCGATATAATATTGATGTTCATTAATTATTTTTTCCACAGAACGGCCTGTCTGCCCAAAGTATGTTATATTACATTCACAAGATATCACATCTGCCAGCTAATGATAGAGGTCACAGTTTGTCTTTTGTAGATGACAACAGACAAGAAATTTTTTTGATAGGAAAATGTGGGAATAAGATGATACTTCTTCAAAATTCTACCAATTGGTTCAGAGATGCCAGAAATATAAGGGGTTGGAACCCTGCAGGCTGTTGAAGAATTCTGAGGTGTTGGAACACAGGAGTAAATTATCTAATCAAATCCAGTAGATAATTGACTCCTACATTCCAACACCTCAGAATTCTTTAACAGACTGCAGGGCTCCAATCCCTTATATTTCTGGCATCTCTGAACCGATTGGTAGAATTTTGAAGAAGTATCATCTTATTTCCACATATTTTCCTATCAACAAAATTTCTCATCTGTTGCCATCTACAAAAGACAAAACTATCACCTCTATCATTAGCTGGCATTTACCAGATACCTTCTGAATGTAATCTGATATACTTTGGGCAGACAGGCCGTTCTGTAGAAAAAAGAATTAATGAACATCAGTATTATATCAAATAAATAAAACCTCAAAAGTCTGGTCTGGCACAACATAGTATTGACACTAAACACAGTATCCAGTGGGATGAAGCTTGTCTTCTCCATAGGAGCAGGTTTAAATATGAATGCCATTTCAAAGAAAGTTGCGAAGCCCTTTTACATCAGACAAATCTGAATCGGAACGATTCTCTCTCTCTCCCAAAAGTTTGGGAGATTCTTATTTTATGTAACTGTCAAAAATAGTTTTTAATAATATTATTTGTTAAATATTAATTTCTAGCACATGGCAACAGTTTTTAATTAGCAACCACCGACTGCTGTATGCACCTTGTATTCCCGTTTCTTTGATTGGCTTGTTTCTATGCATTGATGGTGTACTGTTACTTTCAGTACGAAATATCTGTACTTTCATTTCATTTAAGTTAATTACTGTGGTTATCACATAATTTATTGTTTTTTAGATATTGTGTTGATAGTTTGGTTTTCCCACGATGAGTCTTAGGACTCGATTGAGGTACCTGTGCAGTAATAATAATAATTATAATTTCCTTTACTCCTCTTGAATAGTTTCCTTTGCACCTTTTGAGGGTACTCATCAGGAATTTGATGATGAATCAATTAATAATAGTTTGAATAAATGTGTTATTGCCGTATTAATTTACTGTATTACATTGTTATAGTTTGCATGGAAAAAATATTAACTAGGATATTGTACGTAAAGCAGAGATATTATTAAAGCATACTGATGCAGACTTTTGATTTCTAGAATGTTCCCATTGCTCCATTGACTACTGCAGATGCTAAAAGTACAGAAATTAATAGGCTGTCATGTACTGCACCAAGAAACGTAAATGCATCTAGAAGTGTTCAGGCTAAAGATAATTCTTTATCTATTGGAAGGCTACAGCCTGGACTTTCTATTGTTCAAAAACTGTAAGTAATAATAATATTCTTTAATTCAGTAAATCTGCAAACTTATTTACTTGCATCTATACAAATGTTATACTCTAATACAAACTACCATATTTGGCAGCGTATAAGATGCACTTTTTTTTTTTGAAAATAGGTCTGAAAAACAGGGTACATCTTATACACCGATATTCAGTTTTTTATTACTTTCATTTCTGGAAATTTTCTCTGTTCCGAGTTATGCAATTTCTTTCTTGCTTCTTTGCAGTGTGTGAGAGCATTCCAGTTAAGTAGAGTTCAGTGGATGCCCATGTGCTGTCATAGACGATCACAGCTGTGTTCCTGTTTGTTTAAACTTTCCAATTGTTGTCGCGGTTGTTGTGAACAGTCATAAATTTCTGCTGTTAAATTTCTTGGCAAATTATGGCTGAAAAACGTCGACATTACTACAGTATTGCATACAAGCTACGTGCGATTGTGTATGCTAAAGAACATGGAAACATGGCTGCAGAGAGGCATTTCGGGCCGCCCCCAACGGAGAAAATAATAAGAACTTGACAGAATCAGGAAGAGGATCTAAAAAAAAAAAAAAGCAACTCACAATAAAAATAATCTACGAAGTGGAGCTGCAAAATGGACAGAACTGAATACTTGGATTTTAGACCACAGAAAAGTGGGACTTTCAGTGTCTACAAATTGAATTTCATTGGTTCATCATTAATGCAAGGAAACGAGAAAATTTTGAACTTGCACAAATAGGAAACATGGACGAGGTTCCGCTGACTTTTGATGTGACCTCAAACAAAACTGTAGATTCCAAGGGCACAAAAAATGTTACTGTTAAAACTTCTGGGCACAAATCACTACACGGTTGTTTTATCCTGCTGTGCTGATGGGATAAAATTGTCACCACTGTTGATTTTTAAAAGGAAGAAGAAGCTACCCAAAGGAAAAACTGCTTAAAAGAGTGTTTGTACATTCACGCAAAAAGCTGGATGGATGGAGGAGGAATAAAGTTATGGATAGATAAAATTTGGTCTAGGTGCCCTGTAGGACTTTTGAAGAAGCTTCCCCTGTTAGTATGGGATCAGTTTCATTCTCACAGAACAGATGTTAAAAACTCAGTTAGTTGTAATTCCAGGAGGTTTAACTAGTCAGCTTCATCCTTTAAATGGTTTTAATAAACCATTTAAGGGATTTATGAAGGGGAAGTAGACTGGATGCAGGCTTCAGATTTTGAGATCATGCCATCAGGAAGAAAGAAGTGGCCTAGCATTTTGCAAGTATGTGAGTGGGTCAAAGCTTTATGGGATGCTGCAAAAACTGAGACAGTGGTTAAATCACATAAGAAGTGTGGCATTAGTAATGCACTGGATGGTACAGAGGACAATTTGTTGTACGAGGACTCATATTCTGATTTAGAAGAGGTTTCAAGTGGCTCTTATTTACCTCTGGAGATGAATTTCTGGGTTTTCACGAAGAAGATTAAAAGGTGGGTATTGTTTCCTAGTTAGATTAGGTATTTGTTGAAAGTAGACCTTATTACTTTATATTTGAAATACTGTAAATTCATTATAATATTCAGTGATAAAGTTTTTTTCCTAAAAAATGTGTACAAAAAAGGGGGTTTGTCTTATGCGCCGGCAAATACGGTAATTTTTCTTCTCTAAGAATGTAGAGAAATAATTAGCATAAATGGAATAAAAGTAGACAAATGGGATGTTTTCCTATATAAAACCACATTTTATATAGAAAAACTAAAATTAAAACACTGTAAATTTGCATATAACCCAGTGTTAGACACTGTTAAAAAGCAGAATATGTTGGAAATAAAATCATATTTTAAAACATGTATTGATTCCTATTCAGGGCATATTCTGTATGTATGTAGTGATGAAAGGAAAAAATTGTAAGACTGTTTTTGAATTCTTCACATCACTTGAAATGGAGGAACAGATTTTTATTTTTATGTGAATTCCACCAATAAAAGGTTGTAAACTTATCGTATATTGAAGTACTGTGGGTGGATTAAGATTAGATAACTCATTTCACCTGCTCAAGAGACTCAACATGCTACATATTCAAAGTTTAATGCCCTTTCTACCTTGGGTATTGAAATATTTAGCTGCATCCCTCTTGACTAGTTTTCACATGTTTTATAATTCTCATTTGTCTTCCAAAATAAATACTTCAGATATCTAGATATCTTTTGTTTCCAGTTTTTATATCATATTTATCATTTCTGATTATTTTTCAGTATTCTATGATTGCCTCCAAAATATTTGCCACCTTCACAATATTTGTCTTATGTATTTGTACCAAAATCTTCCCATGACTTTTGTTTATGTGCTTTTACACATGTCATAGTTTTTCCTCTATATTATTTCAGGGCACCTACTTAGTGGGAAAGTTCCTAGCAAGTATGTTAGGAACTTTCAGTTTGCTTCTTCTATTTTAGTACTGTCTCTAATAATTTTTGAGTCTGCCATGCAATCTGGATTTTTTTGTCCTTGTTTTCTTCAGGGTTTGCCACTGAGTTTCTTGAGTTTGATTCTTGTTTCAAACTGTTTAATTCTTTTTTTTTTTAGTAATATTTGAATACAGTTTGCTTCTACAGTTTTCTTCTGAAAGCTGCTCGACTTTGATTCTTTTTTAAAACTTTTGTACATATTTCTTTTTAAAATAAAATTCATTGTCAAAATTAGTGACCACTTTCTATTTCAAATTCCACATACTCTTATATTCTGAACCACTCTGAAGGTAACACTGTCAAGAGTAACATAATAAGACTTTTCTTATTTCTTATGTGTTCTCTCGATGTGAATTTGTGTCAATCTTTATATTTGAATGTCATAACAGTGATAACTAGTTCGTGTCTTGAACAGCAATTGTGTAGATAATTAATTTTATTATTTGCTTGCACTTTTCTCCATCTCCTTCCCCCCACCTCAACATTTCTATACGTCTAGTATTCATTTCCTACTCTGCTGTTTAGTTTCTCTGATGACTTACAAAATGCCTCCACTTCTTCCTTAGTAATGAATTTTTTTTTTTTTTTTCCTTTTAGTATTTTATTTTTAGTAATTTATTATAGTAGTGTTTCCATAGTGAGAGTTTTATTTGTAGAAACCTATGGGACCAAAGGCACAAATAAGTCTTGTTCCTGTTTTTCATTTTGAAATTTGTCGTCATCACTTTACTTGAAATTATCTGCTATTCAAGAAGTTTTTTTGTTTAGTGTATAATGTCATTTCTTTTTTAACTTGATCATTGTTGCTTGAACAACAATATCTTATAATTTTTATTTAGCAGAATCTTCTTTATCTTGGTAACATAGTTATGTCAATACTGTATGGCACCATGGATTGTGTTGCTTAAATTTTGTACTATCTAATTTTACCACTATTTAAAGTGATTTTTACCTGATTTTACATTCCACATAACATTACAGCAGTAGATCTAAAGGAACTCAAGACCAACTGTAAGTTCTCTGAGCTTTTCAACAAAAAAAGTTTCACTATTTTAATAACAGCTAAAGCAAGTGCCTTTGTACTATGTACAGATATGCCTGCTACATGAGCACTTCTGAGCTTCAGCTGGTCTGATAGACCAGCTGAAGCTCAGAAGTGCCATAATGGCAAACTGGATATTATGAACAAGAAAAAAGGACCTTTGGTGCAATTTTTGCAGTTGATGCATACTAATTATGCAAAGATTAACGAATCAGCAATAAAACTTCTGACAATCTCAGCCAACCATTCTTTTGTGCCCTGTGCCTCCCCTCCATTAAACAGTTTCTAAATCTCGGCAAGCATATGGACAACCTAGCACATTGTCTTATTACACTTGGCGATACTTTCTTGTGCAAAATCGACACACACAAAAAAAAAAAAAACTCGGAGTGATTCATAATCAGTGTCTCAATGTCTACTTGCCTACCACTGAAAATGTTAGCAAGCATCACCTTTTTACTCCAAAACACTGTGAAGGCAGAGATTAAAAATACAATGCCATGGTACAGAAACAGGTGCAGTAGTAAACAATAATATATATGCAAGCTTGCAGAACAATACAAATTTGATCCCAGGAAATTCATCAGGCATCAATCACTGCTTTGAGCCCATGAATGCACAGAGTAACAGAATCCACACTTAGTCAGAGTGATATAACCAACGAGCGGATCAGTGTTAATAACTGCCATGAATAACATGTCAGAAGGCACCTTTGCCATGTCACATGTTTGAGCCTGGCTAGATCACACTTAAATGAAGCTGGAACAAGGTAGAAGATATAGCAATGACTGGAAGTAAAACAACAAAGTGGAGATGATGCATGGACAATCAATTATATAAAAAGTGTACTAATGCAAAAATCCAGTCTTGCCACCAGTCAGTATGGAAACTTGAAAACTCTATCACTGCATAAGGAACGTGCATGACCCCATGCGGTCAACAGCAAACTTCAAAAATTTTCTTAATATGGTACACCAGTATACCAGTGCTGTATATTTCCATCTCTGATCTGCAAAACCTCATCTATTTTTTGTGACAGAAATCTAAATTTCTGCTGCTTTAAGCACTGCTCATCTCAGCTTTCCAAGATAGACACCTTTGCCTTAAAGGTGCGGTTTATATGTTCACTCTGATATACCATGTCAAAGAGTGCCCAACCTGGAATCTCCTGATTTTATCTTCTTTGGCAGAAAATCTCTGTACCAATTCTGTCAAATTCATTCGTTGTCTCTACTGCTCTCCTAATTTCACCAACCATTCTGAACTTTTTGATTTTCTTTCCTTAAAAGTTGATAATCTTCAATCCAACTTTCTAACTTCTTAACAGTGAGATCATTTGCGTTGGAGACTTCAATGTTCACAACACCAGCTGACTATTCTATTCTATTCATATTTAGATTGTGCAGGAGGAATGGTATGGATTTGTGGAATGAGGTTGTGGCTCATTCCACAAATGGCTAGCATCTAAATGGATTTGGTGTTAGGAGTCTTGAAAAAGTGTTGTTCAGTGAGGGTTCATAAGTACAAAGCCAGGGAAATTAGAATGTTTAAGGGTAGGGATGCAGGTGAGCATGGATACAGGCAACACAGAATTTAGTAAATCAGAGAGTGATCACATGATGCAAAATGTAGCTTACTAGGTTGTAAGGAAGGTTGTGGGATGATACTTCTGACATTAATATATATTAATATCAGAAGTATTTGAAATAAGGTTGAGGAGTTTATGGCACTGGTTAACACAACTTGACCAAAATTTATAGTCATTGGTTGAGATGTGGTTGACCAAGGATGATATGATCATAGGAATAGAATGCAAGGAATATGGTATCTTTAGAAAGAACAGAAGGAACAAGATGGGGGATTGGTTTTGCTAATAACAGCAGAGGAATTAAAGCTAAAAATAATAGAAATACATCAGAGGGGACAGGGATTCAGAAGGCAGTTAATTTAGGGCTATTTGGTGTGAGATAAAAGCCAACAGGACTAAATATGTAATTGGCTGCTGCTATAATCTGGGGGGGGGTTATGAGTATATGGGAGAATGTTGATGAACATGCATTTTAAACTTAGCATGATGAATACAGGTTAGTAATTCTTATGGGGGATTTCAGCTATAGGGACATAGATTGGGAGGAGGAATGGTCACAAGTAAGGAAAGAAATGGAATTTATACAGCTGCTGAGAGATAATTACCTGAGGCAACATGTAAAGTAGGACATGAGGTTCAAGAGTGCTGGATCTTATCATTGCATCAGAGAACTTAATATTAACCAACCTAGCATAGCTAGATTGGTTAGTGTTATGATCACTTTCTCTGCTTGGAGAAAGTGATCAGGTAGTCTTGACATGGGAGGTTGCCAGACATGCAGAATTTTCTATTAAGAAGTGATATATGTAGAATTACAAAACGGGTGATTATGACAAGCTCAGCTTTCAACAGAGCAATAGTATAAGAATTTGGAGGAGACGAATGTTGTTGGTGTGTGAGAAGTGGTATTGTGAAGAAAGCTGAATTAAAGTATGAACAGAAATTGACTATGCAGGCTAAAGGCAATCGAAAAGAATTTTATTGTTATGCTGCAAGTAAAAGAGAGAATGAATATGAAAGAAAATTGAATGCAGATTGTTGGAAGTTTTTTCGCTCAGTTATACTATAAATTAGAGATACCAAGAAATTATATACTTGGTTTAATCCTTTATCCATTTATCCAAGTGTAAGCAAACAAAGTTTGCGCCTTTAGTATTTTCAGGACTGGGGCAACTTGTATAAGGAAGCTAAGACTTCACATCACTTGAATGCAGATGTTACTCTGGTGTCAGAAGCTAATGAGAATGTTCAATTAATGAGCACTCACTTTGCTTAGATATATCAACCAGATGTAGGTAACCTGGTGCACAGTGTTGTATCAGCATGTATGCTAAAGACAAGCATGCCTTTAGCATACAGCTGAATTGACTAGGCCTTTGACATGTTTGTATAACGTCTCAGCTGAGAAAAGATACTATGGAATGAAAATAATGTATGATAGTTCCATTGTGTATAAATTTAATAAATATACTATGATGATGCTGTTGGATTTTGCTAAGGTGTTTGATAGGATACCATTTGAAAGGCTGTTGTTGTAAACTAGGGAGTATAGGTTTGTAATATAAAGTTTTAATTTGAATAAGTAGATGGTTGACTGACAAGTATCAAAAAGTAGTATACAGTGGGTGTTAATCTCCCTACCAGCCAAGGTGGATGAAATAGTGAGACCAAATTGCACTTCTTATCCATGTTATTCAATGGGTGTTACAGAATCGTATCCAGATTTAGCTGGACGTCTATAGACATCATGGCTGGTTTGTGGGGGGGGGGTTAATCTGCAAGATTAAAGCTGACCAGTGGTATACCATAGGGTTGAGTGCTTGGAAGATTGCTATTTGATATATACATTAATGACATTAGGAAGAATATGCCAAAGCACTCAAACTGAGTGCTTTGGCAGCTCTGGCAACCTATTCCACTCATTCACAGCTCTGCAAGCAAAAATTCTAGTCCTCTCACCCCTAACTAACCACACCTTTATTCAACTTCCAGGGATGTCCCCTTGTCTGGCCCCTCCAGCCAAGTACTGAAACATTTCCCCTGCATCAATCCTATAAAACCTCTTAAGCAACTTAAATGTTTCTATCATATCACCTCTTTTTCTCCTGTCAACCAACTTCTACAATCCACACACCATCAATCTATCTTCATAGGGAACATTCTGCAGACCATTCACCATCTTGGTCACTTGCTTCTGAATCTTCTCCACTGCTTCCTCATCCCCAAGAAATCCAGGAGAAATGTGTGTAAATTTATGCGCACTTTGACATGATGAGATTTCCCATGGTATATTATATTAATGGAGTTTTGCAACAAGAAACTGACCAGGTTAGGGATCCTGGTGTAATGGCTAATAGGAATTTGACGTTCAAAGGTCACATAACAAAAATTGCAAATACAACTCAGAGTACAATTGTTTTGTTTAAATGAACCTTAACATGTAAGGATAAGCTAATCATTTTCTCTTTACAAGACCTTGCTAATACTGCACCAGGACTACTTATGTAGATTTGGTCTCCTGGGTTCCAAGGGGGATAAAGTATCTGTGGAAAGGATGAAAAGAAGAGTTACAAAGATTATATCAAGATTATGATATAATCTTGATTTTGCAAGTATGTGGACTACAAACTGGTTAATAGGAGAAAGGGGGGGAGTGATTTGATAGAGGTCTTTAAACTTCTGAATGGGTGTCATAGGATATCATCTGAAATTTATCATTTATCATTAAATTATTATAATGGTTGATAAGGTTGGGAGAGAACATGTGTGCATCTATGGAAGTTAAGTTTGTTTGCTGTCAAGAAATGGGTAAGAGCTATATTTTTCTCTCATAGAGCACTGGGTGAGTGGAATAGTTTGCCTGTTGAAGTAGTGAGTGCATCTAGAGTGAACGAGTTTTAAGGGAAGATATGACTGCTAGTTTGATGATGAGTCCTTGATTCTCTGGAGGTCTCAGATGATAATATCCATACTAATAACCAAGTAATAGTGTGGATATTATAGTGTTTTTAGATTACAAGGATATCCATTAAATTTGGTACAAACTATACAAGGTTCATAAAAAGATACAAAAAGACAGTTACAATTATGTAATAAATCAACAGAAGAGATTGAAATTAATCATGGTCTAAGACAGGGATGGAGTTTATCTCCAACTCTATTCATTATATATATATGTGTGTGTAAAGTAACATAATCTGATCATCTGCATATACAGTATTGCACTATTATCAGTTCTGGTTAACTCCATATTTATTGATTTGATTCAAAAAAATATTGATCAAATCATTAAAATATGGAAAAACAACTATAAAACAAGGTGTCCGGCTAACCAAAACTATTAATAGTACAATGCTGTATATTCAGATGATCTGATTATATTACAAGACAATGAAGATGACCTTCAAAAAGAAGTTTATGAATTAAACAAAATAAGCCTACAATACAATTTAAAAATTTTACAAAAAAAAAAAAAAAAGTCATTGTATTTAAAGGCAAAAAAAGATCATTTTAGATCAAAAATAGTCAGAGAGAATAAAATAATAGTACAGGTGATGCAGTTTAATTATTTAGGCTGCAAGTTGTTGGCTAGAATAAGTTACAAAGGTAAGGTTTTTAATCCTCCAAAACAGGCAGACTGGAGAATAGGTTTAGCAACAGCATAATTGACATAATTGTCCTCATAGCCTTAATTTGCTTCAAATGTAATTACAATCAAACCAATTCTTTCATTGTGGAGGGGGGGGGGTCTAAGTCCATCTACAGATGGACTTTGGTCTCTTGCTAGGTGGGATTCCCACCTAGTAAGAGACAAATTTATGCTGTTGCCACTATAAATGGGTGGCAATAGCATGAATTTCTCAAATTAGCAAGTTACCTAAGTTTTAACTAAACTTATGTTACGTCACTGCATCAATATGTTTGTGATTAGCTTCATATTGATGAAGGAAGAAACGAGAATACGAGGAAAAAATTAAATGCAATCTGAAATATAGACTCAGTATTGACAAAGAGATCGATGAGAAAGTGCACTAAGTTCTGAATAATAGTGGCCTAGGTAATAGAGACATGTAGGAAATTTTGTCACATATAGCTTATCTAGCATATTCATTTCATAATTTATTTTTCTCTTTTCTCTGATTTAGTTGATTTTTTTAACAATTTTTCACTAATATGCTTAATATTGCTAATCTGACTAATAGTTTTGTTTGGATGTGATGGCTGCAGTGTAATATTTCATGGTGACTGTAGGTTCTTTACATGGTAGAGTAGTCAAGTTGTTTCATTAAGAATGAAATAGATGTCAGCAGTAGCATGCACACTACTACTACTGCTTTCAAATTTTTTCATTTCAGTCAGGGAAAAAATTAAATAACATGGTATTTTAAGGCATATTGCATGTCTTATGAAGAGCAAATTTTATACAAGTGTTGATCATTGCCCTTAAACTTGTTTTCTATTTAATTTTTTCTTGAAAAAATTACGTGGAAAGCACCTAAAAGCTGTTTAAATCATCTGTTTTTTGCAAACTTCCTGAGAATCTCTACACTTTTCCAGAGAAAAATGTAGAGATTTTCCTGATAGCTAAAATGACTTGTGTTTATGACTGTTTATTTTCATAAATTTTGTAGTTGTTTAATATGGAAGTACATAATACATGCTATCAGTATGTCTGTAGTTTGATGTGCCAAAAAGTTTAGATTGTTTCACATAATCATATTTTTAAGTTAGCATCTAAGGTTGTACTGTTTTAAAGTTCTCATGGTTTGGTTTGTTATTTTCAGAAGTGAGAGCCAGTCATTACTTAGCCAGTTGCCTTTGAGGGTACCAATTCCAGATAGTGATGATGAGGATGATGAAGTGAACAACAAGACTAATTACACTAGTTCATCTGATGAAGAATCATGTGACAACAAGAATCCTGTTAATTTATTAGGTGTTAATTTAGTAGATGAGTCTTAAATAGTAATATGCATAATAAATTTTGATAAATTAACAGCCAAACAAATTTTTTTAATTTATCTAACAGCAAGACTTATTGAATGCATTCCCTAGTTGCTCTTAATCTAATTAAATAGTAATCAATGCAATAATTTAAATCATTTCTGATTGTGTTGGTTTATGATCCTTGCTTTAAGTTCCTTCAAAAAGGAATGGTTTAAGTTTTGACTACACTTTTTACGTTTCTACTAAAAAAAATAAATCGGAAGTCAGGTGAAGGAGGTGGCTAAGAAATCATTCAACTTCTTTCTATTTATTTACCTCTCTCTGAGAAAAATGTCATGTTTCAAGCAAAGTAGTATAGGTCTTTATTTTGCTGGAATGAGATAGTATAAAAGAAAGCTTGTATTCGAAATTTGCCTCTTCAAAAAGAAAGAGCCAGTTTATGTGTGACTTTTTCAGAGCATCAGATTGAACATTTCTGAGGTTTCATCATCATCACGAACCATGGGCTTACTGCCTATTGGTGTCCGATGCCTCCTTCACTATCTTCTTGCAGCTTTCTTTGTCCAGTGTCGCAGTTTCTGTACACCCATTCCACACCAGTCCTTTATATCGTCTATCCATTCTCTGTATGGTCTACCTTTTCTGCTTAAACCATCCAAAATACCAAATATAAATGTCTTTATCTTCCATTTCTCACTCTTTCTACAGATGTGTCCAAATAATTGCAGCTTCCATTTTATAATCTTCTGCATTAGATTCTCTTTTGGTTGTATCTTTCGATAGAGCTCTTCATTTGTGATTTTCTGTACCCATCTTATTCTTAGAATCTTCCTGTAACAAGTTCTTTCAAATGCCAAAATTGGTTTTCTTGTTCTTTATTTATTACCTATGTTTCAGATCCATACTGTATACCACTAAAGATGCATGTTTCCAGTACTTTTAGTTTTGTTTGCAGGCTGATCACTTTACTTTTCCAGATGTTATCCATGGCCTTCAGATTTGTTCTTCTCTTTGCAATCCTGATCTTTATTTCTTTTTTACAGTCCAAATCATACGCCATTTTACTTCTCAAATATGTGAATTGTTCTACATTTTCTATATCAATTCCATCCACTTGTATCTTTTGTTTCATGTTCTTCTCACCAAATACCATGGTCTTTGTTTTTTCCAAGTTCATAACAAGTCCAAATTTCTTCCCTTCTTCATTTTACAGTTTCATTGTTTTTTTTTTGTAGTTCTCTTTCATCTTCTTCAATAATAACAATGTCATCTGCAAATCTCAGATTGTTAATTCTCATTCCATGTACAGATATTCCTTTTCCATCTTCCTTCAGTTTGTCCATTGCTCTTTCTAAATGTGCGATGAAAATGCTTGGTAATATTGGGTTCCCCCCTGTCTAGTACCTCTGCTTGTTTTAAACCATTTTCTCAAATCATCACCTATTCTAACTGCTGCAACTGCATTGTGATAAACATCTTTTAATATAGCTATTAGTTTTTTTATTAATTTCATAGGATTCCAGAACTGCTAATGTCACTTTCTGGTCAATATTGTCAAATGCTTTGTGAAAATCAACAAAGCGTGTTTTTTCTCCTAGCTTTCTCTGCTATTAACCGCATTGTCAAAAGCTGTTGAATTGTAGTTCTATCTTTCCTAAATCCTGCTTGCTCGTCTAAGGTATGCTTCCATTTGTGTTCTCAATTTTTCTGTCAATATCATCATCACTTTACCAAGGTGACTTGTCAAGGCAATTGTTCTATAATTTTTACATTCTAGCTTATTTCCTTTCTTGTATATAATGTCACTAATACTGATTTCACCCACTCCTCTGGCATTTTCCCTTCTTTCCATAACATATTACATAGTTGGTGCATTTCTGTAACCCCACTTTTGTCACCATATTTAGTAATTTCTCCAGTGACGTTATCGTTACCAGGACTCTTGTTGTATTTTAGCCGTCCTATTGCTTTTTTTACCTCTCCTCTTAAAATGTCCATATCATGCTCATTACATGGTGGTGATATCTTCAATTCTTCAGTCAGTTTCCCAACGCTATCTAAATCTAGTTTTTCTTCATATAACTCACTATAGTATCTTGTCCACTGCTGTACAATTTTTTCTTTATTCTTCAATACTTTGCCTTTTGCATCTTTAATTGCGGTCTGTTTTGGTTGCCACTATTATGTATTAATCATTCTAATCATTTTGTATATCTCCCTTGTTTTATGCTCTCTATAGTACTGTTCTATATTGTTGCATTGGGCTTCTAACCATTTCATCTTATCCATTCTGACTGCTTTTTTCACCTCATTACACTTTCTTCTATATTGCTCCTTTATTTGTTCTGATGTATCCCTTCTTATCTTCAACATTCTTTTCTCCTGTACTAACTTCAGTGTTTCTTGTCAAATCCATTTCTTCTTGATCTTCTCTTCTTCTGGTACTGTTTCTTCGACTGCATCTTCTATCGCCTTCATTACTCTTTTCACTCTTAGATTTGAGTTTTTTTCTTGGTCCACACTTTTAAGTTTCTCTTCTAACACTGTTCTGTACCTTCTTCCTATTTCTGCTTCACTTATTCTTGCTCTATCTCTTCTATTCTTGGGGTTTATATTTCTTTTTTAATTTCAACTTGATGTTTGCAATCACTAAACAATGGTCCGAGTCTATATCAGCTCCTTGAAAAGTTTGACACTGCTGTACTGATGTTATCCATCTTCTTTTAATCATAATCATATCAATCATGTTCTTGGTTTTCCCATCATTTAATCACCACAACCATTTTCTACACTCCTTTTGTTGGAATCTTGTATTACAGATCATCATCTCGTGGTCCACAGCAAATTCTAACAATTTTTCACCTCGTTCATTTCTTTCTCCAAAACCATATTTTCCCATGACTGTTTCCCAACCATCATTATCTATTCCAACTTTGACATTCCAATGTCCTTCAATAATTAGCACATCTTGCTTTTGGTATTGTTTCTATTGTCTCTGTCAGATCTTTGTAAAATAAGTCAATATCCTCATCTGTGCTGTCAAATGAGGATATTGACATATCAATCCATTTAGCATATCAATCTGGACTATTGATATGTTAAATGGTTTTGCCTGAAATCTTGCTACTATGATTCGTTTATTGACCGGTTTGTAGCCTAACAGGGCCTCTCGAGCTCTTTTGTTAAGAAGGAAGCCAACTCCTGCTTTGTGCTTGGTGTCATGTCCTGACTATATTACTTCGCATCCATTTTTCTCTCCAGATATGTCCATCGCATCTCTGCCAATCCTAGTACATCACGCCGATATCTCTTCATTTCCTCACAAAGTAATTCTAATTTTCCTGACATTCCGAGTGTCCGCACATTCCTACTTATAACAGTTCTGTTTCCTTTCAGTATCCCACTTTTCGATCCAACCTCGATTGGTATCGTGGGCCTTGTTGATCCGGGCGACATTCAAGCTGGCATGTTTTACCTGTTGATCCTATAGGCATCAGATAACAAACATCATCTGACCGACCCTCCTCCTTTATCCAGGCTTGGGAATGCCATGAGACCACTAAGGATTCCATGGCAGAGTTTTCATTTTCTGAGGTTTCACTTTCCCCAAATTTGTGATTGCTGACTTTATCATTAATATACACTGGCTTCTCATCAGAAAATGCTAATTCAAAATTATCTCAGGTTTGAGTTTTTTTTTCTTCTTCTTTAAACTATTGACAAAGAGAAATCTAGTCTCAAATGTTTCTTCTCATAATATTTGATGCATTTAAATTTTGAAGGATAATGCAATACTATAACTCTTAAATTGAGCATAGTTTTGCAGGCGTAGACTTCTGTGGCTAATTGGTTCAAAAGATATATTTCGGTGATTACACCACATTTTTTATTATTCAGTTATACAAAATACTGAAATAATAGTTCCCGACAAGTTTCATAAATTGTAGGATTTACTTCTTCAGGGGGTAAATAGTATAACTTAAAGTTTAAACAAGAGAATCAATACAAATCATAAACGTCTGGCTATTCATAAACTCAAATAACAGAATGCAGATATAAAACATTATTGACGTTGAACAATACTAGACGATGTCACATGTTCTCGTTCATACAGTCCTAGCTCAGATTGAGGTAGATTTTTTATTAGAGCTGACCACACTTGATGGAGAATTAAACCTTGATTTTTATTGCATTGGGTTGGCTTTTTTAGCATATTAGCTGCTTCTTTAAATTTTCTTATATAACTGTTGTTTTCTATATATGACATCGTCATTTTTTTGCCAGAGTACATCGTGTCCAGTGGAACATAGTTGAACACCAAAAAGACGTACAATACAGAAGAGAACAAAAAACGGGTCTTGCTTTCCATACCACTTCCACAGGACAAGATGTACTCTGGCAAAAAACGATGATGTCATATATAGAAAACAACAGTTATATAAGAAAATTTAAAGAAGCTGCTAATATGCTAAAAAACCCAACCCAATGCAATAAAAATCAAGGTTTAATTCTCCATCAAGTGTGGTCAGCTCTAATAAAAAAAATCTACCTCAATCTGAGCTTGGACTGTATAAACGAGAACAAGAACATGTGACATCTTCCAGTATTGTTCAATGTCAATAACGTTTTATATCTGCATTCTGTTATTTGAGTTTATGAATAGCCAGATGGTTACGATTTGTATTTATTAATTCTCTTGTTTAAACTTTAAGTTATACTATTTACCCCCTGAAGATGTAAATCCTACGATTTACGAAACTTGTCAGGAACTATTATTTCAGTATTTTGTATAACTGAATAATAAAAGATATGGTGTAATCACTGAAATATATCTTTTGAGCATAGTTTATTATTCAAATTAAACATATTTGGTCATTTGAAAGTTAAGTATAAAAAACATTGTCTAATAATGAGAAAAATAGAGCATGTAAGTTTATATCAGAAGAGGAGGATACACAGACTGAAATCTCATTAATAGCCAAAACATTATCACAAAATGGATACCCTCCGAACATCATCAAAAAAATCTATACGGTGACAACCTGGGACAAGAAGAACCAAACTCCCAGCACATTTCTACTGTAGTGATTTCCTTCATCAAATCAATTTCTTATCAAATAGCTTGAATACTAAAAGCCCACAACATCAGAGTGATCTTCAAACTAACCACCAGCATCAAACATTTTTTAGGATCACCAAAAGACAAGGTGCTATTTTACAAATATCCAGGGTATATTACATTCCTTGCTCCTGTGGTCTCGGACAAACTTTACGGAGTTTAGAGATCAGACAGAGAGAGCACGTTGGTGATGTAAATCGCAACAGAAGTATTTCTTCCAGCTTAGCACATCATTTCTGTACGTCTAACCACACGATAGAGTGGCAAAATAGCTCCATGCCATATTTAGATGACGATTATAGACATCGTTTATTCAAGGAAGCTGCAGTAGTGTTAAAAACTGACAGAAACCAGGGTACTATTCTTAACAGTTCATGGAAAAACCTCATCCTCTCTCTAAATCCATCTGAACTACAGCTAGCTAGTAATCACATTATGCGTTTACAACAAACGCATGCGTGATAATGATTAAGAACAATAAGTCCACTCAGTCTCTGTCACACGAACGTGCAACCTTAGTTACTAGAGTGTTTACGTTTTTAATGTTCCTTTCAGTTTGCATTTACTAGTATTTTTTTACTTTTAGTATATAGCTTAAAACAGTAGAATTTCTTTTAAATATTATCTCATTTTCACACAAAGTTACTTCATGCACAAATTTTTTTTATTGGTTTACTATAAGATAAAGTATAGTAAAGCACCTCAAATATTGAAATTTGTCTAAGTGACACTCATTTATAGCCTGAAGAAATAATTTATTTTACTGCAATGTTATGGTTAGTACTTTAAAAAAAAAAGTATTCATGCTCTGTAAAATTTCACATGATTAACGATGTCATGTTCATTTTACAATTTTTATCCTAAGGGAAAAAAAAAAATATATATATATATATAGAATTGTCATTGTGTATAAAATTACTCTAAAGTCCCTTTGTATGTACTAATTTTATTATGAAGCTATGTTAATCAAATGTGTATTGCATGAAGTGTGATGTCATCATGTACCGATGTTAACGCATTTCCAAATATGAAATCTTGAGCACCATGCATGCTATGTGAAGTCGGGGTCTATACAAGCTCTTGTGGCAGGAAGAAAAGCATTTTAGGATTTTAGTCCCTTTTCCCCTGGGTCCACTGCCATGTGAAGTCTAATGTTGGAAAGAGAAGGTCTTGGGGGGGGGGGTTTCAGTCCAGTTTTTTCCCTGGAACTGGCCTGAAAACATCCACTGCCACTTGATGTCTATTGTCTGTCGCCAGAGCATCTCATGTCTCATTGGTGAAAGCATTCGTCGAACAGCCAAAAAAGGAAAAAATCCAATACTAATGAAAACAAAACCTCTCACATAGAAAACCAGATGATACCACAAAAAAGAAACAATGAAAACATTCATACAGTGAAATCATCAAGGATTCCAACAGAACATTGATATCAAGGCTTTCTCGCAGAAATATATGCTAATATGTTTCTGCCTGTAGGAAACATACCTAAATCCTAATGATGATCTGGCATTATAAAATGTAACTATCAGTAATGCATGTGCCCATTTAGGTTGGGTGTGCTGTTGTGTGGCTTATGCAAGCCATGCTACTTAATTCACATCAATTTTACTATATGATTACATTTTTATTGATGTATGAATTAAGAGTCCATAGCATATCCCTCATCTTAATTGGTCCAATGCAATTAATTGTAGGATAACTGTGAATACTTGAATTTATCAATTAATATAATTTTAAATGTGGAAAGCATAAAGGTCAAATGAACAATAGCTATGCTTCACGTATGCCATTTATGTGAGAAGCACAAAGGGTTTATTCTTCATGGTGAGATTAGATTATCATTGACAAATACTAGACGTGGATAATTTGAATTTTGATATATTTTTAAAAACAGCCATTTAATGCACACAGAAATTGGAAAAAATAATCACTTGGGAAATAATTATTTTTCCAGAGTGAACCAAAGAAAGGCTGAAATAGTTCATTGTACTTACAAGTTCTAACCTCGTTTAACTGTAATCATACAGTCTGCGAAAGCTCTGACAGACAATGGGACATCCAGAAGAATGCCAACACTGTTTCCTATTTTAAATATGGGCATAAAAATAAATTATTTATAAAAAATTATATGTTAAAATCAGTATTAACCAATCATAGCCACTGATTTCTGGGTGGTTTAAAACCACTGGAACGCTAAGAATTGGATTTGGTATGCCACCTATACATCTGTTCAAAAGGGCTCAAAGCTGTCTGTATTTGTGATCGCACACCTGAGCTATTAATGCGATGCAATGTTTATGCATCAAAAAATGTTCTCTTTATAACAGTATATTGTGTTTAATTTCAGGAATCGTATGAAGCCAGGAAACAATTAGGGGAGTCTTTAACAGGGATAAATGCAAGAATATAATATTAGTGATATTGTTATTCCATGGGTGTGTGCACTGCACACACCCCTGAATATGCACTCCTGGTAACTATCACAGCATTCTGCTATCCTAGTGAACAACCACACCTCCTTCCAGCAAGGCCTGCTTAATATCAGTGTAGAAGCAGTTGTCATCCAACTCTCGGTTGGAACTCTGATAACAGTATCCTGCATCTATTTTCCTCCTGCAATGGATATTTTCTTAGGATTACCTTGATGACATCATATTGCAGTTGTCACCCTTTACTTTTAATGGGGAATTTAAACGAACACAACATGCTATGCGATAGTGCTTGCATAAACATCAGAAGAAGAGTTGTGGAACAATGGAAGTCTCATTCTTCTGGAACTTTCACTGCTATTAACTTAACTGTCTGCTCACCCTCCCTCTTCCTAACCTTTGAGTGTGAAGCTGAATACAACTTGTATGGGAGTGACCATTTTCCTGTGATACAGACCTTTTTTTATATGGGCAACCGTGTACTACATCATGGATATCACAATGGAAAATTGAGAAGCTGAGTGATCCACCTTCCTTACTTTAGTAGAATTTAATTCTGTGACCACTTCTCATTTCCTATCAGTGATTCAGTGAACCACATGAGGGAGTGTATTACACAAGCCAGCAACAAGCGCAATTCTTAAAACATTAGTTGGTTTCTACCTTCCCTAAGCCATGGTGAAATGATTTTGCAGCAATCAGGGAAGCTCAGAAGAAAGCATGGTTGCTAATTGCTTTCAAACAAGACACTTCAGTCATCAGAAGCAAAAGGAATCCGATATACATCTTTTATAACAATATCAACTAACAGCAAAGAAGTATGGGATGAAATGTGAAAAATGAAAGGCAGATGCATTATTGCCGACCCACTTGGGATTTTTGCTAGCAGTATCATGTTATCTCTCCAAGTTCCTTGTCCAAAAATGCAGGGCAAAAAAACAACAAATTCTGTCCTGTTTTCTTTGAACTTTACTGAAGAATACCACAGGTCATTTACAAAAGAATAAAAGAAAGCTGTTTAAATTCCGTCCAACTGCTGAATCAGATAACATCCATTATGAGATGGTAAAACATCTGTTGCTATCAGCATTTCAACAGAATTTTCTGTGAGAACAGGGTTCTAGATATTTGGCAAAAGGCTATTATTAGCCTTTCTGAGCTAGAGAAGGATTCAAAATCCACAGTAAACTATTGTCTAATTGCTCTCACTATATGCCTTTGCATGATTCTGGAAAAAAATCATTAACTCTTCTTTTACAGTTTCTGGAGAGAAACTGCCTTTTCCGTAACATAATTTAAAGATACCAAGAAATTATATACTTGGTTTAATCCTTTATTCAAGTGTAAGCAAGCAAAGTTTGCACCTGAAGTATTCAGGACTGGGGAAACTTGTGGGAAAGATGGTATGACTTCAAATCACTTGCCTTATTATCCCATAATGCGAAGCACATCTCCTTGCAGACATCTATAATGCTATGCATTATGGGAAGGGTCACTACCCAGACTGGTTTTGATCTTTATTGAGATCTCATCAGTGGGAGCCAGACCCAGAGGTGATACCAAGGTTGAAGTAATGCAGAAGTCATATTTTCATATACTAGTTGCCAGAAGGTTTCACACTTTATTATTATACTACTCTGGATTAGAGATAGTTGAAAGTTTTTTCACTTGATTATACTATAAATTAAAGATACCAAGAAATTATATACTTGGTTTAATTTTCCATAACTTAATCTGGTGTTGCAAATATCATTCTACAACTAGTTTGGCTGGAAATATCCATTAGAAATGCCTTCTTAAAATGTGAACATTTAATATTTTTATTTTTTTTTAAATTTATTTATTTATTTTATTTGGAAAAAGCATACAACATTGCTCAGAGATTTCGAATATTGAAAGACCTACACAGCTTCGGTCTTGGATGGAATCTCCCTCTTTTATCGAGAACTTATCCATTCAAATTCAAGTGGGGAACCACTCGGGCTTGGAAGATCTCCAAATCATTTTCCAAGAGAATATTGTGGGAGGGAGTCCCACAATATTCTCTTTTAATCATGTGTTATGCATTCAAAGTTAACTCAATAGCAGAACAGCTTCCTCAAACTTGAAGTAATGCTCTCTATCTGGATGACTTCTTTTGTCATTCACATAATTGGATGAATTGAACAGCAAGCCATCGGACATCTTTCAAAATTAGAACTTGTAGTTGGGTCAGATTTTTATAACAGAAGACTGTGTGCATTTTTTTTTTTTTTTTTTTTTTTTTTTTTTTGCTGCAGATGGAGTCTTCATCCTGATCCAACACTCAGACTAGGACAACCTTTAATCCCAGTTTCACCAGAAGCCAGGTTCTTGGGGCTCATATTTAACAATGAACTCACCTTCTTCCCTCAAATACATCAGTTTCAAGATGAGTGCTGTAAAGCAATGAACACTCTTTGCACCCTATCTTCCACCTCTTGGGGGGCTGCCAACAGATTGTCTTTGCTTTTATTACAGGGCACTGATTACATCCAAACTATTCAAACTTGATTATGGGTCCTCAGTCTATGCTTCTGTCAGAGAGAGTACAACGCAATAGCCAAACCCTGTTCTCTCTCAGACCATAAGAATAACAACTGGAGAATTTCAAAGTCAAAGTAAATGAACCATCTACAAAAATGAAATTCCTGCCAGGCCATCCCACATGGTCAACTATTTTTTGTTCATTTGGGGAAAATCTGTGTAACACCCATCAGGCTGCCATATGGCTCTTTGGTTTGCAAATTAAAGCTCTCTTACAAGCTCAAGATATTGGGATAGACAACATACCACAGACATCACTAAATACACCTGTACTATCACATTCATACATAACACCATGTAGCTTTTGCAGGTTGCTCAAATTTTCCACCCTTCTTATTATCTACCAGCAACTCTTTCATGCTCATAGAATCAAATACTTTGATTTTGTGCCTGTTTACACTTCAAAAGCAGAGACCCTAATGGGATCATCTGCTGTTTTCCCAGACAGCATAATATCTGCTCAGGTTCAGAAAGTTGTAATATGTATATGCAACATTATTTGACCAAAGATATCCTTTTTCCATGCCACCAACTTTAGTTTCCTGTCTTAACTCTCCCTCTTGCCCAGAGAATAAGTCTTTCCAGATGCCTGCATCCTGTGTTTAAATACAGCTCTTCTTGCATTTTTATGATTAAGGGTACAGCTTCTGATGTACCTTTTTTGTAAGGGACCAATCAAGTTAATTAGAATATCTCGATAAAAGTGTGTATTTGTTGTAAGATTTGTGCATGTAGATATTTTTATTTTGTCTAGTATCTATATATGGAACTGTAAATATTCTCAGAACTGTGCTTCCCATTTTCTGTTATTTATTAGACTCAATCAGTGGCCTTGACTGGCCACTTAACTTGGCTTCTTTGAAACATAATTAGTGCTCTAATAGGGTGGTTAATCCTAGCTGCACATTGTGTCATATCATGGCTATGAGTTGTGCATGTTCTTCTGGCCAGTTTTCCTATTTTAGGAGAAGAAAACCTTGCTATTGCCATTTGAGACTGGCTAACTGATCTTCAGATGAAAAGCACTGATGGTTCTTTGCATCCTGGACAGGATTCAAACCTAGGTCTTTTCAACAAAAGGGCATCACTGAAATTGACTCAGCTATGGAGGCTCTTATGTTATGAATGTGTGTATATAAATCTTTTAAAAAATAGTGAGTCTTCATAAAGAATATTAGTGGCAGCTTCAATATTGCCATTGAATTAAGGTTAGGAAAATTTCATCTGTTTGTCCTTTGAAATGCTAAGGGGTAATGTGGAGTCTTTTGATAGGATGCTTCGGTTGTAAGCAGTCTCCAGTTTGCTGCTTAGTGGTGATTATTGGCTAGCCCTGCAATTCAGTCAGATGCCTATTATTTTCAGTCTTCAAGTACAGGTCATTCTCAGCTTTGAGTTAATTATTCCTACCATGTGCTTTGTAAAGTGAGAATTTATTTCCCATAGGTGTAATGTTAAAAACAGCAGTCATGTTCTCAACTATGAAATATAACCATAGTAATGTCAAATAAAAGTCAATAAAACAATAATTTGTGCTTAAACACACAATGATTTATTTATCCAATGAAATGAAAACTTAACTTTGTTTTTTCTATAAAAATCCAAAGTATGAAAGCACCCTTTAAAAACAGGCAAGTTATGAGAGGCATTTGTTTCCAAGACAGTTTTCTTTATAGCATATAAGCATTTTTTAAATCTGTAGCGACTTTTCTAGTGTACTCGAAATTTGAATCTTGTGACTTGGAAATCTTAATTGCTTTTTTTTTTTGTGTGTTGAAAAGCTTTAAGTCCCTTGACAGTGACAGAAGGAACAAGGGTTTCAGTTGTTAAATCTTCTTCATCCTCAGCTTTTTCACATTTTATCATTTCAAGGAGGTCTTTATTTCTGAGCTCTCCATTGTGTTCTTAAAGCAAATCTGATGTCAATTGCAGAAACCTCAAGCTGCAATTGGTTAACAGTATTAACAACCACTTTTGTTTCATTTTGCACAACCTCTGCTGGTTCTTGAAATCCTTCAAAGTTGTCAATAAACTGAGCATAGTAGTTGTGTTGTATAGCTATGCATGTGGTTTGGAATACTGTATTTATGAATGTTTAGCACCTATTTTTTGCATCTGATGTTAACGTTTTTGATTTTGTTGATATATGGGGGGGGGACTCAGAAACTTGTGAAGTAGGAACTCCCTGTATTTGGTTTTGTAAGTAATAATAATAAAGTATATTTTACTTGAGAATGTGACAGTGCATTTTTTTTTTTCTTATGAACTGATGTTTTCTGAGTATTTTTAATATTTTTTATGACCATCCCATCAATGAAAGATTGAAACCTGTGGTACATTAGTTTAATTTTAACCCATGACCTACAGTTAATGGCCAAAGCTTTAAAAATGTACTTAATTGGGAAATTATCTATCACCTAAATATCTTGCAATAACTTTCAAAATTCTTAAATGAGTTTATTAAATAAACATACTATACTGACTTACTAAATATTTATTATTATGTGACACCTCCAGGGAGTCCAAAGACTCATCGAGGGAGAGTATGCCAACAGCATCAAACGATCCCCTTCCAACTACTAACCACGCACAAACTTGCTTAACTTTTTGCAAGCTATTAGTAGCAGAGGCTCTACCAATCGACCAACCTTTGCCAGCAAAAGTTGGTCAATTTTTTTATTTATTAATACATTCTTATTAAATTATATGGGGAGTAGGCAAGGCCATTTAGCCCTATCTAACTTTTGGAGACTGAGTGGGCAGTTCAATCTCCACTGGTACCAATCAGAGATAGATGGCCCAAGGCTATCCCTAATTAAGCGGTACACAGTGAAGAGAGACGGCTCAAATGTGCCGTCATCTCGTGGTCCCTAACTCTAACACAATATATTTAATGTCTGAAATAACGTGGGTCTGATTTTGATTCTTATTAAATTTAAGAGATATTTTGAGAAGGTTTCTCTGTATAATTTAATGTTTTGTACATGAATGTGAATTGTCTAATGCAAATTTTCTTTGCTCTTAGATGAAGAATTTCAGAGAGATGATTCTTCATGTGTTAATATGACCTCTGATGATTCTCATTTACCTATAAATAGTTCTATATCAGAAAACTTTCTGGAGAATATGCAGCTGAATTCTGGCAGAAATAATCCATCATTTGATGATTTAAAAATGAAAGAATCAGTTATGGAATCTTCCTTTGCTAATGAAAATATTCCATCAGGTTTTGATGATAATAACAAGCTCACTGAATGCTGCTGTCCGAGTTCTTCTTGCATTCATTCTCAAGGCAATTTTTTCAATTCTGTAAGTGTATATAGTGACACTAGTTTTAGAACTTATGGGGAGATGCCACTGATGAGTTCAAAACAAACTGTAAGTTCTTCTGTACGTAAGCATTCTGAAATTTCAAGTTGCCCTCCTTTGCAGAACAATAGAAAGATTAGTTTTAAAGCTGGTTCAATATTAGAAGACAGTAGCAAGTTAGAAAATTATAATGGGATTGAATCTAAAACCATAGAAAGGCATAATGAAAAGCTAATATCACAAAGTATTAAAGAAAAACATAAAAATTTTGCTGAAATTATATCAGTAGGTGATGAATATGAAGGGTGCACTTTTCCACTTAATGAAGAAAAGCATTCAAATGTAAACAGTTCTAATTCCTGTTCTGGCTATAAATCTTTAAATCCTGATCATTTACCATCATCATCATCTGACCAAAACTATCATTTTTTCCCTCATAATTATAATCAAGGAAAGAAACAATCTGTTAGATTAAAAAATGCACCTAGAAGTATATCTAATTTAACTAGTAAAACACTTCAAGAAGAGTGCTTGAATTCTTATCCTCTTGGTTCAAATTCTGAAGAAGAAAGAAAGAAGCACCTTGAAACAGAAATTTTACAGCAGTGTATTGAAGTTTTAAATAAGGACAGAGTTTTAAAACCAAAAGCAAGTCATATACATGGGAAAGCTTTTTTGCAATCGAATACTGAAAGTAGTGGTTCTAATAGCAGAGACTCAAAAGGCTCAGATATAATTCATTCCAAATGCCAAACAGAGTTGTCTGCAGATTCAGATGGAAAACATTTTCCTCCAAAAAAGTATTCTTCTGTTCAAAAACAGGAAATGTTCAGGTAAGCTTCTCTATATTATAGATTAGTATTTAAGTCTGTCTTCACCAGGTAAATCTCATTATTTTTGAAAGTTTTTGAATAACATATGTTTTTTTCACTCACAAGATTAATGTACTAAAGGTTTTGCAATCTCTCACATCTGTAACTGATATGAAACAAAAGTGCAACAAGTCTAGATGTCTTTGACTGTTAACTCAGATAACTGGATGTGTGATGATGTATCTCATTCTCTATCTGTAACCAAGTCTCAAAGAAATATCTGGAACCACAAACTATTTTGTAGTAATACTTGCATCAGATTTAATTATATGCAAGGGGATTCCCTAAAATAACTGGAATCTGAACTTGGTGTTGTTATGTCCCAGTTTACGATTATTAGGCTTTCAACATGTGAAACTCTACTTGTCTTTATCCCAATCTTATCTATATACGAGATATCACCCAAATATAAATATTCAAACTTCTTCTCCCCTTAGTGTCCCTAAATATGTATTTTATACTGCGCCTTTCAGGACATTTAGTTTAAGATGTAAAATTCAAAAACAAGAAGCAATTACCAAAATGTTTGAGTGTGAAACTAATATGGTCTTGACCTTTATCTCGTAACTTAACAAAATTCCTTCCCCCCCCAGCATGATTAGGTTCGTACGTTGTTACAAGTGCTGTATTGAGCGGAAATCTCAGACAACTGTATTTTCAAGGAACAAAAGTTTATTGAACTCTTAAACATGATACAATTCATTCTTTATCAAATAAAACTTGATTCAATACTAAGAATATATAATACAAATTAACACTAGCTAAACACAAGTATTAGGTTAAGATCCTATATAAGAATTGTGATCATATCTCCATAACAGATTCTATACATACATTTGTAATATTTTAGAACTAGTTGACCCTTTGTCTAACCCTTTACTGGTCTGATTATGCTATAATTCTGTATCTTCTAGGACATATATAATCAGTTACTCTAATTTTCTTACTAAGACAATGTGGCTTAAAATTATCCTTTCGCTGAGCTAATACACACTTTTGACCTTTAAAACTCTCTTAATTAAAATACAATGTACATGCATAAATCTCTAGGCACATGAATGCTTATTAATTAATAGTAACAAGCTCATTTTCATTCTAGTCTGACATGTACTAAAGTCCTAGTATAATTCTCATTAATCCCTTCAACTGTTCAGTAATTGAACAATGATTACAGTTACATATGAATTGACATAAGATTTTACAGTACCTCTAGACTTGGGTCTTCTGCACTGGTCTCTATCTTTTTCTGATTTTTTTTTACCTTCCTAGGACGAACTCTTCTGTAACTTATCACTCCTAAGTTCTTTTGGCACTAAGATGGGCTTTCACAATCTTTACCTTGCATTCTTCAATCAAGGACATACATAGGATCATCTATTCTATGGCTGTGAAATTCACCACGTGGGCACTGACTTCTTTATAGAATTTTCTTTCTCTTGTTACGATCACTGGATGATGAAACATACTGACATTATCTTCTTTCTGTTTTAAATTAATGGCGTCTCTCATTTCTCACAATAGGAACATGGAATTGAAATCCCGCACACTTTGTTTCCTTATTGTGTCGGATGGAGAAAATTCTTAACCCGTCACTCAGGAAAACTGCGTTGAGACCTATATGAAGACTCGTGAAGAAAACTCTGAGGAAAAAGCCCCGTGTGTGTGTGTGTGTGGGGGGGTTCCTAACCCTTCTTCCCCCCTACTGGAGTCGATTTCACTGCCCAATTAGAATGGCGTTTTTCTGCCAAAACATCATGCATAATAATTTCATGAAGCCTAATTCTAAATAGTAGGACAAATATTACAACAGCTAATTATGCTCTGAAACACACAAAGCTATTAAAACAGTTCATTATGCAAACAAACAGTTGACCAGATAAACAGAGAATTTCATTCAACTGTTAGCAGGTATTTATAGCAAGAAATTCAAATCTATCTGCTTGGTATACTCAGTAGTTAATGCAGAATTTTTAGAAATGTAATATTTTATAACATAATACCAAAGAGATTAAATAATGAAGGAATTACTTTTCAAACAAACACCTAATGATTATACAGGTTTTTATTTCTTCTCTTGTTACATCATGATAACTGAAATTTTCACGTTCTTAAGTTATTAGGGTGTAACAGTGTGCATGCATGCATGCATTTTCTAGTTATGGATGCTGCTGCTAGGCATTGTGAGTGTGCAGTTTTCTCCACCAGTCTGGCTGATGATGTCATCCTGTGTCTGGTTCATTGTTCTGGCTGCTTTTTTTTTGTTTTTTGTTAGTGCTTACAAGCAAGACTGACACGTGACGACTCATTTCGGGAATTATGACATTGAGCTTTAGTTTTTGTTTAAGCTAACCTCTATGTCATCTATACTAAATTAATCCCCTTTCCAAAATTTTATAAGAATTAACTCAGATCTTTAATCTCTTAGTTCAAGTGTAAAAACTAGCCGCTCGCAAAATCCTATGACTAACCTTCTTTGCTTTACTTAACCTTATTTTATCATATCACAACTGTATTAAATGCAAGCATATTTTTCTTTCTTTTAATTTTTTTGTATTCGTTACTTTCAAAGGCTCTTAACGATGTCTACTTAGGAACAAGCTTGCTTACTTTGTTATCTCTACAGGGTTTTTATTTCTTCTCTTGTTACATCATGATAATTGAAAATTTCACATTCTTAAGTTATCAGTGTGTAACAGTGTGCATGCATTTTCTAGTTATGGATGATGCTGCTAGGCATTGTGAGTGTACAGTTTTCTCCACCAGTCTGGCAGATGATGTCATCCTGTGTCTGGTTCATTGTTCTGGCTGCTTTTTTTTTTTTTTTTTTGTTAGTGCTTACAAGCAAGTTTGGTGATTTTGTGATGGCTGAAATTTTGTTTTCTTTTGGGTAAAAATGCAGCTGAAACTATTCTTATGCTTCAGCAAGCCTTTAAGGATGATGCTTTGGTTTCAGGGCAATTCGTCCAATCAAAATTTCGTCCATTCCCTCAATTTCATACATTACTTTTCTCGTCCAGTAGGACATTTCGTCCAATCTTATTCATCCAATGCTATTTGTCCAATTCTTCATATTAGTCCAAGGAGTTATAAGTTACTTGTGATCATTAATAATAGTTAGTTGACATTATAATTTTGTTGTAATTTATCCAATTTATCCTTAAAATTTGGCAGTGCTGAATATGGCAGAAATTGCGATGAATGACAGGACAGAATGGCCGATGGGACAAATTGATGTTGATGAAAGTTGATGGTGGTGTACCATCCATCACTTTGGAGGTTCATCGATTCCATGAAGGAGGAACAGAGGTAAAACGAACAAGATATAACATGCCCGATGGGACAAATTGGGATTGGACAAAATGTCCGACTGGACGAGTGTTCCCTTGGACAAATTTATAAAAGGACAAAAAATCTTGGACCATCTGCCCTCAAACCAATGCTTTAGGTAAAATGCAGGTCTATGAGTGGTTTTCCTGTTTCAAAAATTTAGACGTCAGTTGCAGACCAACCATGATCTGGCTTGCCTTTGACAAGCAGAAATGATGAAAACATCAAAGGTCATCATCATCAAATTCCTGCCATGTACTCTCAAGGGGTGTGCAGGATATGATAGTACTATATGAAAATTTACATCATTATTAACTTCTTATCTACAATTTTTCTCCAAATCAGTCTGTTATTTGTCAAAACTCCAACATTATCAGATCTTATATTTCTGTCATCTAAGGAACTTTGTACAGTATCAATCCACCTATATCTTGGTCTTCCTCTGGGTTGTTTTCTTACCAACCTGGCAGAGACCATTTGTTTTGCTAATCTTTCCTCGCCCATTCTATTTAAGTGACCATACCACCTGAGATTAGCTCTACTAATGCATTCCTGGATGCTGACAATGTCAAGTTCTTTCCTAATATCCTTGTTTTTAATATGATATTGTCATTGATGCCGTCTGTTCATGCTTCTGATCTTTCTCAGGACTTTCATATCTGCAGTCTCTGGTCTTTGGTCAAGTGTTTTACTTCTGACCCAGCTCTCAGATCCATAAGTTAAAACTGATTTGAACACTGTCTTGTATACAACTAATTTAGTGTTCCAACTAATTTCTCTCTTATTCCATATGAATTTATTCAGTTGACTTCCTGCCATACCAGTTTTGTTGATTCTGTTGTTTATTTCCATATTTAATTTACCATCTTCACTAAAAATTGTGCCTAAGTAGATGAAATGTTTTACTTGTCCCACAGGTTCTCCATTCACGTGCAGCTGACATTTTCCACGATTCTGCCTATTTTCATTGTCTTTTTATTGCTGACCTTCATACCATATCTATTACAACATTTATTCAATTTAGTCAGGGAATCTTAAACACTTGTAGCGGATTTATTTAGAAGTATAACATCATCCACATAAAGCAAAGAGCTGACTTTTAACATCTCCAATTTTGATATCATGTTTAATACCACTTTCCTTCATAATGTGATCCATATAGATAATGAATAACAGAGGGGGATAATGTACATCCTTGTCTCACACCAGATTTAACATTAAACCATCTTCCTCTACTTCCTTCAATTCTAACTGCTGATTTACAACTCAAATAAAGACTAAGTATTGCTTGATATTATACCATATAATTGTAGCATATTGAATAGCTCTCTCTTGACACCTTGTCATATGCCTTTTCCAGATCGACAAAACTTAAATTTAGATCTTTGTTATATTCCCATGCTTTCTCAACTATTTGTCATAAAGTGAAGATCTGATCCTGACAGCCTTCATTTGGTCTGAATCCAGCTTGTTCTTCGCCAAACTTTTCTTCCACAATTCTTCTCAAGTATACTTGCATAAATCCAAGAACACTCAGTAGTGAAATACTTCTGTAATTCTCACATTCAGTTTTATTTCCCTTTTTATATATATGTACTTTGAGAGCTCTGCTCCAATCATTGGGAATTCGTCCCTCTGTCCAGGCCTTCTGAACTATGCAGTGCAGCCACTGTAAGACTTTTATAACACCATACGTTAGCATTTCTGGTCGAATATCATCTACTCCCGCTGCCTTTCCATATTTCAAGCTTTTGATGGCTTTTTCTACTTCAAGTATGGATATGTATTCCTGTTGAGTGTTTTTTTTTACCACGGTGCTATCACTGCTTGTTTCATTTAGCAATTTTTCAAAGTAATTACTCCATACTTCAAGGATATCTTTTTCTCCCATTTTCATGTCACCTTTATCATCTCTAACTTCTTTTATTGCACTCTTTCCTCTATTTCTAAGCTTCTTCGACAACCTCCAGAATATCTTACCACTTTCTTGATATTTATTTTCTATGTTCTTGCCAAAGTCCTCCAATGACTTTGGCAAGAATTTAGCTAGTTTTACACAGTGTTTAGCATTCATACATTTGTCTCTGTATTCTATAAGAGCAAAAGCTGACTTATTTGCCAGGAACTTTTGATATGCTTTCTTCTTTTCCTTCACTGCCTCTTTAACTTCTTGTGTCCACCATGGAGGTCTGATTTTTCTATCCTTGCAGACAACCTCACCACATGCTTTTCTGGCAGAATCCGAGTTTTTTCCAAGGCTTGCTACTGAATCTCCAAGGTTTGATTGCTGTTCTCAAACTCTTTCATTTTTTCTTCAATAATCTTTGTGTATTTTAGTCTACAGTTCACATCTGAGAGCTGCTCAACTTTTATTTGCTTTAAAACTTTCTTACATGTTATTTTTTTCAATATGAAATTCAATTTTATCCTGCTCAAGACTAATTAGTGATCACTTCCAATTTCAAATCTTCTGTATATTATGGTGTCTTGCACCAGTGGGAAAACATCATTATCAACAATAACGTAGTCAATGAGACTTTTTTTATTCCTTGGCCTCTTTTCTCCATGTGAATTTGTGCACATTTTTATATTGGAACATGGTGTTAGTAATAACCAGTCCATGTCCTGAGCAAAAATCCAACAGGTATTTGCCATTATTATTAGCTTTGCTCTTTTCTCCAAATTTTCCCAAAATATTTTTGTATGTCTGACAAGCATTTCCTACTCTTCTATTTAGATCCCCAACAAGGACCAACTTTTCCTTTTTCATTGTGTCAGTTGCTTTTTCTAAAGCATCAAAAAATTCCTCCACTTTAGGACCATTGGCACAAATAAGTCTCATTGTCCAGTTCCCTCATTCTGATATTTGCCCACATCACTCTACTTGAGACTGCCTGCCATTGAAGAAGATTAACCTCGTATTTTGTGTTGAATACTATGGCTACTCCTTCTTTTCCATTATTGTCATTGCCTGAATATAACATCTTGTATTTATTGCTCAGATAGATCTAATCAGTTTTTGTCTTTTTTTGTTTCAGTCACCCCTATTATGTCGATCTGGTACTTATCTAATTCCTCAGCTAGCTCCATTTCTTTGCTATTCAGGCCTCTTATGTTGATAGTACTGATCTTTAGCTCTGATGTTGAGTTGGGGTGTGTTTTCAAATTTGTTCTAGTAGCTGACTTTTTGATGTTCGCCCTGGTTCCCTGGCGAAAACAACAGGGGGGGGGGGCCTTGTTTAACCTGGTGATGCCCCAGCCGGTATGAAATTTTGTCATGTTGTACCATCATTTTGTATTTTGGTTTAAACCAATAAGAATACAATTTGGTCGGCTAATTTCCAAATTGCCAGCCCATTCTTCTTCGTTCAGTATCCAGGTAGATATCCAACATGGTGCTCCACGAGAAGGTGAGGATTGGACATCAGGTCAGAAGCCCTGGTTGGTTTGCTGCATTCCTTTAAAGGCTATGTGGAGGTCTCCTCTCAGTTATATAGCTTTGACCCTTAAGCGCCCCCAACATCAAAGGTTTGCCAGGCAATCAATGAAGATCATCAAAAAACCATTGAGCAAGTTTCTGAAAAGATGAATTTGTCATGGAGTGTGCCAGGAAATTTTAATGGAAGATTTGCAAATGAAATGTGTATCTGCTCAATTTATGCCCCTCTTTTGCTCACAAAGGGTAAAAAAAAAAAAAAAATCATGTGAATGTTTGTTGCGATTTGAGAGAGCAAGTTTTTAATGACCAAAACTACTTCTAAAAGTTGTGATTAGTGATAGGTCTTGGTGTTATGCTTATGCAAAACAGCAAAATAAGCATCAAGCTGATGGAAACATGCAAATTCACCAAGACCCAAAAATGCAAATCAAGTTCGATCAAATGTCAAGACAATGTTGATTTTTTTTTATGTGAATTGAATCGTACACAAAGAATTTGTTCCTCCTGGACAGACAGTGAATCATCATTTTTTATCTCAGCATTTTGAGAAGACTGCACGATTGTGTGTATGATGAAAATGGCTAGGAATGTGGTGTAGCAAAGATTGGTTGCTGCACCATGAGAGTGTTCCATCCCACACTACATCCCACTTGTCTATCCAACAGGGCAGTTGTTTCTCACCCTCCGTACTCACCTGTTTTCTCTCTCCATGTGTGGCTTTTTTTTACTTCCACTGATAAAGAAAACCACGAAAAGGCAGCGATTCGTTGATGTGGATAAAGTGAAAGAAAAGATGCTGGAGGCTATAAACAGTATTTGAGTTGAACAGTTTCAGAATTGTTTCCAGTAGTGGAAAAAAAATGTTGGAACAGTGCACTGACTGATATGAAGAGTGCTTTGAATACTTTGGTACTATAAACTTTAATAAAAGTTTTAAAAAATAATAATTCATTAAATTTTGAGTATACTCCCTCATATATTTGGCTTTGAGATTGTGCTCAAAATTATTTGTAGAACAGATTATGATGATGATGATGTTATTTGACACCTCTAGGGAGTCCAAGACTCATCGAGGGAGGGCACCTACTCTTGTGTCCACCACTCAACCTTATTGACCCACCATACACCAACCTCATCATCTACACCAACTCTATCTACTGTCCACCACCACCACTAGTATTTTCACAGGCAATCATAAACATCCGTGCCCACGGTGGGATTCAAACCTGCAGCCTCTTGGCAGGAGAGCAGATACGCTAACCACTCTGCCAACCAGATTTCCTCTTGTCAGCCACTAGAATTGAACTTAGGCCACCATTCTTTGAGCAGTCTGACACTGTGGAATCGCATACCACTTTCACTCAGCTACACAGCTTTGCAATAGGATGAATTTTTTTATAGATCCACAGGTGTGCTTTTCTGTTGAAGAAACTTTAAAAAAAAATTACTTGGGATGAAATCGGGGAGATTTTCTTTTAGTTGAAATACCTTTAGGGACTTCAGTGATCCAGGAGAAAGTAGGCAAATAGTGGTGTGCTGCAGGGATCTGAGATTTGACCACTGCTTTTTAATTTGTACATGAATTATATAGGAAATAATTGGAATGGATATATTCAGTTGTTTGCTGATGATGCAAAGTTGGGTAGGGTAATAGTTAATGAAAGTGATATAGAGAGTTTGCAGAATGATTTAAATAGGCTGACAGTATGGATAAAACATAATGGAAGTCAATTTAATGTGGAAAAGTGTCAAGATATATATTTGGATACAAAGATTACAAACCATATATCACATTGAGGGAACTTGACTCTAAGAAATTTATTAACCCACAGATTTAGGGATAGTAATAGTATTAGTAGTAGATAGAGTTGAAGTTTAGAGAGCATATTGCTAAAGTAGCCAGGGTAGTTCACAGGATTACTTGATTATTGGAGAACACACTCAGCACTTTGCTGACATTTAAGGTGCTTTTGTGCAAAAAAAAAAAAAAAAGCCCCACTTCCTTCCCTTATAATTTTTTATTGAGTAACAGGACATTGGTTAAGACTAGATGGGAAGTCTGGAATTAAAAAAAAATAATCATGGGGGAAGGGCAGCAGTAAAAAAAAACTTTTTTGTCATCCCCTTGTTTTAATAGCTATCAATTAAAATAATACCGTCATATAACCACTAGAAAGATGGAAGCATGTTGATTTGTATTTGCATGGAAGAAGACTTGGCACAGCTCGTACTTGTTAGACCAAGCTTCCCAAAACTGCGACAGTATTATTATCTGAGACCTCCAGGCTGTCAAGGACTCACTGAGGGAGACTATAAATCACCCAACCAAGCTATCATACCTTCCCTTAAATTCATTCACACTAGATGCACTCACTACCCCTAAGGGCAAATTATTCCACTTACTCACTGCTCTCTGAGAGAAAAACCTAGCTCTTATCCCTTTCTTGATTGCAAATAAATTTAACTTCCATGGATGCCCCAGTGTTCTCTCCCCATTTTCCATATAACAAAAAATTTCATCAGTCGATATCCTATAACACCTATTCAAAAGTTTATAGACCTCTACCATATCACCCTTCTTTCTCCTGTTAACCAGCGTCTGCAATCCACATACTCTCAATCTCTCCTCATAATCCAGATATAATCTTTGTAACCCATCTTTGCACCTTTTGCACAGCTTCTTCATCTCCCCTGGAACCTGGAGACCAAATCTGCACACAATAATTCAGGTGTGGTCTTATCAAAGCCTTATAAAGAGGCAAAATGACTTCCTTATCCTTACATATCAAGGTTCTCCTCAACATTGCGATTATTCTCTGAGTTGTATTTGCAACTTTTGCTATCTGACCTTCATCATCATCATCTTCCTTATACCCTCTTTTACCTTGCGGTGTCGAGGCCAGATTGCCTGCTTTGCGGGATGAAAAACCCCAGAATAAACTGGGGAAAAAACCCTGCTGTCCACGCCCAAGACTGGCTAACTTGGCTATGGCTGAGGAAGATCCTTCAGCTCCTCACGTCACCGATGGGAATCGAACCTAGGACACTCCTTCCCCAGGCATATGGCTGCGAAGCGCATAGCCACTAGGCTAACTGCGGACCTTTGAACTTTAAATTCCTATCCACCAATATGCCAAGATCTCTTGCTTCTTCAGTTTCTTGGGAGAGTAATCCCGCTTATATAATATGCTGCTGGAACTCTAATCATGCCAAAGTGCATAACTTTACATTTACTGACATTAAATTGACAGCCATTTGCCCAAATTTCCAGTCTATTCAAATCATTGCTGAATATCAGTAACATCCCTGATTGCTCTGCCTATCTTTGCATCATCAGCAAAAAATTGCATTGCACATCCGATGTTAGACCCTGCCTGATGTTATTAATGTATAGATACAATAATGGCCCAAGGATTGAATCCTGAGGTACACCACTCAGATTGCTTGATATGAATGGTTTCGCTGAATTGATATATAGCCCTTGTTTTGGAAGAAGTGAAATCTGACTTGCACGAACACGTGGATGGTGTTCAGAATGGAGAACTGTTTTTAAAACTTAATCCCTCCACCCTTTTTTATGGCACCTTTGTGCAGCACACAACTTGCATACCTGGTTGCGGTGGCCCTGAACACACTAACAAGCAGAGATGAAGTTATCATTCCTATATATAAAGCCCTTGATATGACCACATCTGGATTACTGGGCTCAGGTGTGGTCACCTGAGTTTCTTGGGAATGAGGAAGTGTGGTGGAGAGGATCCAGAGGCGAGTGACCAAGATGGTGAGTAGTGTGTGTGGAATGCTTTCTATGAGGATAGATTGAGGGATTTTGGATCGCAAAAGTTGGTTAATAGCTGAAAAAGGGGGGGGGGGGAGTAGATATGCTAGAAACATTTAAGTTATTTAAAGGATTTTATAGGATTGATTCAGAAGAAATGTTTCAGCACTTGGCTAGAGATGGGGGTGGAGCAGAACAAGAGGTCCTCCCTGGAAACGAGTATTTAGGTTTAGGTGCTGGTTTTCATTCATGTTACACTTTAATATAATTATTACAGCACAAAGAGAAATAAATAAGAAAGAGAGGGTGCACCTCATAGGATTTCAGCCTTCATTTATGCCAGTCTCATTTCTTCCACTTATTGTTTCTTGTGCGTGTTATTACAATTTTAACATTGTATTCTTGAAGATGTCTCTGTTACAGATGAAATATTGAAACAATTAAACCTGTTATTTAATTATTTTTCTTTGTGCTGTAATTATTCCATGAAAGTGTAACATGAAAATCATCCCCCAAAGTTGGATAAGAGTGTGATTAGCAAGGGCGCAAGGACTAGATTTATTGCTTGGAGAGTGGTGAATGAATGAATGGAATGGGTTGCCTGAGTCACTTGTGAGTGCTTTGTCTGTTAATGGTTTCAAATAGAGGTATGATAGATATTGTTGATAGTTTGGGTCTCCTACGATGAGTCTTAGGATTCCATGGAGGAGCCTGTCCAATAATAGTTTCTTCATAAAACAGAATATATTTGTCGGAAGCTTTCGGTATTGAGACCACATTTTAATGTAAATAAAGAGTTGAATAAAAATAAGCAATTAATAACCGTACAAGTTTATCATCAGTAGTACTAGCAAAAAAAAAAAAAAAAAAAAAAATGTGCTATCCGATACCAAAAGCTTCCCACAGAATTGCTAAGCCACAGAAACTGATGTTTTCATCAGAATATATTTAAATTAAATGTATATCGGCTTCATTACTTCTTGTAACCACTGTTAATTTATTCATGCACTTTAATCATTTCTAACTGTAAATTGAATTTATGTGCTGTTATTCATGAAATTTTTCAGATGCTTTAAGTTTTTTTGGTCCACTGTTTCACAAATCCACTGGTGGTGATGTAGTCTTGTGGCAGTGTTTCTGATTCCTTAATTCTAGGCTTTATTTAATAAATTCTCATGTATGCCACACACACACACACACACACACACACACACACGAGAGGTTTCAAAAACTATGGCACTCCAGTTCCATATGTGGCCAGAAGAAAGGCCACCTAGAACTATTTCTAAGACTTTTCTGCCATTTACCAAGTTAGTCGATCATTGATGCAAACAAATAAGATTTTCACTCATAGGAAGTCATATTTTTGACTTCACAACTCAGAAAAATCAACATAGCACTTATTCTCTGTTTCGGACAGAAATAGTTTACCATATTGTAAACTTTGAGATATAGTTCACCATATTGTTGTCCTGATGCAGTTAAAATCACTAGGATCTTAAATTTGAGGATTCAGTATTTTTTATTTACTTTTCTATATTTTTCTAAATATACTTTTTATTCACAAAAACCAAAGTACTCTTAAGTCACACCAGTGATTTTAATCAGTTGGACAATTTTAAATTATCATATTGGATCTGTTATTTTGAAGTTTTGAGATTTTTTTCAGTTATAACCTTCTAAAAGCATGCCAGATTTCAACTTCTGAAATGTTTTGAAGTATTTAGAAATTTCAGAGACATACTTATAAGGGGCATTCCAAAACTAATGCCTTTATTATGATAACTTCCTAGTCTGAAATAAAAAACAAAAGATAGTTTTGAAGTCTGATACAGTATTTTAGCATAATCTCCCTCTCTTGCTATACATTCTCTTTATCATGAAGTTTTTTCAAGGCCATAAAAGTAAAACTCTTTGAATTGGTTTTGGAATCATTTTATCACCTCTGCTTTGATTTGTTCATAATTTTCAAAACGGATACTTTTGACATGTATTCAATTTAAGAAATAATCAAAAGTCTGGTGGGACTTTTGATTCTTGTTGATTTTGATTTGAAAAGTCTAGGCTGTATGGAAGATAGCCTATAACTTCATCTGATCTTTTTCATAGTCATTGAAGTAAATGCTTGGCTGCTGAATAGTTTGCTATAGTGAATTTTTTTATTATAACTTTGTGCCTATGGAGCTTTGTTCAGAACTTTTTATAAGTCGTTTGAAGTGAGGGTTGATTACACAAGCCTGCTGACATGATGTATATTTGTTCATGTGTATATATTGTATTACAGTACTTTTCATTTTTAGGTTGAATTGTACCAAGAATTTCTAAATGGATTTTGGTGATAATAGTAATTGATCTATTTGTTAGGGAAAACACTGACATTGGAAATTCTGCAAATCAATTTGTAGGATTGGAAGATATGAATTCTGTTAAAAATCAGATAGTAGATGAAGCAAAGCAGCCAGAATGTAAACAGAAATCCAAAAATTCTGAAGCAGTATTATCATCTACAGATGTTCAGTCAATGAGCTTAAAAGCAAAGATACCTTTTGTAAGTTATTTTAAATAATTCTTACATGTAATAGTTTCATTAATTCATTTCATTTGAAATTTCAAATAACTGTTCACATATACTTTATCACAGTAAAAATCTTCCAAATGAACTGTGACACAATTCTAATCCTTGTTGTTTATATATTACTTTTTTTTTTCTCTACACGTTTCTTTATATGTATCATCAATTCCTAATATGTACTCTCATGGTTTGTACAGGATACTATGACAGTGCTTCATAATTAAGTGTCCATTATTACTGGATTCCTATTAACAGTTTTCTCTCAGATTAAACTGTAATATGTTGATTTGGTTTTATATGCAGAATCAGAGTATTTTTACTCAAAGATGCTGGAAAAATACCTGTTATGCTAACCTTTCTTATTGTATTTTGTTTTAGGTTATGTTCTGATTACATTAATTTTATATCATTGTGCAGTATACCTTATGAAGTACTTTATGTTCATTATTATCAGTTACCCAGTTATGTATCCTCAAGGGATATACAGGACTATGGCTATATCATTCAATTTATATTAATATTAATGTCGAAAGTTTATTTTTCACTTGGTTAGACTATAATGAATTTAGATTAATCCTTTATCCAAGTGTGAGCAAACAAAGTTTGCGCCTGAAAGTATCTTGAGGACTGGGGCAAGGTAGTACAACACCGGGCAACTCGTTGCAAAGGTGGACCAAGCTACCATCACTCATATCTCAGTATCTTCTATAATGCAAAACACATCTCCTTGCGGATATGTATAATGTTATGCATTAAGGGAAGGGCCACTTCTTTCTCTGAATCTAGTAATTTAATAAAAAAAGGTGGCACACCTTTTGGCAACTCCTATAGGTAAAGATGACCTTGTTATCGCTTCTGCCTGGTATCTCCATGTCTGGGCCTGGCTCCCACTGAGGAGACCTCAATAAAGGTCGAAACTAGTATGGGTAGTGACCCTTCCCTTAATGCATAACATTATGCATATCCACAAGGAGATGTTTTGCATTATGGGTGATACTGAGATAGGAGTGATGGTAACTTGGTCCACCTTTGTAACGAGTTGCCCAATGTTGTTACTACCTTACCCCAGTCCTGAAGATACTTTCAGGCGCAAACTTTGTTTGCTCACACTTGGATAAAGGATTAAACTAAATTCATCATAATATTAATGTCCCGTCAGCAGTTTTCCACTCTAGTACTCTCACTTGTCAGCACTCCAATATTGTTAAATTTATATTTCTATATTTTAGGACAATTCTGATTGCATCAATAAACCTAGATCTTGGTCTTCCTGTGTGTGTTTATGCCATTTTTGCATCAAACACCTGTTTTTGCTAACCATTCCTCTTCCATTTTGTTTAAATGACTATATACTACCTTAAGATTAGCTCTGTTCACACATTCATGAATCTAATGTCAAGTTCTTTACTATCTTCATTCGTGATATGATTCTGCAATGATGTCATCTGTTTACTCTCCTAATTTTTCTCAGAACTCTCATACCTATGATCTCCAGTTATTCATTAATTGTTTTATTCCTAACCCATTTCTCAAAGTTAAAATTGTTTAGAACACTGTTATTTAGTGTTTTGGTTTATTTCTCTCTTATTCCACATAAATTTATTCAGCTGGTTCTGCACCATACCAGCTCTGCTTATTCTGTTGTCTATTTCCACATTTAAATTTCTATTTTCTCCCCAAAATTTTGCCTAATAGCTGAAGTATTTTACTTGGTGTCTAGGGTTCTCATGTTCCTGCATATTTTCATAGTTTTGTTCTTTTTATTGCTAATTTTTATGCCTAGGTTGTTAAAGTTGTTAAATTTCATTAGTAAATCCTGGAGACTTGCATTGGATTTGTTTAGGTAACATCATTGCAAAAAAACTGTTTGATATCTCCAGTTTTACCATGTTTAATGCTGCTTTCTTTCATAATGTGATCTATATAGATAATGAATAAGAGTTGAGATAGTCCACCCTTGTTTTGATATAGTGCACTCTGATTTTATGTCCAACAACTTTCCTGTACTTCTCGTAGACAGGCTTATACGTTGGTTATGCATTTCTAAATAACTTAGGGAATTGAAACAACGTAGATCCGAATATAAATTAAATTATACTTTAATAGATATTTCCGATATTTCGGCAATGTCACATTGCCATTTTCTAAAGGAACTTACAAAAAGGCAGGTGCACACAGGCAATAACAATACAGTAACTGAGAATGAAGATATGAAGCTATCGTTCTCCTAGAAGTCCTGATGGTGCCCTCTGGCGGGCTAAGTAGGCGTTCTTGGCCGTTGGGCTGAAGGTCTGCTGATGTATGCCTCCCAAATTTGGGGCAGTCGCATACAACCAGATTTGTTGAGGTTTGGAGAGTTTCTTATGGCAGAGGCTGATTCCATAAATAATCTTTCGAATTTATATTTGCTCTGGTGTATTATTGTTGCTTTCTTCCACCGTATTCTGTGGCAAGTATCCAGAGCATGGTCTGCAAGACCAGAATGGCTATACTTGTAAAACCAGATGTAGTCCTTGTGTTCAGAAATTCTGATATTCGCTGTCCTGCCTGTTTGGCCAAAGTACGACTGTTTACAACTGCAAGGGACCTGGTATACACCAGGTAGGTCTAGGGGAAGTGGTTGGTCTTTGGTAGAGCGGATAAGAGATGCCAATTTTCTGTAAGGCCTGTAACAGGAGGTGAGGTCATGTTTTTTTAGAATTTTGGTGATCTTTTTGGTGCCTCGGATGTAGGGAATGGTGATGGATTTAGAGTAATCTTTTTTGTGGAGGGGGAGGAGGGGGGGCTGTGGTTTGTAGGTTTTAATATTTTTGGGGGGGGTAGCCATTGGCTGAGAAAGTGTTGAGGATGCGATTTGTAAGTTCCTTTAGAAAATGGTAATGTGACATTGCCGAAATATTGGAAATATCTATTAAAGTATAATTTAATTTATATTCCTGTACTTCCGTCAGTTTTAACTGTTGACTTTCAGTTTATACAGAGCAACATAGTATATGTAATGTTTCATTTATTCCTCATAATAGTAATGTTTTGAAAAGCTATTCTCTAGGCACCTTATCATATGCTTTTTCCAGATCTACAAAACTTAAATATGAATCCTTACTATATTCCCATGATTCTCAACTGTTGTAAAGTGAACATATGATCTTGATAGTCTCTATTTGGCCCGAAGAGCTTCTTGTTCTTTTTGAGTTTTTCTTCCCCAATTCTTCTTAGCCTTTTCTCAAGTATACTTGTGGAAATATATTATCTGAAACACTTAATTGAGAAATTCTTTTGTAATTCTTACATTTATTTTCGTTTTTATAGATGGGCACTATGAGAGCTCTACTCCATTTATTTGGAATTTGACCTGACCATTCATTTTGAATTATGCAGTGCATTCATTGTAAAACTTTTACACTTCTGTATTTGAGTATTTCTGGTTGAATACCATTTACTCTGCCTTTCAACACTTCAAGCTTTTGACAGCTTTTTTTTTTCCATCTCATGTAACAATATGAACTTCTGATTGCATTCCACTTAAATGTTTTCAACCATCATTCTGTCACTGCTTGTTTCATTTAATATTCTTTCAAAGTAATTATTCCAGATATCCAGAATATTATTATTCACTTTCCATGTCGCCATTATCCACCTCTGATTCCTTTTACTGTACTCTTTCATTTCCTGAGATTTTTCAGTATCCTCCAGAACATTGCCACCTTCCTGATATTTATCTTCCATATTCTTAACAAAGTCTTCCCATGACTTTTATTTAGCTGTTTTTATATATATTGCTTCATTTTCTTACATTTTTTCTTGGTATTCTCTTAGGGCATCTACCAACTTACTTACTTGCTAAAAACTTTTGATATTCTTTCTTCTTTTCTAGGACTGCCTCTAACTTTTTTTGTATTTGCTGCCATGGAGTTCTTATTTTTATATCCTTGCAGATTACTTTATCATATGCCTCTGTAGCTAAATCAATGTTTTCTTCAGTTTTCCACTGAGCCTTCAAAGTTTGATTTATGTTTTTGAATGCATTCATTTTTCTTGAATTATTTTTGTATAGATGAGTCCACTGTTCACTTGGAAAAGTTTCTGAATTCTTTTTTAAAACTTTCTTATACATTTTTCTTTTAAATATGATATTCATTTTATCCTGCTTAAAACTAAGCGATGATCACTTTCAATTTCAAATCCTTTATATACTCTTGTCCTGAAACTAATGTATCCTCAACAATAACATAGTTAATAAGACTTATTTTTTCTTGTGTTCCATTTAAATTTCTACACATTTTTATGTTGAAACATTGTTAGTGATGACTAGTTTTTGTCATGAACAGGAATCCAGCAGGCACCTCTTATTATTATCATCTTTACTCTTTTCTTCAAATTGTTCCAATACATTTATGTATGCCTGCTATTCATTCCCTCCTCTGATGTTTAGATTTTCAATAAGGATCAGCTTTTTTTTTGTCATTTATCTTCTCTAATGATTTGAAAAATTCCATCTCTTCTTTCTTAGGAGAACTTTTCATGAGACCATAAGCACAAATAAGTTTAATTGTTTTGTTCTCTGTTTTGAAATTTGTCCACATAACTACTTGAAATTGACTGCCAGAGATATTTATCATTATATTAAGTGTTGAATGCTATTGCTACTCCTTTCTTTCCTTGATCACTGTTGCTTGAATATAACATCCTGTGTTTATTATTTAACAAGATCTCGCTTGTTTTAGTCTTCTTCATCTCAGTAACATCAGTGTGCTATGTCCTACGTCTGTCAGTTTGACTTCTTTTGTTGAGGTAACTCTGTTTAGTTCTGCTGATGTAGAGTTCTGGTGAAGAGTCTTTCCTCTTAGCTTTCAGTGAATCATTGATTCCTATATGCAAACAACTCCCAGGATAGAAGAGTTTCTATTCCATATGTGTCAGTTATTTCCTAGTGGGTGGCAAGGATTTTGAGGCATCTTGTCTCTTCCTTTGTACCCTGGTGAGTTTCTATTTTTTTCTACCACCAAGCATAGATTTTCTGAGTATTAAATATTCTTCTTTGTTTGAATTAGTTTGCTGTTATGGTTTTACTGAAGATGGACTTATATGGTTTGTTCTGAAATGTATTTGATTTTTAAGTGTCATTAAATGCTTCATATATATACTGTGCTTACATATATTTAAATTAGTGTGATCAATTTGCCTAAGTTCTTGTTGCACATAAATATCACTGATTCAAATTTATGACATAAAACACACTGAACTTTTTGTTGAATTATTGCTACTTTGACCTTGATTAACTTATTTGAATAGGAATATATGAACAGCATAACAGAGAAGCAGCGTGAAGATCTGAGGATAGCACAGAGAAAACTGGAAAGAAGAATGCTGAAAATCACTAAAAAGTATAAAATTAGGAATGAAGAAATAAGAAAACAAACAGGAGTAAGGGATATAATAGAAGTGATAAATTCAAAATGGAGATGGGCTGGTCATGTTGGGAGAATGAGAGATGAAAGGTGTGCAAGGTTGATAATGGAATAGCAACCAAGAGAGTGGTAAAGGGGAGGGTAGACAGAGAAAAAGATGGAGAGATGATATCTAGACATGGAGAGGAGTGAAATGGTGGTCAGGGAGAAAAGAGAGGGGAAAAATCGAAGATTGGGGAGGCCTATGTCCTGCAGTGGACGAAGAAAGATTAAGAAGAAGAATGTGAACAGCTGTCTTAGATTATGTAGTCTAGTCTAAAAATATCCAGTATTTTCTTTTGTGAAAACTGTATTTTTGGGTAAAGGTTTAAATTTTTCTTTAATTGTATATACTTATAAATCAAATGATTTGCATAGATAATTCACTGATCTCTATAAACTACACTAGATTTTTCAGGAAAGGAAGAGTTCATGTTTCTGGGTTAATATTCTGTAGAAAGAATAGTTAATTAAATCTTTCTTTTTTGAAATTATAATGAAAATAAAAACATGGACTAAACTTATTGAAATGAATATTACAAGGACTGATAAGTTATACAAATAAACAAAGAAGGACAAACCTGTGTGTTTATTTAGAAGAATTTAACATAAATACTTTTCCTAAATAAATTCTGACTAAATCTGATTTTATCCTCAGATTTATTTAGATTCTTATGCAACTTTACAGCATATATAATAAACTAGGTTTGCTATGACATGCTATGGATTTAATGATGAAGAACAATATTCTATCCCATTTATAGGCTCGGTGGTCTGTTTTGATAAAGCAGCATATGTTTATGTATACATACTTTTGATAATGATAACATGGGTTCAATCCAGTCTGTTGTGATTCTCTTTCCAGTTTATCTGTTTTACAAGAGAGAAATTTCAGTTTTCACGTGGAAAAATTCTTCCTTCCATATGATATTGTTAACTTTAGATGAAAAGCCATATAAACATTCCTTAAGTCTTAGATGCAATTCAGACTCAGGTTTTTCATTGAAGACGATAAATATTTACATTCCATGGCATCAAAGAGTATTGTTTGAACTTTTTTTTTTTTATAGTAATATAACACCTGTTAATATCACTTCATAATAATAGTGTATCATAATTTGAAGATCAGTTTCCTATTGATGTGACAAGGTTTTCCTTCTGAAAATTCTAATTTTTTATCCTATAAAGTAGTGGGATGGCAAACTACCCAGAAAAACACATGCAATTAATAGACATAATCCACTGGCCTTATAGCTTATAGTTACTTTGGTTGTAATTCATAATAACTTAACTTCTCATGATAATTAAATAAAAGTTCACTTGCATTTGTTTGTTAGTAAAAAAAAAAAAAAAAAAAAAATAATGCAAATTCTGACTTAAATAATGCAAACCTGTAAATGCATCGCTTGTTTATACAAACAGTCTCTATGCATCACAAAGTTATCTGTGTCTCAGAGATTCTTTCAGTCTCTTTTAATTAATTTATTATTATGGGAATATTTAAAATGGTACAAATTTACAAAAAAAAGTTAGACATATGAAAAAAGATATCAATACCGACATATATTATTATTATTATTATTATTTTTTTTTTTTCATCATCATCAAATTCCTGACATGTACCCTCAATGGATGTACAGGATATTACAGTACTACATGAAAAAATTACATCATTACTAACTTCCTATCTACAATTTTCCTCCAAATCAGTCTGTTACTTGTCAAGACTCCAACATTATCAGATCTTATATTTCTATCGTCTAAGGCACTTTGTACCGTATCAATCCACCTATATCTTGGTCTTCCTCTGGGTCGTTTTCCTGCCAATCTGGCAAAGAACACTTGTTTTGCTAATCTTTCCTCTCCCATTCTATTTAAGTGACCATACCACCTGAGATTAGCTCTGCTAACACATTCCTGGATGCTGACAATGTCAAGTTCTTTCCTAATATCCTCATTTTTAATATGATATTGAAATTGATGCCATCTGTTCACGCCTCTAATCTTTCTCAGGACTCTCATATCTGCGGTCTCTAGTCTTTGGTCAAGTGTTTTACTTCTGACCCAGCTCTCAGATCCATAAGTTAAAATTGGTTTGAACACAGTCTTGTATACAGCTAATTTAGTGTTCCGACTAATTTCTTTCTTATTCCATATGAATTTATTCAATTGACTTCCCACCATACCAGCTTTGCTGATTCTGTTGTCTATTTCTATATTTAATTTACCATCTTCAGTAAAAATCGTGCCTAAGTAGCTGAAATGTTTTACTTGTTCCACAGGTTCTCCATTCACAACACAGTTGACATTTTCAATGATTCTGCCTATTTTCATTGTCTTTGTCTTTTTATTGCTGACCTTCATATCATATCTATTACAACAGCTATTCAATTTAGTCAGAGAATCTTGCAGACTTGTAGCGGATTTATTTAGAAGTATAACATCATCCGCATAAAGCAAAGAGCTGACATTAACATCTCCAATTTTGATATCAGGTTTAATACCACATTCCTTCATAATGTGATCCATATAGATAATGAATAACAGAGGGGATAATTTACGTCCTTGTCTCACACCAGATTTAACATTAAACCATCTTCCTGTACTTCCTTCAATTCTAACTGCTGACTTACAACTCAAATAAAGACAAAGTATTGCTTGATATAATGCCCCATTGACACCATATAACTGCAGCGTATTGAATAGCTTCTCTCTTGGCACCTTGTCATATGCCTTTTCCAAATCGACAAAACTTAAATACAGATCTTTGTTATATTCCCATGCTTTCTCGACTATTTGTCGTAAAGTGAAGATCTGATCCTGACAGCCTCTATTTGGCCTGAATCCAGCTTGTTCTTCACCAAGCTTTTCTTCCACAATTCTTCTCAACCGTTTCTCAAGTATACTTGCATAGATCTTGCCAGGAACACTCAGTAGGGAAATACCTCTGTAATTCTCACATTCAGTTTTATTTTCCTTTTTATATATGGGTACTATGAGAGCTCTACTCCAATCATTGGGAATTCGTCCCTCAGTCCAGGCTTTCTGAACTATGCAGTGCAGCCACTGTAAGACTCTTATACCACCATACTTCAGCATTTCTGGTCGAATATCATCTACTCCTGCTGCCTTTCCACATTTCAAGCCTTTGATGGCTTTTTCTACTTCAAGTATGGATATGTATTCCTGACTGCATGCGTGGTCAGTGTTTTTTATCACTGTGCTGTCATCACTGCTTGTTTCATTTAGCAGTTTTTCAAAGTAATTACTCCATACTTCAAGGATATCTTTTTCTCCTGTTTTCATGTCACCTTTATCATCTCTAATTCCTTTTACAGCACTCTTTCCTCCATTCCTAAGCTTCTTCAACAACCTCCAGAATATTTTGCCACCTTCTTGATATTTATTTTCTATATTCTTCCCCAAGTCCTCCCATGACTTCTGTTTAGCTAGTTTTACACACTGTTTAGCTTTCTTACATTTGTCTTTGTATTCTGTAAGAGTAAAAGCTGACTTATTTGCCAGGAACTTTTGATATGCTTTCTTCTTTTCCTTCACTGCCTCTTTAACTTCCTGTGTCCACCAGGGAGTTCTGATTTTTTTATCCTTGCACACAACCTCACCACATGCCTCTCTGGCAGAATCAATCAATGTTTTCTTCAGAGTTTGCCACTGAATCTCCAAAGTTTGATTCCTGTTCTCAAACTCTTTCATTTTCTTTTCAATAATCTTTCTGTATTTTAGTCTACAGTTCACACACACACATATATATATATACAGGGTGTTCGGGATAAATTTGACAGTTTCGTAAGGAAAAAGAAAATCTTCTTTGTATCTATTAAATTTAATGAATTGACAAAAAAACATTACAGGCAGAGTTAATTACAATACTATCAACAAGATTTACTCAAAATAACCACCATTAGCATCGATCACAGCTTCAATTCTGCTTCGGAACCTCGAACAAGCTGATGCTACAGTCTCCCTGGGAAGGGCCGCAGAAACTGTTTTAATTTTATCCATTAACTGGGCTTTTGTATTACTGGAAGTGCGATTGGTGTCTTTTTCAACTGCGCCCCATACAAAATAATCCATGGGGTTAAGGTCTGGGGAGTTTGGAGGCCAAACATTTGGACTGGTGAAGTCGTAGAAATTTTCAGACAACCATTTTTGACTTTTCCCAGAGGTGTGGCAAGGGGCCGAATCCTGCTGCCATACATATGGCCTACCATTGGCTACCCTTGTTATCCAGGGCTTGACTACAGTTAGCAACTCCACGAACAAAGCCCGAATTCCAATGCCAGGGTTCTTCAACACCTGTTCCTGCAGATTTGCGAGGAATTCTGCTGTACGAACGCAATCAGATCGTCTGCTAGGGATCTTTCTTCTTGCTACATCCTCGTAGTCACCATTGCAAGTCTCTAGTTCATGCCTGATTGTTTTTACTGTATTCAGGGAGCATTGGGCAGCAGTCGTAATATCCTTATTTTGATGGCGGGCACGAATCATCATGATACAAGTTATTCTCTTCCATGATTCAGGTGGGTTCCAGCTATCCATCCTTTCTGACATCTTGTATATGAATGAAGAAGGGTCCAAACTTTTAAATGAAGAGAAGTGTGTGTTAATACATGTAACTTACGGAAAAATATAATTAATTATAAATATGTCAAATTTATCCCGAACACCCTGTATATATATATTAATGAATAAAATGATAAAATAAATTAATATATTCACGTGTATGGATTAGGAAGTTATTTTGCCTCTTTATGATCTTTGATACAATTATAACTGTGAACTACTGTGCACAGATTTGGTCTTCTGGCTTCCAAACAGATAAAGAAGCTGTGGAGAGCCTGCAAAAAAAGTTAAAAAGATATCAGGGTTATGGAACATTGATTATGAGAACGGATTGGAAGTATGTGGATTTTTTTTGTCATTGTTATAACAGAGAAAGAGGGATGATAATATATGCCTGTAAATTTCTGAAAGGATGTTATGGGATATCGATTGCTAAAATTTTGAAGTTGAATTTGTGTGCAGTTAAGAAAGTAGGTGAGAGCTATATTTTTTTCTCGCAAAGCAGTGAGTAACTGAAACATTTTGCCTGTTGAAATGAGCACATCTAGTTAGAATGATTTATGAGGTGCAACAGTTGGTGTGGGTAATGTATGCTCTCCTGATTCTATGGAGGGCTCTGATAATAATAATTATACACATTAAAGAAATCCAGACACCTGAGAAAACATAAATAACCTTGAAACATTTTTGCTATCAACTACATTTTAGACATTATCTAGGATGTGTTTCAACCACTTTCAAGCAGTAACTAATGTGTCAATAGCTGAGTGTAAATATCATCTAAAATTAGCTTATGTATGAAAATAGAAAAGCTTATCAGATAATGGAACTAACCCTTATCCCTAACCAGAGGTTATGTTAAATAACTAATATAAAATTTTTAATTTCTACTGAAAGAGTAATTTAAAAGACATATATCGTATATTTTTAGTAAAATTATTCCGAAACAAAATCTTCTTGCCATTTTCTAGTCATAATAAAAAATAAATAACTCTAATATTATTATCAGTAAAGCAGATTAAGGTGATATTACTGTTATAATTAACACAATTGATTACCAGAATAAAATGCAAGATGTTGTCGATGATGCCAACACTTTATAAAATAATTACAGAATCTCCTGCTTTCAGTATCATAAAGATTGAAAAACTTTTACATGAACTCAAAGAAGATGAAAAATTGGATAAATACATTGTCAAAAAAAAAGCACTCTTCCTTTCAACATTCTTTACCATCCCCCTTTGGCATTTCATACTACATTGATGTTATCCTATGCATTGGCAACATAAAACCTAGTTTCAGAAAAATCTCTATAGCTTACATATGTTTTTTAGCAACATTAAATTTTGTCTTTGTTTACTGTCATAAATTTGAATTTATTTTTTGTTTATAAGTTTCTTTTCTAATAATAATAATAAGTAGTAGTAGTAGTTGAATAAAGATGTTTTTTACAAGCTTATCTTTTGTATTTAGGCCGGATCTGACGAGTTAAAAGTGAATGGCAAGTCATACATTATCATTGATGTTTTAGGAAAAGGTGGATCAAGTAAAGTAAGTGTAATGATTTTATTGGTTATAATTAAAAATGAATGGATTTTAGAAGTGTAGAGTTCTGTAGCAGAACCAATATGTCCATCATACCATAATATCAGTAATAAATACAGAAATCATTGTAGAATAGTGTAATTTACCAAGTCGCAAATTATTTCAGTGTTTTCTGTTGACCTGTTTATGTGATATAGATGAAACCAAGTTTCTTCTAGTTTCCTAGGTCTTAAGATTATTAAATAAACAGAATCTTGCATATGGCCTTTATTATTATTTATAATATTTTGGAACTCCTTTCAGTTTGTCTGTTAGTTGCCAAATATATGAAGTAACCTGATAATGATTAATCCTTTTGCAACTGACATAACCGTGGTGGTCTTCAGTGATTAGTTTTGGTCACTCACACACATGTATGGGATGCAGCTATGCATAGAAATATTTTATTTCTAGAAAGGCTTATGGTTGTTACAGCCGTTGTCTGAAATTTGCATTATTATGAAAAGATGGTATGAGCAGTCTTGTCTTCCATGAGATTAATTATTCTAGAAACAGTTATTTTATTTCCATTAATTTAGCGCATTATTCTGAAATAAAATAGCTCTGCTGTTAAAATAACAACCAAATGTTTTTGTTCCTGTATATTTATTTATTGTAACTGTATTTGTTCATTGCTTCATGTCATTTACTTCAAGTAGTCCTGCCAAGAGCACCACACTAATGTTTATGCTTGCTACTGTTGATGCTTATATTGAGACTATGTTGATCCAATCCTGTTAAACTGTACCATTTTTATATATTCATTATATATTCCAATCAGTATGTAATATACCTTGAAGCATCCTTAAGTAATATCATTTTGTATTTGTGGAAGTTTCTCAAGAGAAATAGAAAACAGCAGCAGCAAATGTTCTTGCACACAATCACATTGTAAAAATAATCATAATTTACAATTATAAATCTTTTACAATTGTTTCTCTTTGTTAGTATTTCATTAGTTTTGGATTTGTCACCACATATAATCAGCACTTGTGATATGCCCAATAAGAAATTGATACCTAATCAAACTTGTAATCTCAGCAAACTTCTTTAATTTTAACAACAACATGTATATCCAAATTTTTGGACTCTGTATGGGACAAAATATCAGCAGACATTTAGCTGAATTGTTCCTAGCACACGTAGAATCACTCCTACTCACGCCCTGATAAGGAATTGACTAATAAACATTTATTGTTTACAGAAATTTGTTGTGAAAAACAAATGTTCAGTCTGGTAGACTGATTAACAAACCAATAATAGAACGAGTCATTGTGAGGATGAATTTATCCTATAAAGATAAAGGAGATCTCTAAAGTATAGTTTTAATTTAGAAGGCCTTAGATCTAAATAATTTTTATAGATATTAATTTAATTATATTAACCATGTATATAGTTTTTAGTTTCATCAAATATATATATATTTATTTGGTCTCGAGTCAGTCATTTCGAGGATTCTGAAAAATTAATAAAGTTTAAAGTCATTGCACCAATCAGCTGTGCCAATTATATTAATCTCATTATAGAGAGATTAACATAATTGGCACAACTGACAGAAATTTTAACATCACACAAGAACAAAATGAAAATTTTTATCTGTTCTCTCAGTTTTGCTTTACTGCAAATGCATTCAGTCTTTGTTTAAGCAAGAACGAAACATATTAAAGATTCTTTTCACAAGGTTTAACAGGTTCATGCTGGGTCTTGTGTATCAGATGGGAACTTGCATGACTTGTTTGATATGTCTCTTCCACCTCAGGCATCACTATACTCAAGCATATATAGTGGGAAGAGGGGTGTTTCCATTATACCAGATCATTTTCTTTATAGTTCTCTCTAATTACACTAATCTATCTATATATACATATAATATGGCATGCTAATTTTAATTCTTTTCAGTAGAATTTTATTTGTAAAGTTAGTATTTCTGAACTGTCTTAATGTTATAGAAGATATCAAATGTAATTCTGATTACAAGTTCTATATATTTTGCTTTTGGAAATTTGTTTTACATAAATTAATATCTGCATCCAATGATTGTATTATGAACAAGTGAGACCAAATTTTCTGCAACAGAAAATTTTAAATACATTGTTAGGACACTGTAGGAGTCCAGAGACCCATCATAATACCAAATTATCCACACAATCTCTCATCTTTCTTTGAATCGATTAACAGGCATAGCACTCACAACTGACTCTGGCAACCCATTCCACTCATTTGCAATTCTCCAAGCAAAAACTCTAGTCCTAGCACCCCTACTAACCACACCTTTATTCAACTTCCAGGGATGACCCCCTTATTCTGGCTCCTCTACCTAAGTGCTGAAACATTTCTCCAGCATCAATATAATAATCATTACTGAAAAAAAGAAAATTCTTCTCGGCAAAAAAAAAAAAAAAAAAAAGCAATATAAATAAAAAAAAAAGTAGAAATAAATACACATAACAAGCACAACAAATTGTATAGGATGATTTGCTTGCTTAACCTTCCATCAATGCACATCATCTGACTGATTTTTTTTTTTTTTTTTTTTAGTAATGCTATGACATCAAAGGTTATACTGTGCCAGGACACAAGTTTCAGCAGTACATTTGGTAATGTTAGTAGGACAATCACAAACATCCACGTCCTTGGCAGGATTCAGACCTACAGCTTTTTGGCTGGAGAGCCGATATGCTAACTACTCAATCCAACCAGGCTGGCAAAATCATTTGATGAACATTATTAGTTTGATGGAATGCTTCTCTTTTTAGTCATTTACTAATCTACCAATTTATACTAGTACTGTTTTTATTGGTTACTTATTTATATTTTGCAAATTTCTTTCCCTCTTCTCTCTCTCTCTCGCTTAATTATTCCCATCATAACAGAACTAGAGATTATATGATGGCATGCAATTCATTCTGTTTCTTATTGGATACACACATAATACAACAACTGTAAATTATTAGTAATTCATTTGTCTCCTGCAGAAGTATTTCTGTTTGAACCTATTTTTTCCTTCACTTATATGTGCCATTCATTCTCATATGGTTTGTCTCATTAATGACAGTCTACACATTTATGCCTTTTAGTAATAAATATACCAGCCAAATAAAGGATTCCCCCTCAATTATTGACTTCTAATACATCCTGGAACAAATGCATCCCCATGCATTTTCAGTTTCATTCAAAGCACATACCACGATGCTGTTAACAGATCATGATTTACGATTGCAAACTTTGATTTAAACTTTGCATGTAAATTTTATATTGAGTTAATACTAATATAAATCATAATCAGTATCTTCTTTTATGTTATTCAGTTTCATTTCATATTACTTTATTAAGGTATACCAAGTTTATGAGCAAAAAAAGAAAAGTCTTTTAGCAGTCAAGAGTGTTAACCTTATAGATGCCGAACCATCTATGAGAGATGGATACAAAAATGAAATTGCTCTTCTTCATAAATTGCAAGGAAGCAGCCGAGTTATCAGAATGTATGATTAGTAAGTAAATTGCTTAAAACTAAAGCAGCATATTTCTTGTTCTTACAAGTTATTAAAAATTTCATTGTTATGACTGGCAGTTCAAGAATTCAGGAGTGATGAAATGATGATTGAAAGAAAATTTTGATTATATGTTTGCTGGGGAAGCATACTACACAGTTTATATATATACATATATATAGATAACTTTACTGGTTAATGAGTATGTGACTGTGAGTTTATAAGGCAGACTAGAATAAGATAATAATAGTTATTTTACTTGACAACATGACATTTTCATAATAATTGCAAAGGATTTCTTCAGATGTAAACATAGAGACTAGTAGACAAAACAATAAGGACTAACAAAGTTGACAAGTATTGTGTAGTTATAGAAGAGACTGATGTTATTTTAAAATATTTCTAATTGTGTCTTGTGTCTCTTTCTTTTAAGGTTACATAGCGATCAGCATTCATATTTCCGAATTTAGGGACACAAAACACACACGTTGAAATGATTATTTTACTTATTATTAGTAAAATAACACTTGACGTTTCAACCCCAGTATTGAGGTCATCATCAGAAGGATACATGTGTATAGGAAACCAAGCTACATGCTCTTGCACTGTATAAGATAAACTAAATCTACGCTGTTAATTAATATTTTTCTTAGCCTGACCTCTAGTGATTTAAAAAAAAAAAATTAAAAATAAATAATTAATCAATAAATAAAAAACTACAATAAACTCTGCTAAAGTCCTCCTGTACTAATATTCTTCTGTATTTGTACAGTTCAGATTGTTATACTGCAATTTTCTTCTGTACTTGTACAGTTCAAGTTGCATTGAATGTTAAGGAAAAAAAAACAACAACTTCGCCTAGTCTTCTTGTATTGAGATTTTTCTTTAGCTTGTTCTAGTTGCTATAAAGGTTGCAAATGGGTTCTCCACATCCTTGAAATGGTTAGACAATCATTTTTGTTCAGATTTGGATTGAGTATTTCACATCCTTCTTTAAATTTCCTCTCGAACCAGATTCTGGTGCGGTGTAGGGACTTAGTACCTTTCCAATCAATTCTGTGGTATGTTGGAGTGTGTCATCAGAAAGGCTGGTTTTTCCAAAAATGAGGTATTTAATGTGTCGTTGGTGTTCGTCCTTCCTAATTGGGAAGGGCGAACCCTTCCTAATTGGGAAGGGTTCGCCCTGTTTCCCCTATGTATGGTAGGTTACATGTGCATTGTATTTTGTAAACCCCTGGGTGGGCTAGGTGTGGAAGAGGATCTTTGGAAGAACTGAGTAGGTGTCTTAATTTTGTCGGAGGTTTAAAGGTGGTTTTGATGTTGCATTTGTGTAGTGTTCTGTCTATTTTTTCGGAAATGCCTCTAACATAAGGTATGACAATAGCATTTGAAATCTTTTTTGTTTTTAGTGGTATCTCTGTGGAGGATCTTATGAATAGTTTTTTAACTGTATCCATTTTTCACAAATGTACGGTTGATGATCTTGTATTCCTGGTTTAGAGCTTGTTCATTTGAACAAATCGTTTGAGCTCTGTGTTTAAGGGTGCTTATGACCCCTAGTTTTTGTGTTGGGTGGTGATAAGAATTTTTGTGTATGTACTGGCCTGTGTGTGTGTAGGTTTGTGGTAGACTGAGAAGGAGAGGCAGGCTGAGGGAAGACGTGTGACTACAATCTCACCCAAGGTGAACTCTCACTGCTGGAGAAAGGTCTAAACTACGCCATTGTACCGAGGTCAGTAAACAAACTTGATATCATTTATCATATCGAGAGAGGTTTAAGATCCCTCCCTGCTAATCTAGCTGACAAAATATTATTATTATTACGGGCGACTCCAAGGAGTCCTTAGACTGATTGAGGGAGGCCCTAAACATAAAGTCCATCACAACTATTTGACATTCACACAGTATCTACCATACTTTGCCTTGAACTCATTCACCGTCATAGCACCCACAACAGGCTTTGGCAGCTTATTCCACTCATTCACCACTCTAAAAGTAAAAAAACCAGCTCTAACACCCTTACTAACCACACTCTTGCCCAGCTTCCATGGATGTCCCCCAGTCCTCCCACCACCAGTCCTGTTCTCAAAAATATTCTCTGAATTAATCCTATAAAAACGCTTCAGCAATTTGAATGTCTCAGTCATATCTCCCCTTTTCTACCAATCAGCCAATTTCTGCAACCCACAAATCTTCAACCTGTTTTCATAAGGTTCATTCCATAGACCTGCTATCATCTTGGTCACTTGCCTCTGGATCCTCTCAACCTCCTCCCCATCAAGAAGAAACGTAGGTGACGAAATCTGGGCACAGTAGTCGAGATGGGGTCTTATCAAGGCTCAATACAGAAGAACAATAACTTGCTTATCTCTGCTCGTCAAAGTATTCTTCAGCATCCAAGTGATTTGATGAGCTGATTTAGCCACTTTTGCAATGTATCCCATAAATTTCAACTCCCTATCCACTAACGTTTTTTTTTTTTTTTTTTTTTTTTTTTTCTCAGATTTGGATTATGTTTGAGCAATGGAAATATGTATGGAAACATCTAGTATACTAAATTCAAACAAAAAACTAAGCAGCAACCTAAACAAAACAGAAAAACTGGCCGTCAAATCCTTCAAAAACAACCAGGACATTACAATCACAAAAGCAGACAAAGGGAATGTGACTGTTGTTTTAGATCGGACAACTTACATAGAAAAAATGAACCATTTGGTATCGGACCACACCTACCAAATGGTAAATTACAACCCCCATGAAATTCATCAAAAAGAAAAGAACTGAATTAATTAAATCCGCTAACACATGGCCAGAAGAAACGACTACAAAACTAATACCTCATTATGCCTCATTCTGTGCTCCCAGAATTTATGGCCTTTCAAAAATACACGAAACAGACACACCAGTATGCCCGATTGTGTTATATTATTAATAATAAGTAAAATAATCATTTCAACATGTGTGTTTTGTATCCCTAAATTCGGAAATATGAATTTCTAATTGTGTGTTGCATTTTTCAGAACATTGTGCATGTGTATGCATTCACATATTTGGCTAATGAAGGCTAGCATGTATTCGGACAACTTGATATTTGGGTTAATATATTTAGATGTTCAGGATCTTCTCCTGCAACTTATCCCACTTAAATAGAGTTGCTGTTTTTAATGAGTCTCCTCCACATCCCCCTGTCTTGGGCTGTAACCACATCCAAGTTCTTCATCAAGTCCTCCTCCACCAGCTACCTCCATCTCTTCTTTGGCTGCCTGCACTTCTTCCTACCTTTGCACATCCATCTGCGTGACCTTTCTTCTCACACACTTGTCCTCCCACCTCGTCACATGACCAAACCATCTCAACCTTGCCTCCTATATCTTCACTCCTAAGTTCGTAACTTTCACTGTTCCACCTTACATAGTCATTTCTTAGATGATCCTTTCTGGTCACATCGCACATCCACCTATGCATTCTCATTTCTGCTACCTCCATCCTGCTGTTATTTTTCCTCAGGGCCACAGTTACATAGCTCCATCCACTTTCAGTCTCCATCCAATTTCTTATTTTGACATACCATCTGGGGTTTTAGCAAATATTTCATTTGTAAGATATTCAAATCCTTCGGAAGAAGGAGTTTCAGAGCTTGTCTTAAAAAATCCATCTTTTTGGAAGCGGTTTTCAATAGTCTTCTCCTGATTAACCCTTATTTCTTAAAATTCTGAGATGCAAAAGGCTAAACATTTGAGGATTTTGATAAAAATAACCGGAACTTTGATTATAATCAAAGTTCCAGTTATTTCTTTCTTTTAATTCATTTTAAATGGTGTGTTTTGGGACCGAATGATTTTGATAACAATAGCCAATTGATAATATTATCTGCGATCACAATAAGCAGATTCTACTGTGTGTGTGTATATATATGTGTGTGTGTGTATATATATGTGTATGTATGTATGTGTGTATATATATATATATATATATATTACACTGTTAACTATTACACCATTGCTATGGTATGACTGACAGAAAAATCTGGGAGTCTTTGAAAATGTATTTGAGATTATAATCAAAGTTCCGGTTATTTTTATCAAAATCCTAAAAATGTTTAGCCTTTTGCATCTCAGAATTTTAAGAAATAAGGGTTAATCAGGAGAAGACTATTGAAAACTGCTTCCAAAAAGATGGATTTTTTAAGACAAGCTCTGAAACTCCTTCTTCCGAAGGATTTGAATACCTTACAAATGAAATATTTGCTAAAACCCCAGATGGTATGTCAAAATAAGAAATTGAAAATTGGTTGGGTAATGATAACAATGTTGAAGTGGTGGCCTACAATGACAGTGTCGGAAATATGTCAAGCTGCTTCTGATGAGAACTTTAAATTAATAGAAGAAAGCGAACCTAATACAAGTATAGTAGAACAAATTTTAGAAGCTCCTCCAACCAGTGCCCAGATGCAAGAAATTCCATGAATACTTCGTTGCAGTGTGCAACATAGTGACAAACTTCGAAAGGCATTATGAGTATGAGCAAAACAGACAACACTAGATAAGTTTTTAAAATAAATTTTATGTTGTTGCTTATTAAAAAGTAGTTCATAACAATAAATTGAAATAAATTATGCAATATTTTATATCTTTTGCTTAATGTTATCAGCAGTTATTGTTATCGAAAGCAACTGTCTCAAAGTTATCATAATAAGCTGTGTCTACTATATATATATATTATTTAATTTTAATACAAAATATATATAATTTTGTATTAAATTACAATATATTCATGACTAAATCTTAATAAAATTGTAAAATACATCAAACTGTATCATTCTACCTAGAGCTTGGTCTTTTACTGTACTATTGCTATTTCAAATACAGTAAGATTCAAAATATCTGGACACATCTGTACAGTAGACTGCTAGATATCTTGATTACTATCTGTTTTGTACAATTTGGGTTTACCTGAATACCTTCCATGTATCCATGCTTTATCCATGTCACTTCTGCCAAGAAAGACCACACATAACTGTGTTCTTAATAAATGATACTTGCCAAGAAATTATATCCTTGTTTAATTCTTTCCTTAAGTGTAAGTAAACAAAGTTTGCATGTGGAGTATATTCATGACAAAACTGCTTGTATATAGAGGTTGTTGACTTCACATCAGTTGCCTTAGTATCCCATAATGCAAAGCACACCTTCAAAAGGGCCAGTACTTGGTGAAAGCCAGACCTAGAAAAATACCAGGGTTGAATTAACATCAGTCATGTATTTTCCAAGTAATAAAAACATGTATTGCATTATTATTAAAATACTTGGGATCAGAAATAGTTGTAGGAAAAAAAACTTCCTATAGCTATCTCTGATGATTGTTTACAGTTGGATAATGGATTAAACAAGAATATAATTTCTTGGCAAGAATAATGTATTTTGTAACCAGGGGTGAAAAAATGTTCTATGCCTATTCCTCTTTTTTTTTACTTGTATATGGATAACATATAACTTCTGCATTAATTCAGCCTTGGTATCTTCTTTGGTAATGGTCTTTTGAATAATGCATAACAATATATGTCATCCATAAGGAAGTGTTTTGTATTTTGGGATACTAAGACAATTGATGGCTACAGCCTCTATATACAAGTAGCCTTGTTATGAAGCACTTAATGTGCAAACTTTGTTTGCTGACACTTGGGTAAAATATTAAATAAGAATATAATTTTTTGGCAAGGTTACTTTGTTATTTACTTCAATTTCTTTAAAAAAAAAATCATCACTTATATAAATCTCCATACCTCAATATTATCATCAAATTCCTGCTATTATTACTGGATTTGCAGGATACTACTATGATTACATTATTACTTACTGTCAACAATTTTCTTCCAAATTAATCTGTTATTTGTCATGTTTCCAATTTTGTCATATTTAACATTTGTCTTCTAAGATGCTACCGTCATCTCTTTGCTTTATGCGGATGATGTTATACTTCTAAATAAATCCGCTACAAGTCTGCAAGATTCTCTGACTAAATTGAATAGCTGTTGTAATAGATATGGTATGACGGTCAGCAATAAAAAGACAAAGACAATGAAAATAGGCAGAATCATTAAAAATGTCAACTGTGTTGTGAATGGAGAACCTATGGAACAAGTAAAACATTTCAGCTACTTAGGCATGATTTTTACTGAAGATGGTAAATTAAATATAGAAATAGACAACAGAATCAGCAAAGCTGGTATGGTGGGAAGTGAATTGAATAAATTCATATGGAATAAGAGAGAAATTAGTCAGAACACTAAATTAGCTGTATACAAGACAGTGTTCAAACCAGTTTTAACTTATGGATCTGAGAGCTGGGTCAGAAGTAAAACACTTGACCAAAGACTAGAGACCACAGATATGAGAGTCCTGAGAAAGATTAGTGGCGTGAACAGATGGCATCAATGGCAATATCATATTAAAAACGAGGATATTAGGAAAGAACTTGAAATTGTCAGCATCCAGGAATGCGTTAGCAGAGCTAATCTCAGGTGGTATGGTCACTTAAACAGAATGGGCAAAGAAAGATTAGCAAAGCAAGTGTTCTCTGCCAGGTTGGCAAGAGATAGGTGGATTGATATGGCACAAAGTGCCTTAGACGATAGAAATATAAGATCTGATGTTGGAGTCTTGACAAGTAACAGACTGGTTTGGAGGAAAATTGTAGATAGGAAGTTAGTAATGATGTAATTTTTTTCATGTCCCCTTGAGGGTACATGGCAGGAATTTGATGATGATGATGATACTGATTGCATTAATCTACATAAATCATATTTTTCCTAATATCCTGGCATCAAAAATCTGTTTTATAGCCTTTCCTCACTTGTTCTGTTTAAGTAACCATATCACCTCAGATTGGTTCTGCATATGCACATTCTTGAGCCAGTAGTGTCATGTTCTTTGCTAATATCAAATTTTGATTCTTTATGATTCTACCACTGATGCCACTCATTTGCTCCCTTAATTTTCTTAGAACGCATATGTCTTGGTTACTGGTCTTTGAGCAGTTGTTTAATTCCTAACCCAGCTCTTAGATTCATATGTTAAGACTGGTTTTAACATTGTCTTGTATATTACTAGTCTAGTGTTTTGGCTTATATTTCATAAGAGAGAAATAGTCAGCTTTTCAGTTTCCAAATTTAATTGCCATCTTCTGTAAAAACTGTTCCTAAATAGTTGAAATGTTTTACATATTCTATGTAATATTTTGTTTATCTTATTTTTGTATAAAATCTTATTGCTTATTATTAACCTTTGTCAATTCTCTCTGATTGAGGGATAGGTGACTCGGAGGTTCTGACAGAGATAGCATCAAGACAGTCCATCACTGGTTGCTGCAATCATTCTACTTCTCTCTTGATTATAGAATGCACCTCTTCCATATTAATTAATCCCTTTTCTCTAGTGGAGTTGTTTTTGCAATCAGACACCTGATTAAAGTTGACGGATTTCTCTCCTTCATTGCTCCATTTATTCTTAGTTGTTCCCTTTTATTCTCCTCTTCTGATTTAGTATTACCTACGGGGTTACCAGTTTCCTCGATTTAGATTAATGTGGTTCAATGTAGATGAGGGATAAATGTCTCCAATCATCTGCTCTTTCTCCTTAGCTGCATTGCAGCAATCCTCCAAGTTTGTAATTCTTTTCTTATATGCTGTCTCTCTCTCTCGATTCAGATTTCAATCCCTGCCTGAATTGGTGGAACACTGCCCAATGTAGGTGAGGTCTATCTTCACTAGAAATACTCAGTTAGCTAGGATTAGCAGATGCTTATAGTATTCCGTCACGCTTTCCCTATCCTTCTGAACGCTCCTTTGCAGCTTTCATAGGTTAGGTCTTACACTTCTCAATCTGGAAAATTGTGAGATTAACACTTCTTTGAATTTCGAGTAATCCAAGGTTTCTTTTAAAATTGGATAGGAATACAGGAAGTTCTTCACTTTGCCTATTAGTTTACTCCTAAGTAAAATGAGCAACTGAAAAACAGTCCAATTTGCTATTTTTCTTAGTTCCTCGACTTGGGAAAAAAATGTCAATACGTCAACGGACTCCTCCCCAGAAAATTGCGGGAAGACACGCTGAGGAAACATATATAGTTAACAAAAAAACAATAATTAAGAGGTGGAATGTTAACTAGTCAGCTGCACCATTGTAATATTTTCTTTATCTTAATTTTGTATATTTTTCTACTTATTTATAATTAGCTTTCATATTCGCTTGCTTCAATTCTAGGCCGCCATTTAATTTAACAATAGTGATCAAAATAAGGAAGGCAAAGGGATTGCCGTTGGGTAGCGCCAATTCCTTTGTTTAGTTCCTGGTGCTAATCCCTTTTCAGATTTAGAGAAAATTTATATTATGCTGCTCTACCCTAAATCCTAGACCAGAGAATAACTCAAAATCGGGGAATTCACACTCAGAATAGTTCACTATTATATAACTCCTAGGTAATTTCGTTAAGTACTTAATTCATAAAAGAACTAAATTTCTATTACAGTCATAGCCAACTTTATGTTTTACCTCCCACCTTGGTTCAGTTTTATGAGCTGTGCAATAGGAATAAATTCAGGCAAGTCGTTAGATTAACATAAAAGAAAGACATTTAATTATCAAATCAAGTAATTTACAGGTACTATCAAATTCTAGCATAGAATCACAACTATCTTGAGAATAAGCTTAATTCAATGATGTAACCTCTCTCTTAATCAATTTTCAACATGAATCTAGATTAGAGCTTCAATTAGTGACTAAACATTCACTCAGTAATCAACATTCCTAAAGGTTATTGAAATAAGAGACTGAGAGCACTTTATGATAAAAACATATTCTTACACAATCCTTTTATCTACAATGTGAGGTTCCCCTTTCTCACTTTGCATAAGCCCTAGAGTCCTTTCGTTAACGCAACGTGAATAACTTAAAGTTCTTTGTGCGAACAAAGATATCCCTTTTAGCACAATTACATAACAGAACAGAAGTTTACTTTACCAGGGGAATTACTTGGCCTTCTCTACACTTGTTTCGACAGTACCTCTGTCTTATTGACGATGCTCCTATTTGATGTCATCTAAAAGAATTGACTTGTGAACACAGACATGACTCGCCTCCTTCAAAGTAAATAGTTCTGGCTTGCCACTATCGGGTCAAGTGTCTTGGCATGGTTCCCCTAGCAGACTCTGTGGGAAACGTCTGCTTACAATTCCTCTCTGATGCATGTGTTTTGCTTCAGGCCTTCACTTCTTAATCCAATTATCTTATTCTCTTCATGGCACAATTATTTATACAAATTTCACATACTTTTAAATTCTAGAAACTTTACAATGAATGACTGTAACATATTGTATAGAGAATATTACTTAAATTAAAAATGTTGTTGGTAGTTTAAAATCAGTCATATTTTCTGATATACAAATAATAGCTCAGTGAATATTGTTGCTTATTAAATCTGAATGAAAAATTTATTGATTAAATTTTCTTTCATTCAGAATTTAACATCTATAAGTTCTCCATTGAGAATGCAGTTGATGTTCTCCATGTTTCTGCTTACTTTCATAGTTTTCATAATTTTTATTGCTGATTTTCATACCAAACTGCTTACAGAAGCTATTCAATGTAGTTAGTCATGAAGACTATCAGATTTGTTTAGAAGTATAATCTTCATAAAATAAAGAGCTGAGTTTAATTTCAGATTTTGATATGAGGTTTAATGCCATGCTCCATGATGATATGCAGCTGGTTTTTCTATTCACTACAGGGTGAAGGCCTCTCCCATAACAGGAGGTTTGGGTCTACTAGCCCCCAGTTGGTGACCCAGTCCAGCTTGGGGGGAGTGTTTATTCACTTGTATGAATGAATGTATGAAGGGTGAAAGACGATCACAAACATCCATGCCTAGGTGGGATACGAACCCTCAGCCTCTTGGCTGGAGAGCAGATACACTAACCAAGCCGGCATGCTCCATAATATGATCTGTATATGGTGAATAATAGGAAAGACAGCAATTACTCTTTGATTTCTTACAACTGATTTCACATCAGATCTACTTCCTTCATTCTAATAGTTGTATTATAACTTAAATATAGAATAGGTTATTATTTGTATTTCTAGAAAATGCATAACAATATGCATGTTCTAGAAATACAAAATTTAAATGCAGATTTTTGTTATATTCCCATGATTTCTAAATAGTAGATATGCACTATAGCAGAACACCACTACAGAGACCTGGCCTAAGTTTAATAGAACCAATGCAATTTAATCTCATTATTGCAAACTGTTGCAGTCCATGTCACAGAGTTCAGCTGTTGAGAGTAATTCTGTAGAAAATACTGCATAGCATCTATTGTGTTGTATTGAAACAAATACAAAAAAAATGGCAAGAAATGGACTAAAGAAAAAGAAAACTGATATGCTTTAGCACAAAAAATGACAGTGTGAAAATGTACATATGTAAACAATAATAAGAACAAAGATAACAAGAAGACTATGAAATTATAAACATGAAAATGCAGAAAGTACATTTAAAATTTGAAATGTTACATTTGCTTAAGCTAATATCATTCATACGAAATCTTCATAATGAATTAAATATCCTTAAGCTAGCTAATGCAGACTAGCTGTTATAAAATTGGTCATCTTCAGTTTATTTTTTATTAATTCCTGTGGGGTTCCTCCCTCTCCCCTTCTTCAGCCATCCCTTAGGACTCATTGAGCCCTCCTAATGATGGATTAAGTATGTATTTTTATTATTATTATTATTTTTTTTTTTACTGTAGATCCGTGTATGTTCATGGGATTGGTTTGCCTGTTCTGGGGGATGAAAAACCTCAGTTTCCTGGTGAAAAAAAACCCCTACCTCTGTATGAGACTGGCTAACTCACCTTTAGGCAAAAGAGATCAGATAAAGGTTCCTCACATCTTGGGCTGGAATCAAATGCAGGTCTTTCTGACCAAAGGGCTTCATCTATAATGACTGAGCTACGGAGGCTCTATCTCCAGTTACAAAGAGGGGAAGACACAAGTGATGAACAGCTAGTCTAGCCAGCTTGAGGAAGGGGAAAAGTGATTGGTGCAGCTAGTATGAACAAGTCATTTTCCTAATTGGACAGACCTAATGTCCATCATAAGATCTCTGTGGCTAATTAGCTAACTTGTTCTCACATGTGTGGCAAACTCTGCCTTTGTGTGACCTTTCCTTCTTTCTAATTGGAGGTGAATTAACTGAGTGCTGAAGTTTTTCATGTTATTTTTGATTTTAATGTTACAGGCTGTAAATGTTTTGTTCACTATGAATTAAATATGTACACATTAAGTGGTATTAATTTAGATAAGTGACTGTAATGAGTTATATGACATTAATGTAAGCTGATGTAACATCTCAAAACCCATCTTCCCTTTTATGTTAGGCTTAATGGCCTCTAACCTAGTATCTTATAAATATTTTATTGGCGTCGCAGACTTCTTTGGATAAGGAACATATATTTTAAATCCAGTATTCATTTCACATTTTTGGAGATGGTTGATAGAGCATAGGTTTGGTCATTAGTTGTTTAATAGAAACATGTACATTAGACATGCTATATTTTTTGAATAATGACTTCACACATCTAATAGAAAACTAAATATAATTTGTTACTCCTATATATTTTACTCAATATGTCTTGAGCTTATTTCAGGGAGAAGACAAAAAAACTGGTAACAACATTTAAATTATGAATACAAGAACAAGTCATACAGCATGCTTATAATATTATGTGTCTCAGTCGTAGCTGTTCAATAGGAGGAAACACTATTACAGTTCAGAGACATGAAATAGATTTGTTCTTCTGAGTCTCTTCTGGTAGAAGAATTAAATAAAATAAAAATTACTTTATTACTTAATGGATACAACAAGACCTTACTGCTATGTTCACTGGGCATCTACAGATGCTGTATGGCCACTCCGATGCTAGGTGATGTGCCACACCAGGCCTCACTATGTAGTCCTATTGTTTAACTTTCTTCTGTCAATATCCTTAAGGCGCTTTAAAGTTCTACTGATCTTTTCTAACACCCATTCATTTGTATGCCTCTCAGTATATGATATCCTCAACAGCCTTCTGTAACACCACATCTCAAAAGCTGATATGTTTCTTATCTGACTTCTTTAGGTTCCAAAAATGAGACCTTGGCAGAGAAAATATTTGATAATTATCATTCGTTTTCCAGATTGCAATAAGGATCAGCATACTCTAACTTAAATGAACATCTGAACAAATAGCAAGGACTCTTTGCAGATATAATTTGTACACCACCTTCAAACCAGTCCAGAAGATGTCATCTTTCTAGTAAAGATATAGTATCACCTCTATTCTTGCCTATTGTTTATCAAATACCCTGTTCTTGTCACCTTTGCTACTGCTACTATTAGATAGAATTGAAGAACATCAAGATTATATGAAATTTTTGGATTCTGAAGGTTAAGGCTTTGCTTCTCTTGTCATTGACATTAGACACAGAGTTCACTGGAACTGTACTGCACTATAGTAGGTTCAAATTTGTTTTTTGAATTGTGTGAAATCCTATGCCACTGTCCTAATCTTAATCGGCAGACTGTATGCCCTAAGTTTTGGGAAGTGATTGCTGTTAATTATTTATTTTATTTATTTATTATTTTAAAATTAATTGATTAATTATACATCTGTTCCATGTCTCTGAACTTTAATAGTGTTTCCACTGAACAGCTGCAACTGAGACACGTGATGTTATATGCCTGTATGACTTGTTCTTATATTCAGAGTTTAAATGTTGTTACCAGTTTTTCTGTCTTTTCCCTGAAAGAAGCTCATGACATATTGAGTGAAATATATAGTAGTTATAAATTATATTTAGTTTTCTCTTACATGTGTGAAGCCATTATTTAAAAAATATGATTAGCTTTAATCTTCTTTCATTAAAATCCTGGCATATGCACACAGACCTTGGACAGTCTCATATTGCTAACCACCAGAATACAATATAAAAATGCATGCTTTCCATTGCTAGTCTTTTTTTCAGATATAATGTACTGATGTTACTTTATTTGCTTCACCAGTCAAATCATATAATTCACTTTTTTCTCTCCTGATGAAGTATATTGCAAAAATAAACAAAACCTCATATAGGATCATGCCTTGTTTCTTATTTCATTGCCATGGTTTTTTAACATTTTGGATGCCTCATTGAATGCTCTGGAAATTATGGTCATGTAGAAATTAAAGTCACATCAAACAACCAGTTTGTTTGGCAACAGAAGATATTCAAGATGCTGTGTCAACAAGGGATAAAGGTTGCTTTCTTCTCTTTAAACAAGATTTCAGATATCCTTAGATCTTCATTCTTGTGTACCCCAAGGGTTCTTGGGGTACACAAGATCACTTGCATATGTGGAATCTGCTATAGAACAGACAGGCTGGTCAGGAGAGTACTATTATGTTATCATGTCAGTAACATCAGTATCATGTCGCCATGATATAGTAATGTTATCATGGCAACATGATAACATTACTATTATGTTATCATGTCACCAACCCAGTCATATGAGGATGGTCTGAAAAGTTCTTGGCCTAACAATGAAAAAACGAATTTATTGTATAATTTCAAAATTATTTTTATTTTTCAACATAATCTCCCTTAAGACTAATACATTTATTCCAGCTATGCTCCAGCACCATTATCCCATCCCTGTAGTGGTTCTCAGTAAGATCTGCAAAATACCCCTCTACAGCTACAATCACCTCTTGATTTGAAGAAAAACATTGACCAGTGAGGAAGAGTTTGTTTTGGGAAGAGATAGAAGTTAGAGGGAGCCAAATCTGGGAAATAGGGTGGATGTTCCAACAATTCATAGTGCAGATCTCTTAATTTTTCCATTGCCAAAAGTGTTTTATCACTTTTGCCTTTAGCATCCCAAAACACTGATGCCATGACCTTTCCAGCTGATGGAACAGGGAACAGACTTAGTCTTCTTTGGCACTGAACAACCAGCTTCTGTCCACTGTTTTGATTGCTGTTTGGATTTTGGTGTGTAGTGGTGAATCCAAGTCTTATCCATAGTAATAAATTGACACATAAAATCGGTTTTATTCTTGTTAAACGCTCCAATCACTGTTCAGAGATTTTCATGTGAGTGCATTTGTGAGCAAGCATGGCACCCATCTTATGCGAAGCTTTTTCATATGCAATTCTTCATGCAAAATATATCCTACTTCTTTTGAAATGTTTATAGTCTCAGCAATTTCATGCACTTTGACTCACTGGTCATCCAATACCATATTGTGCACTTGATCAGTGATTTCTGGTGTTGTTGCACTTTTTGGATGTCCTTCACATGGATCATCTTCAAGGCTGGTATGGCCACCTTTAAAACCTGCAGCCCATTTCTTAATTGTCGCAAATGAAGGAAAAGAGTGTGCCCATAAACTTTTATGAACTTCGAATGAATTTCTTTTGGCGTTAAACCTTCTTTTACAAAGAATTTTATAACTGCACGATACTCACATGGATGCTTATGACAGATGTACCAACTTAAAAAAAATCTCTTGCCAATAGTGTTGCCATCTATAGTCTAGGCTGAGAACTTTTCAGACCACCCTCGTATAATTCACTTTCTCTCTCCTGATGAACCACTCTAAAGTTACATGAAACTAGTTGAGATTTAAATAAAATTGTTCTGTCAACCATCTCTATATAAAATTAATATTGGATTTAAAACAATAATAAACCTGTTTGCTTCTTATGACAGGACAGTCAATCCTGTCAGTGTTGTTTCTAAATTGCTTGTTTCTCTGGTTTGTTTGCCTGTTTTCTAGGATGAAGAGCCTGCATTTCTCTAAAGAAAAACTCCCACCTGTGAGAGATCGGCTAACTCATATTCAGTTCAAACACCTACATCTTTGTGTCCTAGATGGGATTTGAACCCAGGTTTTTCCAGCTGAAGGTCATCCTTGATACCAACTAAGCCGTGGAAGCTCACAGTTCAAAATTTAAATAAATTTAAAAAAGTATACTGTTATAAAAATGAAAACCCAGAATTTAAATTTAAATTTAAAAAAATTTAAATTTTAATTCTGGGTTTTCATTTTTATAACAGTATACTCTTCTAGTATTCTTTCTTATTGTTTCCCATTATTGTTTGCATTTATACCTTTTCGTGTTTCATTTTCTGTGCTTTATGTATGTCATCTGCCCTTCGTGTTCTGTCGTCATCAACGTATGATTTCCTGTCATTTCCTTTTGTTAATTTCCTGATGCAGGGGGGATCTTCCTCCAGTTGATTTTACTATAGTGAACCTTTGTACTATAACAAACTATTTCTATTAAAAGAAATATAAAAACAGCAAAACTCATATAAAAAAAACTATGTTAATATAGATTTTTGCTTAAGTATCGTAGGCATTGTCCGTACAGGATCACAGAATGGCATTTAAATAATAACAGACAATTCTAAAAAGCACCACCTAAATAGCTAATATGAGAACTAAATAAGGTCCATAATTTCTTAACATATTTAACACACACACAAAATAAAGTTAAAAAACTTAAAAACCACGTTTTAACTTAAAAGTTAAAAAAAAATTACCTCCCATAAAGGGAATAGACATATACCATTGGATCTGTTTAAGTTAGGACGATGAAGCAAAATTTCACATATTTCTTTATAAAGATGTTCTGTGAGGAAATTACTTTAATGAAGGACCTTTGTCTTGTGCAAGAAACTGTTTAGTGTCAATAACATACTCTTCAAGTCCAGACTTGAGACTCATGGTATTTAATATGAGACTTATATTCTTCTAGACTAATAAAGGCAGATTTTCTGGTTTGTTTAAGATAACTCACAAGAGAAGAAATCTGGTAGATGCCTGGAAAACAGAGTGGAAGCTTGTCCATAGGAGAAGCAAGAAAGGTGGAGATTTTTCTAATGGGGCAAAATAAAATATTCAGTGGTTTTAAAACTTCTATGTTCAGTAATGCCTTATGCACAAGGGATAAGAATGAGAATTATTTTTTCTGTATTGAAAGAGGTGGAGATACCATAACTGTTAAAGCAGTGGTCGATATCGACCCCCCCCCCCCAGGAATCGATATAACATTGTTAGGGGTCGATTCGGGCTCAGGAGCCGATTGGGGGGGGGGGGGGTCGATAGAAAAATATAAGACATCATTGTACTGGTAATATTTAATTCGGTTAACTTGGATTACCTCCATCCTGAATGACAACGCAATTAAGAGTGAATCGTAGGAAGAGTGACATGAATAAGACCTGTAAGATGGAGCAAGGTCATGAAAATAGTTACGGAGGCCAATGAAGTAGGCCGAAATGATGTATTTACCAATAAACGGATGTCCGTGGTTCCAGCACAGTGGGAGCGAGATGGCAACACATGCACGGTTGCTTATTTACTTATACTTGCATGTATTCGATCCCAGTCTCATTTTTGCCATCGACATAAAAGTGAGCGTTAATGTTCTAAAATTCATCAACATACATATTATAATTCAATCGTTATTCATTCACGTACTAAACTTCTCTTCGTTAAAGAATTGAGAAGAGCTGGTAGTAATACCAGTGATATTACTAGTGATAGTGGTAGTAATAGTAATATAATTATATATACTATATTATACATACAATAAACACTGTAACTATAAAATAAACAATCTAAAAACTCACATAAGCATCTTTTTCGTTTGTCCTATTATAATTACGTAATAGTAAAATAGAGGGGGTCGATAAAACATCAAGAAACTCTTGAAGGGGTCGACGGTCAAAGAAGTTTGGCGGCCCTGTGTTAAAGCTTTTTTGATGAAAGAATCTTTAAGACCATTAGATAAAAAGATGGAATTAACATGTTGTAATTCTTCCTGTAAAAGTTAGTCTGAAGAACATAAAGAATGAGCATGATGTATACTTAATAGTTCCAGCCTTTTAACTAGGATGGCAGTGAGATTCAGTGTGGATATAAACACACAGTGGAAGTTTTAAAACCACTGAATATTTTATTTTGCCTTTTGCCCCATCAGAAACATCTTCACCTTTCTCGCTTCTCCTAAGGACAAGCTTCCATCCAATATGAGTCTTCTGAAAAACTGAAAAATGTAAGCTTCAATGTGGTCGATGATGAATTAAAAGATCTAAAAAAGGCTAATTTACTTCTAAGGTGATTTGGATCCTGGTATGAATTGCATTTAATTTTGTTAGAAACTGCTGTAACTCAGAGAAAGAGCCATTCCAGATTTTATCATCCACACATCTGTACCAATGTGTAGATCTAAGTGAAATGTTATCAAAGATATGTTGTTCAAAGTTCCATGAAGGAGTTGACAATAGTAGGAGAAACAGGATTACCCATAGGTGTTCCTTCCATTTGTTTATATAATTTCGTTTTAAAGGAGAAATAACCAGAATGTATTATAAAATCAAATAGTTTAAATCCAGTATTATTTTTATAGTTCGCCCACCATTCGTAGATCTCTCCTTGGCATTTTGCCAAGAATAGTCGATTCATGCTGAAGGATATACGAATTGGTCACCAACATGCGAAATCACGTGCTTTCTTGTCTGTCGTTGTACTAGTACTAGCTTGATTTTTGTTGTCGCTTTTTTTTCATTATTTTTTATTATTAATTTGTATGATGGATCCAGTACAGTCAACAAGTTCTGTTGTTAAACGTTTCAGTAGCTCTTGCAAAAGAATATTGAATAATGTGCTGACATTCTGCGAAAAAAGAATCGTCTCCTTGTTCTCCTTTCTCAAGTCATAAAACGTGCAAGTGCAATTGTGGGCGTATCGGGGTCGACTGTTAAAAGAATTCGTAGGGAATCAAAAGGTGAAGGTATATACCAAAATTTAAATCTCCTAAAAAAAAAAAAAAGCAACAGAGTAAAGAAAGCCATCGAAACCATAGCTTTGAATGATTTTGATGTACACATAAGAACTATTCACGAATTTTACGTGGTCGAGAAAAGAGTGCCAACTGTTCCGAAATTGATTCCTGTGCTTAAAGAAAAAATTACTTTTCCTTGGAAAAGAGAAACTTTAAAGAAAATACTTCATGAAATCGGATTTTGTTTTAAAAATTCCCAGAATAAAAGGAAACTTATCATGGAGCGAAGTGACATTGTTTTATCTAGAATGCAGCATTTGAGAGCAATAAGACGTTTCAGGAAGGAGAAAAGACCGATTGTGTATCTAGATGAAACTTGGATCGATAGTAATTTAACTAATGGAAAATGTTGGCAGTCTCAAGAAGAATGTGGAGTGCTACAAACCGGAAATGCCTTGTGGTGCATAATAATTTTGTGTGCGGGTGGAGAAATGTTTTTTTTTTTTACTGAATTCAAACTTACTATACAAAGCCAATTACCATAGGCAAATGAATTCTACGATCTTCGAAAAATGGGCAGAAGAAAAACTGATTCCAAACCTTCCTAAAAATGCTGTTTTTATAATTGATAATGCTTCATATCACTCTATTCGATTAAACAAAGTTCCAAATTGGTCTAATAAGAAGCAAGTTCTTATGGATTGGCTCTCTGCAAATAACATTTCTCATTCCCCAGATATGTGAAAAATCGAATTGCTTAATTTGGTCAAAAGAAACTCGCCCACAACTAAACTATTTAAATTCAACACGATGCTCAAAGAGCATGGATTTCTAGCTTTGAGGCTACCACAATATCATTGCGATATTAATGCTATTGAGTATGTTTGGGTAGAAGTGAAAAAGTTTCATTCGCCATTGCACTGTAACTGGAGATAGTGACATGTCGAAACTTTTTAAGCTTTCAGAACAAGCGATTGAAAGTATTACAGTTCAAAACTTGGGAAAATATTTCTTTCATCTCACCTCACTGGAAAATATGTATTGGGACAGAGATGGAATTATCTAAGAATTATGCGAACCTTTGGTGATCGGTTTAAGTAAAAGTGATGGCGATTTGGACACTGATTCAGATGACTATGAAGATTGAAAGGATTTGATAATGGTATTTTTTTCCAACCTTTTTTTTGCATGGGTTTGTTAAAAGAGTCACTAATTAATCGGTTTAGGACATTAAAGTGTCTCAGTTCTCTCAACTGTAAGTTTAGAATATCTGAGTTCATTTGAAAAAATTTCTGTTTTTCTGTATAATTATTTTTATTTTATAGAAAACCTTAAAAATAAACTTATTTAAATTTTTGTTTTATGCTATACATTTTTTAATTTTGTTAACACTCTACGTACATTTTTCCAACTGTTATACAAGCAAAATAGTTACACTTTAAAAACTACAATGTTCGTAAAAGAAAAGCTAAATTTTCCGACCTGTAATAATAATAAAAACACATCCCAGAAGACAGACTGATTACCCTATTATCGGAATGGATTCTCCTTTTTCTGACATGCGCAGAAGTGTCGAGGGACCTCTAATTGGTGGGCGAACTTTACCTGATTATTAATTTTTGTGATTACATGATTATCTTATCCCTGATTGGAAGGGTTGTCAGTGTGTGTGTGTTGCCTAGATATGATAGTGGTAAGTTGAGACAAAGAGCAGAGATCATGAATGGTATAGAGTGTTGAAAGTGCAAATGGTTGAGGAATTTAAGTGTTGGTACATGGAGATCAGGAAATAACAAAATCTGTAAGTTTTGAATTTCTGTAAATAGTTTCATGGATCAATAGTGGAGTCCCTAAATAAATGGAATTCATAGGAAGCATGTTTAGACTTAATTTTAAAATTCAGAATATAAAATAAATGTACACTCAGAGGACAAAACATTAGAGTAGGGTTGATGGGGAGTTGACACTGGCATCTCCTATGCAGAGTGAAATGTATCCAAACCGAATGCAGATAGTAAATGGGCAGATATTTGGACTTCCTAACAGTGTATTGCAATCGATGAACATGGGTTAAATGTGGCGATCTTAGCAACTTTGATTGATTGTGGACGTATTACCAGTGCAAGACATGGGTCATTCTATTGCCTCAGTCGTAAGAACCCTATGGTTCTTGAGGGCAACTGTATAAAAGGTCTCCTGCAATTATACCATCAAATGTACCAGCATCCAGCGAGCAAGTGGTGGCCAACCACATGGCATTGATGATGTGGGTCGACGTAGACTGTCCAGGCTTCTACAGACCAACCGCAGGACAATGGCAGCACAAATCACATCCAGTTTCAATGTCAGAGGTCCAAGCAGCATCAGCGAGCAGATGGTATGGTGTACCCTGCATGTCATGTGCTATAGGAGCCAACACCCTAGTTGTGTGCCACTGTTGACAGCTCATCATCATCAGGTATTGTGCCTCGCCTGGTGTCAGGACCATCAAAACTGGACCACTGCAGAGTGGACCAGAGTCTTGTGGTCTGATGAATCTCTTTATCAGTTTTACTGAGCTGATGGGAGGGTGCGGGTATGGTGTTGAGAGCATGAGGCCATGTCTCTGTCATGCAAGGTTGGCTCTTTGAAGGAGGTGACTGTGATGGTTTTGGGAGCCTTCTCATGTGACATATTAGGTCCCTTGCTGTGTTTGGAGAGGTCCTTAAATGCTGCGAGTTTCCAGGATGTGCTGGCTGATCACCTACACACTTTCATGGCCTTCATGCATCCTACAACCAATGGTCTGTTTCAGCAGGACAGTGCACCTCTTCACTGGGCCACAACCTCAAGGAACACTCATCTGAGTTTGGGGCCATTGGATGGTCGTCCCCAAGGTCCTCGGATTTGAATCTAATGAACCTTTCTGGGATGTCATAGAGTGAGACATCAATTCCATGTATCCAGGACTGATGTCTAAGGCACAGTTGTGGAAATGATGCAACAGATAGCATTGTCCCCAACTATCCATGGCTTATTTAGTGCTTGTTTTCTGTTTCATGGATGTTTTGTTGCCTTTCTGTATATTTCTGTAAAATTTGAGGCTGTCATATAAAGTTATTGGAATTACCTACAGCAACGATCCTACATCTGGTGTAGTCAATACCTTGGAGAGTACAGGCTGTTATTCACATTAGAGAAGGACTGACATACTATTAGGTAGGTAGGCAGATATCTCATGTTTTGTCCATTGAGTGTATGTCTGACATAGTAATCTTATTTAGAACACATTTAAAGTTATAATTGTACAAACTTACGATATTTATTATTACAGTGAATACAATGATGAGGAACTTTTGGTAGTTATGGAAAAGGGTGATACCGACTTGGCATCACTTTTGAGAAATGTTACTCGCATGAAGCAGCTTACTCCAACAGGAATAAAATTTTACTGGTCTCAGATGTTAGAAGCTGTTGCAGAAGTTCATAAAGTTGGTGAGCAATTTATATATATATATATATATATATATATATGTGTGTGTGTGTGTGTGTGTAATAAACACCATTATATATCAATATATCAAACACCTGCAAAGATCTAATTTCTGTATATTTGCTTCTCCAATATGTGAACAATTAGAAACATGATTTGAAGAATAGACAACATTTCAGTCACACTCAGCAAGAATTATTTGGCAGTTGAAATGCTATTTATGAAGTCAAGGCCAATTTTTTTTTTCTTTTGTAAACTTCATATACTCTAAAGATATATGCTAGATTTGCATTTCTCAGACTCTGAAACAAGTATCTAGAAATCTATTTTCTAACCGAATACACCCTCTGTCCAAAAAGAAACTGAACTTTTCAAAAATAGAAGAAACTAGTGGCCTGTTGTATCTTTTTGTTGTATCACCATTGACTGTTTTGGCCAGTCGGAATGAATTCTTTGTGGATAATGCCTTTGGAATCGTAGAAACAAATCAGCATTGTCTTTACTTTTGACTTCTCCAAGCGACTTTTTTTCGGATGCCCCTCTTCTGGTGGTCTCTACTCAGTACTCTGGTGCTTGGTTTCGGGCTCATACTCAAAACACCACATTTCGTCACCAGTAACAATCGTTTCTAGGAAGTTTGAGTCCTTATGAGCAGTTTTAATGAGGTCCTTGCAGTGTTCAATTGATACATTTTTTGGTCGTTGGTCAACTTGAGGGGAACAAATCGCGAATTCAATTTATGAAGGCCCAAACTCTTGGTGAAAATGTTGTGCACAGTTGATTTTGGAATCCCCAATCCATCTTCCATCAATCTCATGGACGATTTCGGGTTTTCTTTGATGAAATCACTTTTTGGATGTTAACTTCACTCATTCCAGTTTTTGGATGGCTCGGCTTTTCGTCATCCTCAAATGTCTCATGACCACTTTGAAATCGCATAAACCACTCATAAACTTCAGTACAGGATAAGCATTCATCACCGTATGTTTTTTGAGCATTTGATGCGTTTCGGTAAAACTTTTACCAAGTTTAACACAAAAGTCAATCGCTACTCTCTGTTTGAAACTCATTTTCCAACCATTCGTCAAAACACACTGTCACTCTTGGCACTATAACTTGGCTTCTAATGAAGCAAATATCATAAACAGTTGACACAACACTAATGAAGGTTGCCTTCATTAGTGTTGTGTCAACTTTCGACAACAAAAAGATACAACAGGTGGCGGTACTAGTTTCTTCTATTTCCAAAAAGTTTGGTTTCTTTTTGGACAGAGGGTGTAGAACCACACTTTTAAAATTTGTCTTGAACCTCAAAAACAAACTCATCTTAGTGCCTTGATATTACCATAGAAGCTATTCAGAAATCAGAACAATTCTAACAAAGGAGAAAAAAAAAACATTTAATGCCAACTTCATAATTATTTTGGAAATAGTCCTGAAGAATTGTCTATTTGCTTAGAAGAACATGAAGATATAAAACACTCAAATGAATTATTCTTAGTGCTGAGGCATCCTAAAATCATTGAGCATCATTAGTCAAAATCTATATGCGCTAAGACCACTCATCTGAATTTACAGCATATAGTAATTATTATTATTATGTGACACCTCCAGGGAGTGCAAAGGCTCATGGAGAATGTGCCCACAGCATAGAACGAATGGAAACCCTTCCAACTACTAACCGGGCTCAAACTTGCTTAACTTTTTGTGACCCATTAGTAGTAGAGGCTCTACCAATCAACCAAGCTTTGCTGACTATGCTCAGGATGCGTTTCTAGAAGACAAAGCACTAAACGAAAGAGAGTTAAACTGGATAATTTTAATACATAGTAAGTAGGGATAGGAGAATATGCGACCAAGAATAAACAAGTTTCACTTTAATTTTAAGTTATTTTTATATTAACTTGCAAAATATACATAACACATATACATACATACACAGAAATACAAAGTTTATTTTTGCTGTCAAAGGTTCTGTAAAATTCGATGCAGCATAAATTTTTATACTTTTTATTGCATCGACTTTTACAGAGGTCACATGTAGAAAGCTTGTAAAAATAAACTTTGTTATTGTAAATAGAATACTAAAAGCTTATGTATAAATCCCAAAGGGAATTAGCTTGCTCCTCACATAAACAAAGAATGCTAAAATGGTAAAGCCAAGGGCAATGCCTTGCCATCGAAATGTTATTTTGATATTAGTGCTCTGAGGGGTGCTTAAGGATCAAAGTTGTATAACGGAGAGGAGACCTCCACATAGCCTTTAAAGGAATGTGGAGAACCGATCATGGCTTCTGACCTAATGTCCAATCCTCACCTTCTCATGGCGCACCCTGATGGGTATCTACCTGGATACTGAACAAACAAGGATGGGCTGGCAATTTGGGACTTAGCTGACCAAATTGTATTCTTATTGGCTTAAACCAAAATACAAAATGATGGTACAACATAACAAAATTTCATGCAGGCTGGAGCATCGCCAGGTTAAACAAGCCCCCCCCTCCCCGTGCCGGTGAACAGCGAAAAGTCAGCTACTGGAACAAATCTGAAAGCACACCCCAACTCAATATCACCAGAGTTTAAGATCGGTACTATCAACATAAGAAGCCTGAATGGCAAAGAAATGGAGCTAGCTGAGGAATTAGATAAGTACCAGATCGACATAATAGGGGTAACTGAAACAAAAAAAGACAAAAACTGGTGAGATCTATCTGAGCAATAAATACAAGATGTTATATTCAGGCAAGGACAATAATGGAAAAGGAGTAGCCAGGGTATTCATCACAAAATACGAGGCTAATCTTCTTGAATGGCAGGCAGTCTCAAGTAGAGTGATGTGGGCAAATATCACAATGGGGGAACTGGATGATGAGACTTATTTGTGCCTATAGTACCACAGAAGGTTCTAGTAAGGTAGAAGTGGAGGATATTTTTGATGCTTCAGAAAAAGCAACTGACACAATGAAAAATGAAAAGTTAATCCTTGTTGGGGATCTAAATTGCAGAGTAGGAAATGCTTGTCAGACATACAAAATATTTTGGGAAAATTTGAAGAAAAGAACAAAGCTAATAATAATGGCAAATACCTGTTGGATTTCTGCTCAGGACATGGAATGGTTATTACTAACACCATGTTCCAACATAAAAATGTGCACAAATTCACATGAAGGGAAGAGGCAAGGAATAAGAAAAGTCTCATTGACTATGTTATTGTTGATAATGATGTTTTCTCCCTGGTGCTGGCCACCAGAGTGTACAGAGGATTTGAAATTGGAAGTGATCACTATTTAGTCTTGAGCAGGATAAAATTGAATTTCATATTGAAAAGAATAACATGTAAGAAAGTTTCAAAAGCAAATAAAGGTTGAGCAGCTCTCAGATGTGAACTGTAGACTAAAATACACAAAGATTATTGAAGAAAAAATGAAAGAGTTTGAGAGCAAGAACCAAACCGTGGAGATTCAGTGGCAATCCCTGAAGAAAACCCTGATTGATTCAGCCAGAGAGCCATGTGGTGAGGTTGTCTGCAAGGATAGAAAAGTCAGAACTCCATGGTGGACACAGGAAGTTAAAGAGGCAGTGAAGGAAAAGAAGAAAGCATATCAAAAGTTCCTGGCAAATAAGTCAGCTTTTGCTCTTGTAGAATACAGAGACAAATGTAAGAAAAGAAAACACTGTGTAAAACTCTAAACAAAAGTCATTGGAGGACATTGGCAAGAACAGAACATGGAAAATAAATATCAGTTAGGTGGTAAGATATTCTGGAGGTTGTTGAAGAAACATAGAAATGAAGGAAAGAGTGCTGTGAAAGGAGTTAGAGATGATAAAGGTGACATGAAGACAGGAGAAAAGATATCCTTGAAGTATTGAGTAAGTACTTTGAGAAATTGCTAAATGGAACAAGCAGTGATAGCACAGTGGTAAAAATCACTGACCAGGCATGCAGTCAGGAATACGTATCCATACTTGAAGTATAAAAAGTTATTAATTGCTTGAAATGTGGAAAGACAGCAGGAGTAGATGATATTCGACCAGGAATGCTGAAGTATCAACCTTGGAGGAATCGAAACCAAAATCATAAACCAGGAATCGAACCTTGGAGATTCAATGGCAAACTCTGAAGAACACATTGATTGATTCTGCCAGAGAGGCATGTGGTGAGGTTGTCTGTAAGGATAAAAAAATCAGAACTCCCTGGTGGACACAGGAAGATAAAGAGGCAGTGAAGGAAAAGAAGAAAGCATATCAAAAGTTCCTGTCAAATAAGTCAAGAAGGTGGCAAAATATTCTGGAGGTTGTTGAAGAAGCTTAAGAATGGAGAAAAGAGTGCCATAAAAGGAATTAGAGATGATAAAGGTGACATGAAAACAGGAGAAAAAGGATATCCTTGAAGTATGGAGTAATTACTTTGAAAAACTGCTAAATGAAACAAGCAGTGATGATAGCACAGTGGTAAAAAAAACACTGACCTGGCAAGCAGTCAGGAATACATATCCATACTTGAAGTGGAAAAAGCCATCAAAGGCTTGAAATGTGGAAAGGCAGCAGGAGTAAATGATATTCGACCAGAAATGCTGAAGTATGGTGGTATAAGAGTCTTACAGTGGCTGCACTGCATAGTTCAGAAAGCCTGGACAGAGGGACGAATTCCTGATGATTGGAGTAGAGCTCTCATAGTACCCATATATAAAAAGGGAAATAAAACTGAATGTGAGAATTACAGAGGTATTTCCCTACTGAGTGTTCCTGGCAATATCTATGCAAGTATACTTGAGAAACGGTTGAGAAGAATTGTGGAAGAAAAGCTTGGTGAAGAACAAGCTGGATTCAGGCCAAATAGAGGCTGTCAGGATCAGATCTTCACTTTACGACAAATAGTCGAGAAAGCATGGGAATATAACAAAGATCTGTATTTAAGTTTTGTCGATTTGGAAAAGGCATATGACAAGGTGCCAAGAGAGAAGCTATTCAATACGCTGCAGTTATATGGTGTCAATGGGGCATTATATCAAGCAATACTTAGTCTTTATTTGAGTTGTAAGTCAGCAGTTAGAATTGAAGGAAGTACAGGAAGCTGGTTTAATGTTAAATCTGGTGTGAGACAAGGATGTAAATTATCCCCTCTGTTATTCATTATCTATATGGATCACATTATGAAGGAAAGTGGTATTAAACATGATATGAAAATTGGAGATGTTAATGTCAGCTCTTTGCTTTATGCGGATGATGTTATACTTCTAAATAAATCCACTACAAGTCTGCAAGATTCTCTGACTAAATTGAATAGCTGTTGTAATAGATATGGTATTAAGGTGAGCATTAAAAAGACAAAGACAATGAAAATAGGCAGAATCATTGAAAATGTCAACTGTGTTGTGAATGGAGAACCTGTGGAACAAGTAAAACATTTCAGCTATTTCGGCACGATTTTTACTGAAGATGGTAAATTAAATATAGAAATAGCCCACAGAATCAGTAAAGCTGGTATGGTGGGAAGTCAATTGAATAAATTCATATGGAATAAGAGAGAAATTAGTCGGAACACTAAATTAGCTGTATACAAGACAGTGTTCAAACCAGTTTTAACTTATGTATCTGAGAGCTGGGTCAGCCACAGATATGAGAGTCCTGAGAAAGATTATAGGCATGAACAGATGGCATCAATGGCAATATCATATTAAAAATGAGGATATTAGGATAGAACTTGACATTGTCAGCATCCAGGAATGCGTTAGCAGAGCTAATCTCAGGTGGTATGGTCACTTAAACAGAATGGGAGAGGAATGATTAGCAAAACAAGTGTTCTCTGCCAGATTAGCAGCAAAACGACTCATAGGAAGACCAAGATATAGGTGGATTGATGCGGTACAAAGTGCTTATACGATAGAAATATAGGATCTGATAATGTTGGAGTCTTGACAAGTAACAGACTGATTTGGAGGAAAATTGTAGATAGAAAATTAATAATGATGTAATTTTTTTCATGTAGTACTATCATATCCTGTACACCCCTTCAGGGTACATGGCAGGAATTTGATGATGATGATGATGATGAATGCTGTAGTATGGTGGTATAAAAGTCTTACAGTGGCTGCACTGCATAGTTCAGAAGGCCTGGACAGAGGGACAAATTCCCGATGATTGGAGTAGAGCTCTAATAGTACCCATATATAAAAAAGGAAATAAAACTGAATGTGAGAATTACAGAGGTATTTCCCTACTGCGTGTTCCTGGCAAGATCTATGCAAGTATACTTGAGAAACGGTTGAGAAGAATTGTGGAAGAAGAGCTTGGTGGAGAACAAGCTGGATTCAGGCCAAATAGAGGCTGTCAGGATCAGATGTTCACTTTACGACAAATAGTTGAAAAATCATGGGAATATAACAAAGATCTGTATTTAAGTTTTGTTGATCTGTAAAAGGCATATGACAAGGTTTCAAGCTATTCAATATGCTACAGTTATATGGTGTCAATGGGGCATTATATCAAGCAATACTTAGTCTTTATTTGAGTTGTCAGTCAGCAGTTAGAATTGAAGGAAGTACAGGAAGATGGTTTAATGTTAAATCTGGTGTGTGACAAGGATGTACATTATCCCCTCTGTTATTCATTTTTTATATTGATCACATTATGAAGGAAAGTGGTATTAAACATGATATCAGAATTGGAGGTGTTAATGTCAGCTCTTTGCTTTATGTGGACAATGTTATACTTCTAAATAAATCCTACAAGTTTGCAAGATTCCCTGACTAAATTGAATAACTGTTGTAATAGATATGGTATGAAGGTCAGCATTAAAAAGACATTGACAATGAAAATAGGCAGAATTGTTTAAAATGCCAACTGTTTTGCACAGGGAACCTGTGGAACAAGTAAAACATTTCACATACTTAGGCACGACTTGTAGTGAAGATGGTAAATTAAATATGAAAATAGACAACAGAATCAACAAAGCTGGTAATGTAGGAAGTCTAATTGAATAAATTCATATGGAATAAGAGAGAAATTAGTCGGAACAGTAAATTATCTGTATACAAGACAGACCAGTTTTAACTTATGGATCTGATAATTGGGTCAGAAGTAAAACACTTGACCAAAGACTAGAGACTGCAGATATGAGAGTCCTAGAAAGATTAGAGCACGAACAGATGTCATCAATGGTAATATCATATTAAAAACGAGAATATTAGGAAAGAACTTGACATTATCAGCATCCAGGAATGTGTTAGCAGAGCTAATCTCAGATGATATGGTCACTTAAACATAATGGGCAAGGAAAGATTAGCAAAACAAGTGTTCTCTGCCAGGTTGGCAGGAAAACGACCCAGAGGAAGACCAATATATAGGTGGATTGATACAGTACAAAGTGCCTTAGATGATAGAAATATAAGATCTGGTAATGTTGGAATCTTGACAAGTAACAGACTGATTTGGAGAAAAATTGTAGATAGGAAGTTAGAAATGATGTAAGTTTTTTATGTAGTACAATCATATCCTGTACACACTTTAAGGGTACATGTCAGGAATTTGATGATGATGATTAAAGTGTAAAAGAGCCCTTTTGTTTACAAGTTCAGTCTTTGGTGACCTTCAAGGTCATTGGAGAAAGGGGCGGGGCAGCAAGAATCAAACATAAATTCCGCAGTCCAGGAAAATGGATTAAAGACATACGAAAGGGGAGAAAAGAGAAGTCGGCGGAAATTTTAGATCAAGAGAGTCACGAGGAAATATCTGGCGTTCCCAAACCTACATCCAGAGTTTGCGTGGGAAAGTATGGGGGATGTCAATTGTTAACCCAAGGTTTCAGAAAAGACTGAATATAAGGCATGGATCTTCAACCAGGAGGTGTCGACAATTTTAGCTAGAACTGAGAGAAGTCTGAAGGTGTTAACGAGGTGGAGGTCGATCCACGGCAAATTGTCCAGATCAAAAATGATGGTTATCAGAAGCGATTAACTACGGAAGGAGCAGCCGAGCCGGACACGATGCATTGCCGACCAGACAAATCTGCATGTGCTCCGTATGCTGAATTTCCTTTGCCTGAAGCTCCAAGATGCTTGGAAATCGTGTTTCAGACCCGTGAACCCTTAAGGAAAGAACTCAAAACCTGAGACGGAAAAGGAAACTAAGGACTCCAAGATGAATAGAGAAGTGCACAAAAGGCAAAAGGAATTCATGTGAGTCAATTGTTGTATATTATTTTTGTATGTGATGTAAGGGAACTACCTTAATGGACTGCTAAGTTTAATGTGATAAGATGGTTATAGCCTAAAAATAATTAATGCAATTTTAAGGTTGGAATTAAGTGTATGGATCAGAGCGTAGCAAATTCCTAAGATGTGATTGGGCATAATGTTTAATTGTTAATTGTGAGGAATTCTAAGGCTTTATGCTGCATAATCACAGAAAATTACCATGGTGATTCTGCTCTAAATTAGTTTGCTTAAAATAGGGGTCATAAATTATATTGCAGTAATTGTGTAAGATATGTTACATGATTGTGGAAGTATGCTGTAGAAAATTGTCATATACAGTGTAGCTTAAGTTAAAGATATAAGAAGCAACTTTCCTATTGCACGTATTGTATATATGGAGGAGTTGGTCTTTGGATGAGTTGAGTAAGCTTTTTAATTTTGCAGGGGTTTTAAAGGTGGCTCTGAGGTTGTATTTTTGTAGTACTTTGTTTATTTTGTCTGATGTTCCTTTAATGTAGGGAATGGTTATAGTTTTGTTGTAGTCTGGTTTGTTTTTATTGTGGTCTTGTAGAGAATTTTGTTAATAGTGTTTTGGCTGTACTCATTTCTTTGGAAAGTATTGCTGATCACTTTAAATTCGTCTTTCAATGCCTGTTCATTGGAGCAAATTTTCAGAGCCCTGTTTTTTAAAGTATTGATGACATCTAGTTTTTGTGTTGGGTGGTGGTGGTAGGAGTTTATGTATATATTGGCCAGTATGTGTCGGTTTTCAGTAAACCGTGAAGGGAAGATTACCAGAAGGAAGACGTGTGACAAGTGTATCTAAAAATGGAAGTGTATTCTGTTTTTCAATCTCAATTGTGAACTGTTTGTGTTGTTTGTTTAGGTGGCTAAGGAATGTGTCTAGTGTCTGGCTACCAATGGGACCGGATCGTGAAAACATCGTCAACGTATCTAAGCCAGACTTTGGGTCTTAAAGGGGAGGAAAAGCAAGTTGCTCAAAATGTTTCATGTAAAAGTTAGCAATGGGGAGGGGATAATGACGAGCCCATGGCTGTGCCTTCTTTTTGCAGATAGAAAGCATTTTACCGTACAAAATAACCAGAATGTAATACATGCGCAAAGAGTGCCGTGATATCTGGAGGGTATTTGTTCTATAAAATAAGGATTGGGACATTCGTAAAGAGGGCAGAGACGTCAAAATTGACTAATAAATCGTCTTTTTCTAATGTAATGTCTTTGATGTTTATGAAGTGTGTGTTTTTGATATAGGAGAGGGAATGACCTACCAACTCCTTGAGTGTTGCCGCTAATTTTTTGGCTAAGTGATAAGTTGGGCTATCTATCCCTTCAACTATAGGCCTTAGCGGTGTGTTTTCTTTGTGAATTTTCAGTAGTCCGTAAATTCTTGAGGAATGAGCGTAGTGCGGAAATAGTTTTTTGACCTTATCTTTGGGCCACATGATAATTGACTTAAGTAGGTCCTCTGTTTTATTTTTTATTCTATTGGTTGGTTGTAGTTGACTAATTGGTATATGTTATTATCCCAGATCAGCAGATTCATTTTTTCTACATAAGTGGTTCGGTTTAAAATAACGGTGGCTCTTCCTTTATCTGCTCTAGTTATTACGATTTTTGGATTTGACTTTAGTGATTTCATTGCTGTTACTTCGTGTTTGGCTAGGTTGCTTATTATTGTTTTGTTATGATTTAAAATGTTGGCGGTTTCTAAACGTATTTTTTTTCCTGCTATGTTATTTGGTATGAATCTTAGGCCTCTTTCAATATTACAAATAAATTCAAGTTTGTTTATCAATCTGGGTGTTACAGCATAATTTAAACCTTTGTTTAGTATTGAGATTTCGTCTTTGTTTAAAGCATGGTTGGATAGGTTAACGATGTTACTGTTACCTGTAGACGATTGATGGCTCCTGTTGTTTCTTGCTTCTGGTTGGTTGTTATTGTTCACTGTGGCAAAATTTGAATATGGTGGTTGGTTCTGTCGATCTTTTAATCTTTGGAATTTGAAAATTAGGTTTTCTTTCTTCGTTTGGAGGATGTGGTTCACTGTGTTTTCTGTAATCTTTTCCAGGATCATTCAGATATATGGGTTTATGTAACTTGAAAGTTCCATTTTTTACTTTTGTAGCTGGTTTTGTGTAGCGGCTAAGTTTTTTCTGGCCACTTGAATCTGTTCTCTTAGTAGTGCTTTCTCCATGTGGAGGTATATTCGTTGGGCCTTTGTTGAGGTGGATTTTCTCTTTAGCCTGATGCAATTCAGAATGATATTGCTATCCCTACACTGTTTTAAAAAAGCCAGTCAATTGATCAAATTAGAAACATGAATCTTCAGCTTACCGTATTGATTGCATCGCTTGTGGGTCGAATCTCCATGAATTATCATAATCCTTTCTTTTAGTGTTACGTTGTGATCAGCATTCATTTTCGAAATTATGGATTTTATAACCATGTTATAACTAACTCTTTTTATTATCCTGACGTTTCGATCTTCATATCAAGATCATCATCTGGAGCATACACAAATATACAAGACAAGCTGAGTTACATTACAAACCGTAAGCTTGAGAAACAATAATTTGATCACATGTTATACTACTGGCATGACCTCTAATGGAAAAAAAATTATAAATTACATCAAGCTAGATTTATTTTAAGATAACATGAATAAACATTTTTTCTTATAGATAGTTTTCTTTCAGTAACAGTGATGTCCTATTTTAGTATCACAATTGTTATTTTTGATTTAGGATCCTGGATTTACTACAGTCCTGTTTTTATAGTTTCTCTTAGAGAGGAAGGTTCCGTAGGTCGAATATATATGCGTTTCATATGTATGGGATTTTTAGATCTTCATTATTGTTCAGATTGGGGTGGTTGATAATGATCTTACAGGCTTCCTTAAATTTGTGTTCATACCATGTTTTGGTGTGATGTAGACAACTAGTGCTTTTCCAGTCAATTCTGCATAAGGTGTTCAGGGCATGATCAGAAAGGCCAGCTTCACCATAATTATTATATTTAATGTGTCATTTATGTTCTTTTTGTCTGATTGGAATTGTGTGTCCTGTTTCTCCTATATATATGGTATGTTAGAGGTGCAATGAATACGGCATACTCCAGGGTGGGCCAGTGGGGGAGTGGGTCTTTGGATGAGTTGAGTAATCTTTTTAATATAGAATTGACTAATTAAACATAGAATTGACCGGAAAAGCAATAGTTGTCTACCTCTATTCTATGTTCTATTCTATTCTATGTCTCTATTCTACCTCTATGTTCAGGGCATGATCAGAAAGGCCAGCTTCACCATAATTATTATATTTAATGTGTCATTTATGTTCTTTTTGTCTGATTGGAATTGTGTGTCCTGTTTCTCCTATATATATGGTATGTTAGAGGTGCAATGAATACGGCATACCCCAGGGTGGGCCAGTAGGGGAGTGGGTCTTCGGATGAGTTGAGTAATCTTTTTAATATAGAATTGACTAATTAAACATAGAATTGACTGGAAAAGCAATAGTTGTCTACCTCACCCCAAAACATGGTATGAACGCAAATTTAAGGAAGCCTGTGAGATCATTATCGACCACCCCAATCTGAACAGTAATGAAGGTTTAAAAATCCCATACCTGTGGAAGGCATATATTCGATCCACAGAATCTTCCTTTCTAAGAACAACTGTAAACAGGACTGTAGTAAATTGAGGATCCTAAATCAAAAATAACAATTGTAATACTAAAAATGGGACATCATTGTTACTGAAATAAAACTATCTATAAGAAAAAATGCTTATTCATGTTATCTTAAAATAAATCTAGCTTGATGTAATTTCTAAATAATTTTTTTTTTTTTCACTAGAGATCATGCCAGTAGTATAACATGTGATCAGATCATTGTTTCTCTAGCTTACGGTTTGTAATGTAACTTAGCTTGTCTTGTATATTTGTGTATGCTCCAGATGATGATCTTGATATGAAGATCGAAACATCAGGATAATAAAAAGAGTTAGTTATAACACAGTTGTAAAATCCATAATTTCAAAAACGAATGCTGATCACCTTGTAACACTAAAAGAAAGGATCAAGTTTGACTAGTTAACGGTTCTCTAGCTTACGGTTTGTAATGTAACTTAGCTTGTCTTGTATATTTGTGTATGCTCCAGATGATGATCTTGATATGAAGATCGAAACGTCAGGATAATAAAAAGAGTTAGTTATAACACAGTTGTAAAATCCATAATTTCAAAAATGAATGCTGATCACCTTATAACACTAAAAGAAAGGATCAAGTTTGACTAGTTCTGCTGTGTCTACCAGTCATGGAATTCATTGGAATAAAACTAAAGTCTTATATAAAAGTTATTTCATGTTAGAAAAAAGAAATCTGCAAATCTGAGGATATCCCAATTTTGGGAGCTTACCCTTAGCAACATTCCTCACTTTTGTGATAAGTGATTTATTTTTTGTTAATTATAATTATTATTTTGTTTCTGTGAATTCTACTAGTTTTATAGATGCAGTTTTCTGCCTGCATTTAATATCTTATATTGTAACATGTAATTTTCAGTTGTTATTTTAATTTGCTTTATATCTTTTCTTATGTATATTGAAAATGGTCACAAAACGTCAAATTTTACTGTTAATCAATTATAATTTGTCCCTATGTAATTTGTTATTCCATAATTTCATTTAATTTTCACATTGCCTTCTGCTTATGTATCAGTTTTCTTTAAAGCTAATACAGTTGATTCTTACTATAGCAAACACCACTGTAACAAACTACTGAAAAGTCTCAAGCAATCCTCAAAGGTACAATGCTAGGTTAAAAGAAATTCACTGTAGCAAACTATCCGCTATGACAAACTGTTCCTGTGGTCTCTAAGTTTGTGATAGTGATGAGAGTTTACTATAACAATGTTAATCACACCTGCTACATTTTGGGACATGTGTTAATCATTGCACATGCCATGTTCCAACATAAGTGTGTACGTAAATTCACATGGAGAGTACAAAAAAACAAGAAAAGTCTTTGTTATTTATTGATAGTAATACCTTTGGAGTGGTTTAGAATACAGGAATATACAAGGGATTTGAAAAAGAATGTTATTGCTGCTTAGTATGGAGCAAATCAAAATGAATGTTGTATCGAAAAGAAAAAACTTACAAAATTTACAGTTAAAAATTCAGTTGCTTTCAGAGTTGGAAAGAACATTCAAATATTAAAGTGAAAACATGAAAGGGGGGGGGGCATATCAAACTGATTTCAGCAGTAAGAAGAGCAGCTGCCAAACAAATTACAAAGATGTAAGAGAAATTATACTAAATCTGACTATCTTACACATTGACAATTCAACTGAACCTCCTGGATTTTATTGAAAGAATTAGAACTACTAACTCTTGCCATTTAGATCTACAAAATTGCTGGTACATATTAATACTTGAGGTAGAAAAAGCCATCAGAACTCTCATATGTTCAAAGACAAGAAATGCTCAAATTTAGAGATATAAAAGTCGGCTGTGCAGCCTAATTCAGTTGGCCTGATCAGAAGATTGAATTCTAGATGATTGGAAGTAGTGCTCTCATAGTATTCATTTGTACAAAGTGAAATAAAACTGAATATAAGAATTATAGAGGAATTTCTCTATTGAATATTTCTGGCAAGATTTATACAAGCATATTTGAGAAAACTATGGAAAGAAATTGTAGAGAAAAACAAGTTGGATTCAGGCCAAATAGAGGTTGTCAGGATCAGATTTTCATTTAAAAAAAAAAAAAAAAAACAGTTGAGAAATCATGGAAACAGGGATCTGTATTTAAGTTTTGTAGATCTATTTTGAAGGTACCAAGCGAAGCCACTCAGAATGTTACACTTATATGGTGTAAATGGAAGATTATATTGATCAGTTATTTTCCTGACCTCCGTGGAGTCATTGGGGGGGGGGGGGGTCAGCACTAGTGAACACAAAGTTTACTAGTGCTGAGTTTACGTACAATTTGTATTTTTATAAGTTTATACTATGTATTTTGTTTCATAGTTTATATGTTTTCTTAACTTACATGAATTACCTAAATTAAATAAAAATATTTTTTGTTGAATATGTCGTTGTTTATATTAATAATAAAAGAAAACAATTTCAGAACATACCCCTTCTTTTTCTATGTGATCTGGGTCTCGCATAATGTGATTTATATAACTCGGCATTTCTGTGGAACCTAACATCCGCATTATACAAGGGTTACCTGTATTTCTTATTGTATGCCTTTTTGTTATGTAGAGCATTCTTCTCTCCAAGGCTCTTTGGGCAACAGGCAATCTGTCTTCATGTTTTTTAGTTGTTGCCCATTTTTCACATCCATAGGTAAAGACTGGAATAATGCATATTTAGTACTTATTAAAGCGCTTTCTTTTTTAGTCCTGTTGGTAAATTTCCTAACAGATAATCTTTGTACAGCAAAATGCTTTGTTTCTTTGAGTGATTCATCTATTTATTTCTTTAGCTTGTTTTTCCTTAAAACTAACTAACTAACTAATACTGTAATTGGTTTCAGTATACCATAAATTTATTTATTATATTATAAATTATATCCACTGTTGGTAAAAATAACACTGTTGCTTTAGTACTTGGTCTGTATGGTATGTGTAGCACTGTAATTTCTTTCAGTATGTCATAAATTTATTTCTGAGTAAGTATAATCCTGATAAGAATTTTTTTTTTTTTAGGTATAATTCATTCTGATTTAAAACCTGCCAATTTCCTTCTGGTTGCTGGCCAACTCAAGCTTATTGATTTTGGAATAGCTAGCTCAGTTCAGAATGGCATGACTAGTGTTGTTAAAGATAATCAGGTATCACATAGATATGGTATATTAAGAATAATATTCTTTTTTCAGCATTGCATTTATTACTACATTTAATTTTTCATATATTTTCAAAAGATTTTTCTTCTATCTATAGGATAAAGAAGTTTTTTGTTTGAGACAGATGTCATGCTCTCGGTTGTGCATAAGCAGACTATATATATATATATATATATATATATGAGTTCCATAAGTTTCTGACCTGACTAACTTTTAGAGGTGATAAAAAGAAAACTATGTTACTTTTCAATACATTTTTGAATTAACATTTCTATGCCATTGAAAAAATAGTTCTGTACTTTTGTCTGCAAAATGGCCTAAAACTGCATCTTTCATCTCGTTGTCATCTGCAGATTTTCTTCCTTGAAGGTCTTTCTTCAGTTTCGAGAAGAGGTAGTAGTCACTTATAATAAAGGACCATGGTTTCATCCCCAGTGATGATGGATTCCACCACTTCTTTCTGATTCCCTTGGCAGAATTCTAAAAACTTGTGGGAACAAGTCACACAATGCTATTTTTTGGATTGAAGAGAGAAGTTGGGAGGCATCTACCTTCGGTGAGCTTTGTCATGTGAAGCTTCTCATGGATGATGCGAAAGACAGTTATTATAGAAAACCCCAACCTTGCTGAGATTTCTTTGAGCTTCAGCTGTCTGTCATTGAGCAGTTCCTCCTGAACAACAGAAATATTTTTCTCAGTCATCATTTTCACAGGCTGACCATCATGAGTATCATCTTCGATGCTCTCTTTCTTTTCCTAGGCAAATTTGTTTAGCCCATTCCTTCATGGTGGAATATGAAGGAGAAGCTTCCCCATAAACACCACCCAATTGCTGTTTGATAGCAGTTGGAGAAAGCCCTTATTTGGTGAAAAAGTTGATCACAGCAAGGTACTCAATTTTTAGCATTATAGCCACTTAGATTACCACGTGTTAGTCAAATGAGGGCCTCCAACTGAATGATGCAGGTAGGAAGTTGAAACTGGTACACTAAGCTCCCCCACAGATCATGCTATCTGTGATGCACAGCATTTTAAAATTGGTATGAATTATATATATTTACAAAGTGATCGACTCTGTTTAATGACATGTTTATAATTATTAACTGACTTAAACATGAGAGAACAAAAAATATAAGAGATTTAATGAGGTTTCGCTACTAGTTTCATCGGAAATGTCAACTTCATCAGGTGAATACAGTATCAGAAAGTAAACAACATCTTAAAAATATATCGTACTTTAACAAATACAGAGTTTAGAACAAGTAGTAATTGTGTTTAAAAATAGAGTTCTGGCGTTAGTTCTGGCATGAAGCACATTGTTTGTGAATGATATCATGAGTATGCTAAAACTGGATGACAGTGCTATGTGAATTGGGTAAGCTGTAACTGAGATTGCTGTTTAGATGGGCAGGGTCGAGAGCTATTTCTTTGGATTCTAAGATACGTCTCTCTAATTCATTGGAGCATTTATGGATGTTTGAAGTTAAGTTCCAGTCTATTTGATGTTGTCATCCTTCAACATTGGTGTTAGCAGAGAATAACACTTGGATAGGGCACTAGCATGGGTTCTGTTGTAAGAAATGTCACGTTGATGTTCCTCTAGGCAGAGAGAGAGAAAGAGAGAGAGATGGACTTTTCTGCCTGGCCATAATATGGTTTGTCGCAACTGCAAATGATTTTGTAGACTCCTGGGAACTGAAGAAGGTTGTGTTTTACTTTAGGTTGATTGAGGCAAGATCAGAGTTTTGGTAAGGTTAAGAATATGTTTTAACATTAAATTTCTCCTAAACTGGTGAAAATCCCGAAGAAAGAGAACTGATATATGGTAAGGCGATGTAAGCTATGGGGTTTGAGTTATTTTCATTACTTTGTTGATGATGTACACTTAGATGATTATAGATACTTTTAGGGGAGTAACCGTTATTTAAGAAAGTCCTTTTGAGGTAACTAAGTTCATATTGAAGTTCCTCTTCTTCTGACAGCAAGGAATTTTTGAGGGGGTTAGGGATGAGACGAAGTATGTAGGTATCTATCATTGTGTGTTAGCTTCCTAAAGATAGAAATCTTGACCATCAGTTGTTTTAGTAAGTTTTATATCTAGAAAAGCTAGAACACCATTAACTTCTGGTTTGGATGTGAAGTTTATATTTTGGTGAAAATTGTTTAAATGATCCAGAAAGGTTTGTAAGTTTTCCAGGCCATGCTCCCAAATAAGGAAAATGTCATCCATGTAGTGGAGCCAGATTTTGGATTTCAGTGTCACTGAGGAAATGGCTTTTTCCTTAAAATCTTCAAGAAAAACATTGGCTAGCACTGGAGACAACAGGCTACCCATAGCCAATGGGTAGCCTGTTGTCTCAAAAAGGATTTCACTGTGAGATGTTTTAAGGTGGAGGCAAGATATTTCAAGAGATTGTATGTAGGGGAGTCCATGCCTTTAACTATTGGTCTTAAAGGAATGTTTTCTTTATGCCTCAAGATCGGTGAATTATTAGATTCTAATACTTACTCTGAACTTCAAAGAGATCCCACAAGCGAACTACTTAATAGGACAAATAATCTTCTCACATCCACCTCGAAATTCCCTAGGAATATCTGCCTATCGCTCTGCTCTCTTCATCCACTTATTGCCCGTTTATATGGCCTCCTGAAGATCCATAAAGAAAATGTCAGGCTGTTTCCAGCCTGACATACAAAAAAAGCCATCAAAAACCTGAAATGTGGAAAAGCAGCAGGAGTTGATGATATTTGACCAGAAATGATCAAGTATGGCGGTATAAAAGTCTTACAGTGGCTGTGCTGCATAGTTCAGAAGGCTTGGATAGAGGGACGAATTCCAGATGATTGGAGTAGAGCTCTCATACTACCCATGTATAAAAAGGGAAATAAAACTGAATGTGAGAATTTCAGAAGTATTTCATTACTGAGTGTTCCTGGTAAAATATATGCAAGTATACTTGAGAAAAAATGGTTGAGAAGGATTGTGGAAGAGAAGCTTGGTGAAGAACAAGCTGGATTCAGGCCAAATAGTCTGCCAGGATCAGATTTTCACTTTACGACAGATAGTTGAGAAATCATGGGAATATAACAGATCTGTATTTAAGTTTTGTAAATTTGGAAAAGGCTCATGACAAGGTGCCAAGAGAGAAGTTATTCGAAATGCTACAGTTGTATTGTGTTAATGGGACATTATATCAAGCAATACTTTGTCTTTTATTGAGTTAGAATTGAAGGAAGTACAGGAAGATGGTTTAAATCTGGTGTCAGACAAGGATGTACGTTATCCCCTCTGTTAGTCATTATCTATATGGATCACATAATGAAGGAAAGTGGTATTAAACCTGATATCAAAATTGGAGCTGTTAATGTCAGCTCTTTGCTTTATGCGGATGATGTTATACGTCTAAATAAAATCCGCTACAAGTCTGCAAGATTCCCTGACTAAATTGAATAACTGTTGTAATAGATATGGTATGAAGGTCAGCATTAAAAAGACTAAGACAAAATAAGCAGAAACATTGAAAATATCAACTGCATTGTGAATGGAGAATCTATCGAACAAGTAAAACATTTTCAGCTATTTAGGCACGATTTTTAGCGAAGATGGTAAATTAAATATGGAAATAGACAACAGAATCAATGAAGCTGGTATGGTAGGAAGTCAACCGAATAAATTCATATGGAATAAGAGAGAAATTAGTCGGAACATTAAATTAGCTGTATACAAGACGGTGTTCAAATCAATTTTAACTTATGGATCTGAGAGTTGGGTTAGAAGTAAAGCACTTGAACAAAGACTTGAGATCACAGATATGAGAGTCCTGAGAAAGATTAGAAGCGTGAACAGACGGCATCAATGGCAGTATCATATTAATAATGAGGATATTAGGAAAGAACTCTATATTGTCAGCATCCAGGAATGCATTAGCAGAGCTAATCTCAGGTGGTATGGTCACTTAAACAGAGGATCATGAGAGGAGCTGAATATGTTTTTTAATTTTAGAGGTGGTTTAAAAGTGGCATTAAGATTATAATGGTATAGTATTCTATTAGGTGTTTCTTATAACCCTTTAATGTATGGGATTGCTATGGTTTTACTGTAATCTATATTATAATAAATTTAGTTTAATCATTTATCCAAGTGTAAGCAAACGAAGTTTGTGCCTGAAGTATCTTCAGGACTGAGGCAACTCGTAAAGGTGGACCAAGCTCTCATCACTCCTTGTCTTAGTATCTCCCATAATGCAAAGCACATCTCCTTGCAGACATGTATAATGCTATGCATTAAGGGAAAGGCCACTTCAGGCTCAAAGTTTGTTTGCTTACAGTTGGATAAAGGATTAAACTAAATTTATTAGTCTAACCAAGTGGAAAAAATTTTCAACATGTCTCTAAATCCAGAGTAATTTAATAATAAGATGAGACACCTTTTGGCAACTCTTATAGGTAAAGATGACTTCTTCATTGCTTCCACCTTCGTATCACCACCTCTGGGTTTGGCTCCCACTGACGAGACCTCAAAAAGGTCGAAACCAGTCTGGGTAGTGGCCCTTCCCTTAATGGTTCTGAAGAGGCATCTAAGATTATCATTCATTATCATGACCTCCTTTGGCTTAAGGTTTCCTTATCTCATTCAGTAACATCGACTTGCTGTATTTATTTTCCAAATGTCACTCTGACTACTTCACCTTCTTATCCCTGAAGCTCAACTTTCTACAATCCAGCCATCTACATACTAAAGTCATCTTCCTAGGTGACCCTAAAGTCTAAAACACCAGCTAAGTTTCCTTTTCCAAGACCTCTGACCAAGCTGGATGAGATAGGAAGTATTTGATTTAATGCAAACCATACATCCGCTAACCTGAATACTTGATACCTCCCATCCCTCCACTCTCCCAATATCCTTGATTTTTCTTTAACCAGTTCTTTCCAGATTTACCATAGAAGTCCTTTATTATTGGGTAACTCAGAACACAATCTTGTGCAAGTTCCCTTGCACAGAATGCCCTATCTCCAGCCACTACCATCCTCATGTCCTTTGGCACTACAAAGGTACCAAGTAGGATGATTTCCAGAACATCTTTTCCTATCCATGGTCAGACTACTACTTCTACTCATCTGATTCAAATACCTGCTCTGAGTAAGTCACCGAAGTCTGAGTGAGGAGTCATAGGAAACTATGACTTTCCAAGTCATAGTTTAACAAAAGGTATACTATTTTATAAAGCAATTGATGAAAAAAATTCAGATGTGCAGGTGGCTCGCAACAAGAACCTGCTGCATACTCAGCCTATGCTGAAGGTTGCAATAAATGCAAAACAGTCATCAGAATGGATGTCATGACATCAAAATGGATGTCATGTCTTCTGGTATTTTGCAAAGATCATTGCACACAACTACTTCTCATCTGCACTTCCATCTCTCTCTCTCACTCACACACACACCTGGAGCACAACTGTTACAACCATGGCTCCAGAAATCCATTTGCTGCAAGCAAGTTATAAGAGACAAGTGGTGAGTGAATTTTCAGCCTTGTTCTAAATGCATTCGAAATATATTGCCTTATTTTCTTTGCATAATTTACACTTTTGTTTTTCAATTTTTTAACACTATCAAGTTATTTGATCACAGGCAGCCTCCAATGAATGTAATAGTTTTATTTTCAACCAGGAATTAGTATCTTATGCAGTTCATTTAAGTTAATTCCTTCATAGACTGTTTGTCTCTGCCAAAAGTTAGTTTGCTGAGAGATACTCTTAAAGATGACTTGTTGCTGTTTTCGAAATGTGAAATAATTCTGACCTATAACAACAGGTGGCACTATTTATCTCTCATCCTCTGTTACAAACTAAAACCTACCATGTGTCTGCAGATTCATTTTGAAATAATCAGTTACTCTTAAACAACATTTTATTTTGCATAACTTGGAAGTCATCCATTCTTATAAAAATTAGAGATACCAGCCAACTGCAATTCTCCTAACATAGTTTAACCCTTAAGTAGGTATGTAGTTGTATTGTAATATTGATGTAAGCTTATTCTCACAATTCATCATAAAAGATTTTTTAATAGTGTTATAAAAAAAAAAATATCTTGCAAAGACAAGTCAAAGTCCAGATCACATTATTGATATTACATCATGAAAAGTTAGTCTGGCTCCATTGCAAATGTTGACCATTTTCTGTTGTTTTCATCAACTAATTTGTTTTTCCTGTTGAATTATTTTTTTATGGATAATTTATATAAATTCACTCTTCATTATGAAAGGAAATGTCAACTACTGTTTTTAGTTTTGTGAAGTGTAAACCTGAAGACAAAGATAAGAGACCAAAAAATATTAAAAACACCAAAGAAAAGGATTCTGTCATCAACCCAAAACAGTCAAGACATGCTTTCATGACAAATGACTCAAGCAATTCAAGTATTTGAAGTACAGAGTGTATTCTGTAATGTATGAAAAAAATATTATGGGACACTGCTGTCAGAAACTCTAGATTACTACAAGGTTTTTTTAGGCCTTTTTAAAGTGGGTACATTTAGGTTTCATGACATATTCAATTTTCACAAAAAAATGCTTTGACATAGACTTGGCCAGAAATCACCAATGAAATATACATCAAGCTGTTTCCCCAGAAAGATGGAATTAAAAATGTTTGAATATCTGAAGTGACTTTTTAGTACAGCCTATTATAAAGCTAAATTCAATAAATCATTTTACTGTCAGTCATCAAAACTTATAGGCCAGTAGTAGAACAGTATTGAAATGACAAAGTTAATTTTTTTTTTATGGTTACAACTGATTTCATTAAACAAAATGAGTTATGGAAATCAAAGACTACAGTAGTGATTCTTTTTCTAGATGCTTCTTCAGATATTTCAAATGAGGAGGAAACTCATCCATTACATAAGATGCATAGATAAAAACTGGAAGAGGCATTTGTTTACATAATTTCTCTCCAAAACTCAGCTGCAGTGTGCTTTGACAGATGAGAGAATGAAATATGCAAGTTCTTTTTATCATGGAAGACTAGTAATTGATTAGCAGGTAGTGGGACAGAAGTAGCATGAAACATGCTGAGAAGAAAATAATGGACTAGTAAGAAAAATTAGAGACTGACATGTCAGATAATACAAGTTATTTACACATAATTTAGAATTTGGTTGTTTTAAATTCTTAAAGATGTTCTCTTTGTTGCTGAAACTGAAATGGTGATAAATGTACACACCGTTTACCATAATTCATACTATAGGCAAGTATTTGTTTTATTTTATTTATTTATTTATTTTTTGTGACCAGTAGATTTAAATGGTATTTCTGGAGGTCTAAATGTTACACAGATGCTATAAAATGTTAGATGTTAAAAATTCTGTCTATTAATATTTCAAGATCCCTAGCCTGGTCAGTTTCTTCTAGCATAATCATGCCAATATAATACACCATTAGATATTTCATTACACCAAAGTGCATAACTTTACATAATAAATTTAGTAAATCCTTTATCCAAGTGTGAGCAAACAAAGTTTGTGCCTGAAAGTATCTTCAGGACTGGGGTAAGGTGGTACAACACCGGGAAACTCGTTGTACCACCTTACCCCAGTCCTGAAGATACTTTCAGGTGCAAACTTTGTTTGCTCACACTTGGATAAAGGATTAAAAAAAATTTATTATAGTCTAACCAAGTGAAAAATAAACTTTCAAAATGCATAACTCACAGTTCCAGCTTATTCAATTAATTCTGCAAGTACTGCATATCACCTGCTTTCTTGATTATTCTGCCTGCCTATTTGTGCATTGTCAGAAAACAGCTGTATGTCACTTATCAAATCTTTCCCAGTGTCATTAATGTAAAGATTAAATAATGATGGATCAAGGATGAATCCCTGTGGTACACTGCTGGTTATCTTAATTCTTGCAGACTTGTATCCCCATACACCATTATTTGATACTTTCAGTCAGCCATCTTCTTATCTGCACTAATACTTCATATTCTCCAAATTATGCATCAGTCTTACATGTATCCTCTCAAAAGCCTTATCATTATCAAAGTCCAAAAGTATCATAGTGTATCTATTCCCCTTTTGTGCCTGTGGATTAAAATTTAGTCTTTCATCATGGATAGTTTCATTCATTCAGATAATTGAGTTGCTCAAATGTGACCTTCCCTTAATAAACCCATACTGTTCATTGCAAAATATAGATTCTCTATCAACCCATTTCTGTATGCAAGCTCTTGCCATCTTCACCACCAGTCCAGAGATATTGATGGGTAAATTGTTACATACCAATCTTTACATCACCCTTGTGCAATGGGATTATCACATATTCTTTCCATTCATGTGGAATCTTCCTTTTTTTTTATAGCCAGTTCAGCTGAACTCTTTTAGCATCAGTGCTGATGTCCCATCAGTCCTTATTGCCAAATTCTTATTCAGTTTGTGCATCAGCTCTAGTGCCTCCTCCTCATACACCTGAGTTTCTTCATCCAGCGAAGAGAAATATTGAACAGAAATATTGTACCATATTTATTTTAGTTTTAAGAGAACAGTATTAATTTATGCCAGATGATCATCATTGTCTCTGTCCAGTTAGGAAGCTGACTTGTTCATACTAGTTGTACTTACCAATTAATGCAGGCATTGATCATCATCATTTATGTTCCCTTCCTCATTATAATTGGAGGTGACCAATAATAAAGTTGACTGATTGCAAAAGTTTCAGATTATTTTTGGTTTTAATGGAATGAACAGATCAAACAATTCATTATGAAGATTTCATTACTTTATCACTTTTCTGACAAAAATTGTGTAACATTTTGAAATATCAATGTTAATTCTGAATTTTGTATACAGGTGGTTCCCGCCTTTACGAATGGTTCCTGGCGAATGTTCGTAAATCGGGAATTCATGAAGCAGGAGTTTATTTGCCTTAGAAATAATGCTAGAAGCGAGAGTTGCATTCGTAAGAAGGAATATATAAAATACAAAATGAATATTAAATGATAAGAAAAGAACATATTTAAAAAAAAAACAGAAAAATTTTAAATTAAAAAAAGATTCTTAAAAAAAATTAGCTGATTTCTATATCACTGGGTGAATTGGCAGCGTCGAGGTAGTAGGAGATATATTAGGAAGCTTCGGTGCATCTTTTTTTTTCTTTCAAAGAAGGAGGCCTCGAGTGTCATTTGTTTCGTTGACGTTCTCGTCTTTTTGTTTAAAATAGCTTGATAGCAAGCAGAAGCAGAAGGAGAGAAAATTTGCTAAATCATTTAAAGTCTGAATCTTGTGATTCAAAGATTTCTTGAGCTTTTTAGAGAAGTTTAAATGCTTCTTCTAGGCCTTTTAAGTGAAAACCGAGTTGGAGCTTCAAATTCGTTATCTTTTTTGTCTTTTCTTCTTCGTTTCTTTCTTATTCCTCCAATTCAAGGAGACCATTGGGTGAGGATTCCATAGTGCGAGATTGAAGCAGCTCATTAACATCACCTTCCGATACTTCCATTTGCAACTGATTAGCCATACCTAAGATCACTTGAGTTTAGAATTCGCAATCTTTGTTGGGTCTTCAAAGCCTTCAAAATTATCATTAAACTGAGGACAAAGTTTATGCCCTCGTCGTTGCTTAGGTTGCGTATTACCCGCTTAATGCCTGGTAATAATTTCATATTTTTTCTCTAATGTATTGCTTTTCTTTGTTTCTTTTGCTCATTTTCTGTTTTTGCACTGTTTCTTCTTTTTGTTGAAAAAGTGAAAGGGTTAGTTAAAAAGAAAACTATATAAAAAATCAAGTGTAATTGGAGAAAAACTACAAATAATATACTCGCGTTGCCAAGGCTCGTTCTAACTGATCATTATGTCAAATTAACGGGATAAAAATCCCTTATTATTTTACAGCCAGTATGTGAAACTCTGAGATCGAAAACTGTGATCTAAGAATTTCATGCCGAAGAACTATCGTCGAATCCAAGCATAAGTGAACACCTGGTACAACACCAAGGCAACTCGAAGCAAAGATGGAGCAAGCTCCCTCACTATTCTTGATATTTTCTCATAATGTAAAACACAGCTCCTAGGAGATGTAATACTACCTTATATTATGAGGAGAGGTCACTACCCAGACCGGTTTCAACCTTTTTTGAGGTCTCATCAGTGAGTAGGTATTATGGGAGTTCATATCTTTCATCACCGGCCTGTGGAGTCTAAAAGTTGTGCTGAGGGTCAGCAGATAGTGAGAGAGGAAGAGAAAAAGGTAGAGAGGATAGTAGTAGGTATTAAAGAGGCCTCAGTCGACCTGCTTGGCCACACATAACCTATTAACAGGTCTGTGGCCAAGCAGATCTCCGACATCATCTCCCTACGTCCGTTCTCACAGCTCTCATCGGCCAGCCATCTTCAGATGTCTGACCGACGAAAGAGGCAAAAACAAATATAAAGAAAGCACACAAATGAACAAAGAACAGAACTGGGATATAGCAAGAGAAATTACACAAACAAAAAAAAAAAGAACGAGTGAATTGCAAAGTTTAGACATGAAAGAGTGGAGGAAGAGCCTGGCCCAAGTGATACAGCCCACAAGGAGCTGCACCGCCTCGCAGTAAGCCTTTGCTGCTCGGGTTCTCAGGTCTACCCCCTCCTATGTGGATTAATCGTCAAACTTGTTGAAAACAAACTGAGAACTTTTTTTTTTTTTTTGAGCTAAAATAATTTTCCAATGGCTGTTATAAAAATTCCGTCTAGATTTTAAGAAAGACTGATATCATCTTCTGGTTAATTCTTCTGGCAAATTATCCATGGATATCTGTTTTCCATGTCTGACCGTGTCAGCAAATCCAATGTGTTGCAAAATTGTCTTTTCTCATCCTCGTTTAGGTCTAGGTGACCTTTTAATTGATGAGGCACGACTTTGGTTATATCTTTGATATAGAGTTCTCCCCATTTAAGTCTTGTGCTCCTTTCAAAGAATGAGAAAGTCGGTTCCCCTTCTATAGTCATTTTACTGAACAGTTTTCCTGCCATTTTGAGGAGCCCTTTAAAGTTCTTTAGAATTACGGAACCATTTTGGCTACTTCCGTCAAAAAAAGTCTGTTCTGTGGTCATCCGTTTCTTCCATAGGATTTTTGTTGTCTCTTGGCTTATTTTCTTCTGATGGGGTTACTTCTTCCGTTTCTGTTTGATTTTCTGTTCTGGTCTCGCTTTCCTCATCCTCCTCATAACCTGAAGCTTCTGCTGGGCTTCCGTTGTCTGGTTTAGTTCTTTTTGTTTCTCCTTCTTCTGACCTGATGGATTGTTTGGTTGTACTATTACTGATTTCCATTTCTTCTGCTTCTGTGCTTTTATTGTTGTTCTCGTCCATTTCGATGTTATGGGATTTCTTTGCATTATGTTTCTTTTTTTCTTTGTTTTCTCTTCTGCATTGTTCCTAGTGGTTGGCTGTAACTGTCACGATAGCTGGGGATTGGAGGACTGGAGAATCTTCTGGCTCTGTTGTTTGAGGCTCTTCTGCTATTTTGCCTCTAGCTGGAAAGTCCTGTTTTGTGGAGTTCAGGACTATTTACTGGAGTGGTTGCGGGTCTGGCGATATGGTACCTCCTATTCTTTCTGCCTGTGTCCTGTTAGGACAAATGTCTACTTTGTGGGTTGTGTTTCCACATTTCAGGCAAGGTGCTTCACATGGGACAGCTAGGACATGTCCTGCCGCCATGCAGTTCCTGCACTTGTTCTTGGGGCAGTCTGTGCCTAGGTGCTCGAGTGATCCGCACTGAAAACATTGCTTCCTAACCCCAGGGTAGTTGACTACTACCCTGGCAGAGCCTAAAAACACAAAGTTGGGCACTTCTTTCTTCATATCCATCCGGAAAGTTACTTCTCCGGTCCTTCCAATTAGGGAAATCAATGTCATTGACGATTTGGATATCGCATGCATCTCTCCATGTCGCAAATACTTTCTTTATTACTTCAGTTCCCCCCTCCCTCGAGATATTCTAGAGAGAACCTCTCTATCTTTAGTGTTTTAAGGGTACTGCCTACTAAAAAAGGGGTAAATGGTTTTCCCCTGGCACTCAATGCCTTCTAGTAGTTTTACCCTTGTTTCTACATTTTTTGCTACAACTTGATATCGGCCACCTCCATAAGGGGTAAGACCAAAGATATTGTCTGTGCCTACGACGTCTACTAGAACTTTTGCTAATGTCCTCTTTGGTATCTTGGTATGTATTTCGACACTGATTGTCGAAATACATGCCACGAAAACATTACTGACATAAGGGGTGAAGGAAAAGCTTTTCATATTCCCTGCTATCTTGAGAAAAACTGTGAGTGGAGAAAGTTTATGAGCTAATTGCTTGCCCTGAGTGGGCTAGGAGATTAGTCCTCAGTGTTGAAGTTTAGGATGGCTTTAGGTTTTTTATGTTTGTAATAATCCATTGCATCATAATCTGCAGCCAGTTGGATCAGTTTGTTAGGGTGCACAGATGCTTTTGAAAAGAATTTGATTTGCTATAGTCTGCATGAAAGTGTAAATATAGGCGACATCTGTGTCCCGATGTAGCTGGACAGTTTGGATGAACCATGGGGATGCCCAGGATCACTCTGAGACATTTATTCTGGATACGTTGTAGTTTGAGAATATTAGAATTAGAAGTATGACTCCAGGCCGGTTGAAGCATAGGTGAATATTGGACGAATCATCAGTTTGTGTATGAGAAGTTTGATTCTGGTGCTCAACTTACTATTTCTGTTAATTAGCAGATAGAGCTGGGCTATGGATTTTGATGTGTTTGCAAGAGAGTCTTGATATGGGAGCTGAAAGTCAGTTTTCAGTATTACACCAAGATATTTGATCTCATTTTTCCATGGAATTTTAGTGTTGAAAAGGAGAATATCTTCTGTAGGAAGCAGTGATCTTCTGGAGAATAGGACGGTTACACTCTTCAGGGGATTCACTTGGAGGTGCTATTTAGAAAAGTATTGTTCGGTTAGCAGTATATGTTCTTGCAGTTTCTTGATGGCTAGGTGGGGCTTTAAAGATCTGGCTAATATCGCTGTATCATCAGCGTAAAGGGCTTAAGTGAAAAGAACCTGTGTACCTTCACTATATGAATGCCAGAAAGGTGTGCCCATATATTATAACTAAGATAAAAAGCCAAAAGGCTGTTTTTTCTGGCAAAGTTAATGAAATTAAGGGGATAAAAATCCCTTATTATTTTACAGCCAGTATGCGAAACTCTGAGATCGAAAACTACGATCTAAGAGTTTCATGCCGAAGAACTATCAGCGAATCCAAGCATAAGTGAACACTTGGTAGTACAACACCAAGGCAACTCGAAGCAAAAGTGGAGCAAGCGCCCTCACTATCCTTGATATTTTCTCATAATGTAAAACACAGCTCCTAAGAGATGTAATATTGCCTTACATTATGAGGAGAGGTCACTACCCAGACCGGTTTCAACCTTTTCTTACTCACTGATGAGACCTCAAAAAAGGTTGAAACCGGTCTGGGTAGTGACCTCTCCTCATAATGTAAGGCAATATTACATCTCCTAGGAGCTGTGTTTTACATTATGAGAAAATATCAAGGATAGTGAGGGCGCTTGCTCCACTTTTGCTTTGAGTTGCCTTGGTGTTGTACTACCAGGTGTTCACTTATGCTTGGATTCGCTGATAGTTCTTCGGCATGAAACTCTTAGATCGTAGTTTTCATTCTCAGAGTTTCGCATACTGGTTGTAAAATAATAAGAGATTTTTATCCCCTTAATTTAATTAATTTCACCAGAAAAAATAGCTGTTTGGCTTTTTATCTTGATCATTATGTCATTACATCTTGTAATCCCCATACGCGCCTCTAATCAGCTTCGTCATGCACAATTTAAAATAAAAATTCCGATCCAAAAAATTTGTAAAGATAAAAATTCATAAAATGAGAACTGCCTGTATTTATAATTTCCATAATTTCATATTCTTCTTGTTCTCTTCTTTTCAGATATGTTCCATTATTGTTTGAATTTGCACTTTTTTATGTTGTCATTTTGTGGATTTTATGTATGATTTTTTTCTGTTTTGTTTGTTCCATTTCATGTCATTTGCTTTGTACTCTTTTATAAAATGTTCTTTGTTTATAGATCACAACTATAATTTTCCCTCGTCAGATTTTTCACTTCTCATTAGTTGTTGTCTTGGCTATAAAATATTGGATATTTTTAGGATAATATCACTCCCCACCCCCATTCCAAAGTAGCAGTGTGTATTGTAAAATTGTAGTAATTAAAAATCCATATGCTATTTTATACTAGTTCACATTGATTAGCATTTCTTGCCTAATTTTTTTTCTGGGGGGTGGGGGGGAGCTCTATCTAACTGAATTTCGATGCTTTCATTTATGTCAAAATGAATTTGATTATATGTCATCTGAGGCAATTCAAGTTACTTGTTCAACAAGTCCTGAAGTAAAGGACCAAAACAACCGAGCATAAAGGTTTATATTATATTTGTGTTTTTTAACATTATAATATTTTGTAGAACTATGAATTAAGGACCAATTAATGTGCTCTTGGAGATGAATGATGCCCCTTCCCAGTCATATTCGGGTCTTCACTAACCAGATGAATGGTGATAAGTGTTTCACTAGGTAATGAAAAGTTATCTACTACCTAGATGTCTAGTTGATATTTCCTCTAACTTAATGACTATGCATTTGTGGTGGCAAGATTTGCTTGAGAGCCCTGTTTGTGGAAACAGACTACACTATAGGAAGACAATGCTGAATGGGCTGAGAAATACTGTTGCACAGTATTAACCCATTAATGGCCCAGATTAGTAGTCTATTTTCATATATAATGCAATAACACTTTTAAAATTTTGTTATATTTTTTGTTTAATCTCTTTTAGGTTGGAACTTTGAATTATATGTCACCTGAGGCAATTCAAGATACTTGTTCAACAAGTCCTGAAGTAAAGGATCAAGATAGTAAAGGACCAAAACAACCAAGAATAAAGGTTTATATTATATTTGTGTTTTTTAACATTATAATATTTTGTAGAACTATGGGTGAGAAAGTTTTTATGAATCGAGAGAAGGAAATCAGCAGTAGACCAATTAGCACTATTCACTGATTGGAGTAATATTTTAATTTCATATAAGAAATAATCTAGTTATCAGATACAGGAAACACTGTAACTATAAATTTATAAAATAGGAACAAGATTTAAGGAGCACTTTGAATAGAAAAACTGTATAGAAACACAGACAAAAGAAAGTTTATTGCTCAAGTATATAGACAAATGCTGACTTGGTTGGAAGAGTCACTAATATACCTGCTTTCCAACCTACACGCTAAAACATATACGTCTTTAGGTTGATGAATTTCATTACCAGTAAAATTCCTACTCTAGACATCATGTTTGGTTTCTAGAGCAGGTTTCTGGAATATATAAAAATAAATAAAAGCTTAAAAAATGATTAAAAAATCCTTAGCACACCTATAGTACTAATATATGTTATAGATTTACCTTTTGCAGGTGGGTAATACACAAAAAATTTTGATCTGAAATTTTTCATTCGTCTCCACATAAAATATTTCAGATAGAAATATTTTGATCTGAAAATTTCAGATCATACCCAGTTTAAGTGACAGTTTAAAAAAGTAGAATAACACAATGGATTTCAAAAGTGATATGAGCTGCTTGCTAGAGTGGTGTAGAACAGTAGATATAAAATTTATACATACCTATGTATTATACAAGGGGAAAAAAAAAACTCGCCCTTCACAATTAAAAAAAACTTTCCCAAAGTTTTGGTAAGGAAATAGTTATTCCAATTGAAGTTGGGGCAATTAAGTAGCACTTCTGCACTTTGAATAAATGCTCCAACTTAAAATGGCATCTGCATAAAAGCTGGGTTTGTAACCAGAAGATGTGTGCTTATAGAGTACTTATCGTCTTCTCAAACTCCAATTACCTGAAGCTAGAACCTGACACGTGCATAACCAAATAATTATGCAGCAGCATGGCTTCATCCCAGCATGTTCCTAAAAATTGTGTGTAATGTTCTCCTAATTCTCATATACTGCTGGAATAGCTGAGCCAATATGAAGGATCCTAAACTTTGGATCTACTTTCTTGTCAGTAAATGCTCCATGTTCTTTCCACCAAAGATAAACAGTTTCCTCTTTCTCTCTCAGATGTTTACCTTTAAGGCCTTGTGATTGTCTTCTCTCATGCTTTAGACAAACAGGATGTTCTTACAACAAGTGACCACAAGAAGAACAGTTCTATACCTATTAAAAGATCTCCAATATTTGGTCTAGCACAGCACAGAATCTTTTGCTCATAGACATGTTTTGTATATAATGTTAATTTGCCCACTTATTGAATAACAAAGAAAGCTGAAGCATTACTACATGCTCCAACTTGAACTGAAATGACTGAGTTTCCTTACCAAAAATTTTGGAAAGGCTGATGCTTATTTATTGTAAACAAAAATTTACATATACACATACAGGGTGATCAAATTTAAATATCCCAGTTTAAGGCCTTGTTGAGCACCACCTAGTGATCCAAATGCTCTGAAACTTTGCAGAATACATTGTGTGTCATGCAGAAGCAATATCTGAGAGAGAGAGATGGGGGGGGGGTACTTCCAAATTCACCACCTGGGGCATTATATGATGTATCAAATGTAGATGTAATAATTTTTCTGTGTATGCGTGTGTAAGGAGGAGGAGAAATGCAACACAAGTATAAATAACACATGTTTATTCATGTCCATTATGCATTCATGGGCTATACTGTTCAGTGTGCTGCCTTTCTTGGTATGCCACAAACTGCATCCTTTGCACAGTGTGTTCAACAGCAGAACGCAGCTGGTTGGGATTGATGTCATGCATGTACTGCGTTATGCTGTCTTTCAGTGCTGGCAAGTTATCAGGATGATCCCGATAAACCCTGTCTTTGAGAAATCCCCAGAGCCAAATCATGAGAAGGGGGGGGGGGCAGAGCAGGTGAACGAAGCAGCTAGACAGTGGGAAGTGTACAGCTGAATTACAACATCCCCATCCTACATTTAAATGACTGAATCTAGGCACTGTTGTAGCTGTGGCACAACAAAAATTGTTTATCATATCACGATACCTCTTGGCATTAACTGAACAGGTTACAGGACCCGACTGGTGAACATCCTCGAAGAAGAATGGTCCAATGATAAATGAAGCTGTAAACTTGCACCAGACAGTAATTTTGGTGATTTCTGAATGCAACAGAATTTGTTGGATGGAAAATGTGAGTTTTGCGCAGTCCATACACTGCAATTGGATAATCACAGCTCTGTTCAGCTGAAAGTGAGCTTCATCTCCCCACAGAGTCATCCACAGCCACTCAAGCAAGGAATATTAAAGCAAATGCCAGTTGGCTTTAAAAGTCCTGTTGGTGCAACTCCTGTGTTAGTGTTATCTTGAATGAATAGAAATGCAGAATCTTCTGTAAAGTTTTACAGATAGTTGTGTAAGGAACATTCATGTGTCTTGATACAGCACATGCACTGCAGGAACAAACATGGTTATTCATCGCCTACTGCACAATGGCAGTAGCAACTTCATTCATTTGTTGTGAACTGATTTGGTTTGCAACCTCTGCCAGGTCTAACTCCCAATGATCCCATTACTTCAAAACGACTAATGATTTGTCACAGAGCACATGAAGATAGTGGACCTTGTCAATATTTGTTTAGGTAGTAAAGTTTTACAAGCAAAGCATGTTGAGGCAAGGTTAATATAATCACTTTGTGTTAGGGATATTTCTCTTCATTCTGGTTGCTATCTTTTTATATGTCTATATATCTATCTGTTTGCACAGTGTGCAAATTCCTGCATTTAGTGTTTACAACATCCCCAGTTGGTGAATTTTGGAACAATTTTTTTCCCCTCAAATATCGTTTCTGCATAATGCATTCCTGCAAAGTTTCACAGCATTTGGATCACTGGATGGCATTTTACAAGGCCTTAAACAGGGATACTTTTATTTTGATCACCCTGTGTGTGTGTGTGTGTGTGTGTGTGTGTGTGTGTGTGTGTGTGTGTGAGAAGATTGATTTACTCAGTTGATATACATTTGTTAAAAAAATATTTAATGACTAGAAACCGATTAAAATGAAAACAAAGTTTAATAGCACAGCTAGTTTCAGCTTGTATCAGCCTTCTTCAGGTGCACATTAAAAAAGAAATAACCAGTAAAACATAGAGGAAATAATTGTAAGCATCACGGAAAGTTAGTGTATATATATTCAACATTGAAACGTTGAAGTCTGTGCATTCAAAACTGTTCTTTTTTAATGTGTACCTGAAGAAGGCTGATACAAGCTGAAACTAGTTGTGCTATTAAACTTTGTTTTTATTTTTCTCGGTTTCTAGTCATTCAATATTTTTTTAACACACACACATGTAGTTGGGGCAATAAAGTAACACTTCTGCACTTTGAATAAATGCTCAATCTTAAAATGGCTTCTGTATAAAAGATGGGTTTGCAACCAGAAGATGAGTGCTTACAGAGTCCTCATCATCTACTCAAACTCCAATTAATTGAAGATGGAACCTGACACATGCTACCCAAAGAATTATGCACACACACACACACACACACTGCTTATATCAGCATTATATCTGTTGTACTATATACCACTCTAGCATGCAGCTAGGTTTTTTTTTTTTTTTTTTTCCACCTGTAACTTTTCCCCCATTGCAGGAGGATTGGGTCTGCTTCTTCCATGGTGACCCACTCCATCTTGAGAGAGTGTTTATTCACTGGTATGAATGAATGAATGTATGAAGGCTGAAGACAATCACAAACATCCATGCCTAGGCGGGATTCAAACCCTCAGCCTCTTGGCTGGAGAGGAAATATGCTAACCACAAGGCCAACCAGGCAGCTAGTATCCTTTTTTAAAATCCATTATTATTTTATCTTCTGGTATTGTCTTCTGATATTGATGACTGGAGGAGGCTAGCAAAGAGTATCACCTACCAGCCATGAATGACCCAACAGTTCATTTAGGACTAAGGGAGAAGAGAAGAGAATTGTCATTTAAGTGTTTTTTAGATCACCTGTAAGTTTCATATTGAAATATTCAGTTTTATACTTTAGTAATAAACTTGTTGTCTGTGTTTATATATTTTTTACAAAGTATGAATTCTAAACAGTAACTCTCATTTTCTCAGAATTCCATAGGATTCTAGAACTGCTAATGTCACTTTCTGGTCAGTATTGTCAAATGCTTTGTGAAAATCAACAAAGCAAGTGTTGTGTTTTTTCTCCTAGCTTTCTCTGCTATTAACCGCATTGTCAAAAGCTGTTGAATTGTAGTTCTATCTTTCCTGCTTGCTCGTCTACAAGGTATGCTTCCAATTGTGTTCTCAATTTTTCTGTCAATATCATCATCACTTTACCAAGGTGACTTGTCAAGGCAATTTTTCTATAATTTTTACATTCTAGCTTATTTCCTTTCTTGTATATAATGTCACCAATACTGATTTCACCCACTCTGGCATTTTCCCTTCTTTCCATACCATATTACATAGTTGGTGCATTTCTGTAACCATACTTTCACCACCATATTTAGTCATTTCTCCAGTGACGTTATCGTTACCAGGACTCTTGTTGTATTTTAGCCGTCCTATTGCTTTTTTTACCTCTCCTCTTAAAATGTCCATATCATGCTCATTACATGGTGGTGATATCTTCTTCAATTCTTCAGTCAGTTTCTCAACGCTATCTAAATCTAGTTTTTCTTCATATAACTCACTATAGTATCTTGTCCACTGCTGTACAGTTTTTTCTTTATTCTTCAATACTTTGCCTTTTGCATCTTTAATTGCAGTCTGTTTTGGTTGCCACTATTATGTATTAATCATTCTAATCATTTTGTATACCTCCCTTGTTTTATGCTCTCCATAGTACTGTTCTATATTGTTGCATTGGGCTTCTAACCATTTCATCTTATCCATTCTGACTGCTTTTTCACTTCATTACACTTTCTTCTATATTGCTCCTCTATTTGTTCTGATGTAGCCCTTTTTATCTTCAACATTCTTTTCTCCTGTACTAACTTCAGTGTTTCTTGTCTAATCCATTTCTTCTTGATCTTCTCTTCTTCTGGTACTATTTCTTCAACTGCATCTTCTATTTCCTTTATTACACTTTTCACTCTTAGTGATAACTGATATTTAAGGAATTGACAGCGTATACTAGAAATATAGATTAAATAAACTTTAATATATACTTTCCGATATTTCGGCGAACGTCACGTTGCCATCTTCTTGGGAACTTACTACAAAGACACGTGCACACAAGTACTAATAACAGCAAATGAGACTGAAGCTAGGAAGCTAGCATTTTCCTAAAGTCCTGATGGTGTCCCCTGGCGGGCTATATTGGTAGTTCTTGGCCTTTGGGCTGAAGTTCTTCTGATAAAAGTTTCCCAAATTTGGGGCAGTTTCATGCATCCAAATTTGTTGAGGTTTGGCATGTTCCTAAGGGCCGAGGCTGATTCCATGAATAGTCTTTCATACTTGAACTTGCTGCGGTGTATTACTGTGACTTTCTTCCATCTTATTCTGTGGCGAGTATCCAGAGCGTGGTCTGCAAGCCCATAGTGGCTGTACTGGTGAAATCGGATGTAATCCTTGTGTTCTGAGATTCTGATATTTGCTGTCCTGCCTGTTTGGCCAAAGTAGGACAGTTTACAGCTGCAAGGGACCTGGTACACACCAGGTAGGTCTAGGGGAAGTGGTTGGTCTTTGGTGGAGCAGATAAGGGATGCCAGTTTTCTATGTGGTCTGTAACAAGTGGTCAAGTCATGTTTTTTTATAGGATTTTATTGATTTTTTTCGAGGTGCCTCTGATGTAGGGAATAGTGATGGATTTAGAGTGATGGATTTACTCTAAATCCATCACTCTATGATGGATTTAGAGTAAATCCATCATAAGGCCAAGAACTACCAATATAGCCCACCAGGGGGCACCATCAGGACTTTAGGAAAACGCTAGCTTCCTAGCTTCAGTCTCATTTGCTGTTATTAGTACTTGTGTGCACGTGTCTTTGTAGTAAGTTCCCAAGAAGATGGCAATGTGACGTTCGCCAAAATATCGGAAAGTATATATTAAAGTTTATTTAATCTATATTTCTAGTATACGCTGTCAATTCCTTAAATATTAGTTATCATGTTTAACCAGCGTATAAGCCTCTCAACAAGAATAATTTTCACTCTTAGATTCGAATTTTTTTCTTGGTCCACACTTTTAAGTTTCTCTTCTAACACTGTTCTGTACCGTACCTTCTTCCTATTTCTGTTTCACTTATTCTTGCTGTATCTCTTCGTTTCTGATGATGGGGTTTATTTCTTTTTTTTAATTTCAACTTGATGTTCACAATCACTAAACTATGGTCTGAGTCTATATCTGCTCCTTGAGAAGTTTGACACTGCTGTACTGATGTTATCCATCTTCTTTTAATCGCAATCATATCAGTCATATTCTTGGTTTTCCCATCATTTCTATCTGAGATTTAATAATTCAGTTTTGGCTGAAAAGGGGTTAAAGTTTTTCCCCCTTCATATATGAGATTTTAACTTGGGTCTCTTCAAAGATGCATGGCAAGCAGTGCAACACACTGACATTGACTGATTGTTTCTATTACTTTCAGACATGTGAAAAGTGTTTTCAGAACAGTTTGGGCCTTTTATTAATAGATGGTTATGATTTTACATATTATAACATATATATATATATATATAAATAGTATACTTCCTCTTTTCATGTATATTACATTATAGATGAATAGTATCACAAGTTCACTTCAGACTATAAATAATGGTCGTGGTATTGTTTGCTTTATAGCATATTTCAAGTGAGCTAATTTAAGGTTTTGAATGAAATGAATTATACAGTGACCTCACTATAACAAACTCATGTGGATCACAGGAGTAGTTTGCTTTAATGGATTGTGCCTAAGGAGCTTTGGTTGGGACTTTCAGAGTTTGTTATAATGAGTAAGTTCATAGCAGTGCTTACTATAGTGAAAGTCAACTGTGTTGATTCTTACTCCTGTTGTTTCAGCAACATAGTCAGATGAAGACTATATAATTTCTAATGTTTTCATGATCATTTTTATTTGGTTTGCTTGATCACTGTAGGACTGATTATGAAAACTATTTGTATATCAGCCCTCTCCAACTTTTTTAATGGCTGTGGGGCACAATAAATGAACATAAAATATATAACAATAAGAACTAGCTACATGTGCTTATTTTATGTTAATCCTAACACATGTTCATTCTATAATTCACTTTGTGATGAATGAGGAAAAAGTTGAGGGCAGTGAAAAATGTTAACATTGGATTTGAAGATTGTGGATTGTTCTCTTTAGGACACATAAAGATATGCTATTTATTTTGAATGACAGCAGCAGCAGGGGAATGGGTGAATAGATTTGTGAATAGTTTCAGTTCCATACATGAGAGGTCATAGACCCTATAGCACATTTTTGGGAGTTTAAACAAGGACACTATCAATGTTCTTTTTTTAATACTTGGAGGCTGTAGTTCTTGCAGACATGTTTTGAAAAAGGTTGAATTAGAATATCTAGACATAGTTGGAATGAAAGATGGAGGACAGTGTGCAGATTCAGTTGGTTTGCATTTGGACTATAAATGGATGTTTAGCAGTACTGCTTGGGTTATTGCTAGCTTAGCAGAAAATGGTAGATGCTAGTTCGTTAGAACAGTCCCATCATGGAAGTACATATAGAAAAGACATAATGCAGAATGACAGTTTGTGCAATAGCATAAAGTCTGTGAGAGAGCATCATTTAAACGAATTGTTCTTTTCTGGACTATGTTTTGAAGTTGTAAGGTTGTCATTACTCAACTAGAATATGTCAAGGAAATCAGTTGGATAATCCATTAGTTATGGGAGATCTTAAAGCTTGGAACATTTGAGCACCACCAATGTTTGCCAGACAAGGAAAGGAATGGACTATACTGTCATCAAAGAACTGTGGATAAGGTTTCATGCCATTGAGAAAAGATCATTCATCTATAGCAAAAAGAGAGCAGGTGATAAAATGTTCCATAGCACTCTTGCATTGGTGGAGAGATCTTGACTAAGTGAATGGTCAGAATGTAAATTGGCCACCCATTTCCAAAATGTAGAAAGAAAGTGGAATAGACTAGAAGTTGCTGAGCAGCCTCTATGTTAGACTTGATCAAATGCTCTGAAAATGTTAAGAGGAACTGCATTTCTCCAAACCTTTCCATGGCATTTTCCCAGTAGATGATATATTAGGAGATCTGCTGTGAATCTAGTATTGCAATCCATTCTGGTGAGGAAAGACAGTTTCAGTGTTGAAGAAGGTCACTGTTTGTAACTTCCATTGTTTTAGAGAGGTGTAGAGTAAGTAGTTGTCACAGATAAAGTAATGCCCAGGGTAAAAGATAACCCAATTTCTTAGATTCTTAGGAAATGATAAGTGATACTTGTGATATGTTAATGCCAGGCAAAATTGTAGGTCAGAGTTATCCCAAGAAGAGATCTTCTGGAGAATTCTGATATTATCATCATAGTTAAGACTAGTAGAAAAGGATTTGTTTTTTTTTTAAGAAGTGAAATAGGATTGAATTTTGCTAGCCCTGAAGTTAACCAAGTTATTAGAATTACACTGAAAAATAGAGATCAGATCTTCATATTGTAGAAGTGGATATTCTAGTTTTTTCATCAGTCAGAATGTAAATTGGATTTATAATCAACTATAGAGGAAGAGAGTAGCTGAAAGAACTTGTGGTCCTAGTATTAGGCATAGATTTTGAGGATATTACTATTAACTTTTCATGGCTTACTGCATCAAATTCTTTTTAAAAGTTTATAAAGCATAGAGATATGTTATTATTTATTTCTGTTGATCTTTCAATAACAATTTTCAATTCATATATTGCATTAATTGTACTTTTTTTCCTTGCATAAATCCTTTTTTTATTGTTCACTTATGTGACATTTAATTCTAGAAAACATTCCATTTATTATTCTAGAAAGATTTCCATTTATTATTTTAAACATTTCATTATATTTTTATTTCAAAAATACTATTTTCAATAGTATTTTTGAAGCATGGGATATGACACTAATTGTTCTAAAATCTTTACATTCTGCTGCATAATTCTTTTTTTTTTTAGTAGCAGAATGCAAAATAGATTTTATTCAAATAGATCATATACTATATATTCTGTATTGTTTCTATTAAAAAATCTGTTTCTTTTCCCCTTCTTTTATTAACTCAGCTGATATTCCATCACATCCTATCATTTTGCCATTAGGTAGTTCTTATATTGCACTTACTATTTCTTCTTTAAGTATACATGGATTATTTAAATGAACACTAATCATAGGTTTGCCAGACCAGTGGTCATTATACAGTTCTGTTTAGGTATTCCTTCCTTTTATCTCATCTTCTGGATATATAATAGCACTCTTATTCTTATCTTTTAACTGTCGGCTTGTTATTTTCTTTTGATTATTAAGAAATTTTAATTTTGAATAAAACTCTACAATTTTATTTTCTTTATCTAATTTCTCTGCTTCTAAGCAGTTATTATTGATCCATCTGTCTTTCTTCTCTACATTTAATTTTTTATTTGTCTACCTAATCTTTTATATTCTTCATTTCCATTGGAGTTATTTTTCCATATCAGTCATATGGAAAATAGTACATGTAACCCTCGTATAATGCGGTACTTAAACAATGTGGTTTCGATATAACGCAGTCTACAAATTGTAGTAACACTTGTTGAATGCGGTACTTATACAACTCAGTTTCGATATAAGATGGTCTACAAACTGTGGTAATCCTTTATCTTTTCATATATTTTTCAATGCACGACTTAAAAATCAAATTTTTTCTTCGTTAAATTTGCGTCTGCTCATATTGCGCATGTAGTTATAAGTAGCGAATTTATATTAGGGGAAATACACTTTAGCATGCATGTATGTCAATTGTTTACCGTATAAAGTATTTATTGTTGAAAATTGTCTTCGATTTCTGCCAGGAATGCACATTGATAAATCATAAGTGTGTTAATCTCAAGCTGAGCACTTTCTTTTTTGGTGAGTTACATACAATATGTAATGTTTTTTTTTATGTAAAAAACAATATTTTTATAGTAATGGCCACTTAGAGCGCTTTGCAATATGGTTGAAAACAAAATTAGTGAATTAATTGGTGAAATAGATTTAAACGAGAAGGAACTGGTACAATTAATAGATGACGTCAAACCAAATGGCGGTGATAGTTCTGCCGAAGATTGTGAGGAATCCGTTAACGAATTCAGTTTAAAGGAATTAGCAGAAGGATTGGACTTGGCAAGAAAGTTATTTTATAGATAATGATCTCTCAATGGAGCACTCTGGAAAATTCACGAGACAGTTGGATATTTGTTTAGCTTCATATTATGAACTTGATAAAAAAAATTGCAGTATAGTGGTAAGCAAGATCTTATTACTGACTTCTTGATAACTAAACCAACCGAAGTTTTCAATGAGAATTATATTAATGATGTTCAAGAGATTTCAAGTGATAACGACGTCTGGCCACGCGTAAATAAAGAACATCTACGAAATGTCAGTTTTGAAGAGAATGATGATGATTAAAATATATACTCTTTATTTTATTTTTCCTAAAACATTTATGTATTATGTGCAATGAGGTTTACGTGCAATTTATAATTTTATACTATGTATTTGTTTCATAGTTTATTTGTTTTGTTAACTTACATGAATTACCTGAATTAAATAAAAATATATTTTTATTGGATATGTCATTGTTTTATATAATCTTTAAAAAAAAAACAATTTTGGAACCTAACCCTACTTTTTCTATGTGATCTGGGTTTCACATAACGCAATTTATATAACGTGGCATTTTTGTGGAACCTAACATCTGTGTTATACGAGGGTTACATGTGTATCTTCAGTCACTCATGTTTTTTTTTTTTTTTTTAATTTACTCTGTTTTTTCAATACATTTTTCTGCTGCAGTTATTATTGCTTCTTTTATCTTGATCCATTTGTTGGGGTTCTTCTTTCTTTCTTTTCAATATTCTGTGAAAGTCTTGGTGTTACTGTTATTTATCTCTATCCCACTTGAATGTTCTAAATCTGTCATTTTTTTTTTAAACTTTATATTTATTGCAATTTTTACAAGTCTGTGGTTTGATCCACAATCGGCATTTGGCATAACATTTGTTATTCCGTTTCCACATCTCTGACTGATCATAATAAAATCTGTTTGATTAGTATGCATCTTATCAGGGGGATCTCCAAATATACTTCGCTTTTTTCTTTGTTTATAAAAAACATGTTTGCAATTACCAGTTTGTTTTAAACAAATTTCAATACATCTATCACCTCTCATTTCTTATGCCATATCCATAACCCTATAACAGAACTTATTCTTTCCTTCCCTGTTTTGGCATTTCAGTCACCCACAATGAATAACACCTTGTTTTTTGCTTCCTCTATTGAAATTCTTCAATTTATTTATCTTCAGATGTGGTGGGTGCATAAATCTGTATAATCATCAGTGGTTTTGGTTCTATTAAAATTGATATTATTCTTTCAGATTTCCTATTAACATTAATAACTAACTGAATGGGAGAACTCCTTTTCTATAATGAATGCAACTCCCTTTCTAGACTCACTTCCTGACTACCATAATTAATGACTACCATAATTCCTGACTACCATGACATAAAGGACGTCAGCGAATCTATTCGACTGCAAAAACAGAGGGTGAAAGAGATGATAATCGTGGCAGGAACGAATGATTTGAAAGAGGACAAAATGGAAATGATAGAGGATGTGAGGGAGTTATTTGAGGTAGCAAAAGAGAAGAGTGAGAGAGTTAGGATGGTGAGTATCTTACCGCAGTATGACAGCGAAGTGTTTAGAAGGAGGGCCATAATTGCCAATGACTTTATGCGTGGGTTATGGAGAGTGGTGTGGAATTTGTGGATGTGTGGAATGAGTTCGATGGGCAAAAGGACTTATATAAGATGGATGGGTTACATTGGAATGGAGTTGGTGTACGGAGACTTGAAAAAGTGTTGATGAATGATGTGGAAGTGGATGTACAGACTCAGGGAAACTAGATTTATTAAGAGGGGAGGGGAGTAGATATGCAGACTTTAGGGAGGCAGTTAAGTGTATGAATGAGTATATTATGCCCGAGCAAGTACGATGGACAACAAATCAGAATGGGATAGTTAGTATAAGGCATCAAAGTAGGGATGGGACAATTGGGCTTCTGCGATTCATGTACACTAATGCCAGGCGTATTAGGAACAAGAAGGAAGAGTTTTTGGCCATGGGTGGCACTTCCAGGGCACAGGTTGTTGGTATTAGTGAAACATGGCTGACAGAAGATGATAAAGCTAGTGGGATTGAATGCGACGGGTATAGCGTGTTCAGGAGTGACAGGGTGAATAAAAAGGGGGAGGAGTGTTATTGATTATAGCTGATGAGCTTCCGCCAAGGAGTATAGAAGTTGAACTGCAGGATGGGGAAAAAAGTACATTTGAGGCTGTTTGGTGTGAGATAGAATCTAGCAGAACAAAATATACAATTGGGGCTGCTATAGACCAGGTGATGGAATAGATGGTGGGGATAGTATGCATAAGCAAATAGAAGAAATGAGTGGAAGGAGGGTAATTATTATGGGTGATTTCAATTATGGTAACATTGACTGGAAAGAGGAGAGGGCACATAGGAGGAAGGAATTGGATTTTATGCGGTTATTAAGGGACAACTATCTACGGCAACATGTAGTGGAAAATACCAGGGGGCAGAGAGTGCTGGACCTAGTAATTGCAACTGAGAATGTGGCTGTAACGAACATGACCATGTTGCCACCAATTGGTGAGAGCGACCATAAGGTCATGACTTGGGAGGTAGCTAAAGGAGTCGAATTTACAATTAAGACAGCGTACATGTGGAATTACCGGGCTGGTAAGTATGACAAGCTTAGGTGTGTGCTTGGCTCAATGCCATGGCATGTAAAACTGCAAGAGCTGGATGTTGATAGTGCATGGGAGGTGATTAAGAACTGTTTTCAGGAGGCAATGGTTGACTGTATACCAAGAGTCCGAATAATAAATCAAGTAGGGGTTAAATGGATGAATAACACTATTAAGCTTGAGCTGCAAAAAAAGAAACAATTGTGGAGGGAATTTAAGGAGAAGGGTGACCATCAGGCGCAGGAACAGTATAAAGCTCAGGCCAGGATGGTAACAAGGGTGGTAAGAAAAGCAAAAGCAGATTACGAAAGGAAATTGGCCACGCAGGCTAAAGAGAATCCCAAACAGTATTTTCAATATGTTGCAAGTAAAAGGAAAAATGCTCATGGTAGAATGATCTTAATAAATGCTGAGGGTAGGGAGGTAACCGAATCAGTCGATATTGTGGAATTACTGAGCGAGCACTTTGCAAGAGTATATCATCCAGGTGGTGACTTTGCAGGAATGGAAGAACCAACAGCTTATACTGGAATTGTGATGAATGAAGTAGAGGTAAATAGTCTATTACAGAACCTCAATGTCAATACATCTATGGGATTGGATGGTATACCAGCTCGTGTCGTACGTGAAGCGGCTAAAGAATTGTCAGTGCCCTTGATCATTTTGTTTAATTTGAGCCTCAGGACTGGGTCAGTCCCAAGGGGGTGGAAAGAGGGGAAAATAGTTCCGGTGCACAAAGGTGGTTCCAAAGCTGCTGTTGAAAATTACCGGCCAATCAGCATAACATGAATCATTATCAAGGTCTTAGAGAAAATAGTCGAGAGGAAAATACAAGATTGGATAGAAGAAAATGGGATACTGTATCGGGGACAGCATGGTTTTGTGAAGGGTAGGTCATGCCTGAGTAACTTGCTCACGTATTATAACACAGTGACGGCTGAACTGGATAAGGGTAATGGGTTTACAGTGATTCTACTGGACCTTGCTAAGGCCTTTGACAGGATACCACATGGAATTTTAATCAGTAAATTGCAGCATATGGGGATGGACATAGGGTTGGTGAGATGGATAGGAGGGTGGTTGACGGAGAGATATCAGAGAGTGGTTTACTCAGGAGTAGAGTCCACAAGACGGCCTGTGACTAGTGGTGTGCCACAAGGATCTGTTTCTTGGACCACTGCTGTTTAATTTGTTCATAAATGATATAGGAAAGGATCTGAGAGGAACAGTTCATTTGTTTCCGGATGATGCGAAGTTGGGTAGGGCAATAGTGAATGCAGATGACATCAAAATTTTGCAGGATGATTTGGATAGATTGGAGGTCTGGGCTAAGGAGAATGGATGTCAGTTTAATGTGGCAAAATGTAAGGTTATGCATTTTGGGGTGAAAAGATTGACGGCAGTTTACTGCATTGGTGGAACCGTGCTCCAGGAAATTGATGAGGCACGAGATTTAGGAGTGTTGGTGGATAAGGAATTGAAATTTAGGGGACACGTTGCAAAAGTGGCCAAATCAGCTCATCAAATCACTTGGTTGCTGAAGAATACGTTGACAAGCAGAGACAAGCAGGTTATTGTTCCTCTGTATCGAGCCTTGATAAGACCCCATCTCGACTACTGTGCTCAGATTTGGTCACCTAGGTTTCTTCTTGATGGGGAGGAGGTGGAGAGGATCCAGAGGCGAGTGACCAAGATGATAGCAGGTCTGTGGAATGAACCTTATGAGAACAGGTTGAGGATTTGTGGGTTGCAAAAATTGGTTGATAGGCGGAGGAGGGGAGATATGATTGAGACATTCAAATTACTGAAGGGTTTCTATAAAATTAATTCAGAAGATATTTTTGAGAACAGGGCTGGTTGTGGGAGGACTAGGGGACATCCATGGAAACTGGGCAAAAGTGTGGTTAGTAAAGGTGTTAGAGCTGGGTTCTTTACTTTTAGAGTAGTGAATGAGTGGAATGTGCTCCCTGAGTCTGTGGTGGATGCTGTGACAGTGAATGAGTTTAAGGCGAGGTATGATAGATACTGTATGAATGTAGAATAGTTGTGATGAATATGATTTGGGGCCTCCTCGATGAGTCTAATGACTCCCTGGAGTTGCCCGTAATAATAGTAATAATTAAACATTAAGGCTGGTACTGTAACTGAGCCCCAAGAACCAGTTACAGTGTCCACAATTAAGGTGGGACAAGTACCTGGGGACAGAATGCAGACTCCCACTGCTTAGTATAACAAATTCAGCAGTATAGGAAAGAGTTACTCCTAACCCTCAATTACTCTGATAGCTTTGGAAGGAAAATGAAGAGAAAAGAAAGAGAGGTTAGAAAGAAGAGTAAGGACCAACCTAACAGTAAGGATTCTGCTCTTTGAAATAAGGTGCGGTCCAGCATCAGATTCCTTGGGATTGCCATTCCCATACTCACTAGGAATGAGTCCTTGTGGAATCTTCCTTCTACCAGATTACAATCAGATGTGAAAAGAATTTCAATATCCTACCTTAAAGAAACCTCGAAACAAACAACAAGGATTATTCATAAATTCAGTCTATACACTTCAAAAAAACAGATCAGAAACTGTCTTTCTTTCTTTTCTTACCAGGTATCTATCAAGTACCTTTCTCATGTCATCTTTCCTATTTTGGACAGACTGGCCATTCTGCCTTGATTAGAATTGAAGACCATCAAGACAATATTACGTAGTCTAGGCTTGCTTCTTGCACTATTGACATTGGGCACAGAGTTCTTTTGAGCCAGACAACACTCTTCATTCTAGCAACTTCAATTTTTTTTATTTATTTTTAATCTTTTCCTTGAAACATTTTGAAATGCTACAAAATCATTTGAACTTGAACCAATCAGACTGCATGCCAATATCCAAGTTTTAGCAAGTAATCACTATTAAATTATTCATAAGTTTTTTAATTAATAATTATTTTTTATCTATGCATCTTTCTACAATTGTTCCTTTGAACTGTATTATCATATACTTCAAATGTGACCAAGACATGAGTTAATATATGCATGATTTATAACTTATTATTGTGATTCATGTTTTGAATGTTGTTAGCACTCTCTTCCTGACAAAGCCCACATAACGTTGGATGAAATATATTGGATTTTTGCATAAAATTCTATATAATTTTTGTTACATGTGAAAGTTATTTCACTGATTGCTGGTATATATAAACAATAAAGGATATTCAATATAAATTGTTTCTGCAGTAAAATAAATTAATTTAAATTAGTTAAGAGGATCCAAACTATGTTAGCAGTTTAAGGTAGTGAATAAGAAAAATTAGTTTTGCACATATATTCAAAATGAGAATATAGTATTTGCTTTTAAAGTAAACAGTGAAAAAATAAGATTATAATATTAATGCAAAAACGTTAATAAACATATCTTCCCACATTTCGCCTACCAGTATACTGGAGTACTCCAGAACTCTGTACTTTCACCCGCTCTCTCTCTTCCTTCTATATGTAAATGGCCTTTTATTGGCCTTAGTTCCTATCCACAGCTTTGGTAATGATTGTATACTCTATTCCTCTTAACACATATTAGAAGCCTCAAGATCTGCCATATCCACTGACTTAAAATTCTATTCTATTCTCTTTCTTATTCTTCAGTGGTGCAAGAATAACATTGTGAGCTTGACTGCTTCCAAAATACAGTTCTTATTTTTTTGCAAGAAAGATCTCAACTTCCCTTTACTTTTGATAATACTTAGATGATCTCTAAACATGATAGATTTCTCCAAAGGTTGAAATCAAAGATTTCATCTTTGGTCTTTCCTGGCATAAACCCATCTCTCCCTTAGCTTCCTCCTCCAAAAAAAAGTGGCGTACTTTGCTGCTCAGTACTTCTTTTCACTTATGCAACTAACACTTAATCAATCCCAAATATTCATCTAACTTTGAAATACTGATCACACATTTGGGGTGGTACCACCCTCCCTAAGAATGCTCGATGCTGTCCAGAAGGAATTCCAGTTGATTACTTCACTCTTATAGACATTCTATTTTGTCTCCTCTATAGGTATCTTTCAACTCAGTCTTAGCAAGACAAAGATTATGGTTCTCAAAGGAAATACAATCAGGGAAGTTCTTGAGAAACGTGTACCTTAATGGATTAAGGAAGTTAGCAAGTTTGGGTACCTGGGGATCCATTATTAATGTGAAGATTGGCTTCAAAGATGTCAGAAGATTGGGAATAGCTAAAACAACAGTCAGAGACTTGTCTAAAATATGGAAGGATGGATCTATCTCCATGGAAACCAAATTGAGGATTTTGGTGCAGTTGTTTTTCCAACAGTGACTTATGCATGTGAGACTTGGAACCTAAAGAAGTCAGATAAGAAAAGGATAGCTGCTTTTGAGATGTGGTGTTACAGAAGTCTATTGAGGTTATCATATACTGAAAGGCATTATAAATGAATGGGTGTTAGAAAAGATCAGTAGAACTTTAACCCTTTAACTGCTGAGAACGTATTATTATGGGCTCGGAAATACAATCCTGCTTTGCTGAGCCCGTATATATATGTTGGCGCACCTCTCATATTCAGACGGTTTTTTAGTATGGAAAGAATCGTAAGATATTCAAACTTTGCAGGTAGGTTTCTCCATCTATTGCCAACCAACTGAAGTTTATATGACTTGGGTTTCTATCCTTGTATGACATCTAAAGAGAAACATTTGAACTGGTGCAACTAATCATATGCAGCACAATGCATAAAAACCATGTAACTGCAGGGATTTCAGGGATGTCACAATATGGCATCTACCAGTAAATTTCTGCATTATCTTACTGATGATTAAATTTAATTGTTACTATGAATGGTCACTTCTGTTGAGTGTATGAGAAAAACTATGAAGTGGTACAAAAAACTATTTTTCCACCTTCTGGATATGACCATACTAAATTCCCAATGTCTCTATAATGGAAAATTTGAAAAAAAAATACAAACTTAGCAGACTACCAACTCATGCTTATCAGGAAATAATTCAAAAGTACAATATCCCCAGAATAACAGGGAGGTTGAAAGGGCATCCATCACCTGGAGATCAATCACTGCGTCTCAAAGAAAGCATTTCCCTTCTCTTGTACCTTCTACTGAGAAGAAGAAGAATGCAGCTCGAGTTTGTTATGTTTGTTCCAATACCACTCTTGAGTAGAAGAAGCATCGTGAGAACCAGTATATGTGCACCAAATGTGATGTTGGACTCTGGCCAACATCGTATTCTCAGCCCTATTTTGAAAAATATCATTCCATGCTAAATTTTTAGGATTTTCATACCCTGGCACTTGGTAGGCTTAGTAATAACTGTGTTGTAAATAATAGTGCTCTTTATATATTTTAATTAATTTTTACATAAATTAATGTGTGTAATTTGCTTAATCAAGTGGACATCCCTTGATTATGCAAATTTTCCAAAACACTATTATTGCCATTTTTGTGAGTGAACAAGTGTATATCAAGAATGTATGATGCTGTCCGGACTTCTTACTTCAGTAAGAATTTTAATTGATTTTATTTGTAAATTTTTTGCAAAATTAATTCAGCACATGGGAGAATGTCAGTAGAATATAAAATCATCAGTTAAAGGATTAAGGCTCCTTAAGGATATTGACAAAAGAAAGTTAAAAATATTTTGGACACATTGAAAGGATGGAAGGACTCCTCCTCAGAACAGTAATAGAAGGTAAAGTTCCTGAAAAAAGAGGAAGGGGTAGACCATCAATGAGATGGAGTGTGTGTGTGTGTGTGTGTGTGGAGTTACTGATCTTCAGAGACTTGAAGCCTCCAGAAAAGCATACAACAGGACTACATGGTGAGGTCTGGTGTGGCACATCACCAATTATTGGAGTGACCATACAGCATCTGTGGATGCCCGATGAACATGTGAAAAAGATAGATATTTTCATGAGCTACTGCTAGTCAACATCCATTTACGGTCTTCCTTCAAATTACCTTACCAATTCCTTTTTCATTCCATACACCTCTTCCCTGAAATAGCTTCCCTTATTCTGTCTTCTCCCAAAGATTATAAACTTTAGCAGTTCAAGAAACATGTTAACAAATTTCTTCTTTCTCCTTAATATTTTACATATTGATTTAATATTAAACTTTAAAAAAAAAACCCGTAGTATATTTAATACTATATACATCAGTCCAGTTTGGGCTTACAGTCAGGTAATTTAGGAACTTGCTTTAGAAACCAGTCATAAAACTCTTTCAAAACTTCAGGCATCCAGTATGCAGGGTGGTGGTCTTACACCATATTACAAAATTCACTATTCACTTTACAGTATTTCTAATTTGGTTGTAGCAATTATAGTTGAACATGGAAGAAACTGTGCTGAAGTTAAGTTAGGAACAAAAGAAACATGAATTGGTAATGAACATCGATAAAACGAAAACACGATATTCAGAGAGAGAAGAGGATGAAAGAGCAAATAAAGATCAATGGACAAGAACTGGAATAGGTTAGAAACTTCACATACCTAGGGAGTGACACAACACATGATTTAGACTGTCAAAAAGAGATAAGATCTGAGATAGCAAAAGCAAACCAACAGCAGTTGACAGATATGAAAGAGTAAATCAGTGAACTGTCCCATAAAGCTGAGACTGCTGGAAACACACACATTCACAAGTGCTCTTATGGTTGTGAGACAGATAATGATCAAAGACTCTCTGAGATGAATATTGGCTTTCAAAATAACATCTTATAAGAAAGATTCTGTAAATTGGATGTATATGAAAGGTAACGAATGAAGAATTGAAATATAAAGTAAACTTCAAAGAGAATCTAATGCAGAAAATAATTTCAAGGAAACTATTTTTTGGACACATCTGCAGAATGGATAACAGTAGAAAGATCAAAACCTTGATGCTTTTTACAATGGAATGTATAAATAGGATGGCCAAGGTGAGAGCGGATCAATGATGTGAAGGTGAAACAAACATCAGGCACCAATGGGCATTGGACCCTGGGACAGTGATGATGAATTATGATTGAGCAGTTGGCTTATAAAATGTGTTTGGGGTGGAGTTAATAATGATAGTGATTGATTATAAATTCATAATATGTTCATTTTAAACTTCTTTTCTGTAACATCACTCCTCTGCTTTTGAAACTATTGCTGAATGATGTGTACCTTGTGACCATAACATATCATTGCTCAAAGAAACCATTACCACATGTTCAAGTTAAACATGAAAGTGGGTATCTGGTTGGTGCAATGTTCAAATAGTCTGTGGCAATCACCTAATGAATTGAAGTAGATTCATTAGGTGTTCCTTGATGTGTGATTAATACTGCTGCTGTCATACCTAGGCCGTGTCCTGAACACGGAACAATTGGATTAGTCAAACCAGGTAACTTTTTTTCCACTCCTGAAGTATTCAGTGTTGATGTTTCTATGCTGATTGCACGTGCAGCTTCTTATTTTTAATTCCCAGAAGTGAAATTTAGTGATGTTATCTGTTGCTATATCCCACCTACGCATGGGTCTAATGCACCATGCATTCCATTATGTACCTATGTAGATCACTATAATATTTTTATTTATTTATTTATTTTAATATTAGATCCACACACAAAAGGTCACAAAACCAATAGTGCATCTGTGCCATTTTTGGATATGTGCTACCATTTAATCATACTTAGCCTATCTGCATAATTCTTGTATTCCTCATTGCTCTCTTATGGACAAGCTTGGTGAACAGGATTGCTGATGGATGTCGGACCATTTTCATATACGTTAGACTGTTTTCAATGCACACTTCAGAGGATAGCAGTTTTCATGGTGTATTGCAATCAGTTGGTCCTTCTATGTAGAATACTTGTTTATGGTGAAGAGGACCTCATCCCCATTGATGGTACTGGCCCTTTCATTCTTCCCCTTTTTCTATACTTTTCTTCCATATTATTTGCTCCATTTCTCTCGAGTCATTTTTATTCTTCTATATTTCATACAACCATCACTAGGATTCTACACCATAGTGTCATGTTTGCCATGAGGTGTACCCTTTGGACCTCCAGAAAGAGAATTCTAGCAGTCTTGCATTACTGAAAGATGGTCCTGGATGGCCTGGCCAAAATCATTTGCCTAATAAGCTTGCCTGCAAGGGTCAACAATATTATATCTCATTTCCTTTGGTCTTTCAAAAGCCTGGCCCAAAGCACGTCCATGCTTTAGGCCCAGTTTGGAACCTGAATGCTATATTAGCACTGGATAGATAGTGCTGATATTGCATCCAGGATAGTGGATGTTCATGTATGGCTCTATAGTGGGTAGGATTTCAAGCACTGAACCACAAAAATCCCTTTAAACACTAATCCTTCATACCTAAAATTTGTACCTTCAAGGTCCCCAACCAAAAAAGATACCGTAGATACATCATCTGATAATAGAAATAAGAAACAAAAGATGTTTGACACACACATTTATGTGAAGGTGCGATACATAAATGTCACCCTTCTTTATTCAAAAAAATTTAGAAGGATTCGCAGGCCAAAACAGTTAAAAGAACTGTGTTCTTGTGATGTTCTTATGGAAACATAAATCAACAGCACTACAAGCACAATTAGTGTGTGTGTGTGGGGGGGGGGGGGGGGATACTGATTACAGTAACACACCTCATACAATGCTCAACTGTTCCAAAGGTGTAATATTAGAATGAGAGCTTCTTCACGCTTCAGATGAATATGTTCAGATCTTAAAGATCAAGGAGTATTGGATATGAGGCACATCCTGATACATAGGGATGATCTGATTCCAACTAGGAATATTATCCTTTTGAAATACCCCAACCTCAAACATTGGTGAAAGCAGGATATTTCTACTGGCCTGTTAGGCTCTAGATACCTAATCCACTAAGGTGGTTTAAATGTCAAATATGGGCATGCCCAAACTGCCTGTCATGGATCTACCACGTGTGCCCAATGTGATAGCAAAGAGCATGCACGATCTTGCTCTGCAAAGAAACCTAAATGTGTCAACTGTTTGGGAGACCATCGAATCTACTTGTGAGTGCATCACAGGTAGAAAAAAAAAAAAAAAAGAGAGAGATACAAAAGATAAAAACTGAACAGAATATCTCATATCAGAATGCAAAGAGGAAGCTAGCTACCACAGCGTCTGTCCTGAAATCCTCTTAAAGTTGGCAGTTTAGAAAATATCAAAAGCAACAAACTCTTATGTCTGTTTCAGTATATTCAATAATTTCAGTATACTTGAACTTTATGATTAAAAGTGCATCTCTTTAGAGAGTACTAATTGCCAGACCTATCATGGTCTCATTCCTGAAACAACACCTAAAAATTATCCTACTGAATGAAAACCTGCTTGTCAAAAAATTATGACAAGGGTATCACTTTGGGGTGGGGAGGGAATATATTCTGTATCCACTGAATGTAAATTAAATACAAGAACTCATCCTGACATATCATTTAATGGGTTAAACATTTTTTCAGAGAAAAAAAATCGACACTGGCCATTCACACTTCTCAAAATCATTTGACGAACACAAGCCAGACAATGGTAAGTCTGCAACCTCATTGACATCAGATAGGTCTTCAAAACCAAAAGAACAGAGAAATTCTTAAAGTGGAACTGTTATGGATGCTTCCAAAATATCAGTAATATCAAGGTTCTTCTGTAGAAACATACCTGTCTGTTTTGGCCTGAAGGAGACATATTTAACACCCAGTGGGGACCTTAAGGCATTTCACTGTTATTCATAAGGACAGAACTGGAGATGGACCTGCTCATGGAAGAGCCACTATCCTTGAAATTGCATTTTCAGCACATACTGCTTAGCACTGCTCTGCAAGTGGTAGCAATCTTTCTCTCATGGAGATTTCTTATTACACTGTGTTCCATTGCTCACCATCCAGTTCTAATTTAACTCAGATCGACCTTGATAATATAATATTGCAACTACCTCAGTCCACTTATGGATGTACTCAGTACTTCTTATGGATGACTTTAATAAACACAAACTCTGTCTCTGTGGGGTTTTGTCAACACACAAATCGGCAAAGCTGGATTGTTAAGTGTATGCTTGACAGTAACATTTTCTTCTTAATAATGGATACATACATTTTTTCATATGTCTAGCCATTCATATTCTGCAACAGATCTTACAGTCCCCTGCTCTTCTTCCACTGCTCATGTGGAATGTTGAAGAGAACACATGAAAGCAATAATTTTACCTATTTGTTGCCAGTCATTTTTGACGCTTGGTGATCCTGTGAACAAAGGCTCTCCATCCCACTCGGCCTCTGGTCCTTTCTTTCAGTAATTGTAAGTTCAAGTTGGTAAGTTCTTTTTATGTTGTCCATCCAACTCTTTTGTGGTCTTCTTCCTCTTTTCATTCTCTCAATCTTCCCCAACATAACTGCCTTTTTCAATGAGTCAACAACTCATATAACATGTCCAAAGTACATCAACTTCTGTTTAGCAATCATCATCTCCAAGGAGCATTCTGTCTTTATATTTTCTAAAACATTATTGGGTATTCTCACAGTCCCATAACTAAAATGAATCAATTTGCTTTCTATCTTTCTTCTTAATAATCTAGCTTTCACGTCCATACATCCACTGTCGGTGCCAGGTTATTTTGCACCCTAGGCAAAGTTTACAAGTGTGCCCCTTATTCCATAAGCTAAAATGTTTCTAATTGACATTAAACAAAATAAAATTGTCTTTCAGGTTAAATTAATAGGGCTTTTTTATTTTCTTTTTTAATTAATTTGAAAATTCTCCGTTATAATTCATTTACAAAAAAAAAAAAAAAAAGTTATAAAATACCAAAATTTGATATTTTAAAATGTTAACATTTTAAAATATTTATTTTAACTGAATTTTAAATAGCAGTAAGTTCAAATTATTTAGGTAAAGAACAAAAAAGAACCAAGAGTAAAATAATGTGCGTGAGGAATAAGGAAAAAGAATCGATACCTAAATCATATATCACTATTTAATTTTGATATTTTAGTAAAGTATGAATAAAGCATAGCTTGAAGTTTTGCACCCTAGGTGGTTGCCTAAATGGTAATGCCGTCCCTGCATGCATTGCTACTGGAAATAAGATTGCTTTGACAATTCTAACTTTTGTGGCCTGTCTTTCATAATTTTTGTCAGGTTTAACATCACTTTTAATTTCATCTTCACATTTACCATCATTTCTGATTCTGGACCCCCAGTAAATCATAACTTTTGACAATTTTATCTCTCTCTCTATTATAAATTCACTTAAATTGTCCTTAGTTTCTGCTATAAGAGTTGTATTATCTGAATATCTTAAATTATTTATTTTTCTGCCACCAGTCTTAATTCCAGCTGGATCTTTGTCTAAATCAGCCATTCTCATATCATTCACTATAAATATTAAACACTTGAACTTTCTCCAAAAACTGTTTTTACTGAAGCTTCTTGGTTGTCATACAGCTCTCTTATCAAGAGAATTAGATGTTCAAATTCCTATTGATCTCATTACAATCCACAGTCTGTTGTGATACACACAATCAAAATACTTCCTTCTGAAATTCTCTTGTTCTTTCTGTAATCCATCTCATGTTTGCTATTTCATCTCCATTTCCTCTACCTCTCCTAAAGCCTGCCTGTTCTTGTGGCATTTCTCTATTCACATATGGCACCAACTTTTGTTGGATCACTTTCAGCATAATTTGCACGTGAAATTAAAGCAATGGTTCTATAATTCTCACAATCTCTGGCATTTGATTTTTTTGGGATTGGGATAAATACTGATATTTTCCAATCTGTAGGCCAGTATATTTTCTTTCAAACCTGTTGACAAATTTCAATCAATATATTCACTACTTCACCCCCATGGTTTGCACTATATCTCTTATATAAAAATTCAGAATTAACATTTATATTTCAAAATGTTACATAATTTTTATCAGGGAAATGATAAAGTAATGCCACTTCTCTGAAATCTTCATAAGGAATTGTTTGATCTGTTCCATTAAAACCAAAAATAACCTTAAGCTTCTGCAATCAGTCAACTTTATTATTGGTCACCTCCGATCATAATGAGGGAGGGAACACAATTGATGATGATTGAGCCTGCATTAATTAGTCTAAGGGCAGGAGGAAAGTGATTTATACACCCGGTGCAGTACCACATGTGGGAAAATTGACCAGGCTGGCTGGCATACATTTTAAAAATTTAATTATAGTGATGTGTGTCACAAATTGTATTGCTTGTAATGGATTATGTGTAAATGGAACTGCACTTCCAAAAACATCATCTCAATTTCCACAATATTCCAAGCAGCCAAAAGAGATCGAAGCAGAGCATGGGGTTTGTTTTGGAGATACTCAATTATATCAAAGTGCTAATGTCAAAGCATATTGTGTTAGATATCAGAGTCAAAAACAATTTTGGATCAAATTTATATCATCTGTCAATTGTGCAACCAGTGCCAAAGTTATATGAGATAAAATCCAGAAAATGAAGGAATATAATGGATGTGTAGTTGTTGAACCTAAAGCATTTGCAGATCTTGAGAAAAAGCTTGCTTTAATCTCAGCAGTAGCAACTTCACACCTCCTGAATTTTTGATATTGAAAGACCAATAGGAAAACCAGCAGCTTAAATTTTTTACAAATGAGCTAGAACTACTTATTCAGTTATTTGTTACCGAAAAACTGAAAAGAGCCCTTTTACTCCCTCTCTCTCATGCCAGTGCTATAGGTCTTGATAACATCTATTATGAGATGATAAAACATTTCTCATCCTTCATTTACTGTATAACAATACTTATTGAAGTTTTTGGATTCATGGCATATGTATGTTTTTATTGCCTTTCCAAAACCAGGAAAGAACCATTGCAAGCAATTATCTGTGTATCTAATCACCTCTCTTTGTGAGATAATGGAGAAAATAGTTAATGCCAGACTTCTGTGATATTTAGAAAGCAGTGATCTTTTCTCCAGCGTGTGATGTGACTTTCATAAACATGAATCAACATTGGATCATTTGATCTCGAAACACTCACTTTCCTGAGAAGCATTCCTGAAACATGAACATCAGGTTTCTGTTTTCTTTGACTTAGAAAAAGCTTGACATAGCCTGGAGATATGGTATATTAAAAGCCCCTGTAATCTAGGTCTGTGGGGAGCATCTTCCTGTTTTTATTAAAAACTTTCTATGAAGCTTAATCTTCCAAGTTTTAGTGGAAAGTTATGTTATTTGTCATATTGCCAATAAGAGAGCATTCTGTCAAGGTTCTGTCTTAAATGTGACACTGTTCATCATAATAAACTCAATCACAGAACAATTTCCTTCCACATGATGACTTCACAATTTCCTGCCATTGTAACATGAGGGTCATTGAAAGGTAACTTCAACATGCATATGTTCATGTGCTCTTATTAATGGGCTTAAATTTTCAGTAGAAAGAATTATCTGTGTACACTTCTGATGAAAATGCATTCTTCACACAGATCCTAGACAAACTATTATTCCCAGTAGCAACATAAAATTCTTAACTCGTGTTTGACATAAAGCTTACATTCCTCACACACATTCATCAACCAAGAGAAAATTGCAAGAGTATTGAATATAATATCCTTCACACTCTGTCCTGTATAGAATGAGTTGCTGATTAATGTTCCTTAGTTCACCTTTATCATCATCAAATTCCTGCCATGTACCCTCAAGGGGTGTACAGGATATGACAGTACTACATGAAAAAATTACATCATTACTAACTTCCTATCTACAATTTTCCTCCAAATCAGTCTGTTACTTGTCAAGACTCCAACATTATCAGATCTTATATTTCTATCGTCTAAGGCACTTTGTACCGTATCAATCCACCTATATCTTGGTCTTCCTCTGGGTCATTTTCCTGCCAACCTGGCAGAGAACACTTGTTTTGCTAATCTTTCTTCTCCCATTCTATTTAAGTGACCATACCATCTGAGATTAGCTCTGCTAACGCATTCCTGGATGCTGACAATGTCAAGTTCTTTCCTAATATCCTCATTTTTAATATGATATTGCCATTGATGCCATCTGTTCACGCCTCTAATCTTTCTCAGGACTCTTATATCTGCGGTCTCTAGTCTTTGGTCAAGTGTTTTACTTCTGACCCAGTTCTCAGATCCATAAGTTAAAACTGGTTTGAACACTGTCTTGTATACAGCTAATTTAGTGTTCCGACTAATTTCTTTCTTATTCCATATGAATTTATTCAATTGACTTCCCACGATACCAGCTTTGCTGATTCTGTTGTCTATTTCTATATTTAGTTTACCATCTTCAGTAAAAATTGTGCCTAAGTAGCTGAAATGTTTTACTTGTTCCACAGGTTCTCCATTCACAACACAGTTGACATTTTCAATGATTCTGCCTATTTTCATTGTCTTTGTCTTTTTATTGCTGACCTTCATACCTATCTATTACAACAGCTATTCAATTTAGTCAGAGAATCTTGCAGACTTGTAGCGGATTTCTTTAGAAGTATAACATCATCCGCATAAAGCAAAGAGCTGACATTAACATCTCCAATTTTGATACCAGGTTTAATACCACATTCCTTCATAATGTGATCCATATAGATAATGAATAACAGAGGGGATAATGTACATCCTTGTCTCACACCAGATTTAACATTAAACCATCTTCCTGTACTTCCTTCAATTCTAACTGCTGACTCACAACTCAAATAAAGACTAAGTATTGCTTGATATAATGCCCCATTGACACCATATAACTGCAGCGTATTGAATAGCTTCTCTCTTGGCACCTTGTCATATGCATTTTCCAAATCGACAAAACTTAAATACAGATCTTTGTTATATTCCCATGCTTTCTCGACTATTTGTCGTAAAGTGAAGATCTGATCCTGACAGCCTCTATTTGGCCTGAATCCAGCTTGTTCTTCACCAAGCTTTTCTTCCACAATTCTTCTCAACCGTTTCTCAAGTATACTTGCATAGATCTTGCCAAGAACACTCAGTAGGGAAATACCTCTGTAATTCTCACATTCAGTTTTATTTCCCTTTTTATATATGGGTACTATGAGAGCTCTACTCCAATCATCGGGAATTTGTCCCTCTGTCCAGGCTTTCTGAACTATGCAGTGCAGCCACTGTAAGACTCTTATACCACCATACTTCAGCATTTCTGGTCGAATATCATCTACTCCTGCTGCCTTTCCACATTTCAAGCCTTTGATGGCTTTTTCTACTTCAAGTATGGATATGTATTCCTGACTGCATGCCTGGTCAGTGTTTTTTATCACTGTGCTGTCATCACTGCTTGTTTCATTTAGCAGTTTTTCAAAGTAATTACTCCATACTTCAAGGATATCTTTTTCTCCTGTTTTCATTTCACCTTTATCATCTCTAATTCCTTTTACAGCACTCTTTCCTCCATTCCTAAGCTTCTTCAACAACCTCCAGAATATTTTGTCACCTTCTTGATATTTATTTTCTATATTCTTGCCAAAGTCCTCCCATGACTTTTGTTTAGCTAGTTTTACACACTGTTTAGCTTTCTTACATTTGTCTCTGTATTCTGTAAGAGTAAAAGCTGACTTATTTGCCAGGAACTTTTGATATGCTTTCTTCTTTTCCTTCACTGCCTCTTTAACTTCCTGTGTCCACCAGGGAGTTCTGATTTTTTTATCTTTGCACACAACCTCACCACATGCCTCTCTGGCAGAATCAATCAATGTTTCCTTCAGAGTTTGCCACTGAATCTCCAAGGTTTGATTCCTGTTCTCAAACTCTTTCATTTTCTTTTCAATAATATTTCTGTATTTTAGTCTACAGTTTACATCTGAGAGCTGCTCAACTTTTATTCGCTTTAAAACTTTCTTACATGTTATTCTTTTCAATATGAAATTCAATTTTATCCTGCTCAAGACTAAATAGTGATCACTTCCAATTTCAAATCCTCTGTACACTCTGGTGTCCTGCACCAGGGAGAAAACATCACTATCAACAATAACATAGTCAATGAGACTTTTCTTATTCCTAGCCTCTTCTCTCCATGTGAATTTGTGCACATTTTTATGTTGGAACATGGTGTTAGTAATAACCAGTCCATGTCCTGAGCAGAAATCCAACAGATATTTGCCATTATTATTAGCTTTGCTCCTTTCTCCAAATTTTCCCAAAATATTTTTGTATGTCTCACAATCATTTCCTACTCTACTATTTAGATCCCCAACAAGGACCAACTTTTCCTTTTTCATTGTGTCAGTTGCTTTTTCTAAAGCCTCAAAAAATTCCTCCACTTCTACCTTAGTAGAACCTTCTGTGGGACCATAGGCACAAATAAGTCTCGTCCAGTTCCCCATTCTCATATTTGCCCACATTACTCTACTCGAGACTGACTGCCATTCAAGAAGATTAGCCTCGTATTTTGTGTTGAATATTATGGCTACTCCTTCTTTTCCTTGATTGTTATTGCCTGAATATAACATATAACAGTTCACCTTTATTGTATAATTATTTGGTCAATCTTTATCGATCCCAAATCTGTGTTTTTACAAGGGAGAGTACCATGTGATGGTTGGATTCTATTCATCAAGTTTACAAATAGTTATTAGAGCATTTCATACATTACCCATTTGTAGTCTTTATATTGAAGCAAATGAACTTCTCTATTGCTTTATTGTGATCTCCCCAAACATCTGCCATGGACTAGTATTTTTTTTTTTTCCAATGTTGGGAAGTTCAGTATTACACATGCTGGACTGCTATTTATTTATTTTTATGTTGCCCCCATACCTGAAAGGTCACATGACATGTGAGCAAGTGATTAAGGAGAAAATGTAGCCTGTTGATTGTTTCTTAAAGAGTGGGAGGTTGTACTCACTCGTAAAAACACTATGGGGGAAATGTTCCAAAGAATAAAGGAAGAAGGGATGGAATGGAAGAAGTCGATGGGAAGTTAGTTTGGTGTGTTTGAAGCTGGACAGTGTATGGGTGCTGGCCAGTGGCTGGTCTAGTTCTACGGCTAGAATAAAGTAAGGAAACGGTAGCAGCCAATTCGGAGGGCACTGCTCCTCTGAAAGTTTGGTCAGCTGAAAATACCTATAGAACAGGCACAGTACTGAAACAGAGCACTATGATAAAGTGACTGATGGAAGTCTAGGGTCATCCATTAAGCTGTTTACCATCTTCTGAATATATTCAAGAATTCTTAGAGGTCTTCGGTGCTCTACCCCAAATGTGGGAACAGCACTCCAAAGTTGGATGGATCCGAGACTTATAATAAACTGTTAGGAGTTGAGAAGAAGAGAAGTAATGTTTAGAATAGAAAAGAACACAAAGGTTTTTAGAGGCTAAGGAGGTTATGTAAGTAATATGTTTGTGCCAGGATAAACTGAATGTGACAGTCAACTCAAGAAGAGAAAGCTGATCTTGAAAGGAGACCGGAATGTTATCAAAAATGAAAGGGGATGAGGTAGGATTTTTTTTTGCAGGTAATAATTAGACAGGTTTGAGTTTTTTTAGCATTGAAATTTCCAAGTTGTCATCACCCCATTTCAGGATGTTGAGGAGGTCAGTATTCAAGTCACTGGTTATGGAAGATCTTAAGGCATCTAACAATTAGGGTACTGCAGGGTTTATCGAGTGAGGAAGAGGAATGAAGAATACTGTCATTGGCAAAGCTGTGAAATAGGATTTGAAGTCAGAAAAGGAGGTTATTCATGTAAAGAAAGAAGTGAGTGAGAGCACAGAACTCTGAGACACTCCAGCAATGATAGGGAAATCTGTTGAGAGGAAGTCATCCACCATGACACATAATGAATGACCAGTAAGGAAGCTGGCAATATAAAAGGGGAGGCCATCTTATTGCCTCCCATCTACACTCCAGAATGTATAGAAGGGAAACCAAAAGACTTGTTCAGGAGACTTCACTGCCAGACACAATCAAATGTTTTAGAAATATCAAGAGCAATAACATTAGTTTCTCCAAATCTTTCCATGGCCTGAGTCAAAGGTGGGTGAGATTAGCTAGGAGGTCAGCTGAAGAACGAGAATCGTAGACTCCATGTTGGTGATCACTAATTAACTGATCTCCAGGTAATGAAGAAGCTGGCTGTTGATCTCCATCACTTTTAAAAGTACTGAGGTGAGAGCAATGGGATAATAGATGCCAGACAAAAGTCAGCCATCTAACTATATAATCTTTCGTGTGAAAGAGATTATGTAAGCTGTAAGCTGTTAGCATGAATATTTAACAGTGCCTGCACCGAATGCAGTGGTATTCCTCAATGGGTTTGCACTCCATCATATAGCTTCTTACTTTGCCAGCAATGGCAGTCATATACTCCATTGCCAGTCTACCTGCAACGGTTTAATGCATATAGAGCTGAATACTCTGATTTCATCCTATTCATACTAGTTTTTGATACTAACAGTTTGAGATATCTAAGACCTTTGTTGGTTGTGCTGCTGTTTTTTTCATGATTACTTTGTTTCCGTTCAGATTCTACTTGAATGCAGTAACTACTGAGCCACACACCATCTAGCTTGCACTTGTACACATAAAAGAAAAAAAAAAGTATGATTTATACTGATTTGTTGAACTCAATATAAAGAAGTACAATATAAAGTACTTCTACATCTGGTGCTTTGTTGTCCTACAGTTATTGCACCAGAGGACCCTTAATTTTGATATTCGACTGGGCTTGGATACCTGGTTACACTGAAATCGAAGAAAATGAGACTTCAGATGTAGCTGCTGAGTCAGCTCGTGAATTTTCCACGTACCATTTGTCAGTAATCTGTGCAGGCTACAGTCCGTTCATAAGAGCAGAGTCAATTAATTAATTAGTTGCATTCATTCTTTCAGGAAGCACTGACAAAATAAATTAAGCATTTGACAGTCTAGTCTATGTAGAAACAGAAGAGGGGAAGTTGTACTTGACTAGGCTCTGCATAGATTATAGTCATCTTACACCTTATCTCTAGAGGGCTAATGACCGATGTATGTGTGAACAACTTAACACTTTGTCTTACCATATGCCACGTTTTGGTGGAGTGCCAGCACTTCATTTGAGAGAGATGCTGTTTTTACTAATGTCAGAGCTATATACAGTCAGGTTTTTAGCATTTTACAAAGAGTTAATTTATACAAATGTATTTGATAATAAATGCAGTTTGTTATCTACACATTGACATATGGCATTACTCATTTTTTAAAATAGCTATGCTCACACATTCCAGAATACTAATAATGGCATATACCTTCCTAATATCCATTTTTCCATTTCTTTAATTTAATATGATTCTGCCATTGATGCCATCTATTGATTGCTCTAATTTTTCTCAGAAATCATATATCTGTGATGTAGTATTTAATCAAGTGTTTTTTCTATCCTAGCTCTCAGATCTATAAGCTAAAGTTAATCTGAAAACACTGTCTTGTATATAGCTAGTTTTGTATTCATACCAATTTCTCTTATTCCATTATAATTTATTCAGTTCACTATTCACCATACCATCTCTGCTTATTCTGTTATCTCTCCCATATTTAATTTTCTATTTCATTAAAAGGGCCTAAATATCTAAAAAATATTTTACTGGTTCTATAGATTTTACTCAGGATGCAGCTGATGTTTTATTAGTTTTCCTTCATAGTATTTGTCTTTTTATTGCTTATTTTCATGCCAAATTTGTTACAGCAGTTATTCAGCTTAGTTAAGGAATCCTACAGACTTGTTATACTTCTTAAATAAATCTAGTACATCATAAAGAGTTGAGATTAACTTCTTCAGTTTTGGTATTGTTGTTTAATGAGGATTTTATTGCTCTCTAATTTATATCGATGCTGAATTTGTTCTCTTTGTTGGTATCCTTCATCGGCTGCTTGCACATTCCATTAACAAAATCTTGATTAAATATTTCAATGAATTTGATTGGTATAAAGAAGCATAATGTTAAAATATACCACTGGAATTATACATAAGATATTAAAAAAAAAGCTGAAGTTACTTATAAATTATTAATTTAATTATTTTAGTTCATCCTAGTTAGCCACCTCAAAAAATTGAAAACTGAGGAGGAAAATAAGTCACATTCAAGAATACTGCAAGGTTCTGCATTTATAATTCTTGTTAATACAGATTGCTAGTGCTGTAGTTCTATCCATAGGTATTTCACAATAGGCTAATAATAATATATTATGGAAGAAAATTAGATATTAACATCGCATTAGTGATTTTGAAGATTAGTTTTCATCAGAGATTTATGTATAAGAGTTAATTATGATAGTTAGGAAGCATATTGTATCAAAATTTTAAAAAGTATGCAGTTCTTATTAGGTGTATTTTGCAAAATGCATAGCCAATCCAATTATCCTCGTATCTGACTGGATTTTTATCAAAATTAAGTATTTAGGATCTATATTGGTATGAGACCCAACACACAGTCTGAGAAACTAAATCATAATGGGAGGAATAGTGAGAATCTGTGTGTAAGAGTGACAATGTTATGTAACTGAGTTAATAATGGGAATTACCTTGGAAATGATTGAGGAGAGAATTATTTCGATTTTGTGTTCGTGTGGTTTGGACCCATCAAGTATGTGCATAGATGTCTGCATAAATAAGACACTAGATAAAAACAGATTTGCAAGTTGTCCAACTGTGTCACACAGACAACAGACTACAAAAAAAAAAAAAAAAAAAAAAAAAAAAAAACATATAGGTAGCTTGTTATATATGTGCATGAATGCTAGGAGTATCCAAAACAAAAGGGTAAAGTTTTGTTGCTTTGACCAACTCTTAATGAGACCTGGCTGTCAGAAGCAGACATACTTCTGATAGCCTTCTGATATCAGATGACTAAGATCCAGTTCATATTGAGACCTATGATTGTAAGCCATCTGGTGTGAGTTGGAGTCTAATCAAATACGTAGTGGAGTGTTGTTATAGACGTTGTAGATTGGTTGAGTGGATTGATGAAGAAATGCATTGCTAAATAAAGGCAATATGTGCAAAAAGAGTAATCATAATAGAGGACACTTTAATTATCCAAACATTGATTGGGTAACAGTAAAATCTCATAAGAAGAATGCAACTGAATTTATGGAGCTGTTGCAAGACAATTTAAGCAGCATGTGACAGAAGGAACTCAAGGTCAAAGAGTGCTAGATTTGATTATAGTGTCAGAAGGGGGTTCAGCTAAAGATGTAACCATTCTGCCTATGGTTGGTGACAGTGATCATGCAAATTATAAGGATGATGTTAATTATGAAAATTATAAGCAGCAGGCCAGAAGAGGCACAACTATTGCATGGAAAGCTAAGTTTGAGTATGAAAAGAAACTGGCTCTGCAAGCTAAAGACATTTCCAAAGAATTTTATCGTTATGCTGTAAGCAAAAGAAAGAATGAATATGAAAGAAAAAGTACTGAAGGCAAATGGTGTTGAGGGTGACAGATGCAGAGGAGGTCTAATAAGTGGCCATTTTGTTGAAAACAATCAACCTGATATATGAAATATTGAGTTTGCTGTTACCACTTCACTGGATGAAAAAAAAAACAGGTATATATGAGGAGGAGGTATTACAGCTGTTGCACAAACTGAATAAGAATTCAGCAATAGGGACTGATGGGATATCAGCATGGATGCAAGAGTTTTCAGCTGAGCTGGATATTCCTTTGACCAGTTTATATAATTTGAGTCTCAGAACAGGGATGATTCCACAGCAGTGGAAAGAATGTATGGTAATTTCATTGCATCAATCAGTATCTCAGGACTGGTGGTGAAGATTTTGGAAAAGTTGGTTAGGGCTTGCATTCAGAAATGCCAATAGAGAATCTCTACTTTACAATGAACAGCATGAGTTTACAAAAGGAAGGTCATGTTTCAGCAACCTGCTCACATTATTATATAATGTTATGTTTAATTATTATATATATTATAAATATTATATATATAAAGTCATTATTATATAATTATATTACCATTGAGTTAGACAAAGGGAAGGTTACACCATGTTACTTTTGGATTTTGCTGAGGCTTTTGACAGAATACACTGTGGAAGACTGTTGCATAAATTGCAGAATATAGGATTGAATTATAAAATATTAGCATTGATAAGAGGATGGCTGACTGACACATCAAAAGTGCTATATGGAGGATGTGAGTCTACAAAATTTAAGGTAAACAGTGGTTATACCACAAGGCCAGTCCTTGGTCAACTGTTATGCAGTCTGTATATTAATGACATTGAGAAGGATTTGACAGGTGACATATAGGTATTTGATGATGCAAAGATAGGTAGGATAATCAGGAATGTGGGGGATATACAGAAAACAAAACCCACAACAGGAAGATTTCTTAATGCTGCCTCACATCACCATTCATTGCAAAAAAATAGGCATAATTAAAACCTTGAGAGACAGAGCATACAATATATCTAGCACACAGATAAAGCAAAATGAAGAATTAAACTACCTGACACAGAAGCTCACACTTAATGGGGTTGAACCAAAGACAATCAAAAGAATTCTTAATACAGCTCCTGCAACTCCCTTATCAAAGCACGATTTCAAGAACAAGAACACAATCACGCTACCGTACATCAAGAAATTTGCTACATTGCTCCGCAAGTACAACATAAAAGTGGCTTTTCTTCCATTACAAAAATTATCAAGATTTCCTACATCCACGAAAACCTCCACATCATCCCATGAAAAAAACAGGCATCTATCAGATTAACTGTTCTTTTGGTATCTGTTATGTAGGCCAGACAGGAAGGTCAGGAGAGATTTGCATGGCGGAACATATAAAAGACATCGAATAAAGAAGGGAACACAAATCAAGCTTAGCATTCCACACAGCTGCTACTGGCCATCTAGTACTCTGGCAACAGACAAACATGTCATATGTTGATAAGAACTGTTTCCAAGAAAATTTAAAGAAGCTGCAAAAATGCTTAGTATCCCTGTGCAGTGCAACAAAAATCAAGGCTTGATTTTACATCAAGTGTGGTCTGCCTTCATAAAAAATTTAACTGTCTCGGACCATGGATACAACACTTGTAAGCCACAGAACGTGGCAACAACTAGCATTATTTCACCAAGCATACAATAACGAATGTCTCATTTTGTATTTGAGTTAATAAACAATTTGTGAAGTCAAAAAACATCTGACTATTAGTTATCAATAATCTTTGGTTGTTGTGTTAAACTTTTATACACCATTACCCCTGATGATGTAAGTCTTACGACGAACAAAACTTGTCGGGATTTTTATTCTTTTATTTTTATTGTTTAATATGTGGTCTCAATACCGAAAACTATCTCCAGACATACAGCTATTTTGATGATGCAAAGATAGGTAGGTAGGGTAATCAGGAATGTGGCTGATTTTCAGTACTTGCAGAATGATTCGAATAGACTGGAATTGTGGGCATGAGAAAACATCTGTCATTTCATTGTCAGTAAATGTAAAGTCATGCACTTTGTGTGATTAGATATCCAATGTTGTATTATATTGGTGGGATTTTGCTAAAAGAAACTGATCAGACTGGGGATTTTGGAGTGTTAATAGATAGGAAGTTCATGTAGCAAAGATTCCAAATACAACTCAGAGGATAATTGTAATGCTGAAACAAACTTTGACATGTAAAGATAAGGATGTCATTTTGTCTCTTTACAAGGCCTCGCTTGGACTATTTTGCACCAATCTGGACTCCTGTTTTCTGTGGGGATTATGGTATAGTGGAGAGTGCAAAGAACAGTGCTACAAATGATATCAGGATTGTGGAATACTTATTATGAAGATAGATTTAGAATATGTAGAACACAGATACTAGCAAATAGGAGAAAGAGGGTAATGTGATTTAGACTTACAAATTTCTGAAAGGGTCGTACAGGGTTTCAGTTGATGGAATTTTTCATTTTATAGAGGTTGGGGAAAGGATGAAGGGTATCCTTGGAAGCTGAGAATGATTGCAATCAAAAAGGAGTGAGATCTAGATTTTTCTCTCATAGAGTGGTGTGTGATTGGAATGGATTGCCATTGGATGTTGTACATGCAAGCAGTGTGAATGAATTCAAGAACAAGCATGACAGCTGGTGTGTGTGTGTGTGTGTGTGGAGTATGTGGCCTACCTCAATGAGTCCCTGACTCCAGGGAGTCAAGGACTTGATAATAATATTAATATTATAATCTTAATAATTATAATATGAAAAATTTTCAGTTTCTGAAAGTGTTCAAATTTTTATTTCATTTGGATCCTTTGTCGGTGCAAAATTTGGCAAAATGTTTCAACACAATAAAGTAACAGTACATCCTTTGTTATATAGAATTTAAAAATTTAGTATTTAGAATATCTCCTAAAATTTGAACCTCATCTCATTTTTGGTTCAATTGGATTTTTTAAAAAAAAAAAACATAGTTGTTCTCGAACATATTTTATGCAGCATCTATGTATCCTGTGAACCATATCTATTATTATAGTCAGTTAATTTCCTTACTTGTAAATTTTGCTAGAAGTCAGCACTATACCAGAAAGGTATAGTACTTTGAATGTAATAATGTAGCTCTACCAGTGCTTAGAAGTTAAATATTAACTTCTGAGGGCTATTATTAAATAATTACTCCTGAGTGTTAATAATTACCATAAATCTATAATAGAAAAGTTGTCTACTGTGCTTTTCACTAATTTGTTAAGTAGCAGTTTTTACTTACATAGTATTTAAATATGGATGCATACATGTCATATGCAGTTTATGTAGATGATTCCATGTTTTAATGGTAGCACTCCAGTAGCATAATTGTAGCTGAATAGTCCAGTGAGGATCAAAATTTAAATTGGGGATGTTGAGTATCATGTAGCAAATGGATATCATTTGATGTATCCATAAGTATTCTGCTTATGAGCTTTGTTGGAAAAAGCTCATAAAAAGTTAGTTTTAATATTTTGATCTGAGAATATTTTTCCTTTTCCTTTTTTTAGATCAGTGTGAAATCTGATGTATGGTCTCTAGGTTGCATTCTCTATAACCTTGTTTATGGACACACACCATTCCAACATATCCATAATATGATAGCTAAAATACAGGCAATTGTTAATCCAACCCATCAGATTGATTTTCCTTCTATTGAGGATTTCCATCTTTTGGAAGTTTTAAAGGTAAGTTTTTTTAAAAAAAATAATTCAGATAGAATTATCAATGCATAATGTTCTAATTTTTACTTTCAGTGAAATTTCTTTTATTTAGTATTATTATTATTCCCCCCCCCCCTGCTGGCAGCAGTCATTATGTATAATTATATTTAATGTATATATAGTGATTTCATTTATTTAGATGATTATATTTTAACATTACAGTTGTCCTGAGGACTTTTGTACAACATTAACTCTTATGTATCTTGTAAACTATATCATTACTATAATCAGTTGATTTCCTTTCTTGGGGTTAATGCTAGTGGTTGTGGCTCAGCTCAGTTCTTGAAACTTCTCTGAAATAGTTTCTCTTTCCACTAAGGGCTTGAGAAATTAGAGAGGGTTAGGAATAGAAATTACAGAATATTTCTGATTACATTAATTGATTTTGACAAGGGAAATGGATACACCATGATATTTTTCATTTTGCTAAAGCTTTTGATAAGATATAACATAGAAGGCTGTTGTATAAGTTGGAGGATATGGGACTGGATTTATAAACTACTAGTTTGGATAAGAGGATGGCTGGATGAAATATTGAAATGTGCTATATGAGATGTGAGCCAGCAAGATTTAAGGTGACTGTTAATGAACATTAGAGATCAATCAGTCGATCGTCCATTGTTATTCAATCTTTATGTTAGTGACATTGGAAAGAATTTAACAGAAGAAATGCAGCTGTTTGTTGATGATGCAAAGATAGGCAGGACAATCAGAACTGTGACTGACATGCAGTACTTGCAGAATGATTTGAATAAGCTGGAACTGTGGACATATGTAAATGGCTATTAGTTCAGTGTTATGCTCTTTAGTATAAGGAGTGAGACATCTAGTGGTGAGATTATGCTAAAAGACACTGACCAGGCTAGGGATCTTGGAGTTTACATGTTGGAGGTTGAATGGAATATTATCAGTACTGAGAAAGGATTAAAACTAATTTTAACACTTCCAATATTTTGTCTCCGTCACAGAGACATCTTCAGGGATTACAAAAAACTTTTTGTAACAACACACACAAATACAATAGTGAGTGAAACTAAAGTCCTATCTAGGTGGTGCACCCTCTGTGGGCATTAGCAGGTGGACTAGGATGTAAAGAGGGATCTCTGATAATTAATGTTTCCCAAATTTTGGGAAGTTTAATGCAACCGTATTTGTTTAAATTAGGTTGATTCTTGAGTGCAGATTCAAAGAACAGTCTTTCTTTTTTGAATTTACTATGGTTTTTTTTTTTTTTTTCTCCAGGAGATCCTGTGGGTTGTATCCAAAACATGGTCTGCAAGGAGGGCGCACCACCTAGATAGGACTTTAGTTTCACTCACTATTGTACTGCATTTGTGTGTGTAGTGTTACAAAAAGTTTTTTGTAATCCCTGAAGATGCCTCTGTGATGGAGACAAAATATTGGAAGTATTAAAATTAGTTTTAATCCTTTCTCAGTTCTGATAATATTTCATTAAACCTCCAACATGAATTCTTCATAGATCTTAAGCCTCGACATATGGATCTTGGAGTTCTAGTAGATAGGATATTGATGCTCAGGAATTGTATAGCAAAAATTATAAATACTATTCAGAGGATAATTGCAAATTGCAATCCTGAAATGAATATTGACATGTAAGGATAAGGAAATCACATTGCATCTTTACAAGGCATTGATACACCTTTTGTGGGCTATTGTGTGTAGATCTGGTCTCATGGTTTTTGAAGTGATGCATATACAGTGAAGAGGGTGCAAAGGATAGCATTAAAGATGATATCGAGACTGTGGAATGATAGAATTTTTATGTTACTCCCACCCATGAAAGGTTATATGCAAATCTATAGTACATCTTGTACTTTGTGTGGACTATGGATTTTTTTTTTTTACTGTTGTGAATTTTTTATATATATATTTGTATTTTTGTTTGATTTATTTTTTACATAATCCAGAAACCCTGTTCTAGAGTCCAAATGTGGAACTTTTTTCAAGCCACTTCAGGTCTTCAATAAGCAGGGCAGTGTTCTCATACTGGGCAATGAAATTCACTTCCTACCTAAAGACAATCACAAATATTAATAAATATAAATCACATATGCCTGTGTCAAGATTCAAACTCTCAGCCTGTTGGTTGGAGATCAGGTATTGTTAACCACTCAGTCAACCAGACTAGAATTTGTGTACTGCAAAGGAGAAAGAGGAGTGATGTAATAGAGATGTATAAACTTCTGAAAGGATCATATGGGATGTCAGTCGATGGAATTTTTTATTTTATGGAAGGGGGGGGGGGCATCCACAGAAGTTGAGAGTGAATGCAGAAAGGATTGAGAGAGAGATTTTTTTTTTCTATCATCTATGACCTCCCCTCGATGAGTCCTTGATTCCCTGGAGGTCTCTGATGATAATCTGGTGGATTTTGCCAGTCTGTAATTTTTGTCATTACAGATTAGTGGCTCAGTTGTAGCATATTCTCTCTCCATCCCAACAGGCTGTGGGTTTGGCATGTATGTGAATTCCTTTAGTTAGTAAAAAATTTTCATCACTAAATGCAAACTCACCGTACTCTTTTATTGAAGGTCTGAAGCATCTTGAAAAATTACATTGTTTAGTCTTCTAAAGCAAAGTTTCTGGATTACCCCATTCTAATCTCACCCATTGTGCTGCAGGTTGTCTAGGGAGAAGATTATCCAATCAACAGGTGGGAAACATTTTGTGGATGGAAATGTTATAAATATACAGCACACTCTCAGTTATCTGACTCTCAAATAACCATATCCTCGGTTAATAAGTCCTTGAATGGATTTGTGTATTAAACCTAACTCTTTGGAAGAGGTAACCATATTTAGTTAACTGTACCCTCAGTTAAATGATTATATGATTAATTGAATGTATGGTTTACCAGCAAATTGATTTAAGGACTTGTTAACTGTGCAATCATTGTATAATTGTGAGATCACAGTATATCATTTTTTTATTTATGTTATTAGACCAAGTTACCAGTTATAACCAAGTAACTTGGCTTTCCCTATAATATATAAAGGAATGCTTAGGTGTCATTCATTGTTCATAATAATGCCTAATGGTATAAACAACATCAATAGGAAAAAAATACATTTATTAAACTGACTAATATTTCACTGGTTTTCTACCCACCATTATCAGAGCACATTGATAACTGTGACGGTGCACACAGCACTAAACTAAGTGACTGTAGAAATAGTTCAAATTGCAGCTGACACCTAATGTCCTTACATGCCACCCTCTATGGATCAGATAACTATAAAGTTAATTTAGAGAAGATCTAATAGTGGGACTTCTCTAGCTAGTGAATTTAATAAATGTGTTTTTTTTCTATTGGTGTTATTTATAATGTTAAGCATTATTATACCAAATATAGTAGTCTCCCAGATCTTTGGTTTACCAAAGATCTGGGAGACTACTATATTTGCAACCATACTTGTTGAGGTTGGGAGAGTGCATCATAGCTGATGCTGATTCTAAGATTAGCCTTTCAGACCTTTAAAAACTTCTGTATAATATAGATGCTTTTTTCCATCTGATCCTTTGTGAAGGAGTATCTAGAGCATGGTCTGCCAATCCTAACTTGCCATACAGATGATCTTGGGTGTAATTTTTGTATTCTTCAAGGTTAGCTGATCTACCAGTCTATCCAAAGTAGGTTAAACTGCAGGCACAAGGAATTTTATACCCTCCAGGATGTTCAAGAGGATGTAGTTGATCTTTAGAAGAACGTATGAAAGTAACTAGCTGAATGAATGATTTGAAAGTAGTATGGAGATCATATTTGCAGAGAACTTTGGCCGTTTTTCTGATGTACCCTTAACATATAGAATGGAAATGGTTTTGCTGTGATCTTATGTGATTGGGGGAATGAGGGAGGGATTCATGTAATATTTTATATAGGCTATAGCCATTGGCTAAAGAAGTGTTGCAAAGGTCTTAGAGTTCAGTTTCAAGGGGGAGGGGTGTCATTTGAATAAATAGCTCTAGCTTGGTGATTAAGTGCAGTGGCGAATTCTCCATGCTTGCTGCGCAAGCTCATTAATTGAGAAAGAAGTACTATTTATTTGTTAATAAATGCATGCACTTATAAGCATTCCATTAAGGCTTTAATTTTTGTAGACAGAAGATGTCTTAAGCTTGTGTGGCAATAATTGAGCTTTGCGTTGTATCGAAGGCCGATGCTTGCTCGTCTAGTCAAAGCTACCTTAGCTTGCTCGGTTATAGGAGCTTACAGGTCCTCGCAGCAGCATTGTGATTTCATGCACGTGCATAGCCATTTCACATCGTCTCATTCTGTTGCTTAAACCACAGGCCATACGCAGTCAACGTAGCTCTAGCCAGTGAGCTTCAGCAGCCTTTACAAGTGTGCTTGTTGCTTGGGAAAATTAAGTTACAACCAACTTTTTATGCTGATGTTATTGACCAGTTCATAAAGAACCATAGGGTAGAATTTGTATTCAAGTAGCTAAATTGAAAAATATAGAATATCATTTGTAAAATAAATGTTGTATTTGTATGATTAAATGTACATAAATTTCTAAATATATAGTTTTAAATGGTCAGTATACAAGTATATATGCATTGTACAAGTACTCTCGTATAACACGGTACTTGTACAACGCGGTTTCAATATAATGCAGTCTACAAATTGTAGTAACCCTTTATCTTTTCATAAAAATATATGAAAAGATAAAGGGTTACAAATTTAACAAAGATAAAATCAAATTTTATCTTTGTTAAATTTGTGTCTGCTCGTATTGCGCAGGTAGTTATAAGTAGCGAATTTATATTAGGGGAAACACCCTTTAGTACGCATGTACATCAGTTGTATACCGTATAAAGTGGTTATCATTGAAAATTGTTTTCGTTTTCTGCCAGGAAAGCGCATTAAAAATCATAAGTGTGTTATCTCAAGCTGAGCACTTTATTTTCTGGTGAGTTACATACATCATTAATATGTAATGCCTTTTTATGTAAAAAATAATTTTTATAGTAAGCCGCAAATTGCATTGAAAGGGAAAAAATGAATATCGAAAATTGAATTAAAACCAGTTGATATAAGGACTTTGAATTTAAATGAATCAGCAATTCAAACAATCAAACACAATGAACATAAAATCCGAGAAAGTGTTTATTGCTGGGTCAACAGCAAGTGCAAAGCTCGTTGCTCGCTTACGTACTTTTCTAAGAGAAAAATGAAGAAATCTCTAATGATTTGGAAAGAAGATGCACTCAAAAGAAAATTCCTTTGGATGGAAATCTTATTAAACAAAAAACTCTCAAAGTTTATAAACATTTATAATGCAGACCAGGTGTTCAATGCTGATGAATCCAGGTTATATTGGAAAAAAATGCCAAAACGCACCTATATTTCGAAAAATGAAAGATCAGCTCCTGGATTCAAAGTTTCCAAAGACAGAATTACTCTACTGTTTTGTAGTAATGCATCAGGTGATTACATGACAAAACTAATGTTTATTAACCAATCTTCAAATCCTCATGCTATGAAAGATTAAAATATGCACTTATTTTTATTTTGCCTAAAACATTTATCCATTACATGCAATGAAGCTTAATTACAATTTATAATTTTTATACTATGTATTTGTGTCATAGTTTATGTTTTCTAACTTACATGAATTAAATAAAAATATATTTTTGTTGGATATGTCATTGTTGTTTATATAATTTTTTAAAAAAAAAACCGATTTCGGAACATAATCCTACTTTTTGTATGTGATCCGAGTCTCACATAACGCAATTTATATAATGTGGCATTTCTATGGAACCTAACATCTTTGTTATACGAGAGTTACCTGTAATTCATTATTCCGATAATCAGATTTCAATCACGCCTCTCACTCCCTGAATAATAACAAGAGCAAGCATGAATTTCTAGACCATCATTCGCCCCTGATTAAGTGTTTTGAGGATGCCATTACTGTTGGAAAGGGTGGTGGTGATGTGATTGTTTATGTAAATACCTTCTAGTATGAGTGGGTTTTCTGTAGATAGAGAAATATAATGAACCATTAGGAAGTTGTGTCACTAGTGTATCTAAAAAGGGAAGACTATTATTACTTTTCTATGGTGAAGTTTATTTTAGGATGTTGGCTGTTAGGATGTACAAAAAATGAATGTAATGTTCTGGGCTATGAGACCAAACACATCATCAACAACAACATAGTTCAGTGTTGAGTGCTTGGTTTTCAAAATGCTTCACATAGAAGTTTGCTGGGGGGGGGGGGTCAGAAAGAGGGGGAACTCATCTCTGTCCCATCTAGCTGTTTATATAGTTTATAATATTTTATTTTATGCATATTAGTTGCATATATTCTCTCTTTCTCTCCATTTTTTTTGAATGGGGGGGGGGTGCATACATTAGTGTGTGAAAAATGTTCCTGTATCAGATTTTTCCATAATCCAAACCATGTGGAAAAGTTGAATAATGAGCATAAAAAATTTTACTTTTTGGCATATATTTTTATTTATGTGCGATATGCAATCAATTTATATGCATAATTTCTTTTTATAGTAAAAAAACACATCCCTTCCACATTTGAGTGCACAACTCCCACACCATTTCTTTTGTTTTATGCAATTCTAGAAGACTTCCTTTTTTTTTTTTAGGAATTGGATTGGCTATTCTTGTCTAAAAGACTTTATGATTGTACCACTTTTCTTTTTAATGATTTGAAACAGAAGTGATTGCTGGGAGAGTTTCATGATAACTTGACCACAAAATTTGTAAACTAGTCTTATATTAATATTGTAACAGGCTAACAGATACAAAATCTAGAAACGCTTCTCTACAGACCAAACCTGTACTTTGTCAAGCCACCTCAGGCTGCCACCCTGCTCACCAGGGTCATAGCCTTGTACTGAGCATTGAAAACCATATGCCATCTAAAACTGAATTTGCTTATGAAAATAATTTTAAAAATCCATAAACAAAATAAGCATTCATCATGTACGCTTATGTAAATTACATTCACAATATCCACTTGTGACATCATTGGTAATGTAATGGTATCTATGCCAGTGCCATTAGATGCATGTCTGTTGTATGCACTGTAGACTAGACACTCAAAGTGCTTATAAAAATAAACTTCTCATTATATGCTATGCTCATTACATCAGAGTTTTTTTTATTATTATTATTCTCTACCAGAGACAAGTCATTGCTGACACACAGTCATGACATACTACAATAGTCTACATTTTATCAACTTTTGCTTAGTGTAATACATGGGGAAACAGTCAAAAGAAAAACTTCATGTGGTTATGAAAGTTGCAGAATTTGTGACAGTGGTAGAATTAGAAACCTGGGGTTCTATTTGATCTGGTTGGCTGACAGATAGCATACCTTCTAGACTAAACAAGAAAAATCATGTTTTCTTGTTTAGTTTAGAAATTTTGGGAATTTAATTAAGATGACTATTTAAAACCTTGTTGAACTTGAAAAACATGAATTAGAACCAAGAGAAAAAAATGCTTAAAACACTACAAGTATATGATATAATGGAATCTTATATGGAGCAGATATACCTTATACTTAAGTTGCAAATCAGCAGTTAGAATTTTAGAATACTGAGGAGGAGGAGGGTATGATGTTAAATCAGGAGTCAGTCTGGATTAAGCTTAGTTCTTTTGCTGATGACATAATCCATGCAGATGACATTGATTATGATTATGACAGATGATTATGCAGATGACATAATCCTCTTAAATAAATCTGTTACAAATCTAAGATTTGTAACAGAGTTTTTAACAAATTAAATATTGTGACAAATTGGTATGAAAATCAGCAATAAAAAGACAAATAATGAACTCAGGCATAAAACATCAATTGTATTCTCATAAGTGAACCTATAGAACAATTAAACATTTTAGTTTTAAAAAAAAAAAAAAAACTGTTCTTAAGAACAGTTTTTAGTGAAGATATTGAATTAAATATTGATATAGATAATGACTGGCATGGTTTTGGAAGGTCAGATGAATAAATTTATATATAAGAAGAGAGAGGAAAGCAACACCAAGGATTAGGTTTTAAGGATGATCATATTGAATTTTAGAATGAGTCAGACTAATCATTATGCATTTATGTGGAATTTATCTAGGTTTCTGCTGTATTGTTTTTTGCAATGCAAAGTTATCTGACCTGTAATAAAAAAAAAAAAAATCAGTTTTTCTCTGTCACGATAAGAAACAATGTTAAAAAAATTATTTTTTAAAAGCGTTTTCTTAAAAAGTTTGATTTTTCACTTATTCAACTGACTTACTATTAAAACCATTTTAAGTCATAAATATTTGGTCAAAAATTAAAAAAAAACTAAAGTTGCTTTTTCCATAGTGATCTTTTAATGAGAGATATCGAAACTAAAAAAAAACATTCTTTTTTTTTATTATGATAGAAAATTAGATAAAACAGAAATATTTTATAGCTAATTTGAATAATTTTTAAATGCAGTCCTGTTTAATGAGAAATCCTAAAAAGCGACCCTCTATTCATGAGCTGCTATGTCATCCATATTTGACCTCTACTGGTAAGTTATATTATTTTAATGAGCTTCTTATTCCATTGTCTACTCTTTTTCCTGGTTTTGGAGCGTATATAATTATTAGTTAATAAAATGAACTATTAATGTGCAAGAAAAATAAATAAAAAGAACTAATAAATGACAAAAACTTAACACTGCAAAACATGATGTCGTTTTAAAATAGAGTTGCCACTGCTTTCAACAATTAAAATATTTCATATAAAAAGCAATTTTTTTTTGCATGGCTATCTTGTATAATGGTTAATTAATGATTAATATATGATAGGGATGATGAATTAATTAAATTAATTAATTTAAAACCTTCTATCAATTGCAAGTTAATACACCAACATTTCATAAGCATAGACCAGTATATAAGTATACACCACTATAACAAACTATTGAAAAGTCCTAACCTAAACCTCATAGGTATGATGCTATGCTAAAAGAAATTAACTTTAGCAAACTGACTGTTCCTTTGGTCCGTATTAGTTTACTAAAGTGAGAATCAACTGTGTTATAGAAGTCCTTCATAATTTGTTGACTGCATTTTTATGTAAACTGAACTGATTGTGGGAAGGACTCTTTTGTCTTTCTAAACTTTAATAAACACCAAATCTTATTCTTTACATCTTAAATTATGCTGTGATAGATTTAGCAAACTTAAATATTTCATGAAATCCATTCTTCTTGTAAGACTTCTTACCATTTTCTATTATGGACCTAACCCATTTATCTCCATCTTTTTTTCCATTATGGCTGGCTCCTGATGCCAGCATTCTCCAGTCATCTCTATCAGGTAATCATTTCATCTCCTCTCATTATTCTGGCATTCCACTTTCTTCATATGGATGCCACTGAGTTGTCTTTGTCCGTTTCGTGTGTGCAATGTCTTTTCCGTTTTAATTTTAAAATCTCTTTGCTGTATTCAGCATCTTTGTTTCTTTTCTAATATCTTCATTCTTTATTTTGTCTTATAGCTTGATGTTTAGCATGGTTCCTTACATTTTATTTTAGTTCTTCTCATCCTACCCATTATTTGTTTGGTTATTAGCTGTGTGTCTGACCCATGTTTCATAACCAGAATGAAACATTGGTTGAAAACTTTTGTTCTATTGTCAGGTTTTATTTTACTGCACAGGAATCTTTTCTGTTATGGCAAAAGCCATCCAGCCTAATTCTTTTTAAGTTCTTCATATGCTTCTCTTTCCTGATGTAAAAGTTCTTCCAAGGTATACATATTTTGTGCTTGCTTTATTTTGGTATTGTCTATTTTATTGTTATTTGTTCTTTTGTTATGTAGTCTTATTCAATATTTGTCATTATTTTAGTTTACCTCATAGTCATGAACCAAAACGTTGACCATCTATATAGTAACATCTTGGACTTTCTGTGGCCAAGGTAACTGGCTCAGCATTGGCTTCACTAGACCACAAAAGGTGTTGTTGAGGTATTTTGGATCAGTTAGCAGAATAACATCATGGAGGTCAGCGACTGAGTGAGCCCTGATTGATATTGACTGGCAGATACTGCATTCCACATATTCTCACAATTCTTTGATGGGATTTGAATCATTAGAGTTAGGCAGCCAGGAGAGCACATGGAATGCTTGAATATGCTCTTTGAACCATGCATGCACAATCCAAACCTTATAATATGAGGCATGGTCTTGCTAGTAGAGTCCAGATCTATTGAGTCACATTGTCACCATTTATGACAGTATTTGGTCCAAAACAATCCCCAGTTATGAATTAGTGATCAAGGTTCAGTGGGGACGTGAGGATCCAGTGATGTCCATGAGAACAATCTCCATACTATGATACCAGCACTAGGCTGTTTCTGGCCCACTGTGCAGTCAGGTTGGCTGGAAGCAAACTTGGTTGTCATGTTTTGTCTTATGAGTGTATATCGTCTTTATTTGATGCTGTATTTAGTTTTCACTATTTATTCTAGCTCTGTTTTTTTTTTTTTTTTTTGCTAATCCCAAGTCAGTAGAGTCTAATTTCTAGTGAGAGCATTAGAGAATCTTCATAACGAAGGTCACCACTTTGTCTCTAAATGAAGAAAGTGATCATACAGTCTTGACCAGGGAGATGGCTAAGCATGTGGAATTAACAAAAGATATGTAGAACTGAAGCTGATGATTATCTAGGAATATTTGAGGAAATCAGTATCAGACTACATACCTAGAGCTGGGAGGATAAAAATCAGTTGGGAGTTAAATGGATTAGTAGCATCATTAAGCAGGAGTTATCAAAAGTTAATCATCATCAAATTCCTGCCATGTACCCTCAAGGGGTGTACAGGATATGATAGTACTACATGAAAAAAAATTACATCATTACTAACTTCCTATCTACAATTTTCCTCCAAATCAGTCTGTTACTTGTTAAGACTCCAACATTATCAGAGCTTATATTTCTATCGTCTAAGGCACTTTGTACCGTATCAATCCACCTATATCTTGGTCTTCCTCTGGGTCGTTTTGCTGCCAACTTGGCAGAGAACACTTGTTCTGCTAATCTTTCCTTGCCCATTCTGTTTAAGTGACCATACCACCTGAGATTAGCTCTGCTAACGCATTCCTGGATGCTGACAATGTCAAGTTCTTTCTTAATATCTTCGTTTTTAATATGATATTGCCATTGATGCCATCTGTTCATGCCTATAATCTTTCTCAGGACTCTCATGTCTGCGGTCTCTAAGTCTTTGGTCAAGTGTTTTACTTCTGACCCAGTTCTCAGATCCATAAGTTAAAACTGGTTTGAACACTGTCTTGTATACAGCTAATTTAGTGTTCTGACTAATTTCTCTTTTATTCCATATGAATTTATTCAATTGACTTCCCACCATACCAGCTTTGCTGATTCTGTTGTCTATTTCTATATTTAATTTGCCATCTTCAGTAAAAATCGTGCCTAAGTAGCTGAAAAGTTTCACATGTTCCACGGGTTCTCCATTCACAACACAGTTGACATTTTCAATGATTCTGCCTATTTTCATTGTCTTTGTTTTTTTATTGCTGACCTTCATACCATATCTATTACAACAGCTATTCAATTTAGTCAGAGAATCTTGCAGACTTGTAGCGGATTTATTTAGAAGTATAACGTCATCCGCATAAAGCAAAGAGCTGACATTAACATCTCCAATTTTGATATCATGTTTAATACCACTTTCCTTCATAATGTGATCCATATAGATAATGAATAACAGAGGGGATAATGTACAACCTTGTCTCACACCAGATTTAACATTAAACCATCTTCCTGTACTTCCATCAATTCTAACTGCTGACTTACAACTCAAATAAAGACTAAGTATTGCTTGATATAATGCCCCATTGACACCATATAACTGCAGCATATTGAATAGCTTCTCTCTTGGCACCTTGTCATATGCCTTTTCCAAATCGACAAAACTTAAATACAGATCTTTGTTATATTCCCATGCTTTCTCGACTATTTGTCGTAAAGTAAAGATCTGATCCTGACAGTCTCTATTTGGCCTGAATCCAGCTTGTTCTTCACCAAGCTTTTCTTCCACAATTCTTCTCAACCATATCTCAACTATACTTGCATAGAACTTGCCAGGAACACTCAGTAAGGAAATACCTCTGTAATTCTCACATTCAGTTTCATTTCCCTTTTTATATATGGGTACTATGAGAGCTCTACTCCAATCATCAGGAATCTGTCCCTCTGTCCAGGCTTTCTGAACTATGCAGTGCAGCCACTGTAAGACTCTTATACCACCATACTTCAGCATTTCTGGTCGAATATCATCTACTCCTGCTGCCTTTCCACATTTCAAGCCTTTGATGGCTTTTTCTACTTCAAGTAGTATGGATATGTATTCCTGACTGCATGCCTGATCAGTGTTTTTTACCACTGTGCTGTCATCACTGTTTGTTTCATTTAGCAGTTTTTTAAAGTAATTACTCCATACCTCAAGGATATCTTTTTCTCCCGTTTTCATATCACCTTTATCATCTCTAATGCCTTTTACAGCACTCTTTCCTCCATTCCTAAGCTTCTTCAACAACCTCCAGAATATTTTGCCACCTTCTTGATATTTATTTTCTGTATTCTTGCCAAAGTCCTCCCATGACTTTCGTTTTGCTAGTTTTACACAGTTTTTAGCATTCTTGCATTTGTCTCTATATTCTCTAAGAGCACAAGCTGACTTATTTGACAGGAACTTTTGATATGCTTTTTTCTTTTACTTCACTGCCTCTTTAACTTCCTGTGTCCACCAGGGAGTTCTGATTTTTTTATCCTTGCAGACAACCTCACCACATGCCTCTCTGGCAGAATCAGTCAATGTTTTCTTCATAGTTTGCCACTGAATCTCCAAGGTTTGATTCCTGTTCTCAAACTCTTTCATTTTTCTTCAATAATCTTTGTGTATTTTAGTCTACAGTTAACATCTGAGAGCTGCTCAACTTTTATTCACTTTAAAACTTTCTTACATGTTATTCTTTTGAATATGAAATTCAATTTTATCCTGCTCAAGACTAAATGGTGATCACTTCCAGTTTCATATCCTCTGTACACTCTGGTGTCCTGCACCAGGGAGAAAACATCACTATCAACAATAACATAGTCAATGAGACTTTTCTTATTCCTTGCCTCTTCTCTCCATGTGAATTTGTTCACATTTTTATGTTGGAACATGGTGTTAGTAATAACCAGTCCATGTCCTGAGCAGAAATCCAACAGATATTTGCCATTATTATTAGCTTTGCTCCTTTCTCCAAATTTTCCCAAAATATTTTTGTATGTCTCACAATCATTTCCTACTCTGCTATTTAGATCCCCAACAAGGACCAACTTTTCCTTTTTCATTGTGTCAGTTGCTTTTTCTAAAGCCTTAAAAAATTCCTCTACTTCTACCTTAGTAGAACCTTCTGTGGGACCATAGGCAGAAATTAGTCTCATTGTCCAGTTCCACATTCTCATATTGCCCACATTACTCTACTTGAGACTGACTGCCATTCAAGAAGATTAGCCTCGTATTTTGTGTTGAATACTATGGCTACTCCTTCTTTTCCTTGATTGTCATTGCCTGAATATAACATTTTGTATTTATTGCTCAGAAAGATCTCGCCAGTTTTGGTCTTTTTTGTTTCAGTCACTCCTATTATGTCGATCTGGTACTTATCTAATTCTTCAGCTAGCTCCATTTCTTTGCCATTCAGGCTTCTTACGTTGATAGTACCGATCTTTAACTCTGGTGATGTTGAGTTGGGGTTTGTTTTCAGATTTGTTCCAGTAGCTGACGTTTCGTTGTTCGCCCTGGTTCCCTGGCGAAAACAACGGGGGCCTTGTTTAACCGGGTGATGCCCCAGCCAGCCAGCATGAAATTTTGTCATGTTGTACCATCGTTTTTTATTTTGGTTTAACCAATAAGAATACAATTTGGTCAGCTAAATCCCAAATTGCCAGCCCATCCTCGTTTGTTCAGTATCCAAGTAGTTACCCAAAAGGGTGCACCACGAGAAGGTGAGGATTGGACATTAGGTCAGCAATCGCATGATCAATATAATGCACAGCAAGAAGGGTGACTGGCATACTAGCATCGATGAGATATCAGCCTGTGTATCTGTGTATTACAGGAAAGCGAAGAGAAATGACACTGCCCTTAACCAGACTGTTTAAGTCTCAGCACTGATAGTGCTAAGATAGTGGAAAAAGGACAAAATAGTTCCATTACCTAATAGACTCCAAGAATGGAGGTTTCAGAATATAAATCAGTTAATATCTCAGAAGTGGTGGTTAAGATATTGGAAAAGGTCATTGAAGACAGATTTCTGTAATTGGTGGATAGCAATATTATCCTGGTGATCCAGGATGGGACTTATTCTCCCAATTCATCTGACTGTAAACTGCTGATTTATGAAGGCTTTCATTGGGTAAGCATAATGTGGTGGTAGTAGCAGGGTAGCTTCGGTCATGCTGGTTGTGTTATCCTTGTGGTCCTAAGAAATGCAATAATTTCAGTTTAGGTTGCTCTTTTTATTGTAGCTTTTCGCAATCTGGTCTGGTCATGAAATCTGAAGTTAGTTCACCAAATGTTCAGCTTAGGAATATCAAACTTTTGTTCCATTACAGTGTCTGAATTTTTTACTTCTCTCAATTTGAAAATTGTGTTGTTTCACCTTACCAGAAAATGCATTGTCATCATCTGTCTGTAATAGTATTTCCATTGAAAACATGGTGTGGATGGAATTTTTTTCCCTTGTTACTTCTGTACCAGCTCTTGTAAGCATTCTGATGCACAGTTTTTTGTGTATAATATTGTGTAAGGTAGATTATGGAATATGCACTTTGCAAATGACCCAGCGAATGGATTTATGGCAGAGGTTACACTGAAAAGTTTATCATTTCATGTTATTCCATATCTCCACTGTCTAGGTTCTGCTTTCTTTCTTTCTGTTCATTCAAGTGGATAATGTCCATAACCCTGTCTAAATTTCCTCTCCATACAGCTGGAAACTTAAATCAGAGCCAAAAAACAACACTAAACTTTCTTTGTTCTGTGCAACATGCACGCACAATGCAGTAGCTGAGATCATTTGCTGTCAATTAACATTTGACAGGTTATTGTATCTCTTTGGAGGAAGTGGATTCTGTAATTCACTCATTGTCAGTTAATGTATCATTTTGTTATTCAACTTCAGCATAAAAACTTTTTCTTCTTCCTCTTTAACCTTCTCTCCCTTTGGAGTCAGAATGGAGAAGATAAAGCTTTTCTTATTCACTCTTCCCTCAAAAATTAACTAGTTATCAAGCAAAATGCTTATTATCAGCAATTCTCATATTAATTTGAACAGTATTCTTTTTCCCTTGCTCATAATTTATATACTGACTTATACTGTCTTGTCAGATTACATTGTAAAACTGATAACTATCATAGCATATGCATCTTTCACCATTTGTGACCTGTATCGTTGTCAATATTATAAAATTCAGTTCAATTACTAAAACAAAACCTTAACAAATTTATGTTATCTGTAGAAATTCTTGACTCATTTGTATGTTAAAAATCACTATCACTGACAAAAATAATGGAAAAACTGGATCCAGATTCAGACTCTGCAACCATTTAACGACCGGAACTTGGAATATTAGGACTCTACTACAATCAGGTCAACTCAAATTACTACAGCATGAACTAAAAAGATGTGAATGGACTGTTATAGACTTTGCGAAATTCGATGGCCCAAAACAGGAGAGCTAACAACATATGAAGGGCATTTGCCTTTTTATTCTGGATGTGACTGCAATGGAAAAGAAGGGATCGGTTTTTGATACACAAATCATCACGAAATTCTGTCATGGAATTCAACTATCAATAGCAGAATTGCTCTAGTCCGCTTGAGAGGAAAACCACTCAATGTCACCATCATACAGGTCTATGCCCCAACCACAGATCACGAGGACTCTGAAGTAGAGGAGTTTTATGGTCAACTTAATGCAACAATCACCAGAGCGAATAGAAAAGACCTTTTGATTGTACAGGGCGATTGGAATGCCAAAATTGGAACAGACATCGGTAAAGATTATCTCCCATTTGTTGGACCGTATGGCTATGGGGAGACAAACTAAAGAGGTTTTGAATTGATCAATTTTGCCTCACAAAATGAACTTATCATTACTAACACTCTATTTCCCCATAAATTTTCCAGAAGATGGACATGGACTTCCCCTGATGGTAAAACACACAGTCAAATTGACTTTATCCTTATAAGCACAAGATTTAAAAACTCCATCAACCTCACAAGAACCAGATCATTTCCTGGAGCCAACATTGACAGCGACCACAACATGGTCATCGCAACTGTGAATATGAAAATGAGGGAAAGATTACCTACAAAATCAACTCGTAAAAGATATAATATAGAAAAATTAAAAAGATCCCCAAATAAATACACTATATAAATACAAATTAAAACAAATTTTTGACACAAGCTTCAATAAATATAATAGTATCGAATGTAAAACCAAATACTTCTCAAAAGATAACTGAGACAGCTGAAGAAATCCTTGGATACAAAAGGAAAATAAATAAACCATGGATAAGCAAAAATATTTTGGACCTATCCGACGAAAGAAGATATTTGAAATCTCGTATTAATAGCGGTGATAATAGTGAACAGTATAAAAATTAGTAAGATTATTAAAAAAAGAAATCAAACATGCTAGAAACTTATGGATATTGGATGAATGCAAAAATATAGAAGAGGACTTAAATAAAAATAATTCTAAAAGTGCTTCTCAAATTATCAATAAGTTAACCAAACCTTTTAGCGCAATTAATTGGAGCATAGAAGATGAAGATGGAACTCCTAATCACAGATAACCAGAAAATAGTTGAAAGATGGAAATGTTACGCAACCAAGCTTTTTCAAAAGGACCCTCAACTGACTGACTGACTGACATTTTGGACGGAATTTTGCCAGGAGGTTCGGAAGAAGAAGATTACCCGATATTAAAAGAAGTTATTGCAGCAGTTAACTCCTCAAAAATAGGGAAATCACTGGGAAGTGATGGTGTCACAGTGGAACAACCAAGCTTTTTCAAAAGGACCTTCAACTGACTGGTGATATTTTGGACAGAATTTTTCCAGGAGGTTCAGAGGAAGGAGATTACCTGATATTAAAAGAAGTTATTGCAGCAGTTATCTCCTCAAAAATAGGAAAATCACCAGGAAATGATGGTGTCACAGTGGAACTGATACGAAGGAAGTGACATCATCATAGACACCTTGCTAAATTTATTCCAGGATGTATGGAACACAGAGACTTGGCCTTCTGATTGGTTGACTTCTGTCCTTGTACCTATTCCTAAAGAGAAACAGCAATAAATGTAGCAACTATAGAACAATAAGCCTTATTAGTCATCCAAGCAAAATCCTGTTAAAAATACTACTGTCAAGAATCGAAAAGAAAATAGAAAGCAGACTATCAGATGAACAAGCAGGTTTCCGGAAGTCCAGAAGTACAATTGACCATATTTTTACAATACACATACTAGGCGAAAAATACATAGAACATAACAAAATAATCTCACAACTTTTTTAGATCTTCAAAAAGCTTTTGACTCAATATGGCACGAGGCATTATGGAAAATTTTAGAACATTATGCAACAAAATCATTAGAATTATTAAATCTCTTTATTCCTCATCTGATATGAGAATTGAAATTAAAAATTACAGCAGCGAACCATTCTGGGCAGAAGGGGGGAGGGATAAGACAGGGATGCATCTTGTCCCCCTCTTCTTTTTAATTGTTTTCTGGAATATGTCATAGATGAAGCTCTTTATGAATATGACACTGGAATAGAGTTGGCAGACTGAGAATTATTAACTTACGTTTTGCTGATGATATTGATCTTCTGGCAGAAAGTGAAAAAGAATTACAAGAGATAACCAGCCATGTTTTCAGAACATTAAAAAAAATATAGATTATACATAAACCTACAAAAAAACAAAAACAATGATAACATCAAAATCAGACATTGAATTCTTAAAGATACAAATTGGCAATAAGCAAATTGAGAATGCAAAGAAGTTCACTTATCTAGGAAGCATGCTGAGTCAAGATGGTCGTTCAAAAACTGACATTAAATACCGAATTGCTAAGGCAACCGTGACCCTACAGAAGTTAAATTGTGGTGAGATAACAGAATAGCAATCACAACCAGACTAAGACTAATGACACCTTGGTGAATTCTGTCCTCTTGTATGGTTGTGAGGCCCGGACTTCATTGAAAGAAGATGAGAGGAGACTCCTGTCTTTCGAAATGAAAACTTACAGAAGATTTTTGAGAAATCCCTATATTGCTCACGAAACCAATGAAAATGTCCTAAAACTGATTGATTCGGTAGATGGGAGAAAAAGGGAAAATATTCTGACAGTCATCAGAAGTAGACAGATGAAATGGTTCGGACATGTGGAGAGGGCTAATGGCATTCCAAAACAAGCACTAGAAGGAATCATTCCGGATCTAGGGTGAGGGGCTGACCTCGATTAAAATGGACTGATAACATCAAAAAATGGACAAATTCCTCCCTTTTTCAACTGACATCAAGAACAATAGACTGAGACGACTGGAGGAGGCTAGCAAAGAGTATCACCTACCAGCCATGAATGACCGAACGGTTCATTTCAGACTATGGGAGAAGAAAATGTTAAAAATGGGGAACTGCTTCTATTCCTCTGAGGCTGAGTTAGCTAGCCTTAGACAAAAGTAGTAAGGTTTCCCTTTTGCAGACAAATGAATTGACTCATAGACTGAGTCATTCTATCTGCCACCAATAAGACTTAATGCTGTATTATTTCTGCCAGAAAAAAATATACCAGTCTTGTCACTTTACTACCATCTTCACCTGCCAGTCTTTTTTCCACGATAATTCTTCCTAGACATAGTATATGACTAAAATGTGTAACTGTTTTTTTCCAGTCTTTGAGACTTAAATGTAATCAGCCGGTAGTGCACTTGTTCATGAGTGCACTACTGATTGATTGCGGAAAAATATCACATAACTTTTAAGCATGAGCTTGTTGCAGATGTGCTACATTTTATTTGGTATCTGAAGAGAAGCATGCAGTTCGAAACACTGCTCTTAGATTGGTGAAACCTCTTAATTAAAAGCACTAAAAGTGTGAAGGCAAATATATTGACTCTTTAGCATGATGCTACAATACCAGTCATGTTGAAGGTTATGTAAGCACCATGTCTATTGATCAGTGTTCAAAAATGTCTTAGTTTTATAACAAACACCAATTTTGTGTACTTAATATGAAATATGCTATCTTGCTTTTGAGTAAATTTTAATACCAAAATGAAGTATGTTGTTTTCCATCAAGACTTCTTGGTATAGTATATTGCTTAACTTTATATTAAATAATTTAAACAGAAAATTAAATGATGTAATGCAGTTCATTTATTTTACTGTTTTTGTATAAATTAAAAAAAAAAAAAAAGTTCATTATCCAACAATTTATTCTTGCAATGGGTTACTTATTGACCTAATGTAAATCATCCACTTATCAATTGGGATATTAGATCATTCTTGCCATCATCCCAACATTTTTGAACTGTACTTAACTAGTTTTTTTTACAAAATATATCTTAGATATTAGTTCCCCTTAACTCAGACTATAACTATGTCTGTTGGAAGTTTTTCCACTTGGTTATGCTATAAATTAAAGATACCAATTAATTATATACTTGGTTTAATCCTTTATCCAAGTGTAAGCAAACAAAGTTTGCGTGAATAAAGTCATTAGCTTCTGTATACAAGTTGCCTCAGTCCTGAAAATAGTTCAAGGCTCAAACTTTGTTTGCTTACACTAGCATAACCAAGCAAAGTATGAGCATAGTATAACCAAGTGATAAAACTTCCAATAACTATCTCCAATCCAATAATAATAATAAAGTGTAACACCTTTTGGCTATTCGTATATGAAAATATGACTTCTGCATTACTTCAACCTTAGTATCACCCCTGGATCTGGCTCCCACTGATGAGACCTTAATCAGGGTTGAAACTGGTCTGGGTAGTGACCCTTCCCATAGTGCATAGCATTATATTGTGCACCCACACTTCAGAGAGCCGACCTTAGTAATATGCCAAGAATAGTCAATTCATGCTGAAGGGGAAGAAAGAAATAAAGGATGTACGAATTGGTCACCAACATGCGAAATCATGTGTTTTATACGTAAATTTTCTAACTGTTGTACAAGCAAAATAGTTACCACTTTAAGAACTAGAATTTTCATAAAAGAAAAGCTAATTTTCCAACATATAATAATAAACACTCATCCCATGAAATGCATTGATTACCCTAATATTGGAATGAATTCTCCTTCTTCTGACATGCACAGAAGTGTCGAAGGGTCTCACATCTGTGGGCGTACAGTACATCTTCACAAGGAGATGTGCTTTGCATTATGGGATACTAAGGCAAGTGATGTGAAGTCATACTACCTTTACCACGAGTTGCTCCAGTCCTGAAAATACTTCAGGTGCAAACTTTGTTTGCTTACACTTGGATAAAGGATTAAACCAAGTATATAATTTCTTGGTATCTTTAATTTATAGATGTCTAATCTTCCTTTTCATTGTGCCTTTTGGCAATACAATAGCACTAAGTGAGATGACTTCTAATTTTATGGCCAAATTATTTGCATTTTCCTGATCCAAACATTTGCTGTGACCAAGTTACAGAAATAATTCTTGCTGGGATGATGGTCTTTATCCCTGTTCTATTTAAAATTTTCATCTTTAGTTTTCTAAATGTGCTAGGGCAATCCATTGGGGAGGGGAAGGGAGGAAAAATCAGTAATAATTGCAAAGATATCAAGAAATCCAAATCCATCTTTGATATGGCAAATGGGAAAATCACCTCCTACTAAACTCACAACTTCTGGTTCCTCACCAAGTTAGGTGCTATTTATTACTTTCGCTACCTCCATCTTTTTTCTCAGATGGGATATAGTAAGATCACTCACAAGACAGAGCTGATACTTGGTATCATATTTTCTCTTGCACAGATGTTCTTTACTATATCAGACCAGTATACTGCATCTCCCTTTGACCTTTCACTGGAAAGAAATCAAAAGAATCTTCAATATCTTAAATGTTATCAGATCTTCTGGTCTTGATGGTATTTCTTCAGTTGTGCTTCATAGTCAACACAAAAATCTATATCATTTGTATATTCTTTCATACTTGCCTTACATGTCTGTCAGCATTAAAGCAAGCTTATACTCAGCCCTTTCCAATATTAAAAAAAAGAAGTCTGCCATTAAATTATCATTCCATTTGATATCATTCCAATAAATTATGGAAATAAAATAAATAAATGGAAATAAATGCTATAGTCATCTATAGCACTTCTTCGTCCTCAGTCTACCACTTAATCTGCCTGGATTTTCCTGCTCTGAGTTTACATCAGGTTTCCTAATCCACATTCCTCACTTCTGGACACAAACCATGAAAAGGTTTTAAGAAAACTTGTGGAAAACTCTTGACATTTCCAAGGCGTTTGACTAGGTCTCACAAAGATACCTACTTAGTGGACTATCATCTTTGTGGACCATCTTTCACCCTTTATAACTGGGTGGTTTTGTCCTTAATGTCATGGTGGTCATGGTGGACAGTTTCCTCTCTTCAGATTCCTGTACCATGCTACATGTCACCTGTGGTTTGAACTTCCCTGTTCTCTTTTTGCTGTACATAATAAACGACTTTTTATCTCTTCCTCAAACTTTCTCCATTTCCCTGATTATAGTACAGTCTTAGATGAATATGAATATTTCTGTGGTTTAGCAAATCTTTGTTTAATTTCCAGTATTGAGACCCCGCTTCTAAATATAAAACAGGTTTATTAAGCTAAACAATATAATCCACGTTTTGCAAGTCTCATGACTTACAAGTTTTGTAGTCTTGGGACTTGCATCATTATGGGTACAAAACTTGTATAAAAAGACTAGAAAAAATTAATTACACATAGCAGATGTTATCAGAACTTCACAACTAGTACACACAAAGGGACTAGGAAAAAAAAAATAGTTGTATTACCATATATTATCGCGTATAATGCGAACTAGAAATTTTGTTTGAAAACTAGCCCTAAAATGCCATTGCCACGTATAATGTGATCTGCTAATCTTGTTCTCAGCTAAAAAAAAAAATCAGCTAACATCTTTTTATTCCCATATGTAGGGAATAGGTGAGGCCGTTTAGCCCCATCTAACTTTTGGAGACTGAGTGGGCAGTTCAATTTCCACTGGTACCCAATCAGAGGTAGCTGGCCCAAAGCTATCACTAATTAAGCGGCACGCAGTGAAGAGAGACGGCTCAACAAGAATTTCGTTCCCTAACATTATAAATAAAACAATATGAATTAACGAAAGAAATATTTATTTTAAAATAAAATGTCAAAATCCTTTAAAATCTTCATCTTTTGAGTCATCAAACATTTCACTTATAAATTCATCTGTAGACATTGTGTTATGAGTGTAGCAGTTGTCGTCATCGTCTTCACGCTCTCCATTTTGTTGTGTGTTATCCTCGCTTTCGTATAAGGTCATCTTTGGATCCATCCATTGAATTACTTATTCCACATTTAAGAAATGAGCATTGAATCATTTCAGATGGTATCGAATCCCAAGCTTCTTTAATCCAGCTGGCGACTAGGGTGATCTCAGGCTTCTGAAAATTCCCAGCCTTTGTCATCTTCACCAAACCAGATGACATCCATTCTCTCCATTTTTCACGTAAGTGATCTTTAAACGGCTTAATCAAGCTGACATCGAGCAGCTGCAAATCGGAAATTAAATTGATGTCATCATCATCATCATCAAATTCCTGCCATGTACCCTCAAGGGGTGTACAGGATATGACAGTACTACATGAAAAAATTACATCATTACTAACTTCCTATCTACAATTTTCCTCCAAATCAGTCTGTTACTTGTCAAGACTCCAACATTATCAGATCTTATATTTCTATCGTCTAAGGCACTTTGTACCGTATCAATCCACCTATATCTTGGTCTTCCTCTGGGTCGTTTTCCTGCCAACCTGGCAGAGAACACTTGTTTTGCTAATCTTTCCTCTCCCATTCTATTTAAGTGACCATACCATCTGAGATTAGCTCTGCTAACGCATTCCTGGATGCTGACAATGTCAAGTTCTTTCCTAATATCCTCATTTTTAATATGATATTGCCATTGATGCCATCTGTTCACGCCTCTAATCTTTCTCAGGACTCTCATATCTGCGGTCTCTAGTCTTTGGTCAAGTGTTTTACTTCTGACCCAGCTCTCAGATCCATAAGTTAAAATTGGTTTGAACACAGTCTTGTATACAGCTAATTTAGTGTTCCGACTAATTTCTTTCTTATTCCATATGAATTTATTCAATTGACTTCCCACCATACCAGCTTTGCTGATTCTGTTGTCTATTTCCATATTTAAATTGCCATCTTCATTAAAAATTGTGCCTAAGTAGCTGAAATGTTTTACTTGTTCCACAGGTTCTCCATTCACAACACAGTTGACATTTTCAATGATTCTGCCTATTTTCATTGTCTTTGTCTTTTTATTGCTGACCTTCATACCATATCTATTACAACAGCTATTCAATTTAGTCAGAGAATCTTGCAGACTTGTAGCGGATTTATTTAGAAGTATAACATCATCCGCATAAAGCAAAGAGCTGACATTAACATCTCCAATTTTGATATCAGGTTTAATACCACATTCCTTCATAATGTGATCCATATAGATAATGAATAACAGAGGGGATAATGTACATCCTTGTCTCACACCAGATTTAATATTAAACCATCTTCCTGTACTTCCTTCAATTCTAACTGCTGACTCACAACTCAAATAAAGACTAAGTATTGCTTGATATAATGCCCCATTGACACCATATAACTGCAGCGTATTGAATAGCTTCTCTCTTGGCACCTTGTCATATGCCTTTTCCAAATCGACAAAACTTAAATACAGATCTTTGTTATATTCCCATGCTTTCTCGACTATTTGTCGTAAAGTGAAGATCTGATCCTGACAGCCTCTATTTGGCCTGAATCCAGCTTGTTCTTCACCAAGCTTTTCTTCCACAATTCTTCTCAACCGTTTCTCAAGTATACTTGCATAGATCTTGCCAGGAACACTCAGTAGGGAAATACCTCTGTAATTCTCACATTCAGTTTTATTTCCCTTTTTATATATAGGTACTATGAGAGCTCTACTCCAATCATCGGGAATTCGTCCCTCTGTCCAGGCTTTCTGAACTATGCAGTGCAGCCACTGTAAGACTCTTATACCACCATACTTCAGCATTTCTAGTCGAATATCATCTACTCCTGCTGCCTTTCCACATTTCAAGCCTTTGATGGCTTTTTCTACTTCAAGTATGGATATGTATTCCTGACTGCATGCCTGGTCAGTGTTTTTTATCACTGTGCTGTCATCACTGCTTGTTTCATTTAGCAGTTTTTCAAAGTAATTACTCCATACTTCAAGGATATCTTTTTCTCCTGTTTTCATTTCACCTTTATCATCTCTAATGCCTTTTACAGCACTCTTTCCTCCATTCCTAAGCTTCTTCAACAACCTCCAGAATATTTTGCCACCTACTTGATATTTATTTTCTATATTCTTGCCAAAGTCCTCCCATGACTTTTGTTTAGCTAGTTTTACACACTGTTTAGCTTTCTTACATTTGTCTCTGTATTCTGTAAGAGTAAAAGCTGACTTATTTGCCAGGAACTTTTGATATGCTTTCTTCTTTTCCTTCACTACCTCTTTAACTTCCTGTGTCCACCAGGGAGTTCTGATTTTTTTTATCCTTGCACACAACCTCACCACATGCCTCTCTGGCAGAATCAATCAATGTTTCCTTCAGAGTTTGCCACTGAATCTCCAAAGTTTGATTCCTGTTCTCAAACTCTTTCATTTTCTTTTCAATAATATTTCTGTATTTTAGTCTACAGTTCACATCTGAGAGCTGCTCAACTTTTATTCGCTTTAAAACTTTCTTACATGTTATTCTTTTCAATATGAAGTTCAATTTTATCCTGCTCAAGACTAAATAGTGATCACTTCCAATTTCAAATCCTCTGTACACTCTGGTGTCCTGCACCAGGGAGAAAACATCACTATCAACAATAACATAGTCAATGAGACTTTTCTTATTCCTAGCCTCTTCTCTCCATGTGAATTTGTGCACATTTTTATGTTGGAACATGGTGTTAGTAATAACCAGTCCATGTCCTGAGCAGAAATCCAACAGATATTTGCCATTATTATTAGCTTTGCTCTTTTCTCCAAATTTTCCCAAAATATTTTTGTATGTCTCATAATCATTTCCTACTCTACTATTTAGATCCCCAACAAGGACCAACTTTTCATTTTTCATTGTGTCAGTTGTTTTTTCTAAAGCCTCAAAAAATTCCTCCACTTCTACCTTAGTAGAACCTTCTGTGGGACCATAGGCACAAATAAGTCTCATTGTCCAGTTCCCCATTCTCATATTTGCCCACATTACTCTACTTGAGACTGACTGCCATTCAAGAAGATTAGCCTCGTATTTTGTGTTGAATACTATGGCTACTCCTTCTTTTCCTTGATTGTCATTGCCTGAATATAACATTTTGTATTTATTGCTCAGAAAGATCTCGCCAGTTTTGGTCTTTTTTGTTTCAGTCACTCCTATTATGTCGATCTGGTACTTATCTAATTCTTCAGCTAGCTCCATTTCTTTGCCATTCAGGCTTCTTACGTTGATAGTACCGATCTTTAACTCGGGTGATGTTGAGTTGGGGTTTGTTTTCAGATTTGTTCCAGTAGCTGACTTTTCGCTGTTCACCCTGGTTCCCTGGCGAAAACAACGGGGGCCTTGTTTAACCGGGCGACGCCCCAGCCGGCATGAAATTTTGTCATGTTGTACCATCATTTTTTATTTTGGTTTAACCAATAAGAATACAATTTGGTCGGCTAAATCCCAAATTGCCAGCCCATCCTCGTTCGTTCAGTATCAAAGTAGATACCCAACAGGGTGCACCACGAGAAGGTGAGGATTGGACATTAGGTCAGAAGCCCTGGTCGGTTCTCCGCATTCCTTTAAAGGCTATGTGGAGGTCTCCTCTCAGTTATACAGCTTTGACCCTTAAGCACCCCAAAAAAATTGATGTCATTACCTTCCAAATCAAAGGACAGGTTCATTTTTATCCATGTAATCTTTTGATTTGTTTATGTACATTAAAAAAAAATCACTGTACTTCTCTGTCATAAGAGCTTTTGTCTAGTGCCTTTATTATTTAACATATGAGAATTTCTTTTCTCATATGCTTCGGAATTGTCTTCCTTTTAAATATCACTGTTGGCTTTAATTTGGTTCCGTTTGCCATGCATGCTAGAACAACGGTAAAATGCATTTTTTCATGTCCCGTTGTTTTTATGAGGACACTCTTTTCACCAACTGAGTTTACTGTTAGATTCCCAGGCATATCAAAGTACATGGGTGTCTCATCCATATTGCCTATTTGGGAAAGTTCATATCCGTGACACTTCCGTAATTTTATGATAAATTTATGGAAGGACTCCACTTTTTCTTCAAGCTGCTTGGTAACTTCTGTGCAATTTTTGTTCGGTGTTGTAATGTTAATGCTTTGCGTTTCATAAATCTGTTGCACCACCCAGGTGAAGCAAGAAAAGATGAAATACCTGGTGTGTCCTTAAATTTACCATTCTTGAGTTGTAGAACTCAAACGAATTGCATTTCTTGTTACTATAATGCCATCTTGTCGTTGCATCAAAATCCATTCATTTAGCTGTTCTTAGAGTTTTGGAAAGGATGTTACATCTCCATGACGGGCACGTTTCGTTTTGGGGATTTTTTCAAGACTGTCTTTTTGCTTACGCCAAAGTCTAATATTACTCTCTGCTACATCAAATTCTCTCTTGGCAACGTTGTTATGTTTTTCTGCAAAACTGCATGACACGCAATTTAAATCCTGCTTCAAAAGATGAATGTTTACGTTTCTGTTGGCTCATTTTCAGGCTAGGTTTGTTTAACGAATAATATTTAAAATGAACTGTGGTTAAACCGATATAACTGTGCTAATATCCCACCAAGGGGGCGGGATATTAGTACTACTTACGTTACTGGCTTTATGCGCAGATATGATGCGCTCGGTCGCCGAATGTGAGTGTGTCTTGTAGATAGGGTTGCATTAGGTAGTATATATTCTGTGTGTAAGTCTAATAAAATGTTATATTTTTTAAGATCCACATATAATGCGAACCCCTAACTTTAGACCATTAATTTTAACCATAAATTTTTCGCATTATACCCGATAATATACGGTAATTACTATGTGCTCGTTGGAACAATGCAATTTTTGTTGCTGTCATGTTCTGTGGCATGACACATGTCATATCCCAGGTCTGCAGTTGTTATATTTTTGATGAAAGCAGACCAAACTTGATGGAGGATTAAACCTTTGTTTTTATTACATTGTGTGGGGATACGAAGCATTTTTGAGACTTCTTTAAACTTTCTTGGGAAACAATTGTGATCAACATATGGCATTTTTGTTTCATGCAAAATTACTTGGTGGCCTGTGTTTGATGTGTGAAAAGCTAATCCTAATTTCTGCTGTCTTCTTTTCTCAATATTATTATTATTATGTGACACCTCTAGGGAGTCCAAAGACTCATCGAGGGAGAGCATGCCAACAGCATTGAACTATTGATTCCTTTCCAACTGCTAACCACGCTCAAACTTGTTTAACTTTTTGCTGAGCCATTAGTAGCAGAGGCTCTACCAATCGCCCAACCATTGCTATGTTTGGATATGCTTATTTTCCAGACTGTCCCATCTGGCCTACATAGTAAATAACACAAGAGCAGTAAATTTTAAATTCCTGGTAGTATGTGGAAGTTTTGCTAGCTGTAAGAACCTCGAGATCTTATACATTGACAAAAAAAAAAAAAAAAAAAAAAAAAAGACAGTTTAACATTGTAATTATGAAGGAATGTTGTAGCTTTATCTATAACATTCTTGATGTAAAGTAATATAATTGCATTCTTGAAATCTTCTTTTATGTAAAGGAGATTTCGGAGGCATATCAATAATTTTGTTAATCGTCTTCAGTTTGTACCCATTAAGGGCGAGAGCATATGCCCCAGGTGGAGCAGTTCTTTACTCCTTTTTTTTGATGTACTGGGAATGTTGTAGGCTCTATCTGTATTCATGATCTTCTATAACTAATACTTAAACACTGATCTCTCTTTACTGTTCTTCTATAGCAGGGGTTACCAACCCTATGCCTGCAGGCACCTGCCAGAGGTGCCCACTTAGCCACATAGAATCCTCTATTATTCTATTGATTTTATTGAGGTAAATCAACTGGCGGGAGATTCATTGGTGGGAAATCAGCATAGGAAGATTCTGCATAAAAAGTTGCTTGCTTTCAGTGTTAAGCAGTGTCTTTCTCTTCACATTTTACTCTTCAGCTAAAAGTCAGTATTATTGAGTTTGAGTGCATCTTTGTGAGCAGTTTTTGGGTTTTAAACAGTTATCTTCCTCCTCTAAAACGAATGTGGATAGTAATAAAGAGAAAATATGTAATTATCAATCTGAATGGGAAGAAGCCTACTGCTTTGTTAAAATAAGACAAGTGTGTGTGTGTGTGTGTGTGTGTGTGTGGATTGCAGTTCTGTTGCAATTATGAAGAAACATAATGTGGAGCTGCATTTCAAGACTAATCACCCCTTGTTCGACCACAACTATCCTGTTAATTCTGAACTGAGAAAAAAAAAGTATGTGAACTAAAGTCAAAACTTACATCTCAACAGTTTTTATTAGACCAATAGTAAAGCATAAAAATGCCACCATTGTTTTTTTTTATAAAATTAGTCACTTAATTGCAAAAAGGAAAAAACCATATCAGGATGGTGAATTGATAAGAGGCATTTCTTGCAGGAGCAGATTCTTTATATGAGGGCTTTAAAAACAAGAAATTATGACAGCACTATCAGACCCATAGCTTTCAAATAAAACAATCACAAGGCGATTGAGCTGAAGTTCTCTTGACATGCAAGTCCAAATGAAAAATGATATAGGAAAATGTGAATACTACTTTTCTCTGCAATTTGATGAGTCAGCGAATATATGATACAGTGGAATCGGCTGTTTTAATGAGAATGGTATTTGATGACTTTTCTGTTAGGGAAGAGCTGTTAAAATTATTGCCCATGAATGGCCAAACAAACAGGAATGGAAACTTACAGTACATTTAAACAATACATCGAAACAATAGATTCCCTATTCTGATCTTTACATCATACCATTGCATTATTCATCAAGAAGCATTGTGTGATGAAGTTCTCTTCTTCAATCACATTATGAAAATGGTTCTAAAAATAATGAACTCAGTTAAAGCCTCTCCAACCTCTCCTTACCAACAATGTAACTAAAAATGTCTATTCTTCATTCCAAACTTCACTGGCTAAGCAAAGGAGAAGTACTTTCAAGATTTGTGAGTTTGATTGAAGAGATAAAAGAATTTCTCAGTTCCAAAGGATAGAACTATGAGGATAAGTGATCCTTTTTGGTTAATGGATTTGGGTTTTCTTATGGATATCATAGAAAAATTAAATTATCTAAACTTTGGACTTCAATGAAAGGGGTAAACACACTGCGATTATAAGTTTGGTCAGATCATTCAGAGAGAAGATGACTTTGTGGATATATCATTTGGAGCAGAAATCTCTCAATCATTTAAAGTGCCTCAGGAATAATTTGACAAGAGGTTTCAGCAGTTTTACACCATTGAGCCAATGGTAACTTTTTTTTTAAACCCTTTTACAGACGTAAGTGTGATCGAAATTGCTGAACTCATTATAAACTTTAACAATGCAACAGTAGGAGTAGAACTGGAAATTTTGGATCTGAGAAATCATATTGCATTAAAGTCATAAAAAGGTGATAAACGTTTGGAGGTTAGTGGATAGAGAAAGATTTCCTGTTTTAAAAAGTTGTGCATACAAGATATTTTTTGGATCAACATACTTGTGCAAATCATTTATTTCCACCATGAACATCATAAAATCTAAATACAGATTGTGACTACAGGATGAACATCTCGATGATTGGTTGACAGCTGCAACATCACATTATATTCCCAGCTATGAAGGACTTGTCAATGATATGCAACTCCAAGGATCCCATTAAAATCCAGTTTTCTTTACAATTTATTTCATTTAAAACATTGTTGTTCCTTTCAAATAAAAATAAAATTACTATGATCCTTTTGTTTATTTATCCACAACATAAATTTGTCTTGATTGTTTGATTGCTTTGAGAAAGATGGCAAGGTGTGTGTGTGGGGGGGGGGGGGGGGAGAATGCCCCCAGTACTGTTTCCTCATCTTAAAAGTGCTCCAGAGCTCAAAAAAGTTGGTAATCCCTGTTCTATAGAGTGAGGAGTTTGTCAAGTTTGGTGCTTTATTTTCCCTGTGATAATGCCCATATTTCCAGACTAAGGTAATTAATGGGAAGTCATTAGCCTCTGTATACAAGTAGCCCAGTCGTGAAGTTACTTCACATGCAAATTTTGTTTGCTTACACTTGAATAAAGGATGAAATAAAGAATATAATTTCTTGGCATCTTTAATTTATAGTATAACTAAGTGAAAAAAAAAAAACTTTCAACATCTAACTTTTTTCTGATACAAATAAATCATACCAATAGTTTCCTCAACCAGCTTGGTGTCCTTTTCCAATCAAGATGTTACTGCTCATCTATACAACTGATAACACTATGTTAATTCCAAATCTTTTGATCCTTAGAATACCATTTTCATATTTGAAATAGTGCACCAAATACTTCCAAAACTTCTTAATGCTATCCAGAAAGGGGCATGCCAGTCAAATGATGATTTCTCTTCACAGGCTTACTCCAAACACTTTATCACAGCTATTCTGTATCTGCATTATGCATTTTTTTTTTTTTAAATAGGTACTCTTCCATATTTTGTTGAATTGGTTTTGCATCCCTCCTCCACTCCCTAGGTGGAGAGAGTGGAGGAGGAATGCGAGAGCTTTTCATCTGAAGGTGAGTTAGCCAGTCACATATGGAGGTAGAGGGTTTTCCCACCTCCCAGAACTTGAGTTTTTCATTCCTCAGAACAGGCAAACTTTCCATTAGAACACAATTAACATACGTAATACACTGGCCTCATAGCCCTGAGTTGCTTTGGGCATGAATCTAAATAAACCAAAAACTTCCTCTAGACTTGTAAAAGTGAACAGCTGCTGATCAACATGCATTCACAAGTCCACCTTTAAATCCAATAGAATTGACTTCTCTTTCATTCTATCTATGTTTGGAATATAGTCTTCTGCATGTTAATGTTCTCCGAAGTACCTTCATTTGGTCAAAACACACAACACAAATTCTCCATTTACATGGTAGATTGGTTTCAGAAAAAAATGTGTAAATGTGTAAAAAAAAGAATACAATGCATATGAAAAAAATAGAAGAATGGAGATGTGAAAACTTGATACGAACAATAAGTTATTTTCAAGCAAAACAAAAATAATTAAATAAAACTCCATTTAATTTTAATGGAATATTTTTTATTTTAAATACTTATTTAAAGTGTGTGTGTGTGTGTATGTATCTTTCTTAAATGAAATAGTGTGTCACTAATAAAAACAAATTCGAAAAGGCCCACCAAATACACCCGTGCATATGGTTATTAATTAAATTTTATTTGCTGTCACTTTCTGACAATTATCGCATTCTTTTGTGTGAGATTGGAATTAAATCACTTCCAACACTTGAAACACTTTGGCCGTCTTGTTCACACTGCAATGGTGAAATATTTTCTTCAGTAAAAGGAACTAAATTAGTACTAATTTCCAATAATTCTGAAGGCTGATTTCTGTAATTAATCGTTGCAATCCTGCTTTGACTAGATTTTTGTATGATTCTTCATATTGCACCATACGTGTTCAGCTCGTTCAGTATTTGGATCATGTGCAAGAAAATGACTTTGCAATTTACTAGTCATTTGAAGTTCTTTAATTAATCCTGCAGTGAGTGGAATCTCTTCATCATCATCCTCACTTTTTTCTTTTTCATCGAGATGCTGAAGGACTGCTTCTATTGTTTTGTTATCACTTAACAGCCTTGTCAGCCATCAATTCTTCAATATCTGCAGACGAAAAATCATCAAATCCTTCTCCACCAACTGCATGTGCTAATCTGATGATATTGGGATATTCAGTTGTATGCAAAGGTTCAGGGTTTTTCCTTTTCCACATATTGTGGCCAAGTAGCTTTCCAGCATGCATTTAAAGTTGAGGGTTTCAATTCTGATAATGCGAAAATTAAGAAATTTTGTAAGCCAACATGTGCTTGCAAAAAAATCACAATTGTTTGATGTTGTTGGCTCCTTTTCCTGAATCTGTTTATACAGCCGTAATGCTTTCTGTTTGATGACATTTTTGTCTAAAGGTATTCCTTTTGTGAGCAATCTTCTATCCACATCATTAGAGCTTTTTCCATCTTCGCTTTTATGTCTCTTGTATACGATGACGACTTGGCACCTAATTTTGTTTCATAAAGAACAGATTTTCTAATGGTCCCTTCATTTTTCTTAAGCATTCTCACTGTAGCTTCGTTCAACCCAAAATATTTCCCTAAGGATGTTGAACCTTCTCCAGCTGCTAAATGATCTAAAATTTGGATCTTAGTTTCTAAAGAAATGGCTTTTCTTCTTCTAACTGAATTATCTGATATCATGATTAATGGGGTAATATTACGAAAATATCTGAAAATAATAATTAATTTTATTAATTTGATATTATGCATGCAAAACTTCAAAATTTAATACATACCTGTCTAACAACTCTATTGCATGAACAAAACACACAACGTGTAAACATTTCAAATTGTAAACAAGAAATGATTGTTTAGCAAACAGCTTAACTCCTTTCAAGAAGCTTTATATAGGCGAGCCACCTGTAATGGTCCAACTTAACTTCGAGGAATTAGCATGGCACCCTTCTGCTTACAGGAACCAGTGGCAAGAGATTATAACAGATCATCTGTCAACTTTACTTCGGGGAATCGTAATTACAAAAATTGATTTTTTTTGTTGTCGCCATAATTGTCTACATTCTGTAGCTTAAAGTAATCCCTGATATTTAAAACATTGAGGGGGGGGGCTCCCCAAAATTCAAGTTTAAGTACATATGTTCCATTCTAGGACATGATAATTATAATGGAAATGCCCTTTTTAACAGAACTGAATTCAAACAGAAATTTTAAAAATAAGTACCATTTGAACAGTGTTAAATCAAAATATACCTTGTAAAAATATAATTACTTTTGTTTTCTAAACTGGGTTATTTCGAACTTGTGTAAAAAAAAAAAAAACTGCTTAAAAAGAGAATTAGCTGTGTGTGTGTGTGTGTGTGTGTATCAGGAAATTCTTTTTCTGTTTTTGACCAGTTTAAGATCCTGAAGGAACATTAACATGACAACTGATCCAAATGCAAAAACACTACACATTACAATGCTTGTATACCAGTGTTTTGTGCGCACACACAAAACACTGGTATACTGTAAATTATCCAATTTCTAATGTCTAAGATTAATATTAAAACAGAATGCTAAAATTTGTCAGTTGTATTTAACAATGTTTTTTTCTGATGTAGACCTATATGTGTATTTGAAAAGCTTTAGCTGTTCTAATTATAACTTATTTATTTATTCCGAGTTATTTCTTTATTTAATAGGTAGCACAGAAGCAGTACAACCCACTGGACCTTCTGGCTCTCTGCAATCAGTCATTGCTAGACTTCATACTTTGACACCACGAAGAATTGGCAAAATTTCTCAGGTTATATATTGTTTTAATTTTTTTTGTTTTATATTATAGAGGAAAGCTCAGAAAAATAGCTGGAAAAGAAAACACGGACTATACTCTCTGAAGTATTTGCACACTTGTAATTTATCAGTGATAGTTCTGACCCTCTTGAGAAGATTCCCCACAAATTTAGGTAGATGTCCCTGTGCAGGACACTTCTTTTTAGAGGAATGAAATGGCTTGAAAACAAACCTTTTTTTTCTTTTTTTTTTTCTCCTAGAGCAGACTTCCAAATTATCTAAGATTATTATCTAAAATCAGACTATCTAATGCAGCACTTGAATATAGCAGTCCTCAACCAAAGCAGGGAGACATTATCTGTACCCTGACCTTGCATCCCAAGTTCATCTTTAAGTATTCCATGGGAAAGTAAAGGATGTTCTAATGGAATCTTAACCTGTGATGTTGATGTAGAGCCATTTGATTACAAAACTTGTTTTGTATCATAGCTATGACTACTGCATTCAGTGCACTTTTCAAAAGGCTGTCAGCTTATAACTGCAGCCCATATTGGTTTCTCTCACCGTGTGTAGTGGTTCTCTGCACACTTTATATTAACTTTGTACAGAGATTGTCTGAAGTTAGGTCAGTGCACATCCATTCATTACAGGTCTGGTATTGGAAGCCTGCCTAAATACTTTTGCGAGTATAGTTAATTACATTATCTAAAAATGTATGATTATTATTTATATTTTCTGGCCTGGCTAATTGAGTGGATAGCATCCCTACTCTCCACACCACAAAAATTCATGCCACAATGAAATGGAAATTTTTTAGTGTATCAGGTGGTAGATGATTACTCAGTATGAAACTGCTATTTTACTTATTTTGATGCTTGAAATCATGAAAAAGTTCTGTCTTCGATCTGTAGAGTAGGTTTTCAGGTTATCTATCTAACCCTTAGCCCGCTATAGTGTTAATGTGATATGTTAATCTTTCATGGTGGGATCAACATAAAGGAAGTAATAAAAAAATACCGTATTGATTAAAATTAGGTGGAAAAGTCTGGCTATGTTCATTTGGTGATTCATATTGCATACCATTGTCACTCTAGATCCACATTTCCCAAAATGTGGTCTATGGTCCAGTCCTTGAAAAACAATTAATGGTCTGCAGAAAATATAACAATTTAAATATGGCATATGAACTGCCAATAAATAATCAAGTTATAAATTAAAAAAAAAGTTAAGTTGAACAATAGAAATGTGCTATCATTTAAATTTAATAAGATGTGCATATACAACATGCACATCTCATTAAACAGTACAAACTTTGTCTACACTCACTGCTTAACTGATATCAGATATTTTTATTGGCATTACAAAGTTGCTTATTTACTTTTTCAAAGTAAATGGTATATACACTGCGTGGAAAGAAGTCAGCAGAAACCCATAAGGTGCATCATGCCATGTAACCAGTCACATGTTTGTAGCCAGTATAAATGAGAAGAATATGATACTCCCAAGTCGGTGCAACTGTGTGTCCTGGTGAAATGGTTGTGAGAAGGGAACTGACAGGGTTTGAAAGAGGTGTTGTGATAGGATTCCATGTTGCAGGCCTAACTTTTTGGCAAATTGTTAACAAATTCAGCCACCCCAAGTTAATAATCAGTGATGCCATTCTGATATGAAAGTGAGTCAATTGCAAGTGTTACCCACAGTGAACGACTTACCACACTTGCTGAACATGACTGTAGGGTGCTGTGAAGGATAATATGCAAAAAGCCAGAATTCATCAGCTGACACATTGAATGTGGAGTTCCTGGCATTTACTGGGTCTGCAACATGGATCTGCACAAAAACATTCAGAACTGTGAGACTCACAACATGGGTTTCCGTGGTACAACTGCAATACGCAAACCCCACATTAACTGAACCAATATGCAGCATTCAGTGGTATAAAGAGCATGTACAATGGGACGTGGAAGCTTGGAAAGCTGTGTTATGGAACAATGAATCATGCTACACTCTTTACCGAGTAAGATGGATGGGTGTGGCAGATGCTCAGTGAATGCTTACCAGATTACCATTGTTACACCCTGATACCTTCACTATGTGGAATTTCGAGTTATCATGGTGTAACATGAAAATAAAATAAAACCCCTGTATAAAAGCTAATAGATAATTATTTAAAGAAAGAAAAATATTCTTGCATCCAAGTAAAATATATAACAAAAAAGTGTTTGTTGAACTAACTAATAAAAGAAGGAATATATTACAGTTGTGATAAGAAAAAAATTAGCTAAGTAAGACAGAAAGGATTAGTCATAAGAAATTGTATGTGAGAGGCTAGAGATTAAAATATTAAGTAAATTCATAGAAAAATTTTGGAAGGGGGATTAATATAGAGGCTAGCAAAAGAAAACAATAGACTATCGCTCTGGGTCAATTCCTGGATTGAGACATCATCACGTGTCAGTCGCGTGCTTGCCGACCTCAGGATGTTTGGCAGAAAAACGCCATCCTAATTGGTCGGTGAAGTCGAATCCAGTAAGGGGTGGAGAAAAGAAATTAAAGAAGGTGCTGGTAGGGGGGTCAAGGTATAAAAGGGTTGGAAACCCCACCCACGAGGCTTTTTCCCAGATAGTATCTTCACGAGCTCCTTCGTATAGGTTTTTACGTGGTTTTCCTGAGTGGCAGGGTTGGAGTTATATCTCCGTCCGACACAACAAGGGAACAAGTAGTGAGCGGGATTTTGATTCCGTATTTCCTATGGTAAGAAACGAGGCATGCCATTTAGCTAAAGGAAAGAAGGTATTATCTATGTGTTTCATCATCCAGTGACAACTATGAAAAAAGGAAATCTGTAAAGAAGTCTGTGTCTGTGTGGTGAGTTTCACAGCCATTGTATGGATGATTCTAAAAGTGTCCGTAATTCAAGTACAAAAAGTAAAGATCGCATTTAATGCCAAAGGAATTTAGGAGTGACAGATTATAGGAGAGATCATACCAGGATAGCACAATCGGAAAAAAAAAAAGGTAGAGGCCAATATAGAAAACAGAAGAAAAAAGGTACTGTAAAAATCTCGTGTTAACTAAAAAAATCGTCTGTGATTGTAATCATTATTCTATTACTGAACTGTTGAAGAGACTAAGGAAATTTGTACTAGGACTTTAGTACATGACTGATTATAATGAAAGTATTTTAATATTAATATTATATAAGTAATTCACGTGTCCTGAGAATTATGCATGTGTATTGTAACGTATAGGAAAGTTTTAAATGTCAAAGTTATGTGTTAGTACAGTGAAAGGATAATTTAATCTACATAGTTTTTGATAGTTATATAGAGTGAATCGATCACATATGTCCATGTGCTACAGCATGTAGCGTATATTAAGACTAATATAGGGTTAACTAAGGTGTTAATTAGATCTGGGATTATACATATGATTGTATGTGTTGAATTTGTTATGGCAGCATGATCGTAATACCCATATAGGATCTTAGCGAAATACTTGTGATAAGCTAATTTTATTTGGTAAATATTCTTAGTATTTGAATTGAATTATATTAGAAATCAAATTGTACCATACTAATGAGTTTAATAAACCTTTGTTCATTAATAAAACAGTTGTCTGAAATTGCTGCCCAATGCGCCACTTGAAAACGTACGAACCTAATCACGTGGGAGGGGAGAATATTTAAATGAGTAACGAGATAAAGTGGCACGACTGCAATATTGTTTCACATTCAGACATATTTTAGTAATTGCTCCTTGTTTTTGTATTTAATATCTCAAACTAAATGTCCCAAAAGGCGCAGTATAATATAAATATTAGGGACGCTAAGGGGAGAAATAGCTTAAATATTTGTATTTTGGGGTGATATCTCGTACATAGATAAAAGTTGAATATAGATAAGCAGAATTTCACTAGATAGAATAATAATCATAAATCGGGACACAACACTATGTACTCTGGGTTTGATATTTTTTAGTTGTAGGTGCTCTGTACCATAGCTATCAAATTCAGAGGTGGCAGTGTGATGGTATGGTCCTGGTTAGGCCTCAGAGCTCTGTTTGTGATGCCACTTACATTGAACTCTGAGAGGTATCTGGACAGTGCAATGCTTCCTACTTTGTGGTGTTTCTATGGAACTGACGATTGTTTCTTTCAGCAAGATAATGCACTGTGTCATAATGCTGCTGTAACTACATGGTTTGTGGACATGAACAGCACCACACTTGTTAGAGTTCTGATATTAAACCTATTGAACATCTGTGAGATGGAGCATCGATTGAGGTCAAGGGACTTCCACCCCAAAACAGTCCAAGACCTCATTACATGCCTACAGGAAGAATGGTCCAAAATTCCTATTGATTACTATTGTACACTTGTGGAAAGTATGCTCCCCATAGGATTGCAGTCATTTCAGCAAAAGGGAGGTCTTACATCTTAAGGTAGTTGCGATGGCTGTTTGTTCCTCACACTATGGTGTCTGTTGACTTTTTTCTGAGCAGAGTATATACATGGGCTGCATGACACTGAAAAAAAAAAAAAAAAAAAAAAAAAAAAAAAACACGTCTCCAGCTATGTTAGTGAATGCAGCTCTAGATGAAATAATGAATTACTGTCTTTTGGTATAATGTTTAAATAATAATATGTCACATTACAAGTAATACTTTTGTTTTTGTATTCTTTATTATATATTTTTTTTCTTCTTCTAGATAGTGGATATATTACAGTCTGAAAATAAACAGTAGTAAGGAATCCAAGCATTCAAGTTCAAGTCATTTATATCTAAAGCAAATTCAGCACATGTTTGTCATGTTTCAATTGTTTTTTTGTTTTTTTTTTCATTTTCTTCTGAGTCATTAATGTAAACAAAATAATCATTGTATAATGATGTAAGCATTTTGTAATATTTGTACAAAAGTATTAAATGTCATTTTTTTTGAAATTGTAATTCTGTCTTAACAGTAAATATTTAAAAATTCTGATTATGCTTTCAGTATGTTTGGAGAGAACTGGAATTATTTCTCTTGAAATTTATCTCTGTCTAGTATGTAGTATAATATAGTACTATAGCAAGTTTATTAACTAATCTTATTACAAGAATCATTTGGGACAAAATTTGACCTATTGTAACTCCACTTCCAGTATTGTGTGCCATTCTCATTTAACAGGACACAATCTGCAATTTGCAGTCTTTAATCCAGTTAAAGAAAACTGGAGTATTTTAAAAATTACAACAACAAAAAAAATCCCTTGTCATCCATAGACATCTTTATAGGGCTGCCTTGTGTTTAACTTGCTTTGATTAAATTTGGCATACAATTGTGTCTTATGTGTTGTGATGGTCCTCTGAAATTTTTCACTTAATTAATTGGACTTAATGAAGGGAAGGGATGCATCCTCTACAAGTAACATCATTTAACTAGATTTGACTAAATTTAGAATAGTTTTTCTGGAAAATTCAGTTAGACTAACATGAAGTAGGGATATGTTTGTTTCCTTCATTATTCATTATAGTGGTTAGTTTGCTATATCGAATTTATTTTAGCATAGCAAGAGTACTGTGTGCTGTTATATATTGGTACACCACTGATTTTCCTGCACCCTTGGCTCTAGAGCCGTGCTTGTATTACTCGTTTTGCCAGACCACGGAGGTCATATAATAATTTGTCAGTACACCTTTCACCAACTAATTATATCCTTTCTATGTCAGTATGTCTCTGAAATACATTAGTATAAATTATACAGTGCAAGTGGATATGGACATAGTTTTGACACCACCACTACTGTGAACTGGCTGATAATCACATACACTTTCATCTGTGGGCATTTGGATGGTTGCAGAAATTTTAAGTGCATTCTTGTAATTTTGTCTTGACTAAAGAAGGTGCCAGAGAAAATTGATATATCTGCATTACATGACATGCAGTAAATAATGAAGAATATCATAATAGTGACTTTTGAACCAAGTACTGTAGCAAGTCAATGACTTAAACTTTTAAGGAAATATGTATCAGCCATTTTTTATGAAGTGCAAAATAATCAAAATTGAAAAATATGTAAAAATAGATTTATTGCTTCTAATATTTGATCCTTGTTACAAGGACATTGCTATGGAGAATAAAAAGGAAACAGCAGAAACGACACTCAAACTTGACAAATATCATAACATTTCTGGTTCATAACTGTGTGTGATAGAGAGAGACTATTAGAGTTTGAAGGAAATGGTGGGCAGTTATGTTAATTAAATACATAGGTTACATATCATAGAAAAAATAAATTTTGGGCAATTTATTTTTAATCTCAATTGCAATTACTTCCCAAAACTTTAATATAGGCATAAAGGCATCTGATTCAAGGAGCATCAGAAACAAATGGGTTGAGTTCGTTGCTTTATTGAATATGATGTGGCCTAAGATTGTTGGCATTAGTGAAAACTGGCTATCAGAATCAGATATGGCAAGGGGTCAAATGTAATGGGTGTACTATTAAGTCCAGGTAGAGTAGAAATGCAAGACAACAATGATGGTAACAATAACAATTCCCCATGTAGCAGTGAGTTTGAGTCTATCTGGTGTGAAATGGAGGTTAATAGAATGAAATATATGGTGGGATTTTGCTACAGACCCCTTCCCACCCCCCACACAGCTCATTTGCAAGGGACAAAGAATGCATTGCCAGTACCAAATGTGCAACCATTATGGGTGACTTTAATTTTCCAAACATTGATTGGATAGAAGAGAAATCTCATAAGAAAGAATGGGAATTTTGTTGAATTGTTGCAAGACAACTATCTCAAGCAGCATGTGAAAGAAGGAACTCAACGTCAAAGAGGTCGATTTGCTCATAGCATCAGAAGGGGTCTCTGTCAAGAATATGGCTATTTTACCAACAGTTGGTGACAGTGATCATGCTGTGCTTTCTTGGGAAGTATCTAATTGTGTTAATGCTCCGATTAAAACAGGTTACATGATAAACTACAAAGCTGGAAATTATGATCAACATAAGAGAATACTATGTTGAATTTTTTCTTCACTAATGTATAAGACTATTACACTTTTTTTATATATTTTTGTCAAGTAGCTTTATTATATCGTCCTACATGTTTCGCAAATTTTCCTATTGGCATCTTCAGGGAAAACAAACTAGTAAGCTAAAATGAAGGTTACAGACTAGGTTATAACTGATGGTTCTAATTCATACAAAAAAATTGGTATTGTGCGTGACAATGCATGTATCTCGTTAACGTGATTTATTTGTTATGGCTCATGACGTAATTGTTATGAAAGTTCATTTCTTTGATGTTTAATGATCTGATAAAAGTTTTCCAAATTTCTGGTAAAATTAGACCTTGATTCTTGTTTAGGTTTTCAGTTTTACGGGCGACTGTAGCTGCTGCTTTAAAGGTTCTTGAATGGTAGTTATCTTCTATGTATGGCATAAGACTCTTATCCCACTCAATGTGATGGTTAGTAGAGGCAAAGTGGCATGAAAGGCCTGAAATGTCTTGTCTGTTTTCTGACATATCCTATGTGTTATTTCTTTCTCGTTTCAAAGCTTCTAGATGTCTGACCTATGTAACTAATACCACATGAGCAAGGTATATTATATACTCCAGAGTACTTGTAGAATGGGTGAGGATCTTTCGGTGATCTTAAAAATTTCTGAATAGTGTTGATTGGCTTGAATACCACTTTGATCATAAAGATAAACAGTGTTCGAACAAAGTAGTGATATTTCTTGAGAACAAGTTGTGTAAGATGTTGATGGCTTCAACCCCTGGAATGTTAGTAAACAAAGATGTAATGTCCAGGCTTGCTAGTATATCCTCTTCAAAGATAGGGATGTTTTTTATTTTATCTATTAAATGTTTTGAGTCTTTATAAGTATCAGAGACGTGAATGTGTTGTTGTAAAATCTTCGCAAGATACTTGGACAGTTGGTAAGTGGGAGAATAGATTCCATCAACTATTGGACGTAATGGTATACCATCTTTATGAATTTTTGGAAGGCCATACAATCTAGGAGTTAGTGGGTGCATTGAATTTAGCTTTCTTATTACTTCTATAGGCCAGTTATTCATTCCACGTAATAATTCATTGGTGTCATTATAGGTTTTTTTATGGTAGAATCTCTACTGAGAACTTCATATACAGACCTGTCCGATAATAGATTTTTACTAACATTCCAGTGGTTGAAGTCATCAACATCTTAGACAACTTGTTCCCAAGAAACATCACTACTTTGTTCGAATACTGTTTAACTTCTATTTTATTTGGCAAAAAAACGATCTACAAACAACTCACCGGATTAGCCATGGGTAGCCTCCTCTCACCTCCTTGTACTGACTTATTCATGGAAGATCTAGAGAAAAAAATCTTATCCCAGATCATTCCAAAACCGAAAATTTGGTACAGATATGTAGATGATATCTTTATCATTTAGGATCATACGAAAGAAGAACTAATGAATTACCTCAACCAAATCAATAGTTTCCACAATACCATCATTTCACATTAGAAATGGAAAAAGATGGAAAACTGCCATTCCTTAACATTTTAATAAAGAAACAAACCAATAATAGTATCAACCTCTCTGTGTACAGAAACCTTACAAATACTGGACGTTACCTCCATTTCAACTCGGCTCATCACATAGCTCAGAAACTTAGCACATAGTCTCAAGAAAAGAGCTATACAGTATACGACAGACAAGGATGACCTACTAATGGAATTAACTACAATATCCAGAGAATTTTCTTTAAATGGTTACCCAGAAAGATTCTATAACAAGATTCTCTTTACTGATATACCACGTAGACAACGTGATGACGTCCAATACATCAGTACAATTACGGTTCCTTTTGTCAGCAAGATTTCCAAAAAGTTAGCTAACCTTTTAAAACCACATAAGATCAAAGTGGTATTCAAGCCAATCAACACTATTCGGAAATTTTTAAGATCACCGAAAGATCCTCACCTATTCTACAAGTACTCTGGAGTATATAATATACCTTGCTCGTGTGGTATTAGTTACATAGGTCAGACATCTAGAAGCTTTGAAACGAGAAAGAAAAAACACATAGGATATGTCAGAAATAACAGACAAGACATTTCAGGCCTTTCATGCCACTTTGCCTCTACTAACCATCACAGTGAGTGGGATAAGAGTCTTATGCCATACATAGAAGATACCTATCCAAGATCCTTTAAAGAAGCAGCTACAGTCGCCCGTAAAACTGAAAACCTAAACTAGAATCAAGGTCTAATTTTACCAGAAATTTGGAAAACTTTTATCAGATCATTAAACATCAAAGAAATGAACTTTCATGACAATTAAGTCATGAGCCATAACGAATAAATCACGTTAACGAGACGCGCATTGTCACGCATAATACCAATTTTTTTGTATGAATTAGAACCATCAGTTATAACCTAGTCTGTAACCTTCATTTTTAGCTTACTAGTTTGTTTTCCCTGAAGATGCCACTAGGAAAATTGGCAAAACATGTAGGACGATATAATAAAGCTACTTGACAAAAATATATATAAAAAAAGTGTAATAAGAGAATACTATCTTTGGTACTACCGTGGTATCAGTTACTGAATGGGAAAAATGTCAGCAATACATGGGAATCTTTGAAAAAGTGCTTAAATGAGGCAGTATATGAATGTATCCCTAGTGTTCGAAGAATAAATAGGTTGGGAGTGAAATGAATATGCAACCTTATTAATGAAGAGATCCACAAGAAGATGTGGAATGAATATTGTGAGAATAAGGGTGAGAGGAGTTATGAAATGTTTAAAGCTCAGGCCAGAAAAGATGAGTATTGTGCAGAAAGCTAAATCAGAATATGAAAAGAAATTGGCCATGCAAGCAAAAGGCAAAAAAAGAATTTTATCATGGGAATGAACAATACATGGGAATCTTTGAAAAAGTTCTTAAATGAGGCAGTATCTGAATGTATCCCTAGTGTTCGAAGAATAAATAGGTTGGGAGTGAAATGAATGTGCAACCTTATTAATGTTCGAAGAATAAATAGGTTGGGAGTGAAATGAATGTGCAACCTTATTAATGTTCGAAGAATAAATAGGTTGGGAGTGAAATGAATGTGCAACCTTATTAATGAAGAGATCCACAAGAAGATGTGGGATGAATATTGTGAGAATAAGGGTGAGAGGAGTTATGAAATGTATAAAGCTCAGGCCAGAAAAGATGAGTATTGTGCAGAAAGCTAAATCAGAATATGAAAAGAAATTGGCCATGCAAGCAAAAGGCAAAAAAAGAATTTTATCATGGGAATGAACAATACATGGGAATCTTTGAAAAAGTTCTTAAATGAGGCAGTATCTGAATGTATCCCTAGTGTTCGAAGAATAAATAGGTTGGGAGTGAAATGAATGTGCAACCTTATTAATGTTCGAAGAATAAATAGGTTGGGAGTGAAATGAATGTGCAACCTTATTAATGTTCGAAGAATAAATAGGTTGGGAGTGAAATGAATGTGCAACCTTATTAATGAAGAGATCCACAAGAAGATGTGGGATGAATATTGTGAGAATAAGGGTGAGAGGAGTTATGAAATGTATAAAGCTCAGGCCAGAAAAGATGAGTATTGTGCAGAAAGCTAAATCAGAATATGAAAAGAAATTGGCCATGCAAGCAAAAGGCAATCCAAAAGAATTTTATCGTTATGCTACAAGCAAAGAAACAATGAATTTGAAAGAATAACTATTGAATGCAGATACTGCTCGAGTATTGGAAGTAAATGAGATCGTTCAATTAATGAGTGCTCACTTTGCTAAGATATATCAACTAGGTGTATGTAGCATAGTGCATAATACTACTATTACATTGGATGAAGAATTGAGGTTCATGAAAAGGAGGTTGAAGAGCTGTTGCATAACCTGGATAAGAATTTGTCTATAGGGACAGATGGAATATCAGCACATTTGCTAAAGGAATGTTCAGCTGAATTGGCTAGACCTTTCACATGTTTGTATAACTTGAATCTCAGCTCAGGAATGATACCGAAGGAATGCAATATAGTTCCATTGCACAAGGGTATGTGCAAAAATTGATGTGTCCAACTACCGACCTATGTATCTTTTGGTGTGGTTGTGAAGATTTTAGAGAAGTTGGTAAGAACTCGCATACAGAAATATGTAGACAAACATGCTATACTCTACCAGAAACAGCATGGGTTCACTAAAGGAAGGTCATGTTTTTTAATAATTTACTCATATTTTATAACAATGTTACAGCCACATTGGATAAAGGGAATGGATACACTATGATAATGTTGCATTTTTCTAAGGCATTTGATAGGCTACCACACGAAAGGCTGTTGCATAAACTGGAGAATATGGGATTGGAATATATACTCTTGACTTGGATCAGGGGATGGTTGACAGATATCAAAAAGTGATATACAGTGGATGTGAATCTGCCAGATTTAAGGTTGACCAGTGGCATACTACAGGGTTCAGCCCTTGAGCCATTATTGTTCAATCTATACATTAATGACAGTCATTCGCATGGTCTAACATCAGATGTGCAATTGTTTGCCGATGATGCGAAGGCAATTAGGGATGCTACTGATATTCTGCACTTACTAAATGGTTTTAATAGGCTGTAAATTGAGCAAACGAAAATGGCTGTCGATTTAATGTTACTAAGTGTAAAATTATGCACTTTGGCATGATTAGATTTCCAGGGGCATATTGTATTAGCGGGGTTATGCTACAAGCAACTGAGGAGGCAAGGAATCTTGGCATATTGGTAGATAGGAATTTGAAGTTCAAAGGTCACAGCAAAAGTTGCAAATGCAACTCAGGATAACTGTGATGTTGAAGCGAACATTGACATGTAAGGATAAGGAAGTAATTTTGCTTGTTTATAAGGCTTTGATAAGACTCAGGGCTGTCGCCAGATCAGATTGCGCCCTGGGGCAAACAATTAAATATCGCCCCTGATAAGACAAAAATATAAGAAAATCTCCAATAGCTATTTTGTTTTTATTACAAGAGAAACAATGCAAAACATTACATAATAATATTAATTAAATGTTTGCTCTATGGGGATATCGCACAATAAAACTGTTTATAAGATCTAAATTTAAATTATAAGCTATGTCCGCCTCTATCGATATAGTTGCTAGTCCAACCAGTCTCTCTCTCTCTCTTGGGTCATTGCTGTTTGCAAATAATTTTTAATCAGTTTAAGCTTGGAAAAACTTCTTTCCGCACTTGCTATGCTTACAGGAATTGTTAGTTTAGCGACGGCACCTACTGCAATATGGCTGAACGATTCTCTTGTTAAGCCGTGCTGTGAGGCAAGCTGCCTCTATGCTACACCCTGTCGACAGTACTGATAAGACTACACTTGGATTACTGTGTGCAGATTTGGTCTCCTGGGTTCCAAGGGAAACAGAAGCTGTGGAAAGGGTGCAAAGAAGAGTTACAAAGATATCTGGATTATGGGATTTAGATTATGAGGATAGATTGCAAGTATGTGGATTACCGACTGGTAAACAGAAGAAAGTGGGGTGATATGACGAAGGTTTATAAACTTTTGAATGGATGTTATAGAATAGCATCTAATGAAATTTTTTGTTATGTGGAAGGTGGGAAGAGAACATGGGGCATCCATGGAAGTAAAGTTTGTTCACAGTCAAGAAAGGGGTAATAGCTAGTTTTTTATCCCAGTGAGTGATTGAGTGGAATAGTTTGCCTTTTAGGCAGTGGCGGCTGGTGAAATTTTAAATGGGGGTGCTGCCTATACAAAATTTTTGAAAAAATGCGTTTTTTCCCTAATTAGTAACCAATTTATTAATAAATAAATCTAGAAATAAATAAATCTAGATTTATTTATTAATAAATTGGTTACTGATTAGGAAAAAAAGAATTTTTTTAAAATTTTGTATAAGCACCTACACTTAAAATTTCACTGGCCACCACTGCTTTTAGGGGTAGTGAATGAATTTAAGGGAAGGTATGACAGCTGGTTTGGGTGATTTATAGGCTCCCTCGATGAGGTCTCAGATAATAACAATCAGGGATTGAGATTCATATGGTGTTGTAAAAATTCACATTCCCAGAAAGAGGCAGCCAAATTTAAATGCTTGAATTGATGTATATACAAGTCTGATTCTAGTGAACTCTGCAGTTAGTGTCAGTGACATGGAGAGCAAGTGCAGATTTATTAGATTCCAAATATTTTATGTTTTTGGCATTTCAATTGTAATCTCAGCAGAATGGCCCATCTGTTCAAAATAAAGTTGACAGGAACAAGAATAAGGGAGGTAAGTTATCTTTAGTGGATGATAGAAAGGAAGGCAATTTCCAGAATGGCTTGAAGGTAATGTAGGTAACTTTAAAGAACTTGTACTATCAGTGGCGGCTCGTGGCTTGAAATCGTGGGTGGTGCTACAACTTTCGAAATATACATACACATTACATTGTAAGTGCAGTGTATACGTGCTTGATAAAATATCAAAATTATGGTAAAAATTAAACATGAAACATATTATTTATTATCGATAAAATTATACAGTTTAGTAGTATAATTCAAAATTACTTAAAAAATCAATTCCTTTAATTGTAATTAAAGAATTTTTGGACAGTACAATTAAATCCTTTAATTGTAATGTCCAAATATTTAGAGAGACTGAGTAAACACGGCAAGCACTACGAACAACAGTGGAACTGCGCGACGGACAGTGCCGCATTACGCTAATAGCTCACATCTCACTATGACGTGCATATGCTTGCGCACGCAGCAATATGACATTGTGGTAAACACAGTGCTGCTAGCGTCCTTCGCCCTCCTAAGTGCTACAAGATGGGTTTTTATTATTTTTTATACAAAATAAGAGAATTGTATATGATTGTTGATAAAATTAAATATTACAAGCAAATATTAATAAATATTTATATATTTATTAATATTTGTATTAAAAATTAATATATATCGAGAAAAATTGGGGGTGCTACAGTTCAGCAGTGCCTATGCACGAGACGTCCCTGTGTACTATTCACTCAGATTTCCTTTAAGCTAGAGTACAGCAACTCTTTTAACAAATGATTGTGATCTGGTTGAGGAATGATATTTATCTAGGCTTCTTTGAATTGGAAACTTGGCCACATCCATTAGCAATCATAGCGATTTTTATTTTGTTTAGTTCCTCCACTAGAACGGATTCAGTAGAATAGATAGGCATTGTCATAACTCTTATGCTTAGATCACTATCTTCTGTGACAGATGTGTCTGCCACTAAAGGAAGATTTCCAATAGACAAAAAATTTTATCACCTTTAGGGGTGGACTATTAAAGTATCCAGGAAGGGTAGGCTGACTTCCATTCAGTGGTAATCATGATATGGTTATGCATTGAATTTATTTTACTTAGAAACCAGAGTATTTCAGTCTGGGTGTGACCCGATTGCAGAGATGCCATCCACAAAACAAAGCCAAATATAATGTGGAGAGAATACGGTACTAAAAAGTTTGCTTTCTAGGTGTTTCATAAAGAGTCTGCTAATGAAAGGAAATGGAATTTATTGACCTAAGAGATAATTACTTTAAACAGCATGTGATGAAGGGATTTAAGAGTGCTGGATCTGATGATAGCATCTGAGGATCTTTCCAAGATTGCTAAACGTGTAAATTTCAATTAAGGTGTATACACACACACACACACACACACACACACACACACACACAAAGAAGAATGTGTTGTGGATGATATATAAAAAGAAAGATGAGCAGGGAGATCAAAAGCCGTAAAAGGCACTTCAACAAGAAAGGTGATTGGCAATAGTAAAGAAGGCAAAAATCTGATTATGTGAATAAATTTGCTTAGCAGGACAAAGAAAATTATAAACTTTTTTGTTATATGGCAAGTACAAGAAAGAATGCCTATGAAAAGATAATTTTAATGAGTGTGTGACAGGTAGCTAAGGTGACAGAGTAGGCAAAATAGTTGAGTTACTGCTTTGCAAAGGGTTTATCATCTGGATGAAGTTGTGAGAACTGATATGAGAATAGATGTTGAATTGGAAGTACTAAGGATATTGCATAATCTCAGTAGGATTACAACTGTGGGAGTAGATGCGGTATCAGTTCTCATATTATGAGAATGTGCAAAGGAATTGTCATTGCTTCTGACTAGGCTGTTTAACTTAAGGTCCCAGATCAGTTCAAGTCGAAGGAAGTGGAAGGAGAGCAAAATTCAGAAGTGGGTGGATAAGAATTTCATATTCTGTTTGGGACAGCACAATAACAGGTCATGCCTTTGTAATTTACTCACTTTTATTTATAATAGAAACTGTTGAATTAGATAAAGAGAATTGTTACATGATAATACTGCTAAATTTTAAACAGGCATTTGACAGGTTAATGCACGGAACTTGGTTAGACAAACTGGAGCAGATGGAATTGATGTGAGGATGATGGACAGATACCAAAGAGTGGTATATGGATGAGCAGTTATGTGGAGTTAATTTTATCCAGAAATTTAAGTAATTCAGTTTCAGAGTGAGATTAGATTGCAAAGATATCCACAAAATGTAGCCAAGTGCTAAGTCGAGAGAGAAATGGTGTCAAGTAAAATAACTGGCATTGATAGCAAACTTGAATAATTTGACGATGTCATCAAGAAAATCTACTAATCTCAAGAAAAGTTTGAGAGTTTCTTGAAGTGGGATATTTGTAAACAGTGAAATTGCATGAAACGAAAACCATTTCAGACTCTTGAAGATTACGATATTTAATTTTTTTTCTTTGAAATCGAAACTAGTTTTAATATAAGAGGTAGTTTTTCCAGTAAAGTTTTGTAGAGGTCTTATATTTTGCCAAATAACTCAATTATTGGACGTAATGGATAACCAGATTTGTGCACTTTAGGAAGGCCATCGTGCTCGTCCACCACGTGGTGGACGAGCATGATGAATCTGCAACTTTTCATTAGTATTAGTATCTAAGAGGAAGGTTTTAGATTTTATAATCTGTTTAGCTGGCTTTGCATAGTACCTCTGTCGATAATATTATCAATAGAACTAACTAGTAATTAAACATTAAGTTGGCGATCATAGTAGTATCCATGAAAACCGCTGTAGTTATAACATTGTTATTATTTCTGCGAAAAAATCGGAGAGCTTGAATTTTGAAGTGGACATTCCTCCTACTTGTACAACTGCGACTGAGACACATATTATACGCATTCTGTATGACTCGTTCTTGTATTTATAATTTAAATGTTACCAATTCTTCTACCTTCTCCTTGAAACTCATGACATTACATTGAGCCTATACGGAAACCACTGATTTCTGGGAAGAGCCATAAAGTTCGTCTACAGTAGTGTCAGGAACACCGTGACTGGACACTGGAAAAAAAAGTCATAAAGTCATGTAGTCTGATGAGTCACAGCATGTCTTGTTCTGTACCGACGATCGGCATAGAATTTGACAGGAGTCCCATAAAGCAATGAACCCAGCTTGCCTTGTATACACAACTCAAGCTTCTGGAGGTGATTAGGGACATATTCTGTTGGTACGGAACAGGATCCTTGAAATTTCTGCAGTGCCAGGTGGCCAAAGAATATCTGAACATTATTGCCGATCAAGTCCATCCTGCGATGCTCACTTTTTACCCAGCAGGTCTCGGCTGTTTCATGGATGACAATGCTGCTCTCCATCACGCATTGTTCAGTGAGCATGGCGACTTCCACCATCTTCTCTGCCACCACAAAGTTCAGATCAGATCCCTATTGAAATTGAATGGGACATGTTAGCAAAAAGGGGTAAAGTCCTTTTCCGTGAAATCTGGGTCAGTTAAAGGATTGTCTGGTGAACGTCTGGCATGTTGTAGACGTAGATGCAATCCACCGTCTTGTAGAATCAATGCCAAACCACATATGGGCTGTAATTCAGGCTAAAGGATGTCCAATACGGTATTAAATAAAATTTTCTAATTCAGTATGTGTATGTAGGAATAAATTCTATTTTCTCTTACACGTGTGAAGCTGCTATTTAAAGCATTTTACTATCTCTAACACGTATTTCTGTATTAAATGTCTAGTAACTGATTTGTTTTATAATAAGTAAATTATTTTAAACTTTTCATATCTGTCTTATCAAAATTCGGATAGAAAATCCGAACAAATTTAGTCATGCTTAGTAGTTCCAAAGTTCCACATAGACAGGGGCGCGCCAGTAGTGTCCGGCGCCTGTGTGCAAAACTTTAGTTGGCGCCCCCCCAATAAAAAATCACTTTAAAAAACGTTTTTTTTTTAAAGTATTTCCTCCTCTTTAGCGCCATTGCACATATGGCCGGCGCGCCCCTGCATATATAGACAACTCTAAACGTTTCTGTATACAATTGCTTTGTGCGTAATTCCAAACAACATGATTTATTGCATCTATTTTTTTTTTTTTCACTAATGTGCAGAGTTAAAAAAAAAAAAAAACAGCTATCATTCAAATAATTGTTAATCAGATAGAACTTGTTACATGACAATAATGTGTTGTAGACGGCAGAATAGAAGTACATGGATTAGGGATCCCAGATACATTGGAAAAAAATACGGGACACTTATGAGTGAGGGTAAAAGTTTAGTATGCGCATCCATCACATATGCCAGTCTTACAAAATGCCCAAAACGTAAATTTTCTATCATATAACTTACGGATTATTTTAGATGTATAATCCACTGATCGAAAACTCTGGTTGTGAAAACACGTGTGATAGGCGAAAGTTGCTTCTTCTGCAGCAAGATTTTTTTCCACTTCCTCCCATCTCTTTCTTGGTAAAGAAATCACTGACTTTTGCACTTGTACCAGCTCAAGATGCAGATTTATGTCTTTTCGTAGCAATGTGCTGGGTAAAGTCGGACTTTCCGCCATGATCGACGCTAAACAAGCCACTACAAACCGTACGCTCCACTTTATCTGTCTCGCCCAATTTAGTAGATTTTTTTAAAAACGGAAATTGAGTTTTTAAAGCGTCTGTATAATCACACTTCCTTTTCGGCATTTTCAACGTTCAACAGGGCCACAGGAGAATTGAAAAACATACATTTTAACAGCAGCCGTACAGTGATTAATACTCTGCAAGGACCAACTTCTTTCTCTCGGAGCAAGCTTCGAAATTGACGTGGGCCAAGCGGACCGTTCCTTGCTATTTAAAGCTGAGCCAATATCACAGTACACACCAAAATGTCAATGCACATGCGCACTGTTCTAACGAACTTATCATTTGCAGTGTTGCCATCACTCGCTTCGGGAAAATAACAACGCGTCTACAGTTCCCTGTAATGATGGACAGCGATGTTTATAATAGAATAGAAATTGTAACTCATCGATTTTGTTAGTCAGTCTTGAACTTTAAAATACATGGCAAAAAGCTGTCCTGAAGAGTTTTCTCGGGACAACGGGACGCATTAGCCAAAAACGGGGCGATCCCGCATTTCACGGGACGTCTGGGATCCCTAACATGGATTAGGTAAATGCATATAATAAATTTCTGTTTCTCTGACCGGAAATATTAATATATACTCATTATTATTATTATCAGTAACTTGAAATTTGAATAAAGGATTGCATAAACAACGTGACACCCACTATCACGCTATAAATGTGATCTTATCTGCAGAAGAAAGATTCTTCTAGTATCAACTAGGACCCTGGTGTTCAACCCAATCCCATTAGCTACGTGTGGCGAAAAACTCAAGGGTTTGTGGAGAATTGGTGCTTCTAATTGCAAAGATCAGTTAAATATAGATTATAAAATTAAAATTCTGCGTCAAAATTTTAAAAAAGTTGTATTAAGGAATTTTATTTTATAATAGAGAATTAAATGATGAATATAATTTGATTTTTACTGCAACAATTCCAACTTTGATATTCACGTATATAATAATTACGCCTCTCTTTCAAAAAAAATAAAAAAGACATTTCAATATATTTTATTTTGTCCACACTGATCTTAACTTCATTTAACTGATTCTAATTGTCATGGAAAGACAATTTTCCGCCGAAAAGATCAAATGTTACAGCAGATAACTTAATGATTTAACACTAGGAAGTAGTGCTATTATGATTATTTGATTTGATTTTGTTTTTCCACGTATAAAGTAAGAATGGCGAGTTTATTGAAATGAGAACTTAGGGAAGAAGACCAAATTCAAGAATAAATTCAAGCTAAACGCATTCTTAAAACGTGAAAGAATGACAGATTTATGTGTAAACATTATTTCACTTTCTGTATTTTTCATAATTCTACGATAGCTGTTTAGTTTCAAAAGACTCGATAAATGCATGTTAGGTTTAAATAATATTTAATAATGTTATTAAGTAAGATTTAATAAAGCTTAAATCTTATTACGATTTTTTTAAATTTAGAAATAATTTTTATCCAATAAAACAGTAAATAATTATTTTACAAAAGAAATATCAGCATGTCGTAGATTTTCACAAAATTGATTATCCAATCGCATTTAAAGAAGATATATACAGTATATATATCCTATATGTAAATATATGTAAGCTACACTTTGTTCTTAGCCAAAAAGCGAGAAGCGATACTCCGTGAGGACTGAGGTAATTACAATGCTAGGCAACTCGTGGTAAAGGTGGAGTAAGCCCCAAGCCTTAGGTCTCTTAAAAATCAATTTAATATCTGGGGCCTGTAGCAGAGGAGGTCTGCACTTGGTTTTAGCCCAAAGGCTGAGAAGCAAAAAATGTAATATATGTTTTTATCGTTTACTAAAGTAAACGATGAAAAAAGACCTTTGATTCAAGGAAGAGCAGATTTAATAATTAGCTGGAAAAATGAAATAAAGAATAGGAATATCATCATCAAAGATCACCATAAAAAAGTTATTAATAATTTTAACACAAAAGCTAGCATTTAACCATTAACATTACTGACAGGATGGGTGAAGCACTAGTGCTTTTCATATTCCCCTTTATCTGTAGTGAGAGGTGTTTGGGAATGGGAGGTATGTGAGTAGTTAAGCTCGCCCCCTGAGGGCAGTTGTGTTAGCTATGATCAGTTGCGAGAAGAATAGCCTTCGGTCTTTTGTGTTTGTAGTAATCAGTTTCATTATAATTGACAGCTTGTACGATCAGCGGGTTTGAATGCGAACTTGACTTCACGAAGAATTTTTCTGCAAGATCATGAAGAAGGGAGGAGATGTATGGAATGCCGATTTCTCGGTGAATGTGAATTTCTGATGAACCACGGTGCATCCAGGATCATCCTAAGGCATTTGTTTTGGATTCTCTGTAATTTCGAAATGTTTGATCTTGAAGTGTAACTCCATGCTGGTGAGGCGTAGGTAATGACTGGGCGTATTACCATCCGGTAAAGAAGCAATTTATTATGTAGGTTCAATTTGCTCTTGCGGTTGATCAATGGGTAGAGCTGTGCTATTACTTTGGAAGATTTGGAGCCAATGAGAATGATGTGCTTGTTAAAAAGGAGTTTCTTATCCATTAATACCCCAAGATATTTGGTCTCTGATTGCCATGGGATCTTATTACCAGAGAGCAGGATGTCTTCTTTGTTGCAGACCTTTCTTCTTGAAAATAACATGGCTGAGCTTTTGAGGGAGTTCACTTGAATCCTCCAGTTGGTGAACCAGTTTGCTAGCTCATTGATACTTCCTTGGAGTCTAGTGATTGCTAGGCGAGGGCTGAGCGATCTAGCTAGAATAGCGGTGTCGTCGGCATAAAGGGCCGTAGTAGTTGTTCTTGAATTGAGAGGAATATCTGCCATGTAAGTTGTGAAAAGTATTGGGGCCAGAAGAGAACTCTGAGGTACTCCCGCCAGGATTTTGCGCCTTGGTGACACAATTCCGTTGAGTTTTATTTGCATGTATTTTTTTATTAATATATGAATATATGAGTTTCACTAGTTTAATTGGGATATTGTTTTCAATTAGTTTGAAGATAAGGCCTTGAGGCCAGACCTTATCAAAGGCCTTGGCAACATCCAAAAATACAGCAGCAGTGTGAAGGTGCCAGTTAAAACCATGAGTGATATGTTCTGTTAGTCGGTGAATTTGTTGCACCGTATTGTGAGCTTTGCGAAACCCAAATTGCTCATTTGGGATTATTTTCTGTTTGTCCACTGCTGATTGTAAAAGCTAATATGCAAGCAATTATGTAATGTTATCTGTGTGTTCTATTGTAAAAAATAAAAAGTGTTTGAACTATTTATTAAATGAAGATTACAAAACTTTAATTTTTATTATAATTATTTATATTTTTGATTGTATTTTTTAAATATATTTTTCAAAAGGAATAGTAATTCGCTTATAATCGTTTATGTATTTATCTTTGCCACTAAATTTGAAATCTTAAGTGCTTTCTGCTTAATCGGAGATGTTTTCTTAAAAAATATTTTTATATTCATATTTAGTAAAAGTAATTTTCCATTTTATAATTAATAATTACAATTATTTGTAATTATTAATTACACGATAAACATACTTTTATGAAAAGAAAACGATGTCTGAAGAAATTAGGTTTTCAAATAAAAAAAAAGTTAAACAAGGAATCAGTCTTAATACTCTTTAGTTACGCAAAAAAAAAGGACAAAAAATCGATAAACGTTAGACACAATAAATATCTAGCAGGCATTCTTTCCGTGTATCAATAAAATTCCGGTAGTACAAGTTTTCTACTAACTTGATTCATTGTGTTGAAAGGGGGAGGGGAGGGTTATAATAGAAATATTTTGGATGTATATTAATAAAAATGTACACAAATGGAATTAATATAATTAACTTTTAGGGTAATTAAACTTCGTCTCTAAAATTATTGCATAAATAATTCTTATTACTTATTTATATAAAATAACAAAAAAATCACTTCCCACACCATTTCAAGTTGAAGGACATATTACTTAAGTATATATAAAACTTCCTGTACATTATCTGCTGGAAGCGTGTGTCACTAGACACATCTGAACATTGATCGTCATTCTTAGATTAGGCAGATCTGTTCCAGTTATGGTGTCCAGCTTAGCACACTGATGCAATGCCTGTAGTTCTGGCTCCTGCTGCCCTTGCCGCACAGTTGAGCTCCTCTCTTCAACGGGGGATACTTGGCGCTCCTTGCCTTTGTCAAATTTGGTAGTGGGAGTAGCTAGCATTGTTTATGACGCTTCCAATTGACGGCATTGCAAGAAGCAGTCTGCCTTCTTTTGTAACCAAATTTGTATGTTAATTAGTAATTTTTTGCTGCTTGTTTTCATCATATAATACATCATGTAATATTTAAAATAATACATTTACTCAGAAAAATGTTTCCGCGTAATGCTAGATTTCGATTTTCAATGAAACTTGTTAGAAGAATTGGATTTTCGTGGACATAAATATCTTTTATCTTCCAGATAATGAAGCGATAATGCACACCTACTTAAAAAAATAAACAAAAAATTAAGGCACGTGTGGCAATTTTTAAATTGGTTTTAAAAATAGAGTAGTGTGGGTATTTCAGGATGTGCGCTGGGTATACGACGAGAGAAGTAGTTATATTTAGGCGATAAATGATGCTTTTCCTTAGCGCGCGTTCACACTGGTCGGTGCTGCAGTTCTTAAATTTATGCATCTTATGGTAGGGTTTCGAATATTTAATAAGATGCATGATTTTCTTATATGTTTTGGACCTCCTTTAATATCATTCAATCGCAGTTGAACACTTGTTAAAGTTATAACTGGATAGTTTTATCGAAAAGCAGTCGACAGATGAAGCTCAAATTTCTTTGCTATTTCATGGAACGATAAACCCGAGAGGAAGACGAATTAGATGACCCTGCAATCTAGCTGGACACACAGAAAGGAATCTATTCAGATAGACTTTAGAATATTAAAGAGAGAGGATATAGTAATTACATTTTAAATTACGAAAAACAAATGTCGGAGGGGGGGTGCTTTCAATAGACTGTGCGTATATTTACCCCATCCTATTTTCAGTTATATATGGCTTGTACCTTCAGGTTAAAGTTGAACCTGAATGTAACCAAAGAAGTTTTGTCTTAAAATAAGTCTTGCCAGAACACCAAAGCAATTTATTACTGATTATAACCCGTAATCTGTTCGAATTATGCTTTTTAGGGTTAGTAATATAAGAATATAAACTCTGACATATGGATTTGTCCTCAAAGAATCCAATTCGCATTGTTTTATTTCACGTATTTATAAAATATTTTCCTAATTCAATAAAATAAAACAGTAGTTCATGTTTAAATAGTAAATAGCTGATGCTTAAAATATCGTGTTACAAATATGATACATTGCAAAGATCATCGGTATTATATTTATTTATACGCGCCTAACGATAGAGATATTTACTTGTCTCTACTTGTGTACAATCATAATGATTAGTTATGGAAGCACGATTTTAAACTAGAACATTATGATTAGATTACTTTTTTTTTTTTTTTTTACTGAATCTGTGAATGAATAACTACTTTTATTATCAGATATTTTCCTGACAAAATTTTTTGAGGTAGAGGTTGGTGCTGTGAATTTGTAAAACGTTTGACTGCTTAAAATATCGTGTTACAAATATGATATATCGCAAAATTACAATAAATCATTAAGACATGTACAAAAATCACAACTGAACAGTTCTATTTTGTAAGATCCCCCCCCCCCTCTCTCTCTCTCTCTGTACTCGAATAAAGTGCTGAAGTTCTTGCATTCATTAGTTCCTGGATTCACCACAAAGTATCCTAAAGACATTGGTTCATTGCATATTCTCGCTTCTTGGTTATCTTTGCAATCATTGGTGTCAGGAGCAAGTGGGTGCTTTGTGAGCTGGCTTGCCGTGCGTGACACTACAATGTTCGTAGTATTAATGACATCTGTGTCACTACTTGTGTTTAACTGCTTTTAAGAACTACAATTTACACTTTTCTGTTAATTATCGGTATTATTAATAAAAATCCACAGATATTTAAAAACATCAAGGGTTCTTCCACCACAAAAGACGGTGGATGATTTGCACCGCCCAGTGTAATCTGGTGACCATACTCATCTCATGTCTGAAAGAGGAGGAAACCATTTAGCATTTCTTGGCCTATTACATTTTCTCTATAGATGATGGATCTGAATGAAAGTTGACGTTTCGAGTCTTTTCATAAAATTTATTGGGTGTTATTAATTTTTGTCTAAATCTAAATTTTTAATAGCAAAATTAGGTAAGGTGTTTAGAAAAAATATATATATAATAATTAGCTATAAACTAAGTTCTATGCCAAAATGTTATGCAAATGAATGATATCACCGTTAATCTAAAATGGTATTCTGAATGCGTTCACTGATTTTTTGTGCGTCTTATCTCGTTTTCCCTTTCATTTCATTGATATCACTAAATAGCATTTCTCAGTGGAATTTAGGCTGGCTTAAACATACGACTACACATTGTTTTATTGAAAAGTCATATTATTTGATGACCAGGACAAGAAATTTTCTCCAAAAATTATCCTGCAAATTTTTAATTAGATGTTCACCTTGTGAACAATCAGTGGATTATTTAGTGCGGTAGTGGGGGATATCTAGAATGTTACAACGTCACGAAATTATAAACATTTTCTTCGAAAAACTGTAAAACGTTCAGAGGGACATGCAGTAATAAATAATTAATTTTTTAAAAAAAATAATTAACTGCCTTTTTTAAAGGCAGTTTAATTATCATTATAAACCTAATGCAGTTATTAATTCATATTATGATTTCGATATTGTAGCGTGAATATTATATGTGAAATTATTGAAGTTGCAAAAAAAATTCTTTTTTCTCCATAGGGATCCAACCAAGTGGTTGAATGTTATTCTCATGGAAGATGAGATTTATCTTTGGCTGCGAGATCATCCCTCTGCCTCTTGAAGGCTTAATGCAGTTTCAATAGAGGGTTGCTTGGTGAGTTGTAGGCGGCATATATCTTGAGGCTTCCAGCATTGTTTGTGTGGACTTGTATTCCTGTAGTCTCCAGGTTGGTAGTCTGTGGGTTGGATATGGCATTGTGGTGGAGGTACGGTTTGATGTAGATGGCAGTGACTCCTCCTTTGGTGCTGAGTCTATCCATTCGGTACGTTGTGTATCCTCTCACTTTTGGGTTGTTGGCAGGTCTTAGGTGGGTCTCGTTGATCAGCATTATGTCCGGGTTGTGTCTTTGTGCGAATTCCTGTAGTTCTAGTGTCTTATTGGTGAGGCTGTTGGCATTCCAGGCTGCAATTAGAAGCGAGTTGGGTTTTACTTTTGTTTTATTCATTATTGAGTGCTGTCAGTATGGAATGGGTTCCTTGCAGGAATTTCTTTGTGGAGGATGGAGTTGGGTTTGTTCGGCTGAATTACTGCAGCATAGTGGCTAGCGAAGCAGTCAATATTGCTGATGTTGGAGCAGCAATATTGACTGCTTCGCTAGCCACTATATATCAACCTCCCACCAAGACCTATGCAGAAGCATAGGTCTTGGTGGGAGGTTGAGCCCTTTCCTGACTTTTGTGGATAGGGTTTTGTTGGTTTGATGACTGTGCAGCTGAGATGCTTTGAGTGGTCCAGATTGGGGAAGGTTGGACGGGTTTTGTATTTCCGTAATTTCTGGTGTGATGGTTGCATCCTTTGTAGTTTGCTGGGTGGGGACCTCCACAGTTGGCACATTTGTCTTGGTTTTGAGCATATAATGGTTTGATGTTTCTCACCACACTTCAGGCATCTGAACTCAGCTTTACATAGTCTTTGGGCATGGCCAAACTTTTGGCAACAATGGTATTGCCCTGCTGATGCCCCCTTTTTCTAAGTGGTTCTGTTGTTATCTTAAGTCCACAGACCGCAGTTATGTCGTAAATTCGTCTTTGCATGTTCTGGATCTCAACTAATACTAATCGCATCGGTCGTTTATCAGATCTAAGCATCCGGCTGACTTTGATTGGTGTTAGGCCATGCTGGGTGAGGTCTGCCGCGATCTCCTCGTAGGTAATGCCTTCAGTGATGGATAACAACAAACTACAGTACCACACCTTCGTGTGGTACTGTAGTTTGTTGTTATCCATCATTTTTGTTATCCCTCTGTAGTATGTGACTGTTGTTGGTTGAATTTTTACTCCTTCGTCGGTGTTTCTGGCCCAGGAGTAGTCAATGTTATGTTCTCTCAGGTTTCTTGCAACTGTTGTCCATTTTTCGTTTTCAAGGAGAATTACTGGCGGGACCTTTTCCTTTTTTTCCGGCACTGTTTGTGAGGGTGTTTCGTTTTTCATATGATCATCCTCGGTTCTGCGTCTTTTATTCGTGTGTTCTTCTGTGAAGTCTGTCTGACTGGGTTCTCAGGTAGGGAGATGGACGTGTTGTTGATCTCTTTAACTTCGTCCTCGATATCTTCGGGTTCATCTGGTTGAGTGTACAGGTTTAAGAAATCTGGCCATTCCGTATTGAATTTTTTAAGCAATGATTTAAATAGTTTTTGTGCTTGATTTTTGTTTAGATGATCTAGAAGATCATTTAAGTTATCCATATCTGTTCTGTTCGTTGTTAAATCTAATAGGTGGTGATTGGGGAATTGCGTATGAGCGCAAGTAGAAATCCCGAAGGTCTAGAGACCTGCCAACAGAAATTCTGAGAAATATTTATAATGGCGAAGAGAACGAGCTAGGGCCGGAAAATTGCATCAAACGCCAAAGTCTTACCTTGTATTCCGCTATCAAAGAAGATTCACAAAATCTAAAACTCACTAATCACCACTGAAATCAAAAACATTCTTCGCAACAACAACCATCATGCCGGTATTCATTTTCCGCCATCTTTAATCAAATAAATAACCTCTATTATATTATATTATATTATATATTCATCTTCCGCCATCTTTAATCAAATAAATAACCTCTATTACAGGGTGTTCGGGATAAATTTGACATATTTATAATTAATTATATTTTTCCGTAAGTTACATGTATTAACACACACTTCTCTTCATTTAAAAGTTTGGACCCTTCTTCATTCATATACAAGATGTCAGAAAGGATGGATAGCTGGAACCCACCTGAATCATGGAAGAGAATAACTTGTATCATGATGATTCGTGCCCGCCATCAAAATAAGGATATTACGACTGCTGCCCAATGCTCCCTGAATACAGTAAAAACAATCAGGCATGAACTAGAGACGTGCAATGGTGACTACGAGGATGTAGCAAGAAGAAAGATCCCTAGCAGACGATCTGATTGCGTTCGTACAGCAGAATTCCTCGCAAATCTGCAGGAACAGGTGTTGAAGAACCCTGGCATTGGAATTCGGGCTTTGTTCGTGGAGTTGCTAACTGTAGTCAAGCCCTGGATAACAAGGGTAGCCAATGGTAGGCCGTATGTATGGCAGCAGGATTCGGCCCCTTGCCACACCTCTGGGAAAAGTCAAAAATGGTTGTCTGAAAATTTCTACGACTTCACCAGTCCAAATGTTTGGCCTCCAAACTCCCCAGACCTTAACCCCATGGATTATTTTGTATGGGGCGCAGTTGAAAAAGACACCAATCGCACTTCCAGTAATACAAAAGCCCAGTTAATGGATAAAATTAAAACAGTTTTTGCGGCCCTTCCCAGGGAGACTGTAGCATCAGCTTGTTCGAGGTTCCGAAGCAGAATTGAAGCTGTGATCGATGCTAATGGTGGTTATTTTGAGTAAATCTTGTTGATAGTATTGTAATTAACTCTGCCTGTAATGTTTTTTTGTCAATTCATTAAATTTAATAGATACAAAGAAGATTTTCTTTTTCCTTACGAAACTGTCAAATTTATCCCGAACACCCTGTATATTATATTATATATTAAATTAATCCTTATAAGGACTGGCTTAAAGGGGCGAAGCAAGAATGCTTTTCATCTTCCCCATTATCTGTAAAGGACAGTGTAGGGATTTCATCTTCCCCGTTATCTGTAGAGAACAGTGTAGGGATAATAAGGTGTTATTGAGCTATTAAAGCTCTGATCATGGCAGGAGGGTAACAACAATAGCCGAGCCTCAGTTAGAACTTCATTAGCTACAGCATTGCCATCCATTACCCTCCAAAGGTATTGGATGTTCCCATCAAATTTATTATATTATTTTATTAAATTAATACGCTTTTTTTTCAATGAATACTATTTGCATTCTTATTTTGAAAGGGTGTAGGAAGGGTTTATTTGCAAATATAATTAAAAATTTATTATGAATTGGCATATATTATATAATACATTTTAATTAAAGTTATTTTTATTAAAACATTTATTTAATAAACATTTGTTTTTTAATTTATGCGAATTTTGGATATTCGGCTTCCGAAGTGCCTGCAGTAGATAGATATCTGTAAACGAGCTATTCTTATAATTCATTTTTTTTTTTTTGTTAGAATTTAATTTCTAACAAAGTAAACTGTATTATATTACAATGCAGTGTAAGATTTTTTACAAGTGTTCATTTATTTTTAACATCCAGTAGAGAATGTTTAGTACTTTATTTGTTTACACTCACAAAATGACAACATATAATGGTGATAAGACTTATTTTATTTTATATTTCTAATTTTAATTCTTAAGTATAAGAGCATAAATATAAATATCGGTTTCAGTCAGTCAAAAAAAAAAAAAAAAGATGAATATATATATAAACATAAAATTGAAGTTTTAGTTTCTCTTAGAGAAATAATATTAGTAAAAAAATTTTAAAAAATTTTTTTAAAAAAAGATTAAATAATAAAAACTTTTGTTTTTTTTCAAACTGCTATTCGTAAAATATAACAAAGCCCTGTTTAACAATCAGTCATTCTACAGTGCAATGAAGCTCTGGGATTATTATTTTATTACAGTTGGAACAAGAAGATCACATTGCATTGTTTCATTGCCATCAACACGCAGACCTTCAAGCGACACTCAAAGACTTTTACGTTACGTGCAGAGCGAATATCGACCAAAGAAAGGAAATATCTACAGTAACAAATCCTTTCCGCTAACTATTCTGGTACGTTAAACGTTCATATTTTATTTGCAAAGTCTTTCTTTGTCTCTGTTAACTATAACGAACTTATTTGTATTACTGCCCTGGACATTACACGTATTGAGCAATTAACTTTGCAATAATGCACATAATAACTTAATTGGATTAATTGGAATAGTAGATGTAATGTTAAATCTATAAAAATAAATGTAAATCTTAAATCTATTATAAAATAATGTCGAACGCAGCTCCTAGGAGATGTATTACTGTTTTACATTACGAGGGAAGGTCACTTACTACCCAGACCGGTTTCCACCTTTATTGAGGTCTCATCAGTGAGTAGGTAGACCTCTTTTAACCTTGCATTTAAATATGGTGGTGCAATTATATTATATTTTATATATCCTATCCTAATTTACTCACGCGTAGACCTACACGTTTTACCGTGTACGCATTCGGAACGGAAATCCTACGGAATACGTTGGTTCCTTATTCCTGGAGGTATCCTATAACTGTAGCCTGTGTGTTCAAGGGGCCGGTTTGCCTGTTCTGGAGGGGACGAAAAACCCGAGTTTCTGGGTGAAAAATCCCCTACCTCCGAATGAGACAGGCTAATTCACCTTACGTCGAAAGAGACCACATAAAGGTTCCTCACGTCACTGACGGAAATCCAACCCATATATATATATATATATATATATATATATATATATATATATATATATATATATATATATATATATATATATATATATATATATATATATATATATATATATATATATATATATATATATATATATATATATATATATATATATATATATATATATTTAACATATATTATACCCAGACTGGTATAATATATGTTAAAGATACCAAGCTATTTTAAATATAAACCTGTTTTTTTTTACTTCATTTCCCAAGTAAGCAAACAGACAAGTACGTCAAGTTTGCGCCTGCAGGTAGTGCAAGTCTGGGTGACCCGTACGTAGTGCAAGTCTTAGGCAACTCATGGTAAAGTTGGATTAAGCTCTGATCACTATTCTTAATATTTACCCTTAATGCAGAGCCAACCTCTTTGAGGAGATGTATAATGCTGTGCATTAAAGGCAGGGGGCCACTACCCAGACTGGTTTCGACCTTTATTGAGGTCTCATCAGTGGGAGCCTGGTTTAGAAATACCAAGGTTAAGTAATACAGAGCTTATAAGTTCCCCTTGCCTTTATTGCATAGCATCATACATCTCCTAAAGGAGATGGGCTTTGCATTAAGGGTAAATATTAAGAATAGTGATCAGAGCTTATTCCAACTTTACCACAATTTGCCTAGACTTGCACTACGTACGGGTCACCCAGAATTGCACTACGTACAGGTCACCCAGACTTGCACTACCTGCAGGCGCAAAGTTGACTTATAATTTGTCTGTTTGCTTACTTGGGAAATGGAGTAAAAACCAGGTTTAACATAGCTTGGTATCTTTAATATATATATATATATATATATATTACACGATATAAATAGAATAAATTAATAAATATATATTATATTATATTATATTATATTTACAAGGATGGTCTGGAAAAGTTCTTGCCCTCGACCTTAGATGGCAACACTATCGGCACGATTTTTTTCGAAATTAGAACATCTGTCATAAGTATCCACGTGAAATTGCAAGTCATTCTCTCAAATAGTTTGTTTTATACAGCTGTCTGAAGCAAACGTGTTGTCTGTATCCAAAGAAATGGATAAAATTGAGTATCGTGCGGTTTTAAAATTCTTTGTAAAAGAAGGTTTAACGCCAAAAGAAATTCATTCGAAGTTCATACAATTTTTTGGGCAATCTTCACCTTCGTTTCGGCAATTAAGAAATGGGCTACAGAGTTTGAATGTGGCCGTACCATAAAGTGTAACAACACCAGAAAGCATCGGGCAAATGCACGAAATGGTATTGGATGACCGCCGAGAGCAAAGGCGTGAAACTGCTGAGACTGCAGGATTTTCAAAAGAATGTGTAGGATATATTTTGCATGAAGAATTGCAAATGAAAAAGCTTTGCGCAAGATGGGTCACTCGCAGCAGATCAAAAACACCCTCACATGAAAATGTCTGAACAGTGCTTGGAGCGTTTTACCAAGAATAAAACTGATTTTGTGCGTCGAGTTTTGTGCATCGATATAATATCTTAATATATTTCGGAACTGCATAACGCATAACGATGCTGTCACAAAAGGGTGAATCTTAACGCTTTTTATCCTAGTTGTCTGAATCTGAGACCACCTTATTAGGAATTATTTATGAACATTTAGCACGCCCTGTTGGGGGAATGAGAGATTAAGCGAAAGTAGAATGACTTTAACAAGAAGGAAGAGTTTTTGGCCATGGTTGGCACTTCCAGACCACAGGTTATAGGTATTAGTGAAACATGGCTGACTGTAGATGATATAACTAGTGGGATTGAATGTGATGGGTATAGTGTGTTCAGGAATGACAGAGTAAATAAAATGGGGGGAGGAGTATTGTTTATGATAGCTGATGAGCTCCAGCCAAGGAGAATAGAAGTTGAATTGCAGGATAGAGAAAAGAGCACATTTGAGGCCATTTGGTGTGAGATTGTGGCTAGCAGAACTAAATATACAATTGGGTGCTGCTATAGACCAGGTGATGGAAAAGATGGTGGTGACAGTATGCACAAGCAAATAGAAGATATGGGTGGAAGGAGGGTGATTATTATGGGAGATTTCAACTATGGTCGCATTGATTGGAGTGAGGAGAGGACACACGGGAGGAAGGAACTGGATTTTATGCGGTTATTAAGGGATAACTATCTGCGACAGCATGTAATGGAGAATACTAGGGGTCAGAGAGTGCTTGACCTAGTAATTACATCTGAGGATTTGGCTGTAACAAATATGACCACATTGCCACCAATCGGCGAGAGTGATCATAGGGTCTTAACTTGGGAGGTGGCTAAAGGTGTAGAATTTTCAATTAAGACAGGGTACATGTGGAATTATCGGGCTGGAAAGTATGACAAGCTTAGGAGTTTGATTGGTTCAGTGCCATGGCATGTACAACTGCAAGGACTAGAAGTTGATAGTGCATGGGAGGTAGTTAAGAAGTGCTTGCATGAAGCAATGGCTGACTGTATACCTAGAGTCCGAATAATAAATCAAGTAGGGGTTAAATGGATGAATAACACCATTAAGCTTGAGTTGCAAAAAAAGAAACAACTATGGAGGGAATTTAAGGAGAAGGGTGACCGGCAGGCACATGAACGGTATAAAGCACAGGCCAGAAGGGTGACGAGTGTGGTAAGAAAAGCAAAAAAGGATTACGAAAGAACATTGGCCATGCAGGCTAAAGAGAATCCTAAACAGTTTTTTAGATATGTAGCAAGTAAAAGGAAAAATGTACATGGCAGATTGATTTTAAAGAATGCCGATGGTAGGGAGGTAACTGAATCAGTTGAGATAGTTGAGTTACTGAGTGAGCACTTTGCAAAAGTATATCATCCAGGTGGTGACATTGCAGAAACGAATAAACCAGTAGATGATACGGGAATTGTGGTTAATGAAGTGGAGGTGAGTAGTCTATTGCATAACCTCAATGTCAATACATCTGTGGGATTGGATGGTATACCAGCTCGTGTTGTACGAGAAGCAGCTAAAGAATTGTCAGTACCCTTGACCATTTTGTTTAATTTGAGTCTCGGGTCTGGGTTAGTCCCGAGCTGGTGGAAAGAGGGGAAAATAGTTCCACTGCATAAAGGTGGTTCCAAGACTGCTGTAGTAAATTACCGACCGATTAGCATATCAGGAATCATTGTCAAGGTCTTAGAGAAAATAGTCAAGAGGAAAATACAAGATTGGATAGAAGAAAATGGGATACTGTATCGGGGACAGCATGGTTTTGTGAAGGGTAGGTCATGCCTCAGTAACTTGCTCACGTATTATAAAACAGTGACGGCTGAACTGGATAAGGGTAATGGGTTTACGGTGATTCTACTGGACCTTGCCAAGGCCTTTGACAGGATTCCACATGGAATTCTAATCAGTAAATTGCAGCATATGGGAATGGACATAGGGTTGGTGAGATGGATTGGAGGGTGGTTGACGGAGAGATCTCAGAGAGTGGTTTACTCAGGAGTAGAGTCCACAAGACGCCTGTGACTAGTGGTGTGCCACAAGGATCTGTTCTTGGACCACTGCTGTTTAATTTGTTCATAAATGATATAGGAAATGATCTGAGAGGAACAGTTCATTTGTTTGCGGATGATGCGAAGTTGGGTAGGGCAATAGTGAATGCAGATGACGTCAAAATTTTGCAGGATGATTTGGATAGATTGGAGGTCTGGGCTAAGGAGAATGGATGTCAGTTTAATGTGGCAAAATGTAAGGTTATGCATTTTGGGGTGAAAAGATTGGCGGCAGTTTACTGCATTGGTGGAACCGTGCTCCAGGAAATTGATGAGGCACGAGATTTAGGAGTGTTGGTAGATAAGGAATTGAAATTTAGGGGACACATTGCAAAAGTGACCAAAACAGCTCATCAAATCACTTGGTTGCTGAAGAATACGATGACAAGCAGAGACAAGCAGGTTATTGTTCCTCTGTATCGAGCCTTGATAAGACCCCATCTAGACTACTGTGCTCAGATTTGGTCACCTAGGTTTCTTCTTGATGGTGAGGAGGTGGAGAGGATCCAGAGGCGAGTGACCAAGATGATAGCAGGTCTGTGGAATGAACCGTATGAGAACAGGTTGAGGATTTGTGGGTTGCAAAAATTGGTTGATAGGCGGGGGAGGGGAGATATGATTGAGAGATTCAAATTACTGAAGGGTTTCTATAAAATTAATTCAGAAGATATTTTTGAGAACAGGGCTGGTTGTGGGAGGACTAGGGGACATCCATGGAAACTGGGCAAAAGTGTGGTTAGTAAAGGTGTTAGAGCTGGGTTCTTTACTTTTAGAGTAGTGAATGAGTGGAATGCGCTCCCTGAGTCTGTGGTGGATGCTGTGACAGTGAATGAGTTTAAGGCGAGGTATGATAGATACTGTATGAATGTCAAATAGTTGTGATGAATATGATTTGGGGCCTCCCTCGATGAGTCCAATGACTCCCTGGAGTTGCCCGTAATAATAATAATAATAATAATAATAATAATAATAATAATAATAATAATAATAATAATAATAATAATTCTTTTGTGTTTGTAGGAGGATCATGTTCGTTGTGGTCTGCAGCATGTATCAGCGAATTAGGATGCGCAGCCGCTTTTGAAAAGAACTTTACTGCTACAGAACGAAGGAATGAGGAGTTATCTGGAATATTGGTATCACGATGAATCTGTTCGTTTCTGATGAACCATGGAGCATCATCCGTAAGTACTTGTTTTGCACTCGTTGTAATTTTAGTATGTTAACTTTGGAGGTGTGGCACCAAGCGGGAGAGGCGTAGGTAATTATGGGCAGAATCACCACCTGATAAAGCAATAGTTGTTCCTTGTATTTAATTTGCTCTGTGGATTAATCAAGGGATAGATTTGAGCGAGAGTTTGGAGTAACTGTATCAGGCACACAGATGTGCCTCATTCGGTTACTGAAGCACAATGTTTTGTCTTGTAGCATAACCCGCGATATTTGGTTTCTTTTTGCCATGGGATTTCTGTACCAAATAGAATAATATCCCCTTTAGGAGATGCTATTCTTCTGGCTAAGAGTATGGCTACGCGTTTTTGATGGTTTACTTGCAGCCTCTAGTCTGAGAACCATTTTTCTATTTAGATTCTGTCTTGAAGTTTACAAGCTGTCTTTTGGTTACAAGGAGAGGACGGAGTGATCTAGCTAGTACTGCAGTGTCGCCTGCATAGAAAGCCGTGATTAATGTCATGGGGGTTCTGTGGAATATCTACCATCTAGATTACAAACAAAAGCGTGCCAGTAAGTATCTTTGTGGAACCCCAGCCAAACTTCTACGTTGGGTAGAACTTGTTCCATTAATTCTGACCTGCATTTTTTCCCTATCAGTAACCTATTACTTGATTAAACGAATCTTATTCATAGATGTGTTGGTGGTGGTGATAAGCTTATAAAGCAAATCATAGTACCAGATTTTATCAAAAGCCTTTGCTATGTCAAGGAATACAGAACCGGTATGTTGCTTCCAATTATAACCCCTAATAATGTACTCTACTAGCGGCAATTAGAAGGCAGTTTGCAGGAATTTATTTCTACTCATAAGTGAGTGCTTTTAGGATAAAGTGAGTTTCTTGAAGGAATCTTTCTGTAGAGGGTAGTGAGGGATTTGATTTACTGACCGCAGTCAGGTTAGGATGTGTTTGATTCCTGGCATGTTGCTTTCATGGGACGCTCCGCTTCGGCTTACGTTTTGTTCATTTGATGTGTATCTTAATTATTTTTTTTCCTTAAGCTGCGTGCGAGGTTGAGAATGTTTGATTATTTCTTACTGCCTGTCTGCTTTTTTGGACAGTAGGTGTACCCTTTGTAATTTGCAGCATAAGGACCATTGTAGTTGGTACATCTGACTGGTGTGGTTCTAGGCTTGGCACAGGTGTTAATGGGGAGGGAGGTTGTCTCCACATTTCAAACACCTGTAATCAGCTCTCCATAATTTCTGAGCATGGCCATATTTCTGACATCGGTGGCATTTCCCTGCCAATGTTCCTTTTCTTAAAGGTTTAGGCGTAATCCTGAGTCCACAGACTGATGTTAAGTCATAAATATTTTTATGAGAGTTTTGATTTTCTACCAAAACTACCGATATCGATCTCTTGTCAGCTCTAAACATTCTATTCACTTTGACCGGAGGCAAACCGTGACAGCTGAGATCTGTTGCTGTCGCCTTAGTAGTGATATCTTCGCTCCACTCAAAACTACTCTTAGATTTTTTTTTACCCCCGAGCTGAGGGAGAATGTGTGGCATTATACGTTGATGTTGTCCATGATTTTGTTTAGATAACGATAGTCTCCTACCGTGGTGGGCTGAATCTTTATGCCCTCGTCTATGTTTTTATCCCATGAGCAGGCAATATTTTGATTCTTCATGATCAATACGAGCATTGTCCATTTGCTTTTGACTCGTAGATGATTGGAGGCACTTTTTCATTAGTGGTTGAAGTGTCTGTATTACGGTTGCCATCATCTAATTTGTCATCTCCGCATGTACTTCTTGAAACTCAAGCGGTGGGGAAATCATCAAATCTATCTTCTCCTTCTCTGCTCCCACATCATTATCTTCTGGACCACTATTTGTCACTGAATATAGATTTAAGTAATAACCTGACTACTCGACTTCAAATTTCTTTAATAATTTTTTAAGGAGATCGAAGTGCTGGTTTTTGTCCAAACGTTTGGATTAAATCATCAGTATCAATATTTTCCATAGTTTAAGTAAGCTACTTAACAGCTACTACAAACTAGTACTTCTCACAAACACTAGAGTGAATAAATATCACCCAAACAATTCTAGACCTACGATACAATTCGGTAAGTTCACACCATAATCACAATTCATCGCTTACAAGCATTCCTGAAATCCACTCTCCATTCTTCAATCCTTCCGGAAGTCCTTAAAAGGACTGGCTAGATGGGGGAAGCAAGAATACTTTCATATTCCCCGTTATCTGTAGAGGACCGTCTAAGGATAGGGTGTTATTGAGCTATATAAAGCTCTGATCATAAAACTCCGATCATGGCAGGAGGGTAACACCAATAGCCGAACCTCGGTTAGAACTTCATTGGCTACAGCATTGCCATCCATTACCCTCCCTGGATACCAATTTTCGCCTCGTACGTCATGCATGAGCTACATTGGGACTATTCTTATCCTGGCCACCACTCGGAAATGTTGTCATTTACATTAACATTTCTGGCTAGATGGGTGAAGCAAAATTGCTTTTCATATTCCCCTTTGTCTTGTAATGGAAGAACTTTGAATGGAGTGTTTGTGAGCTATATGCTCGCCCACTGAGGGCAGTGAAGTTAGTTGTGTTCAGCTGAACTTAAGATAGACTTTGGTCTTTTATATTCGTTGATTTATGCTTCATTATATCCCGAGGCTTCCTTAATTAACGGGTTTGGATGGTTACTTGTCTTGGTAAAGAACTTCTCAGCTAGATTTTTGAGAAAGGAAGAGATATAAGGGATATCAACTTCTCTATGGATCTGGGTAGTTCTTATAAACCAAGAGGCATCCGGAATCATCCTCATGCACTTATTCCGTAATCTCTGAAGTTTTAGAATGTTTGAATTTGCGGCATCGTTCATGCAGGGGATGCGTAAGTGATAACCGGTCGAATTACCATGTTGTAAATTGTTAATTTTGTTTGCGTGTCCAGTTTACTTTGTCTGTTGATTATAGGGTAAAGCTGTGCTAAGACTTTGGATGTCTTTGAGGTAATGTATCTGATATGTTTGCTGAATAGGAGTTTACTATCAAGAATCACTCCAAGATATTTAACTTCAGTCTTCCATGGAATCTTTACTCCCATTAAATAAATATCCTCCATGGTATGGATTTTCTTTCTAGTAAACAGTATAGCTGAGCTTTTCTGGGGGTTAAGTTGGATCCTCCAGTCTGCCATCCACTTTTCTAAAGTGTGGATGCTAATTTGTAATCTTTTAGTTGCCAGTTTTGGGCTCAGTGATCTTGCCATCAGTGCAGTATCATCTGCATATAATGCAGTGAATGTTGTTCTTGGGTTCAGAGGGATGTCCGCTGCATAGATTGAAAACAGGAGAGGTGCCAGAAGCGATCCCTGAGTACGTCTGCCGAGATCCTGCGTCTGATCGAAGCCGTTTCGCCGACCCTGACCTGCATATATCCGTCTTTCAGGTAAGAGTGTATTATTTTTATTAACTTGACTGGAAAGTTACATTTTATCAGTTGTAGAGAAGGCCTTGATGCCATACTTTGTCAAACGCCTTCTCTGCGTCGATGAAGATGGCAGCTGTATTGGGTTTTTAGTTAAAACCTTTAGTAATGATTTCTACCAGCCGGTGCACTTGTTGAGCTGTACTATGGACCTCACGGAAGCCGAACTGTTCATTAGGGAAAATTCTTAACTTATCTGTTTCTGCTTGGAATCTTGAGAGGATCACTTTCTCTGTCACCTTTCCGAGGCTGGACAATAGGCTTATGGGTCTGTAGCTTTCGGGAAGGTGAGGATTTTTTTCCTGGCTTCTTCAGCTGTATGATTGTGGCTGTTTTCCATGTAGTAGGGAAATGCTGGAATCTAAAGATGGCATTTGTAATGTTGGCGAGATGGACTATGGCCTTTTTTGGGAGTAGTTTTACTATTCTGTTAGTTATGCCATATGGTGCTGGAGCTTTTTTATTGTTTAGATGGGAGATGATATTTATCATTTCTGCCGGATTTGTAGGAGTGATATGTTCGGAATTAACAGTGTTCTGTCTTAAGGTTGTCCTAACATGACGATGAATCTTGTACATAAGGTTGATATTTAGATTTGTATAAGGTGGACTGCACACTGAGATTCTAGGTTATCTACTAGTGCTTCGGCTTTCTCTTCATCTTTGTGAACTGTCCCTTTCTTGGTTTGTATAGGGGATATGAGTTGCTTTTTGGTGCGAATTGATCTTAAGAATTTCCATACAGAATGATCTTCAGTATTGATGTTAGCCAATTTGGTTTCCCATTGATGGTTTCTCTGTTTTTGAAGAGCTTCCCGGACCTGCCTGTTTAGATTGTTCAATACTGTTTTGTCTTGTGGGGGCTCTGGTATTGTGGTATCTCTTCCTGGCTCTGATTAGCTCCATGATTTCTTCATGGATACGGTTGGTTGGGTGGAAGACAGTGGATTGTCTGGTCTGACTGATTCTATTGCTTTCTGAATTTGTATGGTTAAGTTATTTATTGCCGTGTCAATCTCTTCCTTTTTACTGTTCTATGTACATTCTATATGTACATTCTATGTACATAAAATAGTACATAGAATTATAAATAAAATATAATTTTATAATTCTTAAATTCTTAAAAGAACTGGGCGATGGACTGAGTCCTTGACTCTTTATCCCGTCATCTGAATGAAGAAAATCTGTGTGGATGGAGTGTTGTTGAGCTAAAAAGCTCTAGTCATGGCTGGGTAACGGCAATAGCCGAGCCTCAGTTAAAACTTCATTGGCTACAGCATTGCCATTTGTTACCCTGGAAGTCCTAAAAAGGACTGCATAATCTTTATTTTCTAATTTTATAATCCTTATATCCTTATAAGGACTGGCTTAAAGGGGCGAAGCAAGAATGCTTTTCATATTCCCCGTTATCTGTAGAGGACAGTGTAGGGATAAGGTGTTATTGAGCTATTAAAGCTCTGATCATGGCAGGAGGGTAACAGCAATGGCCGAGCCTCAGTTTGAACTTCATTGGCTACAGCATTGCCATCCATTACCCTCCAAGGGTATGGTGATTCTCACTCACTCCTTCGGGTTAATTTTATAATCCTTATATAGTCCTTATAAGGACTGGCTTAAAGGGGCGAAGCAAGAATGCTTTTCATCTTCCCCGTTATCTGTAGCGGACATTGTAGGGATAAGGTGTTATTGAGCTATTAAAGCTCTGATCATGGCAGGAGGGTAACAGCAACAGCCGAACCTCAGTTAAACTTCATTGGTTACAGCATTGCCATCCATTACCCTCCAAGGGTATTGGATTGAATGAATCAATCACCGCATCTCACGGTCGATTGACCCCATTCAGTCAGCTCAATTTTATAATTATAAAATTATATCTAGTTATAAAATATCTATTCACTTTATGAATAGGTGTGTTATATCTATGCCAAAATTTTAATTAATATATTAATTATTAAAATTATTTAAATTTCAAAAATTCTTATTTTAAATTTATTTACGATTTGGTTTAAAATTTGTTGAAAAATATTTGAAACACAAATATTTTTAACACATATTTAACTCAGTTATACATTTTGAATTATTTCTTGCCAGGTTTTATGAAACTTTTCCGAAGAAATCTCTTCGAACATTTTAGTGATAAAAATATATAACTTTCTATTGCAAACGCAATTCTTATTCAGTAAAAGAAGCTTGTTGCGTGTAAAATGGAAGCTGAAACGTCAACTATTGAATATAATCATAAAATATACCAGTATGGACATGCGCATTGCGTTTGTGATTGCGTCATTATTTGATCCTGTACATTTTCTCCGAAGTATATTTATATTTTCTCCTTTTATATGTACACTTTAACTCTTCTGTATTTCCCAACTCTGATCAGTCAGAATGGGCTCTTTTAAGAGCGGATTTCATTCTTTATCAGGCTTCTGACGCTGCGCCTTCCTGAATGGTTCCAATCGCCTTAAGGAAGGTCTCGAAAGTACAAGCCATCCACCGTATCGAAATCCTTCCTTCCATTAAGTTCACTTGCTCAGATTATATTTTAAGCGAAATGTTTTACTGTTATATGTTTACGGACAATATTTTTGTTTTTTTCCCTACAAAATCCAGATCATTTCTCATACATCTGCCGCCTCATTTAGTCTCTATCCTACCATAGCAACAGTCTCACAACGTTTACTTCCTCGCTCTTCTTTTTCGCATGCACCAGCAACTCTTTAATATCTTCTTGTCCAAACTAAGCATCTACTTCACCTGCTTAACATCATCACTACTGTCCTTAATCTTCGCACCATGAAAACACGATTTCCTCACACTCTCCTCTTATTAATGAATCGCAATACAAAATCCGATCCTAACTCTCACACTTTCGCTCATTCCTGCTATGATTTCTCTACACTTGCGTCTCCCCCCCCCCCCTCTTCTTTCGATGGTTTGTTATTCCATCCGCCAAGTCTTTCTCCAACCACTCAATCTCGTGTTTTAGTTCTTTGAAGAATTCTGTGGGAGTCGACTATCTCTCATCCACCATCCGGTCATTCTCTTCATCTTCCACCGCTTCATTCGTATTCATAACGCTTTTAATACCACTTTTAAGAATATATATGGAAAATTATAATCGGAAAGGTTTGAATCGTATTTATTTTATGTAACAATTTTTTTTAAAAAAAAGTTACAAAATTTTACAAATTTTAATATTGTAAATTTCCTTACCCTATCAGTGGTACCAGTATACGTAGTCTCTTACAACTTCATATATATATATATATATATATATATATCATCATCATGCATATCAAGGATTTAGGCCTAGCATGGCCTGTTCCGGCCTTGGAAGTCATCATTGAATCGTTTAAGAGGACTTCCTGGTTTTCTTTTTCCTAATGGCTTGTACTTTAAGACTTGTTTTGGTAATCTTTCTGTTCTCATTCTTTGAACGTGTTCCATCCATTTATGTTTATATTTTTTAATTTTTTTCAATTACTGGTTCTTGGTTTAATTCTTTTGTAATTTCTTCCTTTCTTTTGTGATCAAATAGGGTATGCTTTGCAGTTTTTCTCATAAACTTCATTTCTGCTGTTGTTAATCTTTGTTTGTCTTTTTGTTTTATTGTCCAGATTTCGCTTCCATACATTAAGACTGGTAGGGCTAATGTATTGTATACTTTTAGTTTGATTTGTTTTTGAACTAGGTTTGGTTTAAATATAGAGTTAATTACACCTGTTATTTTTAAATATTTTGCAATTTTTACGTTTATATCTTTTTCATTTTCATATGTGATCACACATCCTAGGTAATTAAATGAATTCATCTGTTCTAAGATCTTGTTATCTATTACTATTTTAGTTCTTGCTGGATCTTGTCCTTTAAAGACCATAGCTTTTGATCTTTCTATTGATATTATCATACCGTAATCTTTGGATATCTCATTTAGATCTAAAATAGCTTTCTATAAGTTATCTTCAGAATTTGTAATTATTAATTGGTCGTCGGCAAAGAGGAGAGTGTTTAAGTTAACTGTAGGAGAAAGTTTAATTCCTTCATGTAAATTTTTATTTTATTTTATTATTATTTTATTTAAGTAGATATTAAAAAGAATTGCTCAGAGGGGACATCCCTGTGGACCCCTTGGTTTATCTCTCTCGTATATGATAGCTCGTGATTTAATCTTATTTATATTTGATTATTTTCATATATACTTGTGATAGCTTTTAGGATATTATTTTGTATTTGTCTTTCTTTTAATATGTTAAATAATATGTTTCTTTTAACTTTGTCAAATGCTTTTTCAAAGTCAATAAATGCAATATGTTTTTCTAAATCGTATTCTCTTCTTTTCTCTATTATTAATTTTAGGCAAAAGGCCGGGTCTATACATGATCGTCCTTTTCTAAATCCATTCTGTACTTCTAGAATAAAGTTTTCGGAATATTTCATTAGTTTGCTATTTAAGATTCTTCTGTATATTTTGTAACAGGAATTTAGTACACTGATACCTCTATAGTTTTTAGGGCCATCTCTATAACTTTTTTAAAGATGAAATGAAAAGACATCAAAATTTTCACTAGATGTTAGAGTTCACAGAGGATATGAAAAAAGCAGTGACCACTTCCTTGTTAATATATATATATATATATATATATATATATATATATATATATATATATATATATATATATATATATATATATATTCCATCAAATTCATTCCATACATGCACGAAGTCAAGACCATGTCTCCTCCGTATGGCTTTCAGAGTGAAGTCGACTCTACACATTTAAAACAACTTCTTCCTGATAATGAAAAAAAAATCTGAACGTATAAAGATTAAAACATTTATTTTATTGGAAATAAATATAATCTGAGCATGAATTGCTGAGAAATCTGGATACATTGTGGTATGACAACACCATGCTGGTAAAAAATGTTTTTTCTAGGAAGTTATTTCAAGAAGTTTATGCAAAACTAAAATTGATGTGAGGTAAGTATTCTTATTTTTATAAAATTGTTTAAAGAAATTTCTAAATACCTAAAAATATTTAGTCCTACAAATAATTTAATAATAGTTTTAAAAACAATTAAAAAAACGGAAATGAGACGTTTATCTCATTAAAGTAGTTACATAAACGGAAATACCTAAAAACTTAACAGTAGTAAACAATAATAAAAAGGAAAACATTAAAAATATTATAAAAACCAGTACAATGAAAAATAAAAATCTGTAAACGCTAATACACGGATAAAAAAATAAGAGCAAGGAAACAAATCTGGACTAGATTGTGGCCAAAGGTCAACAAAATTGGAAGATTCCATTTGGATACTATTTGGCATGGTATAATGGAGCGAATAAATCCACAAACCCCACCTCGGAGAGGAAAGGAGTTAAAGATGTGTGGAGGAGTAGTGTTTCGAGAGGGCTAAGATATAAGTTTCGGTCAAGAAATAAAGAGTAGACCGGACGCGGAAGTGAGCATCTTTATGGTTAGAACTGAGATTGCGTATACTCGTATTCTCGATACGCAGTCTCAGTACTTCTACCCATAGTTCTTCTGGTATGAGTAAACGCTTTGTCTGATGATAAATAGAGTATGAGAGAGGATACGAAATGACCATTTGACTACTCGAAGAAACGAGAGTGAAGAATGAGAAAGTGAAAATAATTAATATATAATACTTAGATATGATAACACGGAATTAAGATGAAAGGTTATGAGAACAAACGATTCGATTCATAATCTATCTCGAAAAAGGGTTGCGAGTATTTCGATGTGTGTATAGGAAGAAGGGATTCATTTAAGAGGGAGGATGGTCTCTACATGTGCATTTGATATCAGGAACTTCACGAAAATATTTATTGCAATATGACCAGAGAGAGAGAGAGAGAGAGAGAGAGAGAGAGACGAAGCCAGGTAAGGTGACGAGGAAATGGAAAGAATCTATGTGTAAGAACGACTAAGATATACAACTGTATTAATGATATAATTATGATCAACGGCTGAGGTTATTATGATGAAAAGATGAATGCGTATTGGTCAGGTTTGGACCTGATAAATATATTCTAGGATGTATCAAAATGGAAGCATTATATTCGAACAGGAATCTGAAAGGTGCCCTGCTTGGTCATACACACTGTAGAGGAAAGTACACAAAAAAGAAAGAAAAAAAGCATTTACATAACTTATTATCTTATTATGGCTGCGCACAAATGCCTGAAATATCAGGAACAAAGGGAATAGAGGTTGTTGCTTTAATACGTTGGGGTCTGACATTCTTAGCACTGGTCAGACACGGCTCACAACTTCAGAAATGTTAACTGGTATTGAGTGTAAATAAATGGATACTGCATCTTATTAAGGAAGAAATTCTTGGAAAAAAAGGTAATGTGGAACTAATACCCTAGGCATAAGGATGATGTCAGCTATGAAAATTATAAGGCAAAGGCTTAAAGAGTGACAACTATTGTGCGAAAAACTAACTGTGGCAATGAAATGAAATTGGCTCTACAAGCTTAAACACCCCGAAAGAATTCTATCCTTATGTTACAAGTAACAAAAATGAATGTGAAAGAATAACTCCCCTCAATTCGGATGGTGTGTGCAGGTGGCAGATTGCTCAGATAATGAGTGCCATTTTGATAGAAGGTTTCAAGCTGGTGTGTGCAATATTGACCTCACATCTACCTCTACACTGAAGGAAATAATTCAGGTATATGAGGAGGACGTAATACAGCTTTTGCATAAATAGAATGCAAATTCGACAATAGGGATTGATGGAATATATGAGCGCGGATGCTCACCTGGCTGCATAATTCCAATCTCATCACAAGGGAATATATGATAATCCCGTTGAATCAGGGATTGAAAGAATGTATGATAATGTAGGATTCTTTATATGGACTTTTACAATTGAAGATGAGTTGGCCGATAGGATAAGGAAATAGCATTGGTTTTATTTTTCCAAACACGGGATTTGTCTATACATCGCACGTATAGACAAATCGACCATGAATAAACGCGCAATTTTCTGGGATAAAATTCTGTTGTTGTTGGTGGTGATGGATGGTCGATAGTGCTTGGTTGGAGAATTACGTAGTAAAGAAGCTGTTGATATGCGTGTGTAGCACAGTAGAATGCTTCACGACCTGAGTCCTTCGACCCCTTGGAGGTGTCCCGTAATAATAATAATAACAATCCAATTGCACAAGACATGTTTCAAGGCAAAGAGAAAAAAAGAAAGGCCACACTGTCCAAGGCCGAAAAGGACATTTACTGATTTTGACGAATCTCTCCCAGGCAAATGAAGATGCGAACTCAAACTCCGAAGGGAGGTCCGCATCTGATAAAAGAACTGGGAAAACCATCACGAAAAATTCTACTAAAATTATAACTAAATTTACCACTCAAATGTATACAATAAAATTCGCCTCATTGAATGTCCGTACATTACAATCAGAGGATAGATTAGTAGAACTAGAAGAAACCCTGAAAAAATCAACTGCGACATCACTGGACTTTCAGAGGTGAGACGTGACATCGAAAAATTTATCGAAAGAGACAATGGATTTCTATTTTACCATAATAAAGACGAAAACTGACTTAATGGTGTAGGTTTCATAAATAAGAGCAAATGGAAAAAGCATATTAAAAGTAATACAAGCAGAACCGCCTCCTTAAAGTTAGAATTAGGAAAAAAAAAATCACTAACAATAATACAGGTTTATGTTCCCACCACAAGCTATGAGCAGGAAAAAACAGAGGGCTCTATGATGAACTTACACTGGCAATAACACTCCGCAACTCCCAGATCTTTATAATGGGAGACTTAAGCAGGCACTAAGCAACAAAAGACAGAAGATTTGTTTCTTGGAAACCATGGCAGCCAGAAAAGGAACGACAGAGAAAGGCGACTCATACAATTCGCCTTTAACCACCAGTTGGAAATTCCTTCTTTAGGAAAAGCGAAAAAAGAAGATGGGCATGGCTTTCACCGGACGAAAAAAAAGAAATGAAATAAACTATGTATTATTAAAAGATTGACTTCGCGTCTTATATAACTTTGAAGTTCTTAACAATTTCAACTTATTTTAGATCATAGGTTAATAAGAGGAACCTTCTGGTTCCAAAAAACAAAACAAAAACATTAATAAGGAATAATTGGTTCCGAAACAGACAACCGAGAGTTCAAGATCTACAAAGAAACCAGAAAAAATTTAGAAACAGCTTAAAGTAAATATTAACAACTCAAAATCAACCAGATCAATAATACTCGAAAGCTTTGCGATAATAAAGAGGGTGTAATGAAGCGAGCATACCAACCACTGAGTAGCAACAAAAGAACTAAACAGTCACAAATAACTGATAACACCGAAAACGCAATAAAACATAGAGAACTACTAAAGAAAAACTAAGGTTCTAATCAATACAGAACAGAGTAGAGTTTATTGAAATAAACAAATCAGTTTAAAGAGAAATTAGAAAAGTGGCGAATCCTGGATTCCTTCTTCAGAAGATGAATTTGGTCATAAAACAAATAACGGATCCGAAATTCTCAAATAGCAACAAAATTCTACCAAGAATTATATTCAAGTAATCAAGCAAATGTTCTAACAGACAACCAAACAAACAAACGTGTGATGATTCTATCTTGGAAATCAAAGAAGAAGAAATAGAACAGGCAGTCAAACAAATGAAAAACGGCAAAGCACAGGGCGATGATTAAATTCCGGCAGAATTCTTCAAAATAGGACTCGCAGAACTATTACCAGAACTTCTCAAACTGTACATTGGCACATCTTACAAAGAAGTCGGTGGCTAAATAGAAATAATATTACTTCATAAGAAGGGTGATAGATCAATCATAAGCAACTACAGTCCCATAAGTCTCGTTTTGAATAATTATAAAATGTTTATTTGAATAAAATATTGGATAAGAGGATGGATCTGTGAGAGATATCAGAAAGAAGTGTAGGAAGGAATCTGAGTCTCCAAGATTTAAGGTGACCACCGGTGTACTCCAGGAATCTGTCCCTGGTCCATTGCTATTCAGTCTTTATATTAATAATCTCATTTTTTTCTTGATATGAAAAATGATATTCAGCTCTTTTGTCAAAAGTAAACTGATAAATTTTTCAATTTATCAAGTCGTGGATTAGGCCTACTGGGGATACCACGTTAGAAAAAAAACGCGCCTGGTACTCTACCCCTGAGGTGGCGTGGAAAAGAGTACACCTTTGATCAATTTTCTGTTCTGTCAATATGTATGGCCCAGTGGAAATGGCTTTTTTTCCTTTTTTCTTTTTTTTTCTTTTTTGCAAAAGGAGTTTTAATTCTACACCTCAAAGAAAAAGATGATTTTTCCCCTTAATCTTAAATCAATTTTATATTTTGCATTGCAGAAAACCTTGCTCCACAGACCAAGCATGGAATTTCTTGAAGCTACTTCATTTCTCCCCTAAGCGATACGATGGATTTACAGGGGGCGAGGAATTTCATATCTTTCGCTTACTACAAACAATCACATCCATGTGCACACAGGAATTCAATCCGGAGCCTCCTGGTTAGAGAGAGAGAGAGAGAGAGAGAGACTAGTCACTCAGCACATACAACAACAATTTCAAAGGTTTGAAATCTATTCTTTATTAGAGAATTAAGTTTTCACATAAGAACAGAATATTCTTTTGTGTTATGAAAGCCACAGGAATTCGAATGATTTACACATGAAATGCATAAATTAAATTGCAGTTGAACACTATGAAAAATATATTTTCAAATTCCAGTACTGTAATGATAAAACTCATCCTTATAAGGACTGGCTTAAAGGGGCGAAGCAAGAATGCTTTTCATGTTCCCCGTTATCTGTAGTGGACAGTGTAGGAATAAAGTGTTATTGAGCTATTAAAGCTCTGATCATGGTAGGAGGGTAACAGCAATAGCCAAGCTTCAGTTAGAAATTCATTGGCTACGGCATTTCCATCCATTACCCTCACAGGATACCCATTTTAGTCGCCTCATACGACATGCATGAGCTACATTTGGCTATTCTTATCCCGGCCACCACATGGGATTCAAACTCATCCTTAAAGTTCTTAAAAGAACGGGGCGATGGACTGAGTCCTTGATTCTTTATCCCGTCATCTGAATGAAGAAAATCTGTGTGGATAGGGTGTTATGGAGCTAAAAGCTCCAGTCATGGCTGGGTAACGGCAATAGCCGAGCTTCAGTCGAAACTTCATTGGCTACAGCATTGCCATTTGTTATGTTACTGTGGAAGTCCTAATAAAGACTTTAGGTTCATCATCATATCTAGCCAAGATATTTCTCAAACTCATCCTTATATTCCTTATAAGGACTGGCTTAAAGGGGCGAAGCAATAATGCTTTTCATCTTCCCCGTTATCTGTAGATGACTGTGTAGGGATAAGGTGTTATTGAGCTATTAAAGCTCTGATCATGGCAGGAGGGTAACAGCAATAGCCTAGCCTCAGTTAGAACTTCATTGACTACAGCATTGCCATCCATTACCCTCCAAGGCTATTGAATTGAATGAATCAATTCGACCGCCCTCAAACTCATCCTTATAGTCCTTATAAGGATAAGGACTGGCTTAAAGGGGCGAGGTAAGAATGCTTTTCATATACCCCGTTATCTGTAGACGACAGTGTAGGGATAAGGTGGTATTGAGCAACTAAAGCTCTGATCATGGTAGGAGGAGTAACAGCAATAGCCGAGCCTCAGTTAGAACTTCATTGGCTACAGCATTGCCATCCATTACCCTCCAAGGCTATTGAATTGAATGAATCAATTCGACCGCCCTCAAACTCATCCTTATAGTCCTTATAAGGATAAGGACTGGCTTAAAGGGGCGAGGTAAGAATGCTTTTCATATACCCCGTTATCTGTAGACGACAGTGTAGGGATAAGGTGGTATTGAGCAACTAAAGCTCTGATCATGGTAGGAGGAGTAACAGCAATAGCCGAGCCTCAGTTAGAACTTCATTGGCTACAGCATTGCCATCCATCACCCTCCAAGGGTCAAAACTCCAACCTCAAACTCATCCTTATAGTCCTTATAAGGACTGACTTAAAGGGGCGAAGCAAGAATGCTTTTCATCTTCCCCGTTATCTGTAGAGGACAGTGTAGTGATAAGGTGTTATTGAGCAATTAAAGCTCTGATCATGGCAGGAGGGTAACAGCAATAGCCGAGCCTCAGTTAGAGCTTCACTGGCTACAGCATTGCCATCCATTACCCTCCAAGGGTATTGGATTGAATGAATCAGTCACCGCATCTCGCGGTCGATTGATTTATTCATCAACCTTCGCAACATTACTTTTAATTAAATTGTTGTTAATTTTTCAAAGGTGTAATAAATATTTTTAAAATTACTTAAATTTTTTAAAATAGTTTAATTATTTTTATATTTTTTTGAATTTATATAAATTATTCATTTTTTTAATATTTAAGGAATTTGAAATATAAACCTAAAAGTTCACCCGAATCTCAATTTGAAGTCAACATTCAAAACAGAACCAGATGCGTGAATTTGATAGGATCCGACAAAGTAATATTAAAGGTGGCGCTCTGTTAAACATAGAGGTTCACATATACCACATATATGAACATATACAGGTATATGTTCACACATACCTGTATTACAGATATTAACATAAAAATTATATATATATAATACCAGTAGCGTCAAGTGCCCGTTTAGGTTGGGTGTGCTTAATTAGACCAATTAAGACGAGCACATCAGTGCTCGTCTTAATTGGTCTAATGCAATTAATTGTAGGATAACTTGGAATACTTTAATTTAACAATTAATTATAACCAAATCTACGCAGATTGGGCGACACTGTGTTTATTTTAAGATACTGTATATTAAAAAGCAATAATGAAGGAGAATGCTCTATTTGAATGACTCAAAGGCGTTAACTTTCGAAGAGCAGGAATAGGGTTACCTCCTGTTCACAGGGAAAAAAAAGTTTTCGAACACCGTTATTGGCGCCCTCAAACTTTAACTTACGGAATTTGGAAAAGGGAAACATTTCTAAGTTTAATAGTATTAGCACAGGTTCTTGTACTTCTAAAGAAGAAGAAAGTATGTCTTAAATATTTATATTTCTTGATAAGTCATCCTATCTTCGCAGTGACCAAATTCCCAATGATTCCACCTGTGGGCTAAGATAACACAAATCTTTACAACATGAGAGGTTTTTTTTTCTTTTCTTTTGCTGTTTACCCACACTTTTTAAAATTAAACTAAAGAAAGAATTGAATAAATAAGAAATTATCCTACGTATTTGGACGATATGCGTTTATGTACAGTGATGAACAAAGAGGGTGAATTTCTAGACCCAGTTGGAGGTATTCCTAGGGAAGTGCGCCCACTTAGAATACCGTATTTAACATAAAAAACAAAAAATTCATTTATATTTTTATATTCATTTATCTAAGATATTAACGCACTATAATATCACTATCTTTTTTCGATAGGATGAAATAAATAACAAGTAAAACAGTATTATTTCTGTAATAACTGTTATTCTACGACGTTGCTTATTACACGACAAAAGGATATAAGAAATAAAATGTTTGAATTTATTTGGAAGTGTTTATCGTAATGCATATCGAAATTATATATACACAAAGGTTTTTTTTTTTTTAATCTTTAGCAACGTAGTGACAGCCAATGAGTTCTTTACTGAAATGCTATCAAACCGATATAAACAAATATTCTTTAGCGAATGCGAGTAGGAATTAAAATTCGATTCGCTTCATACGGTATCGGAAATATAAAATAAATGTTTTCGAGGATTTTTTTGAGATATTATCGGAAATCTTTTATGAAAATAATTAAAACTAGTTTTATAAATTACACGTAACCCTCGTTATAACGCCGATGTTACGTTCCATAGAAATGCTGCGTTATATAAATCGCGTTATGCGAGACTCAGATCACATAGAAAAAGTAGGGTTAGGTTCCGAAATTTTTTTTTTTTTTTTTTAAAGATTATATAAAACAATGACATATCCAATAAAAAAATATTTTTATTTAATTCAGATAATTCATGTAAGTTAAGAAAACATATAAACTATGAAACAAATACATAATATAAAAGTATAAATAAAAAGTACAAATTGCACGTAAACTTCATTGCTTATAATGCATAAAATGCTTTAGGCAAAATAAAATAAAATGCATAATTTAATCGTCATCACTGTCTTCAAAACTAACATTTCATAGATGTTCTTTCTTGACGAGTGGCCGGACGTCGTCATCACTTGAAATCTCTTGGACATCATTTGTATAATTCTCATTTCATACTTCGGCCGCTTTAGTTATCAAAACGTCAGAAATAAGACTTTGCTTACCACTATGCTGCAATTTTTTTATTAAGTTCATAATACGGAGCTAAACAAATATTTAATTGTCTCGTGAATTTTCCGGAGCGCTCCATTGAGTGATCATTATCCATAAAATAACTCTTGCCAAGTTCAATCCTTCTAATTTCTTTAAACTGAATTCTTTAACGGAGTCATCGCAATCGGAATCTTCGGCAGAACTTTCCTCATTTCGACGTCATCTATTCATTGTACCAGTTCCTCCTCATTTAAATCTATTTCCCCATCAATTAATTCCCTAATTTTGTTTTCAACCATATCGCAAAAGCGCTCTAAGTGGCCATTACTATAAAAATAATTTTTTACATAAAAAAGCATTACATATTGTATGTAACTTGCCAAAAAATAAAATGCTCACCTTAAGGTTAACACACTTATGATTTTTAATGCGCTTTCCTGGCAGAAAACGAAGACAATTTTTTAACAATAAATACTTTATGCGGTAAACAATTGACATATATGTGAGCTAAAGGGTATTTCCCCTAATATAAATCCTCTACTGATAACTACATGCGCGGTACGGGCAGACACAAATTTAACGAAGGTAAAATTTGAATTTTACTTTCGTTTTATTTTATTTTATCTTATCGTTAAATTTTATTTTATTTTCTTCCGTTGAAAAATATATGAAAAAAAAGGGCTACTACGGTATGTAGACCGTCTTATATCGAAACTGCGTTGTATAAATACCGCGTTGTACGAGGGTTACCTGTATTTTAATTATTTACATTTCCTGGATAACATAACATAATTTAAGAGACACCATTTAAAATCTTACAGAATTATATCGAAATAATTTGTTAGCTACAAGGAATTAGAATTACAAGTTATTCTTTTTCTCGTGATGAGACTACTTAAGTCGTTTTTATCGTGCATCGATGTAAAATAGCATAAATTGTCTCGAGCGTATTCAGATTTTGTGCGCACAAGATTAGAAAATCGTTTTAGTTTTTTTTTTATTCTCATGTACGCCTCTACATGCGTAATCAAACGCGCATCGAAAATATACATTTGTTCTTTCTGTGAATGATTCTAGAATAGTAATGCGAAAAGGGTACAAGGAAAACAGTTGTGTAAGTGATTGGTAGTAAGCAAAACTATTTTAGTTCATCAATTAAATATTCTGTTTTTAACACACATTTTCAAGGCAGGATATCTCTTTGAATCACAGAATTTGCATCTTGTTTTTAAATATCTCTTTAAAGAAGGTGCGATAATTCCTGAAAAATAAAATCAATGGAAGTCATTTCATCAGACATTACGAATGTGAGATTGCCAAGGGAAATCGCCTACTACCGTACAGAAATCTGACTGCCGTGACTAAATAATCTGAATACTAAAACCTCTTCTTGTCTTGATAGCATCGCTCCAATTATTATCAAACGTTCGGCTTCAGAACTTACTCATCTCCTGTATCGCCTCTACAATCTTATACGTAGATGATTTTAATCCCAATCCATGGAAACAATCATGTATCCATCTTATTCCAAAAGAGAGCGAGACAGACGTCTATGGTCAAACTCAAACCGATGACCAAGAACCATATAAGAACCCGTTTTTTACAAATCTACATATTCGATAATGCCAATTTTTTTTTCTTTCTATTGTAGATGCATTTGTCATAATAATTAAGCGAATATGCTTTTGGGGAAAATACATGGATTTCGATCCATCTTGGATGTTAGAAATTTGTCGTAGTTAACAGAAATATGAGGATATCATCAGAGCCGCGGAAGCGGGCATGCAGTGCATGCGGGCGCCGCAACGAAGGGGGAGCCGCCCCCTTCGTGCTTGCAGAACCACACACGCCCGGATCGTTACAGGGGCACTTAGATAGAAATTGCATGCGGGCGCCAAAGACCCCTAGCGCCGCTTCTGGATATGATTATGATCCATACCAGAGCCTCCTTAGTTCAGTCAGTATAGACGAAGCCATTTCGTTGGAAAGACATCGTTTCGATTCCATCAGTGAGTCAGGAGCCTTTATCTGGGCTATTTATCTGTAAATTTAACAATCGCTTTATCATTTCACTTTCTTTATCGTTTTGCGTGTTTTAATCATTTTCACGAACTTCAATATTTGTTCTGATTTTTTCAAAACTTCTTTGCATTTGCATCCAAATAAGTAGAAAATGTACTCGCACCTCCACACTCACACTTAGAAAGGAAGCCCCTCAGTCTCCGTAAGATTTCTCAGAACAATCTCCTTTTGTGAGTACTGATCCTGGATCCCGATAGAGCAGAAGCTCCCAACTTTTCGCGAGGGAGGCTCCCTTAGTAAAATGTTTTAGTAACTTTTCACTGCATCCTTATTCCAAAAGAAATACTTAACAGTTCCGTTTATTAAGTAGTTAAATCCAAAGTACTTAATAAGTATTTGTGTCCTAAAGCCAGCCGAGTAGCTCTTTGAAAAAAATGTTCCAAATTGTTAATTGTGAAAATGCTAACTTGGTAGAATTTGTTTGCTTTGACTGCAGAAGCAACCCAAATAAGATCACTTGCAGACTTTCTACGCAATCGATACTGAATGAATATTGCTCAAGATAGATAGATAGATAGATAGATAGAGAGAGAGAGAGAGAGAGAGAGAGAGAGAGAGAGAGGGAAGAGAATCTTTTTATTTCTTTGCCAAACGGAATCCACAATAAGTTTCTGTTACATTGAGAAAAGGAATTTCTTTCTTTAAAATAACTTATACTGCGAGCAGATTTGATATGAAATTGCCAAATGGGGAAAAAGCAAATTCTCTTAACGAATTATGAGGGAAATATTTTAGCTCAGGTGAATAAAAGGGGTTCACGATGTCAGGCGAGTCATTTAGACCTACGAAGATGGTATGTGATCCTAAGAATTGTGCTCAGATTTGGATTTGAGAACACTGTATTTTATTGTATTTTTCTGATACAGTTTGTCATTTCATAAGATTATAAAATTCGTAAGTTAAAGTTCTAGATTATAAAATCCATTTCGTAGTTCAAACTTACGTTTTTATCACTGTACATAAGGATTCACTCAATATAGTTAAATAACATAACGGCATCAAGAGAATCGGTATCCATGGTGATGAAAACATTTTTGGATTCTTATAATAGAAAAAGTATTCATTCTTAATGTGATCAAGATTCCAATTCATAGTCGAAAGACTGTTTAACTCCATAAGCAGGCTAGGCTATAGGTGTAATATACTTAAATAAAAGAGCCAATAGGCTTCACTTCGGCGAACACTATTTAAATTAAGGGGATATTAAATCCCACATTATTTCAAAACCGAATATGAAACTCAAAGATCGGAATCGAAGAGTTTCATGCCGAATATAATAAACAATAAATATTTCGACGGATTGTAGTTTAAGCTAAAGCACATAGTACAACACTAGGGCAACTCGTTGCAAAAGTGGTAAAGCTCTGATCACTATTATTCTAGGTCACCATAATGTATAACATCATACATCTCCTAGGAGATGTGTTTTGCATTACGGGTAATACTAAGAATATTGATTAGATCTTTACCCACCTTTGCAACGAGTTGCCCTAGTGTTGTACTATGTGTTTTAGCTTACGCTATAATCCGCCGAAACTTTAATAGTTAACTATATATTTTTATTTTATAGTTTACTAAATTCGAAATGAAACTCTTCGATTCCGATGTTTGAGTTTCTTATTCGGCTTGGAAATAGAAATACTGTGGGATTTAATATAATATCACATCACCTTAATTTAAACGAACAAGCTGATAATAAATAATTTGTGAGTTCAACAAATCTTCATCATCGGCCTGTGGAGTAAGATAGGCTGAGAGTCAGCAGATAGTAGGAGAGGAAATAAAGATACAATGCATAGTGGTAGAGTAGATGAAAGCGGCCTCAGTTGACCTGTTTTAGCTGTGTGCCCCCCAGGGGTGTTTCTAAAACGGTCGTTGATTTTTCACTTTACAAAAAAGGAAAAATCCTAAAAAGGAAACATGTAACAAAACAAACAAAAACAGTACAGAGAAAAGCAAAAATTGAAAGGTAAACTTAGAGGTGGAGGAAGGATCTGGTCCGAGTGATGCAGCTCACAAGGAACTGCACCGCCTCGCTGTAAGCCTTCGCCGCTCGGGTTCTCAGGTCCTCCCCTACCTGTGATAGCTGAAACCGGTGAAGCTGTGTACAGAAACCCCACAAGGTGGTTACTATTCTTGGTTATTATTCTTTTGGCTACCTCACTTCCCTTGGCCATGTCTAGTTTGCAGAGAGCTATGAAGAACGCCGAAGCTGCCTCCTCGTCTAAATCCTGGGCTACCTCTACCTGCTCAGGGGTGACTTTGCTGATGTCATCAACGAAGATGTCACCCCATTTTGCGCTGACGATGTCAGATCCATGTTCCCCTGTGAGGAGGAGTTCAGGTTCTCCTATTTTTTTTCATCGCTTCTTTGAATTTTTCTGCCATCCCTGGGATACCACTGATGACATGGCTGAGACTCTCCCCTGCTTTCGCGTGAGGGACTTCTGGGTGGCCGGTCTCAGATACTTTTGCTGTTTTGGGCGTTACCAACTCTTCTTCCTGTGGGCTTAATGGCCGTTTGGAGGTGTTGGTGTTCACCTCCATATTTCCTTCTTCCCCATCTATATCTGTATTAGTATTAGTATCTATATTAGTATTGATGGTTTCAATAACGACTGTTTCTTCTTGTTGGATTTTACTGCTTGTGGAAGTATTTTTCCCCTTACGGTTTTTCTTTGACGTGGAAGTATGGATTTCTGTTATATCAGGAGCAGCCTCGAAAGGAGGAGAAGCTTCCTGTGCTGTGTCATTTCCATTGCTTGGTGGAGTTGCTGGCGTGATTGCACCACCCGTCCTCTCAGCAAGGGTTCTGGATGGGCATGTGTCCACTTTGTGGTCAATGACCCCACATTTCAGGCAAGCTGACTCACAATTTTCTTGGTTGTGGCCTGCTTTGAGGCAGTTTTTATATTTCACTCTAGGACAGTCTGCCCCAAGGTGAGTGAAGGCACCACATCTAAAACATTGTTTTTTTACACCAGGATAGTTTATCAATACTCTGGCGGATCCAATAATAATGAAGTTGGGAACGGGCGTTTTCATCTTGAGGGAGATGTGGACTTCACCCGACTTCCATTTGGGGTTTTCTGCGTCATTTAGGACTTCCACCTTGTGTACAACGCCCCATTTCCCGAATATTTCGTGGATGATCTTTACATCGGTTTCAATATATTCTAAAGGGAATCTGGGGATTCTAAGTAGTTTGGTAATGCTCCCTACCAAAAATGGAACTATTGTTTTTCCATTACACTCGAATCCTGCAAGTAGTTTGTTCACTCCTTACTACTACTACTTGGAAGCGGCCACTACCAAAGGGAGTAAAACCAAAAATCTGCTCAGCGCCGACGCTTTCGATGAGGGCTTTGGCCAAACATCGAGGTCAGCTTCAACTTCGATTCCAAGGGTCCGCGTACGCGGCAAAGCCATGGCTGGTGAGGGGGGGGGGAAGCTAGGCTATTCCCACCACCAAGTGTGTTATTCTTGCCCCAGTCCGGGGTTTATTTTGTATCTGCTGCTGTAGTTTATTATCAAGTGCCTCTATGAGACGCTTTGTCGATAATAACTGAGCTAACATATACTACAATTTGCGCTTAGCTAAACATTTGCTAATCACCTATGAGAAAAGTTCACAAAGATGAACGCTAACCATACTACAGAAATGATCCTGTGAAGTATGATCTTCACTAAAATCCCACTAAAACCCATAAATTCAAAATTAAGTATTGAATAATAATAATTTGTGAGTTCAACAAATGTTCATCATCGGCCTGAGAGTCAGCAGATAGTAGGAGAGGAAATAAAGATAGAGTGCATTTTGTTAGAGTAGGTAAAAGGGGCCTCAGTTGACCTGTTTTAGCTGTTTGCCCCCCAGGGGCGATTCTAAAACGGTCGTTGATTTTTCACTTTAGAAGAAAAGGAAAAATCCTAAAAAGGAAACATGGAAAAAAACAAAAACATGAAGTACAGAGAAAATAAACTATAGAAAGAACTGGAAACCAAAAAAAAAAAAAGAAAGGTGGGGGGAAAAGGGTCTGGCCTAAGTGATGCAGCTCTCAAGAAGCTGCACCGCCTCGCTGTAGGCCTTCGCCGCTCAGGTTCTCAGGCCCTCCCCCACCTGTTGGAACTAGAGAACTATTGCTGTGGACGGGAAATCATGGGATGGTTATTGTGACTGTCGCTTTTTGTGGGCAGTCATTATTCTTTTAGCCACCTCACTTCCCTTGGCCATGTCTAATTTGGAGAGAGCTATGAAGAACGCCGATGCCGCCTCCTCGTCCATGTCCATGGCTAGCTGTACTTGCTCAGGGGTGATTTGGCTGATGTCTTCAACAAATAAGTCACCCCATTTTGCGCTAACTACGTTTGGTCCATATTTCCCATTGAGGAGGAGCTCAGGTTCCCCTATTCTCACTATTGCATCTTGAAATTTTTCTGCCACCCCAGGGATACCTTTAACTAGATGCTTTAGAGTCTCCCCTGCTTTTGCATGAGGAGTCTCCAATTCTTCTGTTTCTGCTGGTTTTATTTTTTTCATCTCTTTTTCCTCTGGACTCAGAGGTCTTTCGAAGGGGGCGCTGCTTGCCTCCATGTTTTCTGTTTTATTTACTTTTCCTTCTGCAGTGATTTCATCATGTGACACAGCTTGTTTATTGGCTGTTTCTCGCTTCTTCTCTTTCTTGGGTGTGCAGGCTATGGTTTCTGTGGCGGCTGCCTTTTCTTCTATAGCCGTTATTTTGCCGTATGCCTCGTTTATAGTTGGAACATCCGTGTTTCCCGACTCTTGTTCTGTAGTAGCTGTAGGCTTCTCTACTGAGGTGACTGTGACTGGCATAATAGCATCCCACCATCCTTTCTGCATGCGTTCTTGATGGGCAGGTGTTAACTTTGTGGTCCTTGGAACCACATTTGAGGCAGGCCATGAGACATTTGTCTAGTGAATGACTTGTCGTTAGGCAGTTTTTGCATGTCAGTTTTGGGCAGTTCGCTCCTAGATGGTCGAAGGATCCACATCGGAAGCATTGCTTCTTAACGCCAGGGTAGTTTACCATTACCCTAGCGGATCCGATGCTGACGAAGTTTGGAACCGCTATTTTCATCTCGAACGAGATGTTTACTTCCCCTGACTTCCATTGGGGGTTGTCTGCATCGTTTACGATTTGTACAACATCCCATTTCCCAAACACTTCATGGATTACTTTTTCATCACATTGTATATATTCCAAGGGGAATCTGGGGTTTTTGAGCAGTTTGATAATGCTCCCCACCATGAACGGAAAAATTTCCTTTCCGTTACATTGAAAGCCTTTGAGCAACTTGTCCCTAGTCTCGGCGCTCCTAACTACAACTTGGTATCTGCTACTACCGAAAGGAGTGAATTAATAATAATTTGTGAGTTCAACGTATCTCATCATTGGCCTGTGGAGTAAGATAGGCTGAGATTCAGCAGATAGTAGTAGAGGAAATAAAGATAGAGTGCAAAGTAGTAGAGTAGATGAATGAGGCCTCAGCTGACCTGTTTTAGCTGTTGACCCCCCAGGGGTTCTTCTAAAACGGTCGTTGATTTTTCACTTTAAAAAAGGAAAAATCCTGAAAAGGAAAAAAAAGGAGAGACTAAGCAAATTTAACAAGTGTAAATAAATCTAAAGACTATGTGGAAGACAATTCTATAGAGGAATGAGTTTGCTGAGCAAACCCAGAACAGTATAACCAGGTAAAGAAGGGAGATGACCTGGCCCGGAAGACCCCGCCCTGAAAAGGGCTTGGGACCACCTCGATGTTGGCCTTCGCAGTCCGGGTTTGTTCAGGTCAACCCCAACCTGGGGGACAGAAAAACTTTGAACTGCGAAAGGACTAGACATACCTGTGGGTTAAACGCTGATCGGGAAGGAAGATCGAGATAGCGTCAACACCTACAACTTGAAGGTGTTATAGGAGCAGACACAACTGGATTCCCCCCTGTATGATCTGGCAGATGGTTGGTGGGTCGCACCATCTCCTCAGGAACCGCTCCTCACCACGTAAGCACCTTTCCTGCTCCAGGAAGCTGCGGAGGTAGTCTGAGAGACAGTTCCTAACACGGAGATAGATGCGATCCTCCTCGTTAAGAAGGTGTTTTTTCCTGATTTTCCAAATGTGGTGTTTGATCACATTTATTAGGAAAATCAGGTGTTTCTTGTTTTTGGTTACTGGGGGAGGAAACTGTAGCAAAACTACTTCGGCGAATGTGAGCGCTGGGATCGCAAGTACCTCAGCCAGTCTGTGCCAAACACGCTGTACTGGCGTGCAGTGAAAGAAAAAGTGCCCTACGGTTTCTACCGCGCCGCAGAAGGGGTTGCACGGTCGCGAGCTGTAGGCTGATTTTACCAGTTTCACCGGGATTCTGCAGTAGGCGATTCTCCAGGCTAAGTCCCGGTGAAACGGTTGCCCCCAGCTGTTTTTTATGTTGGTGAACAGCACCTCTTCGTTTGTGCCCAGATCGGGCTTTTCCCAGTCAAAGTGGTCAAAAATTTTCCAGTACAGCTTGTTTGGGCTGAGCTGAAGCACTCGAACTCCATCTGTTGCCATTTTTTTGAAAAGTTTGCTTATTGTGTAGTACCACTCTGGCACCGTCTCCGCACATGGTCCGGCGTGGCCAGTGGTCCCGAAGTAGGGTAGGAAAAATCCTAAGAAGTATTTAATCGGATTGCCGGAAGGGTGATTTGATGCCAGTGCTTTCCGTATGGTCTGAGCAGTGTTGGTTAGGTGGCAGTATTTGAGGATTGGCAGGGCGAATCCCCCTTGTGTGGGGGGAAGATGGAGAAAGGCCATGCGCACCTCGTGCCTCCTGTTGTTCCAGAAAAAATCAGTGACATGTTTGTGAATGGCGTTGTCTTGTGTGTCTGTGAGGTTAATGGTGTGCAGTAACATCGGTTTTAGGACTGTTTTGATAACTGTTGCTCTACCTTCGAATGATAGGTAGTTGGGACTGAAGGGTTTGAGTTTTTCGCGACACATTTCTATTAAGTGTTGTGTTTGCAACACTGGGGTCTCTAGGAAGGGAATTCCTAGTATTGTTAATGGGCCGGTTGTGGGTTTCAGACCATACGGAAGACTGGCAGGGCCGAATTTCCCATAAATTTTGATTTTTGTTTTTTCGGGATTAGTGTGAAGACCACTGAGCATGCTGAACTCTCGCAGTATGCCGAAGAAGATGTAAATCGAGTCGGAATTCCGAAGGGTTCCGACGATGTCATCGGTATATATACGATAGTTTTGCTCTGTTTGGAGCCTAAGGGCAGCGGTATTCCTCTTACTGCGCGCGTCTCATCAATTTTTTTTAATTAATTAATTTATTTTTTTATTTTTTTTATTGTGAATTCAAGTGTAATGAGAACGAAATATTTTTTCCTAATAAAAAATTTGATACACATTATCCATCTTATTGCCAATCATGATAAAAATTAAAAGGTATATAGAAAAATATCATATAATTTAAACGTTTTTTTTTTAATTTCTCCAAACTATTTATTTTTTTGAAAAGAATATTTTCCTTGCAATTATATTATATAGAAGTTTAGTATTTTTATTGTTAATTCAAGCTACTGATTAACGCTATTCAGATAGCACCGATTGATGAATTAATCAGTTATTACCGGTTGGCAACCTTTTTAAGTGTGCGTGCCAAAATCACCAAATCTCTTACGCAACATTTTCTCACGTGCCAACAATTTTGGGGAACATATTGCTCACCATAATCAAAACTCCCACTAGAGCAGAAAGATCAAAGAATATCGTGAGAATGATTATTGTAAGTAATGAAAAATTGAATTTTTTTGCCGTCTATAGCATTGTATTTTTTTTTTTTTTTTTGGTTTGATGGACTAAGTCCTTGACTCTTTATCCCGTCATCTGATTGAGAAAATCTATGAATGGGGTTTTATTATTGAACTATATACGCTCTGATCATGGCAGGAGGAGGGTAACAGCAATAGCCGAGCCTCAGTTAAAACTTCATTGGCTACAGCATTGCCATCCATTACCCTCCCTGAGTACCAATTTTATTCGCTCGTACGACATGCATGGGCTATAGTGGGAATTTTTAAGGCAAGCGCACTCTAAAAATTAAGACGATCCCTCCAACCACTCCCTACGAGTGGCCGAAAGATCGTCGAACTGAGCGTTGGTTCCACTCAGTGACACCCCCCTCAACACTGCGCAACTCATATCCCAAGGAAAAGCATCCACCGACAAGTCCCCTCACGAGAACACGTTCCACAGAGACTCAAAATGCTCTGCGGAAGCAAAATTCCGGAAGAAACCTAAGAGAGCGAAACTCTCGAAACTTTGCATCCTATTTTAGTCGCGTCTTACGACATGCATGGGTTACATCAGGGCTATTTTAAAGTAAAGCTCTGTTTAAAAATTAGAACGATCTCTGGACCTCTCGATAGTGGCCGAAAGCACGGAAGCGAAGTGACGTAGTTTATTACTCTGTGCTCACTTTCAGAAATCTCCGATCAGCTCCGTTCAGACGAGACAGTGGAGGTACCACACCATCTGTTACTCAGTCATCCAAGAAAGTGCGAGTTCAGCTGGCAGAATAGCAAGGAAGAGAAATTCACAAAGTATGCAAATGTTATTTCTAATCGTAATTTGCAATCTGCTTCTTAGTGGTCAGTCACTGTAGTACTTATGAAAGAGAATTTTTTGTGAAGCAGGTATGTGGTGGTTTGTTGTAATCTTTGGTGCAGTAACATGCTAAATTAAGAACATGCGATTCTTTAAAAATATCGAAACATTCATATAGAAAAGATGCGTTTCTCTACAATTGAGTTCAAATAAAATGAAATAGGGGTCTCCTTGTTTTGTAGGAGAAGGGAGTTCCATTTTTCACAGTCTCACACGATAATGTCTGTGTTTCTCGGTAGGATCTGTGTAGTTTCTTACGCATGTATTGCTTCTTAGTTTTCGTTCTCAGAGTCGATTTTAATATTCCTTTTGCTCTGTTTGACCGTCAGAATTTTCGTAGTTGTGTAAGGTGAGTCGAACTCACTTCCTTGCATGAAAAGTTGTTGCTTGGTGTGTGTGTGTGTGTGTGTGTGTGTGTGTGTGTGTGTGTGTGTGTGTGTGTGTGTTTTAAAAAGATGTATTGCTTTTGTTTTGCCGGATGGTTTATTTTAGATGTATTGTTTGTGTGAACAGGTTAACAGTTCCCTAACTCGAAACGTAACTACTCTTCCCCTTGCCATGTGAAGGAGTAGAAACACGTCGGTTTGATGATTTTGTGTTTCTTGTAGTGCAGGTTTCTGTATTTCTTTCTTCCTGGGAATGATTTGAAGTCCCACGATCAATACTACAATAGAAAAATCATTAAATCCTCACTAAATCACACTCCGGTGCATCTGAACATCAATGAAATAAATAAAATTTATAATTCAATTACAGCCTTACAAATACTCAATTCTACGTATAATAAAAATTCTTTAAATCCTAAAGAAATCGATGAGCACCTGAAATAACTAATCCACCTTCTGCAAGAACTGGAGAACCTAAGAATGATATTTCATTATCCAAACCATCAATATAATCGATCCGAGTATTAAAATAAGTAAACAAAAATGTATGTAGAAACAAAATATTACCTAACCCCCCTACAAAAAAAAACAAGAGAAGAACACACCCACTGAAAATCCAAACCACAACATAAAGAAACAACACTAGTGAAACTGACAAACCATCTATCTCCCCGCCACACAAAATATTATACGTTTAGAAATCTACACCACCATCCCACAAAAATAGACGCATCTTCTACTGACACAGGGAATCGCCCGAGGATAGAAGATACCCAAAATATCCCCCCCCCCCACACATGACCAAGAGATACCCGTGGACAACGAAAACGTCACACTCTCTTCCTTCCCCCTCACCCCTCACTCCCCGAAACATGTCACCAAACACACACATCAGCTGATTCTCCTCATACCCTTATTGGGGAGGGAATAAAATCGTTGAAAGTAAAATCATATCTCTTGTTAGCAGTACATTTACAATAGGACATTTACAATAAATGACAACTATTTAGATGCATTTTGGTCAAATTTATTTCAAAGCAAAGTTATACCAACTAGTTTCACCAATTGTGGCTGCTTTTCATCAGGGTAAAAGATGTATAAAAATAGTAAGAACGTTTAAATGCTAAAACTGTTAACACCAAAACCGTAAAATAAACCGAATATAATTGTATTTATTTTTTTTTTATGAAAGCAGAAGAACGCGTACATCACACGCATAGCGCGTGTATGATCTGCTAGTTATTGTGTAGGAACGATTTATAGTTGGTGGCAACATTTAGTTCTGGAATGTTGAAAGATCTAATAAGGGTCTTCCAGATCTCGGGCAAAATCAGTCCTTGATTTCTATTAAGGTTTTGTTCTGAGCAGAGAACAGTTGTGGCTTCTTTTATAATTCTGGAGCGGAAGTCCTCCTCTAAATAGGGCATTGAGCTTTTATCCCATTCTATAATATGATTAGTCCTAGCAAAATGAAAGACTAACCCCGATTTGTCTTCTTTATTATTATTGACATCTCCTGTGTACTCTTTCTTCCTGATTTCAAAATTTCTTGAAGTCTGGCGAATATAGTTCAAGCTGCACGAGCAAGGTGTGTTGTAAACTCCGGCATATTTAAAAAAATGGATGACTGTCTTTTGGAGATCGTAAAAACTGGCGAATGGTCTGTGCAGATTTAAAAGCTACTCGTATACCACGTGGCTTGAGGAGTCTGGCAATCTTATTAGAAATTGTCCCTACAAACGGAATCCCAATGGTAGAATTATAATGAATATATCTTCAGGTTGTCTTTGTGTGTGGGGGGGGGGGTCACAGAAAAATATCTTGTGGATCAATTTCTTAGGATAACCATTCTTTGTAAGGTCATTTGATATCCGAGAAAGTTCAGCTTGGAAGTCTTTATCATCTGTCGTAATGAGAGAGGCTCTATTTTTTAGCATGTGTACAATGCTGAGTTTCGGAGAAATATGGTGTGAAGAAGTGAAGCGTAAGTATCTACCTGTATTGGTGGGTTTGCGATAAACTGAAAGGTTGATACGTCCATCTATTGTTTTCTTGATTAAAATGTCCAGAAATGGCAATTGGTTATCTTTCTCAAGCTCTAGAGTGAATTTAATTTTTTGATGCAAAGAGATAATCTTGCCTAGAAAATCGAACAAATCCTTTTCCGTATTTTTCCAAATAATAAAAATATAATCGACGTATCTCCACCAAACTGTGGGTTTAGGGTCTAGTTGAGATAAAATTAACTTTCAAATTTCTCCATAGAGAGATCCGCACAGGGTGGTGAAAGAGGGCTTCCCATTGAAAGACCTGTTAATTGCTGATAAATGGTTTTGTTTCCATAGGAAAAAGTTAGATGTTAATTAGATGTTAGGTGTTAGTTGGTGAAATTAGTTGGTATAACTTTGTTTTAAAATAAATTTGACCAAAAAAAAAACCCCAAAAAACAAATAGTAGTAATTTATTCTCTCCTATAGTTCGTGTGGTCAAAAATAACAGTATTACCATCATGAATAACCTCCATGGGGAAACTAAATACTATATTATAATATAAACTATATTATAGAGTATACATGTTCATTTAGAAGATATCATTGTGGCTTAAGACCGATGGTTGAGGTTATGCGGAGCAGAACATTTCTAGATGCTCAAGGCAGAAATTGGCCAAGGCAGGAGAAAGAAGGTTCCACATGATCGTACGTTCGATCTCCTTGTAGATAGTTTTCCAAGACAAAAGAGCACAAAACAAATAGTGTGGCGATGTCTGAAGGAAAAGTCAACACACACACACACACACACACACACACATACACACTCATTTTTTATTGGATTAGATTTATTAGACTTTTTATTAGCCTACGTTATCCTTCAAGAAAAACAGTTGGACCGTTGTACTTTCTTAAACTTATAGTAACAAGAATACTTCATCTTTAATAATAGTGGGGATGGAAAGAGAGAGAGAGAGAGAGAGAGAGAGAGAGAGAGAGAGAGAGAGATCTTTGGGACTGATATTGCGAACAATCGATCGTTCGTTTATTTTAATTTACTATTTATATAAATCGTAAAACTTCCAAAATTCTTTTTCATTATTCATGGCCAAACTTATTCTCTTTTTCAGTATTTCAAGACAAATGTTAACATTTCATAATCTAAACTACTTTTTTAAGAGTTCGTCATATAAACGAACATAAAAACGCCAGAGGAGAAGCGGATAGCAAACGCAACAAGCCTTGTATGAAATGACCCAGCATGAGGGAAGAATCCACGATTCGTTGCGTTTGTTGTGACATGTAACGAAATATTTGATTTTATTTTTTCTTCGGCTGGACGAATATTGAATCATTCTACTGAAGCCGAATATCCGAAAAACATGAAATTCATTTAGGTTTAGGAAAGACAGAATTTATTATAATACGAAGGCACCTTCACTAATTCTTCCCGAATTTCACAACCCAAATTTACTGTTGCAACATTTTCAACCGATGGTGAGTTAGCCAAACTCATACGGAGAGAGCAGAGTTTATCACTCTCCTACCCCCCCCCCCCCCATCTTATATTGTTCAGAATGACGTCCTTGCTTCTGCGCTTTTCATCAGGTCTGAAAAAATCCAGGGACCAAACACTCGGAAGCTAATCTCAAGCAAAAACTCAAGAAGCTAAACATCGATGGAAGAAGTTCAGTACCTTGGTGGAACAACGAACTAACATTCCTAAGTAAACGTTTTAATTCACTCAAACGACTATATCAAATAACATACAATAACCAAGACTTGAGAGAGAGAGTAGAAGACAGAAATGCTATAGCTATCAGTCCCAAATTACGAACGCAAAAGTAGAATCATGGAAAAAATTCTGTACAGCTTCAATCGTATCGAATCTTTGGAATTGTATAAATAAATTAGGAGCAAGCAAGACTAAGACAAAACCTATATTATTAACTATTAAGAAAACGGATGGCACCTACACTAAAAGCTTAGCAGAAACTGCAGCTGTTAAGATAAGGACATACTTGGATTACTGTGCGAAAATTTGGTGACCTGCTTTTCAAAAAGCCGAGGATGTACGTGGGCTGTTCAATAAGTAATAAGACTAATTTTACTTTGGCGAAACCACTCATCACAATATTAATTTCTGTGGAATTAAGAAATTTTGCTGTATGTATTAACAAAAGAGGTTGACAGATGACGTATACGGGCTGATGTGCCAGAGTGACTAAACGTAAGCTTGTTTCGTCGCGCCTACGAGGCGCGACCAGTCGTCCAAATGGAAGCGTCCTTCGAACAGCGTTATGCGATTAAATTTTGTGTGCGTTTGCAAAAATCGGCATCGGACACTTTTAACATGACACGCGAAGCTTTCCACGATGAAGCGATGTCCAGGGCAAGTGTTTTTCGCTGGCATAAAACTTGTAAGGAAGGAAGGCAAAATGTGGAAGATCTTGAACGTGAGGGAAGACCTTCAACGTCCATCACAGAGACAATAATCAACACAGCAGCGATTATCATCAAGCACGTCAAAAGGAAGCGTCCATTGCTGAAGAATGGCTTCTTATTGCACCACGATAATGCAAGGCCACATATTGCTGGTTGTGTAGTGGACGTTTTGCAGAAGAAAAACGCAGATATCCTACCACACCCTCCATAGAGTCCTGATCTCGCACCGTGAGATTTCTGGCTATTTCCTCAGCTCAAGAAACCACTAAGAGGCCGCCATTTCGAAAGCAACAAAGCATGTGTAAAAGCTGCGGAGGCGGTTTTGAAAGAACTCTCAAAAAACGGACTTTCACATGTGTTTAAGAAGTGGACGTAACGTTGGGACAAATGCATCGCGTCTCACGGTAGTTACTTAGAAAAAGACCATGTAAATGATGACGATTAAAGGTAATTTAAAGGTAATCTGTTTTCTGTATAAATATACTCTTATTACTTATTGAACAGCCTACGTATATTGAAAAAGGTCCTGAGACGATTGACGGTCTCTGGAATGTTGAGTATGAAGAAACTTTGAAAAAATGCAATTGCAGAAAGCGGTGGGTAGGAATCGAAGAGGGGATTTGATCGAGACACATAAGCTGTTAGGGAGGGGGGGGGTATTACCAGATTAATGTATAGGCGATTTTACATTGTATGGATAACAATAGTGAGAGAACATGAACCCACTTCACCTACTCCATATAAAGGAATAAATGGCGTTGGCGAAATGTTTTATTTCACTGTTTTAATTAAAGTTAAATTATAATTTAATGAATTTAATTAAATTAACACTTACATTTTTGTTATTCAGTTAATTAAAGTTTACGGGAATTCAGAATTTCTGTTAGATTTCTGCGAAAGTATTCATAAAAATTCAGCGATGCTGCCACATTGATTGAATCAACTTCTTACTTACTGGTAGGAAGAGGTTCAAGTACTTTCTCAACTCGTGTGGTCAACAAATTCCTTTCTACGTTCATGAAGGCATTTTGTCGTCCATCTGTTGAGTTATTATTATTATTATTATTATTATTATTATTATTATTATTATTAGAGTTCAATGAGGACTCGTCGAAAGAGGCCATGCTATTCGCACCAGCTATCACAACTGTTCTTGAATTTATTCACGCTACTTGCACACACAACTTCCAACTGCAATCGATTATTATATTTTGTATTGTTGTATAATATTAACGTAAAATATTTTCCTCAATGTTTGAATAAGAACAACATTTTTACTTATTGTTTAAATTGGAATCTGGGTTCGTTGAATAACATTGTCGACTACATTGTTGAACATGTTCAGTAACGTGTTTTCTTAAGATGATACGTAATTGTTAAAAACATACTGACGCCCAGTATAAATAGAAGTTATTGCTGAGTCATACCGGTAATCGTGTCGTTGGATTAAGGAGGTGGTTATAAAACATACTGGCTTCTGGATGACTGTGAAAGTCATAATGTTAAACGCCAGTCATGATTCATGATTTGGAGACAGGAAGGATTCCAACGGAACCTAATCTTCATAGTTCTACTCCGGTGCACTTGCATTCTGAGTGGCTGGTAGGAGGCAGGCGGGTGGACGCAGCTGCATTGGATTTTAATTAGTTATGAGAAACGAGCTTCGTATTCAACACTAAAATGCAGTGAGCGTGTCGAAGTTGTCAGCATGATGATGATGGCAATAAGTTTATGTAAAAAGTAAACTTTGCATGTGGACTTTAAGTGGAGTGTGGAGAGAAGGATTTGGTTGGAATTGACCATTATTATGGCGCAAAAATTAAATTATTAACTGTTTTTTATGGATGGCGATTGGAGAGTTGTTGCCCAGTATTTAGGATGGAGGAGGTTTTGGTTGGAATCGCTTGTTATAATGAACAATGAATAAATTTGAAGTTATGTTATTCATGAGGATTGGTTTTCGGTTGAAGGAAAAGCACAACAAACTTTATGGTGGAAAGCCATTGTATACGACATCACACACACATTGAATTATGTCCTTCCACAGACTACTTATATTAATAAAAAAAGAGAACGTAAATATATCAAGTATGTATTTCTAATAGCGCGTCCATGTAAACAATATAAATATTAAAAGTATTAAAAATAAGCCAATTATATTGCTCTTGACACTCCACTATACAAACGTTTGCACAATACATACAGAGAACTGCTGGGATCCAGACTGAAATTCCCAAAAATAAGAATGGTCGAAAATGCTCAACTTTTCTTTCCCATGTCAACAATTTATTTATGTGAGTGTGGTGACCTGGGTGTAAAAGTGTCAGCCTTTAAATTTGCAACATTAAATTAACAATCATCATCCTTTGTCACACAAAGCCATTATATTTAAATCATCCTGCAGCATAGCTACAACACCCTTATCAACTATTAATCTCTCCCGTTTTGCATTATCAGCAAACCACTGAATATTATTACTATTACTATTATTATTATTGCATTTTGGTTCGAGGATACGTAGTGGTTGGTCGGCTATATCCACATGTAAGGGCCATGTGGATATAGCCAAATATTAGTTTCTTGTTCTGTATCACCTGAGTTATCTACTTGTCAAATTGCACAAAATATATTGACTCAGTTGATGTAGCGTTTGCACACCACGTGGCTTACCGCATGACGGACGGAAGACCTTGGTTTAGAATCTAGTCGGAGAATAGAAGAAATTTTTCTATGCCTTTTTATCGACCAGGTCCAGAGTTAGGCGATCTCTGGCACGGGCAAGCGGGTTTATTAGATAGGGCTAAACGGCTACTCCATATACGGGAATAAAAAGGTGTTAGCGGATATATATATATATACATATATATACATATATATATGTATATATATATATATATATACATATATACATATATATATATATATATATATATACATATATATATATGTATATATACATACAGGGTGTTCGGGATAAATTTGACAGTTTCGTAAGGAAAAAGAAAATCTTCTTTGTATCTATTAAATTTAATGAATTGACAAAAAAACATTACAGGCAGAGTTAATTACAATACTATCAACAAGATTTACTCAAAATAACCACCATTAGCATCGATCACAGCTTCAATTCTGCTTCGGAACCTCGAACAAGCTGATGCTACAGTCTCCCTGGGAAGGGCCGCAAAAACTGTTTTAATTTTATCCATTAACTGGGCTTTTGTATTACTGGAAGTGCGATTGGTGTCTTTTTCAACTGCGCCCCATACAAAATAATCCATGGGGTTAAGGTCTGGGGAGTTTGGAGGCCAAACATTTGGACTGGTGAAGTCGTAGAAATTTTCAGACAACCATTTTTGACTTTTCCCAGAGGTGTGGCAAGGGGCCGAATCCTGCTGCCATACATACGGCCTACCATTGGCTACCCTTGTTATCCAGGGCTTGACTACAGTTAGCAGCTCCACGAACAAAGCCCGAATTCCAATGCCAGGGTTCTTCAACACCTGTTCCTGCAGATTTGCGAGGAATTCTGCTGTACGAACGCAATCAGATCGTCTGCTAGGGATCTTTCTTCTTGCTACATCCTCGTAGTCACCATTGCACGTCTCTAGTTCATGCCTGATTGTTTTTACTGTATTCAGGGAGCATTGGGCAGCAGTCGTAATATCCTTATTTTGATGGCGGGCACGAATCATCATGATACAAGTTATTCTCTTCCATGATTCAGGTGGGTTCCAGCTATCCATCCTTTCTGACATCTTGTATATGAATGAAGAAGGGTCCAAACTTTTAAATGAAGAGAAGTGTGTGTTAATACATGTAACTTACGGAAAAATATTAATTATAAATATGTCAAATTTATCCCGAACACCCTGTATATATATATATATATATATATATATATATATATATATATATACATATATATATATATATATATATATGTATATATATGTATATATATGTATATATATATATATATATATGTATATATATATATATATATATGTATATATATATATATATATGTATATATATATATATATGTATATATATATATATATATGTATATATATATATATATGTATATATATATATATATATGTATATATATATATATATGTATATATATATGTATATATATATATATGTATATATATATATATATATATATGTATATATATATGTATATATGTATATATATATGTATATATATATATATGTATATATATATATATATATATATGTATATATATATGTATATATATATATATATATGTATATATATATATATGTATATATATATACATATATATATATATATACATATATATATATATACATATATATATATATACATATATATATATATACATATATATATATATATACATATATATATATATGTATATATATATATATATATGTATATATATATATATATATGTATATATATATATATGTATATATATATATATATATGTATATATATATATATGTATATATATATATATATATATATGTATATATATATATATATATATATATACATACATATATATATATATGTATATATATGAATGTATATATATATATATATATATATGTATGTATACATATACACACACACACACACACACACACATATATATATATAACACATATATAATTGTGGAAAGTTTTTTTACCTTGGGTATAATATATGATAAAGATACCAAGCTATTTTAAATAGCTTGGTATCTTTATCATATATTGGTTTTTGCTCCATTTCCCAAGTAAGTAAACAGACAAGTAAGTCAAATTTGCGCCTGCACGTAATGCAATTCTAAGTGACTCGTAAAGTAGTAGAAGTCTAGGCAACTCGTGGTAAAGTTGGTGGAATAAGCTGTGATCATTATTCTTAATATTTACCCTTAATGCAAAGCCCATTTACTTGAGGAGATGTATAATGCTATGCATGAAAGGCAAGGGGCCACTACCCAGACTGGTTTCGACCTGTTTATTAAAATTTATAAAATATTGAGGTCTCATCAGTGGGAGCCAGGCTAGGAAATACCAAGGTTAAGTAATACAGAGCTTATAAGTATTTTACCAAAACAAGTTACCAAAAGGTGCTTTGACCTCATTAAATAAAAATCTCAGGATGAGAGATAGATGTAGAAAGTATTTTACCTTGGGTAAAATATATGTTAAAGATACCAAGCTTACTTGGGAAATGGAGTAAAAACCAGGTTTAAAATAGCTTGGAACCTTTAACACGTCTTTAGTAACTGTTTTTGAAATCCTGCATATTGCATCGTTACATCTGATTTATTCTCCTAAGATTAGTTCAAGCTGAGTGTCTTAAGTTGGTGTAAGCCTGCTTTATTATTTCCAATATCGCAGTGGTAGGAAAGAAAATTCGACAACAGCTACTTCGGGTACTCTAATATGTGATCTAATATCATTTGTGAGTTGAGTAAAAATAAAAATGAAATCATGAAACTAATAGTTTAACAGTTGATTTAATTTGACTTCAACTGTTATTCGTATGGAATGAATAATCTTCCTTTAATTTTAATTGTACTATTTTCATGCAGAAATGAGAAAAATAAAGCACGTGTCATACCAAACATTAAACATTACGCAAAGTATCGACTTAACAACGTGCAAGTCTTATTTAATGTTGTGATTAATCTTTTTCTGGGAAGATTTATACATATTAATATTTGTGAAATATATAAATTATTTTTCCCAATACACCAAGTCCGAAAAGTCTATAAAAATTTTTAGTATATAATATTAATAACAAAATAATAACGATAGTTTTTTAATAGATATGTTATTATTCACTGACACTTAGTATAACCATAATAATTACTAAAACACCCTTTTTATTTTGTAATACATTTATGTATTCTTTATTCATAATTAATGTCCTCTAGTTTAAAAAAAGACCGTAAAACAAATATTTTTTATCAAGTTTTATGCACCTCATGTTTTTTCTGTATTTGAATGCTCAGCATTTTTTAATGTGAATCTTAGTCGGGAAAGAGTGCAAAGATTTCCACTAGCTGACTGAGGATCAGAAAAGTGGTAGTCTTGCTCTAGACCACTGGTTCTTAACCTGGGGTGTGGGTGCACCCCTGGGGGTGCGAGAAAGCATTTCCAGGGATGCGAGAGAAGTTTCTAAATTTTTGATGGAAACTCTACCGCCTGTAAGAAACTAGCGAACGCTACGTCGACTTTTGGGACCCCCACTCCTACCCTCTCTACCTTTGCCTCAGCGCATCGCACTTACCAGCACATGCAGTACAATACGAAACTGGTGGATACGCGCATGTGTTCGCATACTCTGAGTACGAACGTTAACGAGGTGGTTTGACGTAGAAACGAATACTAATTTTCTTTAATTTATCAACATTAATCAGTGACTAAAGCCCATACCGTATACAATCATTTGATTACATAAAGGTTTTCTGCAATTTTGAAAAATTATAATTATTATTTTATTGATTCTAGTAATCCTCCTTATGTCGAAAAAACGCCATTATTGCTTATTTATTCACTTGTACAACAAGAAAAGATGGTACGCAACGACCACAATGCATTTTATGTTGCAAAATATTTTCAAACTCCAATCTTAAACCTTCAAAGTTGTTAGAGCATTTCAACAATCAGCATGGTGGTGAATCTGCAAGACAAACTCTTAACATCTTGAAGTATAAGAAGGCACGATTCGATACCAGCGGTACTATCATAAAATGTGACGTTGCGGCAGTTCAAAAGCCCTTGTTAGAAGCTTCTTATCAAGTGGCACATCTGTGTGCTAAGAAAAGAAAAGGTCATACAATAGATGAGGAATCGGTAAAACCATGTGGACTTGAAATTGCAAAAATATGTTGGAAGAACTTTTATTTTGTGAGCCACTGGAATTGACGACAAAAGGAATTGAGATTAATTTTTTTTTTTTTTGAAACATCAATACCCATTAATGTGATAGGCTCAATTTGCACTGATGGTATCCCTACAATGTTGGGAAAAAATTCTGGATTTTTTTCATACATTGAGACAGAAATACCGCAATTGGGTTCGCAAGTTACAATAACGCATTTTGCACTTGCATCGAAAGCTTTGCCAGAGAATTTAAAACCACACTTAACTACTGTAGTAAATGTAGTAAAGTATATCCGAGGACAAGCGCTTAATCATCGTATCTTTTGTGCTTTGTGCGAAGAAATCGGTGCTGTTCATACTGTGCTTCTTTATCACACTGAAGTACAGTGGCCATCCAAGGGCTGCATGTTAAGCAGGGTTTTTGAATTGCGCGAGGAAATTATACAGTTTCTTACTAACCAAAATTGTGATTGAGTTAAAGCTTTTGAAAAAAGAGAAGCATACTTCGACTAGCCTACTTAGCAGATATATTTAGCCACCTGAATGAATTAAACACATAAATGCAAGGATTTCGTAAGAACATAATAACAGTTAGTGAAAAATTAACTTCATTTATTGAAAAACTAAAAATTTGGAAACGTCAAGGTGAAAATGGTAATTTTGCAAACTTTCCTTTGCTTGATTCAGTCGTTCTGGAAAATGAGAAAATAATAATTATACCTGAAATTGCAATACACCTCCAACAATTCAGTGAATCATTTTAAAATGGATACTTTCCACGGGAAATATTAGCAGAGTTCAGAGATGGATACTGGATCCATTTCTATTTGACCCAGATTCGATGGACGACAGCTATTTAATAAAAGCCAATCTTATTGAAATACGAGCCAATGCACGTATTCAAATGGAATTTGAAAAACTGGACTTAGAACAATTCTGGTGTACACAGTTAGAACCTTATCCACAGCTGGCAAAAGCACCATTGCAGACACTTTTACCATTTGCCACCACCTACCTGTGTGAAATGGGATTTTCATCAATTTTGCACATAAAAACAAAAGCCAGAAATCGCTTAAATGCAAGTGATGACTTACGCGTGGCTCTTTCAAAAAAGGAGCCTCGCTTCAAAAGTATTATTATGAATAAACAACAACAACAACAACATAACCATTAAAAATTGAGATATTGTTTTGTATGTATATATAAATATATGTGTTTATTTTTCAATAAATAAATTATCTCGCAATAGATGTAATTTCCTAAATAAAAAAATAGAAACATATTTTTCAAGGGGATGCGAGAATTTATTTTTAGATTCAAGGGGGGGGGGGGTGCCGATCACTAAAAAGGTTAAGATCCACTACTCTAGACACTAAACGTAATGTTAATATTTTAAGCTATTTAAGACCAAATAAGCAGAGTGGTTTCCCACATCAGAAGATGAAAGTTCCGTACAATCTAAAAACATTGATAAGCATTCATTCCCCAAAGAGCGATACCAATGAACAATCCTTTGTCTGGGGAATTGGGGGTCGCTATTTTTCCCTGGGCAAACCTTTGCTGAATAACAATTGCAACAATTGTCCGGCAAAATTCTGAGATGTCATCTGTCGGAGTTAGCAAGAGTACTCACAAGGGATCTCATTGACAAGCTGGAGGCTCTTTCTCTCTCTCTCTCTCTCTCTCTCTCCCAGGATATGTACAAGACAGACTAAATATTATTTTAGCAGGGAAGTCAGGTATGTCAACAAATCGTAGACAGACTTCAAAATGGGTATTGAAGCTTGGTGCATTGACGGCCAGTAAGGGAAGCCTCTCTGAAAATGAATCATTCTGATAGCCATTGCTGATACCAGAGTATAAACATTGCAAGGGAACATGCAGGTCCTAGAGCAACAACTGTATTTCGGGAGGCTGTGGGTCATACCTTAATCACTACAAAATGTATAAGAGATACGAACACTGATGCTTTTAAGGATCTCCTTGAAATCTAGAAATCTTTATTTACGTACGATGCACCCTCAATTCTTTTTCCTTACTCAGAGACTTGGGTAACAGACGCTTCATTATACAGTATATAGGAAATTTTAAATTTACAAAGATTGAGTTCGCTCTGTAAGAATCTGTAATGTTTTTCGTTATCACTTAGACATGAGCATCATGTAAGAGAGTGATAATCGGACAATTGATTCTTCGGATCAACGGGGTTTAAGTAGTATGATGTGAGTAAGATGGCTTAACTTCGCGAATAATGATGAGCTACGTCGGAGGAGTGATCAGCCACCTCTTCACACTCTCTTCTATAAACGAAGACTTCGATAGTTCAGCCATGTCAGAATGCAAACATACGATTGGTCAACAAGATTATGTTCAGTGATTCAGTGTTAAGAGGTAGGCCCCCCACCCCCAAATGAGACGGATGAACAATATCAAGAAAGACCTAACCTGAGTTCTCATTCAATGGTATAAAGCAGTAGTGTATGCGCATGCTCTGGACAGACACATGGAATAAGGTGATATTCAATCCAGTCTTACTTCTGTTAGTGTTGGCTGTTTGAGAAACTTGGAAGTACATACTTATGCCTTTCTGATCATGCGCTGTTCTTTTGTATTTAATTTTATACAATCCATATAAAATATATTTTTCTTCCTTAGTTAAGAAATATAGTTTCTTTCGAAGTCATTTATGAATTCTTATCTGACCTACCATCAAAACAATTTAAAGTGACCTTTAAGGACAATAATGAATAATTTAACAAAATATAACTATTTAATTAAAGTATAATATTTTCTTAAAATATTAGGTAATGTATAATTTTCTGATAGAATTTTCCTTACTATTAGAAATTTCAAAAACATTTATATGTATTCAATAAAATATTTAAACACCTTTATTTTATTTACATAATTTTTTCTTAAGGTTAGGTTTGATTTAAGACTGCAGTTTCTCGGTTGGGATTGATTCATTCAATCCAATACCCTTGGAGGGTAATGGATGGCAATGCTGTAGCCAATGAAGTCCTAACTGAGGCTCGACCATTGCTGTTACCCTCCTGCCATGATCAGAGCTTTAATTGCCCAATTGCCCACTGCAGTTTCTCGAACCTGCCATTTCATGTGGTTTGAGGTTGTTTTGTCCTGCGGTGCTTCAGTATTGTGATATCACTTTCTATGCCTAGTTAGGTTGCACATAGTCTATGTCTTCTTTTTTGCGAATGACAGGAGGTGGACCGATGTGGACGGCGAGAACCTTAGAAAGCTTGTCCCATGCTAAGAACGAATGCTGAGGAGATAGCTGATCCTGGATTCCTAGCTTGAGCTGGATGGGATTATGATCTGAGTTAAGCTCTTCTAATATCTCCAGCTGGTATTGATATCTGATGTTCCTGAAGATAACTATGTCTAGTACGTCAGAACTTCCTAATAGGCTGTAGTGGGTGAGCTCAGTAGGTCCAGCCAGGGCCGCCGAGAGAAATTTTCGGGCCCGTGACAAGACTGTGGTCTGGGCCTCCCCACTTAAAAAAGTGCATCACTTTTGCTTAATGAAAAAGTCAGAAACATTTTAAAAAGTGTATAATAAATTCAAAAGTCAATATATTACATACCATACAAAATACAAACATTAAATAAAAAGAGAATTTTTAAATTTTTATTGCCTCATCCACTTCCTCACTTTATGGTTAACGAAATCTTTAATCACCTCCTCATAATCAATTTTCATTGCCAGGCTGGCAATGAAAATTGATTGGTTAGCGCTAACACAGCCGACTGCAACAACCTTGCACGAAGGCCTATTGACGTCATCACCCGCTATAACTACAGCGATCCCAGAGAATCAGTGTCTTCCGGACACTCACGGCGAGCTAAAGAGCGTAGCCGTCTGTCTAAAATAAAACACAGTATCATTCTCGATATGCCATTATTCTTTATCGTTTATCGACACGTAGGAGCATGACGGTCGGGCCCTTTTCGATGCCGGACCAGTGACAAAAGTCTCAGGTGTTACCCCCACTCGGTGGCCCTAGGTCCTGCTACTATTGATGAGTTGAGTGACGTGTAGTTAAATAAGGTACGGCCTTTTGAGTTGATTGACGAACTGAACCAATATGTATGTTTGGAGGTGAGGTCACCTGCTATAATTATGGAATCCCTGGAGCCGACGATGGAGTCTAAGTCTATTGTCAATAGTGGAATGCTGGGAGGATTGTACGCTGCATAAATTTTAAGTTTGCCTGCGTTGTTTGTTTGCACCTCTACACCTGTCACTTCAAGGTTCAAAGTTTGGGGATTGGTTAAAGCATTATGGCTTAAATAATTTTTAATAAAAATGGCTGTGCCGCCACCACTAGAGTTAAGTCTGTCTGTCGTATATAGAATATAACCACTTAGTCTTGGGTTGTTTGATGATCTGAGGTGGGATTCGCTGATCAAGATTATGTTTGGATTGTATCTCTTTGCCAATGCTTGCAGCTCGAGAATTTTATTTGTCAAGCCATTGGCATTCCATGACATTATCATGAGGGAATTTGGTTTGAATTTTTTAAACATTATAGAGAGCTGTCAATATGGATTGGGTTTCTAGATAAAATCTCTTTCTGGAAAATGGTGAGGGGCTTGCTTTGCTGAATTCATGCAGCATCGTTGCAAGTGAAGAGGTTAGAGATGATGTTAGTTTGGAACTTGTTTGCACTTGAGATGAAGAATCTGAGTTCGTACCGCCTTCGCATATGATTTGGACATGGATGAAGGTCGTCGAGTGCCTTCCTGTGCTGCTGAATGTGAGGTATTACGATCATGCAATGACACCATAAACAATATGGTGTCATTGCATGGAGGAGCATGGTCATTCTTGTTGACCCACGATTTTTCGGTGGAAAAGGTGGGTTATTTTACAGCAACGTACGAATCGAATTAAGCGTGTAACTAAAAAATAAGAATTAGTGATATCTTATTTTTCTGTATGTTACTTATCAGGATTCATATCATGATGTCTATGTTTCTCGGTAGCTTAGGGGTAGTTTTTTCCGCATGTATTGTTTCTTGGTTTCGTTTTCAGTTTCTCTTATTAAAGATGCATTGCTTTTATTTTTCGTTTTGAAAGTAGATTTGAAAATTTCGCTTTCCTCTAGTTGGTTGATAATTTGTGTAGTTGTGAAGGGTGGTTTATTTTAGAAGTATTGTTTGTGTGAGCAGGTTAACGGATTCGACCTGAATGTAACTTCTCTTCGTCTGTTGGATGATTTTGTGTGTGTGTGTTTCTTTCTTCCTGTGGGTGATTTGAACTTGATTCTGTCATTTCTTGTTCAAGTCCGACGATCGATGCTACAAAATAGAAAAATCATTAAATCCTCACGAAATCACACACCATCGAATCCGAATATCAATAAAACAAATAAAACTTCAGCTGGCTCTCCTCATGCTGTTATTGGGGAAGGGCAGAAAATCGTTTAACGTAACACGATATCTTTTGTTAGTAGTAGGTTTTCCAGTTAATTTATAAATGTTTTTTTCTCTTGTAATGTATATTTACATGCTGTGCACCCAATGAAGTTTTTTAAGAAGCCGAATGTAGTCGTGAACTCAAATGATAATGATAAATAGCATTTGTTTTCTATTTTCGTCTTTAGATATATCAACTCATTTAGATATATTCATACAGTCTTTATCTATTCATATAAGGACTAAATGGTATGACAAAGCAAGCATTAACTCTAACACGACAAATCTTTATATGACAATATCTATGATCTATGACAATATCAATTCATTTAGATATATTCATATTGTCTTCATCTATTCATATGGTCTTCATCTCAGGACTATAAATGATATGACAATGCTAATGTATGGAATCATCATTCCACGACTATAGTAATAGAAATATCATTAATAGGCTTGAGTGATCGAAATTAATAAAAGGTGTATTTGTAAACCTCAATAAATATAAAAATAATTCAGAAAAATAATTAAAGTAATATACAGCTTTTAAAATGATTACAGTTGCATTATAATAAAATAGGATAAAATCTTAAACTTGAAGATAAATCCTTTTACAAAATAATAATTAGAGTTCGGCAAAAAAAACGGTAATTCACAGTACCATAATTGTGCTTATATACTCTCTCTCTCTCTCGGCAAGTTGTTAGCATCGTTATGAAATTATCTCTCCGACAACAAGTGATATGTCTACTCACATGATCTGATTTCTCGAAGTATCGACAGATAATTCCAGGAAACCCCGTCTTCCCTGTTGAAAGATGTCTTCGCATTCTCTGAATAATGAAAATCTGAAGAAACGCAGGCCACGAAATTAGACCAATACATCTCAATTACTTTTTTTTCAACACTCATAGCTTTTCATCTTTATCGAGTAGAATTCGTTCACTCCTCACGGATGGAACAAAAATTAAGAAATTACAGTAAGCATCGGTGATGAATTAAAATTTAAATGAGAGAGAGAGAGAGAGAGAGAGAGTCTAAAGATAGTATGAAGCACGGAAGGTTGTTTGTAGTTCTTGTGCTTGAAAAAAATGTTTGGAAACACCCAAATCCACTGAGTCCATGAGAGGAGCATGTTTGCTATTGATTGCATTCTGCTGAGCTCACTTACGGATGAAAAGTTTGAGATTTTGAGAACAAGCCTTCCTACCTTCAAATGAAACCGACTAACTCAACTTGAAACTCATATAAAGGTTTTGACATTTCCTAGTCGGGATTCAAATTCCAGGTGATTTAGCTGTGATAACAGACGGATTCACAGGTGAATTTGTATGAACAGAATTTTTTCCCGCTCAACCTTTAAGAATCTTATTATAAAGCAAGGTTGTATTAGAACTCATGTCATCGCCGGAGATATTAAGTTCTGTACTTTGTGCAGATAATGCTATCGCTCTTCTTAAACAAATGCTCTACAAGCATTCGATATTACTTAAGCAAATTAAATAACTTTCGTGAAAATATCGGCGGGAAAGTGAAAATAAATTCACGAAAAATGAAAATAGGCAAGAGGTTTTGAAATGGGTGAAGATTTACGGCAGATTCTTAAAAATCACAAAAGTTTAACTAACACTGCACACAAGTCAGTACGATTTTCTGGCTCTGTAGTTTCTTGATAAGCAAAACGTTTTCCACTTCAAGAAGATGAACACGTCTCCTCAGCTCTCTATAGGAGAAATCACGAAAGTTTATTTATTTGCGCTACTTTTTCCATAAGTTGTGAGTAGCCCGAAAAAAATCGAAATTTATAATTTAGAAATTATTAATTCGTGTTTTCATTCGTTGGCCGAAACATTTTCGGACCACCCTCGTATTTCACAGCAATAACAATGGGGCTGTTATCTAAAATTGAAACGAACTTTCTTCCTCAAAAAGCCTATCAGAATATTTAACGAAATTCGTATTATGATAAGTAACACAGAAGTAGATAGATTTAAGAAATTTCGGGAACAGGTTTTAACATCATCTGATATTTTTGAAATTTAGAGATCATGACCGAAACATTTGAAATTGCGGCTTTATGGAAATGATATATCCCCGGAGAGAAAACTTTACGAAAATAAAATTAGTTAATAGGTAAAATCAGTATGTTTTAATTTTTAGCTACATTAAAAAAAATAAAACAATAAAATGTTAATTAACCCACGAAAACTGAATTGAAGGTAACTACATATACGCATGGTAATAATCGTTGTTAAGAATAAAGAAAGAAACAGTTTATATTAATAGTTTGAATAATGCTTTCTTCACACGTTGGAGAGGTTTTGCTTGTTGAAAAAGTTAGGTCAGTTATGAAAAGCTGATCCAGAGAGAGAGAATGCCACATAAGGAGTAAGGGAGGTAAATTACGTTCCACACTGCTATCCACGCAAGCCAAGTGACGTAGTTTATTACACTGTGTCTCCGCTTACGAAGTGATGTAATTTATTACTCTGGGCTCACTTCCGGACATCTCCGATCAGGTCACTTCAGATGAGACAGCGGAGGTACCACACCACCCTTCTATTACTTAGTCAACCAGGAAAGTTCGAGTTCAGATGTCACAAAGTATGCAAATGTTATTTCTAATCGTAATTTGCAATCTGCTTCTTACTGGTCAGTACTTATGAAAGAGGATTTTTCGTGAACCAAGTATGCGGTGTTTTGTTTTAATCTTTAGTGCAATAACGTGCTAAATTAGGAACATGCGGTTCTTTAAAAATATCGATATCTTCATATAGAAAAGTTGCGTTTCTCTACAATAGTATAAAAATAAAACGAAATAGGGGTATTGTTTCCCTATTTTTGAAGGGGGGGGGGGAGAATAATTTTTCGCAGTCTCTTGCGATGGCGTCTGTGTTTCACGGTAGCGTCGGTGTGATTTGTTTCCGCATTTATTGTTTCTTGGTTTTCGTTTTGAGAGCCGATTTTAATATTTCCTTTGGCTCTGTGTGACTTTCAGAATTTTCGTAGTTTTGTACGGTGATTCGGACTCACTTCCTTGCATGAAAAGAAGTTTGTTGCTTGGTGGTTGCGGTTTTATTTTTTTAAAGATGTATTCCTTTTGTTTTTCGTTTCTAAATGAGTAGATTTGAAAATTTCGTTTCCCGAGTTGGTTAATAATTTCTACAGTTGTGCCACGTTGTTTATTTTAGATGTATTGTTTGGGTGAACAAGTTAACTGCTCCCTAAACCGAAACACGTAACTACTCTATGTCTTCCCATGTGAAGGAGTAGAAACACGTCTGTTTGATGATTTTGTATTTCCTGTAGTGTGTGTGTGTGTGTGTGTGTGTGTGTGTGTGTGTGTGTGTGTGTGTGTGTGTGTGTGTGTGTGTGTGTGTGTGTGTGTGTGTGTGTGTGTGTGTGTTTCTTCTTGTGGGTGATTTGATTCTGTCATTTTAAGTCCGACGATCGGTTCTACAATAGAAAATCATTAAATCCTCACGAAATCACCCCAGCGCATATGAACATCAATAAAATAAATAAAACGTATAACTCCATTACAGCCTTAACAATATTCAATTCTACACATCGAACATTCTTTAAATCCTCAATCTGAAGAAAATCTGAGAATCTGAAATAAGTAACCCACCTTCTGCAAGAACTCAAAACCCGAGAATGATATTTGTTTATCCAAACATGAATGGAATCTAACTGAGCATTAAAATAAGTAAATAAAAATGTATGTACGAACGAAATTATCTAACCCTCCCCTCCAAAAAATATATATACAATAATAATATAAACACAAGGAGAACACAACCAGTCAAAGTCCAAACAACACTACACAGCTGATAACCCAACTATTCTCCCCACTACACAAAATATTACACGTATAGAAATCTACATCACCATCCCACAAAAATAGACGCCTCTGCCACCGAGACAGGGAATCGCCCAAGGCTAGGCGATACCAAAAACACCCCTGCTCCCCACACACGACTGGGGAGATACCCGTGGGCAAAGAACGTTTCACATTCTCTTTCTTCTCCTCACCTTCCCGAACATGTCACCGAACACAAATCAGCTGGCCCTCCTCCTATCGTTATTTGGGAGGGCAGAACATCGTTTAAAGTAACACCATATCATTTTCAGCTGCACGTTTGCAAGTTAATTTATGACTGTTGTTTGCCTTGTAATAAATTTGTTTGGTATTTCTCTTTACATGTTATACATCCAACGAAGTGTTTTAAGAAGCCGAAAGGAGTCGTGCGTTCAAATAATAATAATAATTAGCATTTACTAAAATAAAGAGCCAAAAGGATTCACTTCAGCGATGCAAATTTATAAAAACCAAGCGGAATTTTCAAAGCCGAATGCAGTTTCCTGCATTCAGCTTTGAAAACTTTTGCAGGAAACGATAAAAGTTTCCTGCGAAAAATCACCAGAGTGCTTGCACGAAACTTTTATAGTTTCTGTATTCGGCTTTGAAATGATGTTGGATTTAATATCGACTTAATTTATAGAATAATAAGAAATACAATGTTTCTTTTTGTTCTATTCATATAAGATAAGAACTAAATGGTATGACAATGTAGGCACTCAGTCTAAGCTGCATTGAGCATAGCTCTGATCATGACAGGAGGGTAACAGCAATAGCCAAGCCTCAGAAGTTCATTGGCTACAGCAATGCCATCCATTGACCTCCATGGGTACCGATTTTAGTCGCCTCGTACGACATGCATGAGCTACATTATTACGGCTATTCTTATCCGGGCCGCCAGACTGGGACCCCACGATAATAATAATAATAATATAATAATAGAAATATCATTAATAAGCTAGAGTCATCCAAATTATAAAGAGGTGTATTTGTCAACCTAAATAAAGGCAAAGAAAATTCGTAAAAAAACTAAAGTAATATAGAAATAAAAAATGATTAGAGTTGTTATAATAAAATAGACTTAAATCTTAAACTTGAACAGAGATCATATTAGGATTCCGTAAAAATTAGTAATTTAGAGTAATACAATTGTGCTTATAAACTCTTTCTCGGCACGTTGTTAGCATCGTTATGAAATTATCTCGCCGACAACATTTGCTATGCCTACTCACATGATCAGGTTTTCAGAAGTATTCACAGATAATTCCACGAAACACCGTCGTCATCACTGAAAGATGGCCACCTTCTCTCGATGATTTAAGTGGGATTTACCACTTAAATTCGAGAAAAGTAATCCAGATTACGAATTAAAATACTGAAACAGCGCACACCATGATATTAGACCAATATGTCTCAACTGCGTTTTCTTCAACATTCATAGCTTTTCATTTTTATAGGATAGAATTCCTTCACTCCTTACAAAAGGAACAAAAATTAAGAAATTACATTACAGTAAGCTTCGGTGAGGAATTAAAATTTAAATGTGGGTATGTGTGTGTGTGAGAGAGGGAGAAAGAGAAAAAAAAATCTAATGATATCATGAAGGACGGAAAGTTGTTTGTAGTACTTATATTAAGTTCTGTATTTTGTGCAGATGACGCGATCGCTCTTCTTAAACAAATGCTCTACAAACATTCAATATTACCTAAGCAAGTGAAATAACTATCGTGAAAATATCGGCAGGAAAGCGAAAATAAATTACGAAAAATGAAAATAGGCAGAGCATGCATCGAAACATTGACCTAATTCTCGATGGATAACTGCAGAACAAACTAAAACATTTCTGGCTATTTCTGCACACGTTTTATTGAATATAGTAAATTGAACATAGAAAAGGACTACAGAATATGTAAGATTGATATAGTGTTGAGCTAGTTGGCCAAATTTATATAAACTTTGGTTTGATATAAGAACGGCAGGGAAAGACCAAGATCTGCGTGAATTAATGCAGTTTCTCTTAACATTGAAAATATAAGATCTCACCCAATTAAAGACAAATAACAACCAAGTGTGGAAGCGATTTCTCAATAGTAAACTAGTCATGAAAGAAGTATTTACACGAAGCAGAAAAATTTACAGGCGATCTGGACGCCATGTATTGTCGGGAACGCGCGCGTGGGCATGATCTCGTGTGTGCCAAATTTGGATAGCCGAAAAGTGACAATCAAATAGGTTATAGCTGAGGTTAGTTTTAAGATGGATCGGGTTGAAGACAATTTCTGTTGATTCCAAAATTTGTCTCTCCGGATGAAAAGCCTTTTACATAACTACTATGTTCAGTAAGGTAAGCAGGTGGATTTAAAAGTAGCTTGCGAACTGTATGTTTATGTTAACCATTTCACTGAAAGGTTGCAAGAAGAAACTTCAGTTCTTTGGCGATTTGATCTTCTTCACTAAGGAAGTAAATGTAAACGCACGTTTACCCAAAGTAGAAATGATTCCAGTCTTTTGGGGATGATAATGATGAGATTGCGCATGAAGCTATCTGTTGGCATGCGTGGGATTTCTATGATATTTTTTTGATGAATGTTTTATGACACACGAGTGAATTTGAGGATAAGTTGAAGAAAGACAAAATTCAGGAATAGGTGGATGGGAATGGGATCCTGTATTGGGGAAGAATAGTTTCGTGAAGGTTGGGTCCTGTCTCAGTAATTTGTTCACTTTTTATAATAATGCGACAGCTGAATTAGTTAAGGGGAAATGGCTACACAAGAATATTGTTGACTCCGCAAAAGCATTGAACTGTATCGATACTGCACCGAGTCTTCTTACAAAGTGGAGCAAATGGATTCGCTTATTTTAAAAATATTGATCTAAATAGAAGCCATTGCAACCATTATGATTAATGACATAGAAATCATTCAGTGACAGAATACTGATTTAAATCGTGTGTTGGTGTTAAATGTATCATTGCATGCGCTCATATCGATGAGATCAAAAATACCGACGTAAAATCTATATATTGTCGATGTAAAACTGAAACAGCAATACTTCAAAGCGATAAGCAAGCGCATTTAATTCTTAAAAATGAAAGGAAAGGTAACAATTTAACTCTCAAAAGAAAGAAAGAAAGATACATGCAAAGATCTTCATAACACATTTTAAAAACACAGCAAGACGTTAAAAACATCGAAGCAGATGTTGGAAGATTCGAAAATACGTACGCAGTTTTGCTTAAAATAGAAAATTTCTTTTTCCCCACTGTTAATGAAAGAAATGAATAAACAAGTTCACCACTAAGAATATTCCACTAAGATGATCAGAATAGGTTTTGAAATGGGTGACGATTTACAACAGTTTCTTAAAAGAAAAATAGCAAGGAATCACGAAGGTTTAACCAGCACTGCACACCGGGAAATACGATTTCTTGCTCCTTAGTTTCTTGATAAGCGAATGTTAAAAAAAGAAGAAGTTAAACTGTAATAGCAGTCGAAGTCTTCCAAACACGTATACCAACAAACAGTAAAATCAGCACCTGGCTTTTGACTAGTATAGGAACATAACCATGAAACCACCACCATCTATCATCTATTATCTTCCTCAGATAAGCTCTGCTAAGCTTCGAGGAAGAAAATTATTAACTTGCAAGTATCTGTTATTCATAATTGTAACGTGTTATAAATATTATATATATAATTATTACATTACAGCATCTATGTATGCAATTTATCAGAGACATAAAAAATATTATTATTATTATGTATATTCTATATTCAAAAATTCTGTATAATCTTTATTGTTAATATTAGAAGAACATGTGTTGTAAATACATAATATAAAGGCAAAAAAGTATTATTAAAAATTTTAATTGAAATCCAATGAAGAAAATGTAGCATTTTGTGCTGAACTCTATAAAATTATAAGATGCAATGTCACTCAAGATGTTTATTGTATGTGTAAATATTTTAGCAGGTCAATAAAAATATTTAAAAAAAAATAATTATTATTATTATTAAGAGAGACCTCCTTGGTTTATTCTGTCCTTGCAGTAATATCAGAATTATTTTACATTGTAAAATATGTGCGTCAGATTTTCAGTTAGGAAATATCTCTGACTATTTCTTATTAGCATTTAAGCAACTATGAGAGAAAATATAATGATATTTCGGTTAGAGTAAAATTCTACAACTTTCTCTCATTCTATTTCATTTCCGTAAGTCAATTAAGACGGCCCTTGGTTCTCATTACAGTCTTTTGACTCAAGGCGCTTGAATAAGTCGAAACTAATGTTCTGTTCTGTAAACACCCTACTTTCAAAATTCTGAAGCTATGCTGATGTTGGAGTTGGAGTCAACTGGACTGTTTTTTTCGTTTATCCGATGAATCCTCTTTCAGAATTATGAAAGGTGTTTGCAATTTCTGCAATGGTCGCGTTGTCAGTTTGCAAATAAGTAATTCAAATGAGATTATCAAGTCACGTCGTTTGTCTCAGACTATTCATGAACACCCCCCCCCCTTCTCTCTTTCTCTCTCTGTATGTGCGTGTATCATTCGTTGCCTCAATTAAAAAATTACTCCTCCATGTGCTACTACTGTATTATTTTCGTATTAACTACCTTTTTTCAAAGTGATGTTTTTAAATATCAGATTTCCGATATGGACAGCACTTACGTTTTCATATTCCAGCATTCCTAACTTCTTCATCCCATCCACAATAACCGTTAAACTGAGCTATCGTACTTAAATCCCCCTACGTTTGTACATTTTCACATGGTAAAACATTTAAACCTTATTTTCGCGATGTCACAGATTACAGAACATAGTGTCTCGTGGGTAAACCGATTATATAATATTTTAAAAAGAATCTTGAAATCCTCTTTCTTTGTCATATTTTTTGCTTCCACAAAATATATGTTAGTGAACTGTAGTTATTATAAAAAATTAAAAAAAAACTGTGATAATGAGTGATATTCTTAGTGACACCTTTATAAGAAGCTATTTACGCAAATCCTTTATCAGTATTAGTATTAATAAAATCATCTGAGAAAATGTTACTCAAATAATTTATAATAAAATGAGTTTTATAAATCCATCAAGACGTGTTTCAAGTACATTTTAGCCAATTTGTAGATGCCTTTATATATTCTTTATAAATATACAAATATATAATGATATACAAAATAAAATAATAAAATAAAAAAATAATAAACAAAATGAGTAAAATTGCACAGAAATTAAATGATTTATTACATAATTAAGTTAGAATAAATAAATAAATAAATAGTTCAGTTACCATAATGTAAAATATACAGTCTAGTTATATGTATTTTGTGATAACATACAAAGAGTTCGTGAGATGCGGTGATTGATTTATTCAATCCACTACCCTTGGAGGGTAATGGATGGCAATGCTGTAGCCAATGAAATTCTAAATAAGGCTAGGCTATTGCTGTTACCCTCCTGCCATGATCAGAGCTTTAATAGCTGAATAACACCTTATCCCTATACTGTCCTCTTTAATTGTTACCCTTTAAGCCAGTCCTTATAAGGACAAAGAGTTCGGGGTGAGGAGGAGAGGCGGTGATTAATACTCTTGGAGGGTAATCAATGGCAATGCTGTAGCCAATGAAGTTCTAACTGAGGTTCGGCTATTGCTGTTACCCTCTTGCCATGATCAGAGCTTTAATAGGTCAATAACACCTCATCCCTGCACTGTCCTCTACAGATAACGGGGAAGATGAAAAGCATTCTTGCTTCGCCCCTTTCAGCCAGTCCTTATAAGGACTATAAAGAGTTCATTGTGAACTCCTGGGTCATTATAACATTTTCCATGTTATTTCAAACTGCAACACTTCCCGTATAAGTAAAAATATTTCGTAAGAAATTTAGATTTATTTCCAATGTCTTGAATATTTATAATATCTTCTACTTTTCTTATATTTTCTAGACGAGGTGACACGTCACACGCAATTTATTGACAAAACAAATACTATTATGGTGGTAGATGGCGTTGTGTGCAGTTGGACGATTAAGTTAGGGAAATAATGAGTTGTGCAGAGGAGTAATGCGCCATCCCTCAAGAAGTCCATGGGGGTTTCACACAATTTTGCTGATGTGATTGACCGAGTGGTTAACGTACCCATTTTCCAACCCACAGGTCACGGGTTCGAATTCCGCAGTGGAAGTTTGTGTTTTTCTTTATCTTTTTTTTTTGTATTTTTGTTAGAAGATGAATTTCATTGCCCACCGCCCCCACATATTGGAGATCTGAAGTGGCTTGAAGAAGTTCCATGTTTGATCCCTAGACTACGGTTTAAGGACTATGTAAAAATAAATAGAAAATTACAAAAAATATTGATTAAAATGAAAAAAAAATCCTTAGCTCACCCACGGTTCCCTTGTACTATAGGTTTACTAACACCCTTTCGAGGGATGGGAACCCCCCCCCCCTTCCACCAATGAAATGCATTTACGATATTAGAAAGCACAAATTCTAAAATAACTTTTAAGTGTAGTATTATCAAAAAATCACGAATTGTATCAATTTATATTATTAGTAATTACAATATAAAATATGAAAATGAATAATGCGGTGTCAGATTCCTGTTGGTATCACTGACGTTGGTGGTATTTAGAGATACAATTGCCGAGATAAACGTAATTCACGAGGTCACATTGCAAAGATGAAGTAATGCTTCACAAATTTCCTTAAGTAGTTTTTCTGAGAAGAACCCACTCTTGTACAGGAGTTTTGTTTTTCGATTTCTAGTTTAATCTGTATATTTTAGGGGGATGAATGTGTTAATTGCAGTTCCTCTCTTGTAAAGAGGGATCATCCACAAATCTGCACTATGCTAAAACTTTGAGATGAATGTTAAGAAGATGATTTTTTTTTCTCAGAATTCTTCATGAAGTAGATAACCTATTTGTGATAAAGAGGATTTCCCATTGCTGTCTCTTCTTCGATTTATTTCTATTTTTTTTCTCAACTGAAATAATTAAAATGAATTACAGAATAAAATATGTTGATAATATGGGATGAGAGATCTTGTTAAGTATTTCCATTGTAAATTCCAAAGGTATTTTAATGAATACCGAAACCAGGTTTAAGCTAACTAGAATATCAGTAGATGAAAGATGAATTTCAGCAGTTTTGTTTTTAAAACTGAATGCATTCTCGAGGATCGGAAGATATTTACATATGAAAACTGGACAGAATTACATGGAAGTAATACGAATAATTGCTTACGCACGCTCTTTAAAATGATAGTTAAATACAGTGTATTACAAGATGGGATATCTTGTTGATGAACCTTACGGAAGCAGTAGTATATGTGGATTACCATACGAAATCTTTATTTTTTTTTCTTTTATTTTGCTCATTCAGCATTTCAACTGGTGCTTCACATCTACGCTTGTTCAGTCTATTAATCGGATATGTATACATGCTCTCTGCAAGAGGACACAAGGAACACTTTGAAAAAACAAAGTTTGAGGTCCTGGACAAGAGCAGGTTCCTTAGAGGAAGACATCTTTAGGAAGATTATGAAACATTATTACATCATCCTGATCTAAATAGATTTGATTGACTAAGATTACAATCACTTTTGGAACCAGTGTTATTTTATAACACTGGCTCATAGGTTTTAATAATCTACTGAAAATTGCCTCTGATGCATACACAGCTTGGAAAGAAGTCAACGGACACCTCTGCATCGTACAATGTAACGAATCACGTGTTTGTAGCAGGTTAAATTGGAGGAATTTGATGCTCCCAAGTCAGTGCAGCTGTGACCAAGTGAAATGGCCTATCTGTCTGGCAGATTGTTTCCAAATCGGGACAACTCAAGTCAACATCAGTGATATCACTCTAAGATGGAAACGGAGTGGATACCCCTCCACGCTCAACCTGACTGCAAGATGCTACGAAGGGAAAATATGCAAAAAACTATATTCGTCGGTCGAAACGTTGAAAGCGGAGTATTGACCGTCGGCTGGAATACGAATCTGCACAAAACCATTCAGGACCGAGGCCCAAAACATGAGTTTCCATAGAAGGACCGCAATAAGCAAGCTCCACATTACCCGAACCAACATACAATTGTCGTCTTCAGTAGTGCAAAGAGGTGGTTGTGTGATGGTAAGGTCCTGTTTTTCCTGGTTTGTCTTCGACATCTGTTTGTGGCGTCACGGACATAGAATCTCGAGAGGTATCTGAACATTATGGGCAATTCAATGCTTCCTGCTTTGTGGCGTTTCTATCGAATGACTATTGACTCCACGTTTAGTAATGCTGCTGTAACTCCGTGAAGTGCGGACATATACATCACCACACTTGAATCGCCTCCATATGGTCCTGATCTCAATTCTACTGAACATCTGTGGGATGAATTGAAGCGTCTGGTGAGGTCAAGGGACGTCCGCTCCACAACAGGCCAGGGCCTCCTTACAATTTTACAAGAAAAACGATCCAAAATTCCCACTGATCAGTATCGTACGCTTGTGGAAAGTATTCCCCCCCCCCCCCATGATTGCTGCAGGCATCGAAACGAAAGGAGGTTCTACATCTTATTAAGGTGGGATCATGGCTGTGTGTTCCTCACAGTATGGTATCGGATGACGTCTTTCGAAGAAGTACAGTATGACTATTTGGTGTCCAGAAAATGATAACACCAAGTATTTCGATAAGAAATTTGAAGGTAGTGAAGCAAGGTGTTTACTGAAGTGCTGGCATATATTTTGCCGCATACTGACAAAATTACAAAGTTGACTTTTGGATGTTAATTTCTATTGAAAATAAGGTTCACCAAATTAACAGGATCTGATATTTAGTTTAAGGAATTGAACCCACAAGGTGCTTTCAAGTTCCTTGACAATGATAAAGACGATGATAAGTAAAATGTTAGCATAGCCTTACACCATTAAGTTATTTAAATAATTAATATCATAAGTATGTTCCTACTCATTTGATAATATTGCTTTCCTGATAACAGAGTTTAATCGTAATAGACCATCGAATATATTTTTGTGTATTGTAATTTACTTGATAATGAAATGAAAAATTCTTTCAAGGGGAATCAATATATAGATAATGTTTCTTGTCCGGGATGAAATTTTGCTCAATGTTAGCTCTCGAAATCGGGAATTAGTTTTATCCTTGTTGTTCAAAATAAATATGAACATATTAAAAGTTATTTGGTCTTAAATGTTGGCGTAAATTTAATTTATAAATTACTTTGTATAGTTTTATTATTTTGATAATCTTTATATTTAGAAAGTTTTTATTCGTATTATTTTCTGAAATGTAATGAAATTATTATTTAAATTTAAACATAAGTTAAATAATATTTGAAATATCTTTGGACACCTTTATTATTTTAAGAGTATCAAACTATTTCAATTAGGCATTGGGTTTCTTTTAATCCAGATAGAGGAGTTAATCGACCGTGAGATGCGGTGATTAATAATACTCTTGGAGGGTAATGGATGGCAATGCTGTAGCCAATGAAGTTCTAACTGAGGCTCGGCTATTGCTGTTACCCTCTTGCCATGATCATAGCTTTAATAGCTCAAAACACCTTATCCCTACACTGTCCTCTACAGATAACGGGGAAGATGAAAAGCATTCTTGCTTCGCCCCTTTAAGCCAGTCCTTACTTATAAGGATAAGGACTTTTAATCCAGAGGGGAAAAAACGCTCAACTCCCTGAAAACTACAGATCTGTGAGTCTTCTGTCTAATCTTGGAAAGATTGCAGAAAAAGTAGTCCTTACTAAGCTTCAATCACAAACGGATCAACTACATATAAACCGAATGAGCAATTTGGATTCAGAAAAAACCACTCCACCGTTCAGCATATCGAATACAGGCTGATCGAATACATCTCCGAAGGCTTCAACCGGAACCTTCATACAGCTGCAGTCTTTTTAGATGCTGCAAAGGCTTTTGATAAGGTGTGGCATCAAGGTCTTCTCTACAAGCTCATTATATTCAATATGCCTACTAATCTAGTTAAAATAATTCACTCTTACCTCAGAGACAGATACATGCAAGTCAAAATAAATGAAACCGTATCAACCAGACGGAAGGTTCTGGCGGGAGTGCCGCAGGGCTCACTCTTGGCCCCATTGCTGTTTTCTATCTATATTGCTGATATCCCTCAAAACCCAAGCTCAACAATCACTGCATTATATGCTGATGACACTGCATTATTAGCAAGATCTCTCAGCCCCAAACTAGCTATTAAGAGACTCCAAAGCAGCATTCACACGCTGGAAAGATGGTTTATGGACTGGAGAATTCAAACCAATCCACAGAAGAGCTCAGCCATACTGTTCACTAGAAAAAAGCCTCAAATCAAGGAAGATATACATTTACTAGGTGTTAAAGTCCCATGGCAGAATAATATCAAATATCTTGGAGTAATTCTGGATAAAAAACTACAATTCACCAACCGTATAGAACACATAAGTTCAAAGACATCCAAAGCAACAGCGCAGCTCTACCTCATGATCAACAGAAAAAGTAAATTCGATACTCAGAACAAATTGCTCATATACAAGATGGTAATACGCCCAGTCATAACTTATGCATCTCCTGCTTGGAGTCATACTTCGAAAACAAATATTCAAAAGCTGCAGAGAATACAAAACAAATGTCTGAGAATGAGTTTGGATGCTCCGTGGTTCATCAGAAACTCCCAGAGACGTCAGCATTCCCTACATCACATCTCTTCTTCATGACCTAGCTGAAAAGTTCTTCAATAAGACAATTAATCATCCGAACCCACTGATCAAACAAGGTTCAGACTATAATGAAGCAGATTTCTGCAAATACAAGAGACCCAAGTCAATTCTATGATCAGCTGAACACAGTTAATCTCATTGCCCTTTCAGGGAGAGCTTAAAGCTCAATAATTCTCCACCCAAAGAACTTTCCTTTTCAGATGGAGGGGAATATGAAAAGCATTTATGCTTCACCCATCAAGTCAGTACCGTTATGGCGTCTTTTAATCCAATTTTTGCATTGAATTGATTTCCGTGTGTTTCTTCAGGATTAGTGGATTGAGTGATTCGCTCGTGATATTGTTGCTATAGAGTAGTTAATAGTTAAGATGAAATGATATATAGAGGTAAGCGTTCTATGCTGTATATAATGGTTGGGACTTCCGAATGATATATTTAGAGGCAAGCTTTCTTCCTTTTGTCTATTTTTGTGATTACACATTGCTTAGCTGGTAGACTCTTGCGTGTGTCTCAGGGATTTGTCACTAGACCACCCTCCTAGATCGTCAGGAATAAGACATCGTAATCATCCCTCATTGTACTCAAGGATGGAGAATGTAAAAGATATCAAGGACGCCATTCAACAGTTAAACAAAGATATGTCACTTGACATTCTCAAATTCATCCTAAAGAAATTTGAAACAGATTATCCTGGTTGCTTGAATCTCTTCACTCAAGTAAATGACACTGAAGATGATGATTTGGACATCAAAGAGGACATTACACCTGTTCCACCTACAAAGACTACCCGACAGTTCGATTGTTCACAGGAGGAACAATCTAATAAAAGACGCAAAACATCAGAAGGTGGAATGGAAGATGATGTAACAACTCACCAACATCAGGTCACCCAAGATAGAAAAGAAAATGACCCTCCAGTTATCCTTCGAGATAAAGATAAATGGACCTCAGTCTCAAGATCCATAGGAGAACAAAATATCAATTTCTCCTGGGCAAAAAATACTGAAGAGGCTGTAAAGATTCAATCTACCACTGTCACAGATTATCGCATGGTGACGAAAATGCTGGACAACTCTAAATTGCCCTTCCACACCTTTGCGCTAGCAAGCGAGAAGAACTTAAATGTAGTTCTAAGAGGAGCGTCCGAGGGCATCACAACTGATGAGATCAAAGCTGACTTCATCAATCAAGTATTGACCCCAATCAAAGTCAATAGAATGTTGAGGTCAGATAAAACACCAATGCCACTGGTGTTGGTCGAAATCTCCAACACACAAAGAATCTATGAAGTTACCGACATTTGTAAGCTTAAAATTACAACCGAACCTCTAAGGAAGAAGGCATTGGCAGGGCAGTGCCATAGATGCCAGAGGTTCGGGGATGCCCAAAAACTGTGCAGAGTTGCCTACAGATGCCTAAAAGTCGGTCAGGGTCACCAAACTAACTTCTGCACCAAGCCCAGATACACACCTGCCTGCAGTGCCAATTGTAGAGGACCACATCCCTCTAATTACAAGGGATGCCTTTTCCATCCAAAAAACCGTGGATCAACAAGAACAAACCACGCTCCTCCATGCAATGACACAAACAACGAAACAGGTCGCCCTCCAGATCATAATACCTTACATTCGGCAACACAGGAAGGCACTCTACCTTCATCCATGTCCAACTCATATGCGGAAGCGGTAAGAACCCAGACTTCTTCATCGCAAGAACGAACAAGCTCTAATCTCACATCAGTTTTAACCACGTCACTTGCAACAATGATGCATGAATTCAGCAAAGCAAGTACCTCACCATCTTCCAGAAAGAGATTCTATCTAAAAACGCAATCCATATTAACAGCTTTCTATAATGTTTACAACATTGAAACCAAATTCTCTCATGATAACAGCATGGAATGCCAATGGATTAACAAATAAAATTCCCGAGCTGCAAGAATTCGCAAAAGGATACAATCCAGACATAATATTGATCAGTGAATTTCACCTCAGACCATCAAACAACCCAAAACTAAGAGTTTATATTTTATATAGGACAGACAGACTTAAGTCTAGTGGAGATGGCACAGCTATTTTTATTAAAAATTATTTGATCCACAACTCGCTGACCAACCCCCAAACTCTAAACCTTGAGGTGACAGGTGTGGAGGTGCACACTAATAACGCAGGCAAACTCAAAATCTACGCAGCGTACAATCCTTCCAGCATTCCACTATTGACAACAGACTTAGACTCCATCCTCAGATCCACGGATTCCATAATTATAGCAGGAGACCTAAACTCCAAACATACGGCCTGGTTCAGTTCGTCTATCAACTCCAAAGGAATTAATAGACGTACCTTATACAACTACACATTACTCAACTCATCAATAGTAGCTGGACCCACTAAGCCCACCCAATACAGCCCATCAGGAAGTTCTGATGTATTAGACATAGTTATCCTCAGAACCATCAAATATCAATACCAGCTGGCGACAGTAGAAGAGCTTAACTCAGATCATAATCCCATCCTGCTCAGGTTAGGACTTCAAGACCAGCTCTCTCCCCATCATTCTTTCTTAACATGGGACAAGCTCTCTAAGGTTCTCCTAGTCCACATCGGTCCACCCCCTGTAAAAAAGAAGAAATAGACCAAGCTGTAAGCAATTTAACTAGGCACATCAACACAGCAGTAGCATCAGTCACTCAAACCACTGTCTTCCATGCTCCCAACCGGATCCCAGAAGAGATAATGGACCTGATTAGGGCCAAAAATAAAGCCAGAAAGCGATATCACAACACCAGAGCCCCGCAGGACAAAACATCCTTAAACAACCTGAATAGACAGATTCGAGAAGCTCTACAGATACACAGGAATTCCAAATGGGAATCCAAACTCAGGGAAATCAACCCAGAAGATAACTCCATGTAGAATTTTGTAAAATAACTTCTTACCAAAAGACAACCACTTTGCCCTTCGAAGACCAATCTTGGAATTGCACACTCAGATGCACACTCAGATGAAGAAAAAGTAGAAGCCCTAATTGACAAAATGGAAACTCAGTGCAGCCCATCTTACGTAAACTTAAATATCAATCTTATTTACAAAGGTCATAGTAAAGTTAGAAATGCACTAAGACAGCCTAAGGATGATTCAGAAACCGTCACCCCCACATCTCCAACAGAAATAATAAATACTATTTCCTATCTGAAGAATAAAAAGACTCACGGCCCTGATGGCATTACCAATAGAATAATAAAGCTACTCCCAAGGAAAGCCATAATTCATTTAATTAATATTACCAATTATATTTTAAGATTCCAGTACTTTCCCACAGATTGGAAAATCGCGGACATTATACCTCTGAAAAAGTACCACAAATTCACCGACTAACAGAACATATCACTCACTCATAGTTTTAATGGCATCTTCACACTGCTGCTGTATTTTTGGATGTTGCCAAGGCCTTTGATAAGGTCTGGCATCTAGGCCTTATCTTCAAACTAATTGAAAACAATATCCCAATTAAACTAGTGAAACTCATATATTCATATATTAATGAAAGATACATGCAAGTAAAACTGAACGGAATTGTGTCATCAAGGCTCAAAATTCTGGCGGGAGTACCTCACGGTTCTCTTCTGGCCCCAATACTTTTCACAACTTACATGGCAGATATTCCTCTCAATTCAAGAACAACTACTACGGCCCTTTATGCCGACGACACCGCTATTCTAGCTAGATCGCTCAGCCCTCGCCTAGCAATCACTAGACTCTAAGGAAGTATCAATGAGCTAGCAAACTGGTTCACCAACTGGAGGATTCAAGTACACCCCCTCAAAAGCTCAGCCATGCTATTTTCAAGAGGAAAGGTCTGCAACAAAGAAGACATCCTGCTCTCTGGTCATAATATCCCATGGCAATCAGAGACCAAATATGTTGGGGTATTAATGGATAAGAAACTCCTTTTTAAGAAGCACATCATTCTCATTGGCTCCAAATCTTCCAAAGTAATAGCACAGCTCTGCCCATTGATCAACCGCAAGAGCAGATTGAACCGACATAATAAATTTCTTCTTTACCGGATGGTAATACGTCCAGTCATTACCTACGCCTCACCAGCATGGAGTCACACTTCAAGATCAAACATTTCGAAATTACAGAGAATTCAAAATAAGTGCCTTAGGATGATCCTGGATGCACCGTGGTTCATCAGAAATTCACAGATTCACCGAGAAACCGGCATTCCATACATTTCCTCCCATCTTCATGATCTTGCAGAAAACTTCTTCGTGAAGTCAAGTTCGCATTGAAACCCATTAATCGTACAAGCTGTCAGTTATAATGAGACTGATTACTACAAACACAAAAGACCGAGGGCTATTCTTCTCTCAACTGATCATAGCTAACACAACTGCCCTCAGAAGGCGAGCTTAACTGACTGCTCACAAACCTCCCATTCCCAAACAACTCTCATTACAGATAAAGGGGAATATGAAAAGCACTTGTGCTTCGCCAATCCTGTCCGTATGTTAATGGTTTTTTAATCCAGTGTTGCATTTTAGAAATGCGCTTTCTAGAATTTCGCCTTTCCTACTATTTTCAGCCTTGACTGACGTTTATTTATTTATTTATTTATTTATTTATTTATTATTATTATTATTAAGATATACCACCAGGAAATCAGAGACTTAACGAGGGAGGCCACATGATACACACACATCAGCTATCATCCTTATTCTTGAACTCATTCAAACTACTTACACTCACAAGATCCAAATACAATCCATTCCAATCACGTACCACCCTCTGAGAGAAACATCTATCCCTCGCACCCTTCTTGGCGGCTTTCATTCTCAGCTTCCAAATATGCCCTCTCGTCCTTTCCCCACTCTCCATAAATTGAACAATTCCATCAATTGAAATCCTGTATGACCCTTGCAATAGTTTGTAAGTCTCAATAATATTATCCCTCTTTCTCCTGTTTTCTAGTGTCTGCATTCCACAAATTCTCAATCTGTCTTCATAATCAGTATTATTCCACAATCCTGATATCCTTTTAATACTCTCCTTTGTAGTCTCTCCAATATATCACAATCGCAACCGAAACCAGGACACCAGACCTGCGCACAATAGTCCAAGTGAGGTCTCATCGAGGTCTTGTAAACAGGCAAAATAACATCCTTATCTTTACATGTGAACGTTCGTTTCAGCATTGCAATTATCTTTCGTGTTGTATTTGCAATCTTTGCCACATGGCCCCCTGAACTTCAACTTCGTATCTGCTAACACTACAAGATCCTTAACCTCATCAGTTTCTTCTAACCTAATCCCATCAATATCATACGACACTGGATATGTAATCATACCGAAGTGAATTACTATACATTTACCCACATTGAACTGACATCCACACTTGCAGCCTATTCAAATCATTCTGCAAGGATTGATTGCAGAATGATTTGAATAGACATTGAACTGACATCCACACTTGCAGCCTATTCAAATCAGCAGCATTCCAGATGGCTCTTCCTATCTTTGTATCATCAGCAAATAGCCGTATGTCACTTACCAAATCCTTCCCAATAACATTAAACCTCGCAGATTCATATCACCCGTATACTACGTTTTGATATCTATCAGTCAGCCATCCTCTTATCCATGCTAATATTCTATAAACCAAACCCATATTCTCCAATTTATGCAACAGTTTTCCATGTTATATTCTGTCAAAAGCCTTAGCAAAATCCATCAGTACGCGGTATATCTATTTCCCTTGTGTAATATTTTGAATATATCCTAATATATCGAAAGCATAAATATCAACATAGTTTAAAATTTCTAAAGCTGTACTGATGTTGGAGTATGAGTCAATTAGAATTTTTTTAGTTTATCCGACGAATCCTCTTTCAGAATTATGGCAAGTGTTTGAAATCTGTGCAAGATCGCAATGTCAGCTTGCAAATAAGCATTTCAAATAAGATTGTCGAGTCACGTTGTTTAAGTCCAGATTCTCAGACTATTCATGTCTAATGGAACATTCTCTCTCTCTCTCTCTCCTCCCGTTCTCTCAATTAAAACAAAAAACTTACCAATCTATGTGCCATTATCATATTATTTTCGTATTAACTACCTTTTTTCAAAGTAATGTTTTCTTTTTATCAGATTTCCAATATGGACAGCAGTTATATTTCGATATTCCAGCATTCCTAACTTCTTCATCCCATCCACAATACTCGATTTCCCCCCTATTTGTGCACATGTTAAAACATTGAATTGAAACCTTATTTTCACACGGCTTTACAGATAACAGAACATAGTTTCTTATGGATAAAACAATTATATAATATTTTAAAAAGAATCCTGAAACCCTCTTTCTTCGTCATATGTTATTGCTTCCACAAAATACACCTTACTGAATTGTACTTTTAGGAAAAATTATTTTAAAAACTATGACAATGATTGATATTGTTAATTAAACTTTTATAAAAATTTATTCATGCAAACCTTTTGTTATTAATAGTATTAAAATTATCTCAGAAAGTGTTGTTGAATTAATGTCCGATAAAATGAGTTTTATAAATCCATCAAAACGCGTTTCAAGTACATTGTTTAGCCAATTTATAGATGACCTTATATATCATTTATAAACATACAAATAAATATATATATATACAAAATAAAACAATACAATAAAATGTACAATGCAATAATTAAACTTTCAACTGAATGTAAATAAGATAATTTAATTAAACAATAAAGTTAGATTAAATGAACAATATAGCTACCATAATTTAAAATATACAATAGTATGATATATATTCTCTGATGCTATCAGAGATGAAGAATAAATGGTCGACCGTGAGATGCGGTGATCTAGATCTATACCTTTGGAGGGTAATGGATGGCAATGCTGCTAGCTAATGAAGTTCTAACTGAGGATTGGCTATTGCTGTTACCCTCCTGCCATGATCAGAGCTTTAATAATAGCTCAGCTCAAAAGAGATGAAGAACCGAGAGGAGAGTAAGATGGCGGCTCGCGTGTTAGTGTTTCATGTCGTGTATTATTGATGGTGAATTGTGATTTTGACTGATAACGTTTTTAGAGATTTATGCTTATTCATTAGTAATATCAGTTAATTACTTGCTGCCATAAACAGGCACTTTATTTTCCATACTGGTTTATCCAGGTAAGTCAATTGAATTTACAAGGGCGATACGCTAGGCCTACTGCCGCTAGTATCGCCATTGTTGTATTTTATATCGTGTTGTATTTTATTGCTGGTAGACACCTTAGTGTGTCTACGGGATTTGCTAGTGGACTCTCAAAAGTCAACAGGATTATCTTTACCTACTCGGGACACCTGAGAAATCTCTACTCTTTCTCCATTTGTGTCTCAACACATTTTAAATTGTTGAAATGACAAAACTTCTGAATGAGACCAAATTCGAGGAAGTTTACAGAGAATTCCTCAGACTGGGTAAGCTGCTGAGAGATAATTGGCCGGGAAAAGTGAAATTGTATGACACATTTCCTCCCGAATGTGTCTCAGACGTTGTCGCTGAAGATCATTTAGAATCGGAGCCTTCTACTCCTTCAGACTTTGTACAAGTGCGCGCACGCAAAAAGCGAAGAACAACAGATGAACCGCACGATGACAATACTGTAATGGAACAGGATTCTCAGGGTTCGGACGCCGCTATTTCTCCCAAAGAAATGGTGCCTCCGATCATCCTTAGAGAAAAGCATAAGTGGGCAGCTTTAAGATCAACAATGTCCAATCTGCATATTGGCTTCATTAAGGCCAAAAACATGGATGAAGGCATAAAGATCCAGCCAGCAACAGTGACAGACTATAGAAGGTTGACCAAAGAACTGGACAACAGAGGCATCCAGTATCATACCTTTGCGCTCAGCTCCGAAAAAACTTAAAAGTAGTACTTCGTGGTGTCTGTGAAGACAATGACACAGCAGAAATAGCTGCTAACCTAAATTCTCAGGATCTGCCTCCAGTCAAGGTCAGCAGAATGTACACAGACAAAACTCCCCTGCCATTAGTCCTTGTTGAGATTCATAAAATATACAAGGATATCTACAACTTAAAAACAGTTTGTGATCTCATCGTCACACCAGAACCACTCCGTAAAAGATCATCTTCTGGGCAGTGCCACAGGTGCCAGAAGTTTGACCATGCCCAGAATCTATGCAGAGCGGAATATAGATGTTAAAATGTGGAGACAGCCACCCAACTAATACCTGCACAAAGCCAGACCACCTCGGCCAAATGTGCCAACTGCAGTGGCCCTCATCCTGCGAACTACAAAGGATGTACTCAGCACCCAAAGAACAGACGGATGGAGGCAATCAATCAGCCCTCCTCCTTCAGCACAAGAACACCAGAGGCCCAGACATCAAAACCGGAGACTCAGCGGCCACAGTCGGAGACCTCCAATAATAGAGACACCCGAAAGCAAACAAGAAGTTATGCTGATGTGACCCGTACAATTAGACCAATTCGAGAACAAAATCAACCAAGAGCACCTAAAAACCTAACAGCTGTTATTACGGCCTCACTAGCAAACATGCTACAAAATTTCAGCCTATCAAACCCTACTGAAACCTCCAATAAAAGATTTCTTCGTGAAACGCAGGTCATCCTCACAGCTCTCATAAATGAATAGGAACAAACGCATTCCAGTATCTCTTGAGATAGTTGCTTAGAACGCAAATGGCCTCAAAAACAAAATTCTGGAACTCCGAGACTTCACATCTAGGTATCAGCCAGATGTTATTTTAATCAGTGAAACTCATTTAAGACCCTCAGACAATTCTACAATAAGGGGCTGTCACCTATACAGAAATGACAGACTACTCTACAGAGGCGGTGGCACTGCCATCTTCATTAAAAACTACATTAAGCACCACTCTGTGAGCATTCCTTCAACCACTAACCTTGAGATCACAGGAGTGGAAGTAGTCACCAGCTCCACTGGCAAACTGAAAATCTACTCAGCTTACAACCCTCCCCAAAAATCTCTACTTCACTCTGATCTAAATGCCATCTTATGCATCAGAGAGCCCACCATTATTGCCGGGGAACTGAATTCCAAGCATCCTGCGTGGAATTGTACAACCACAAACAAGAATGGTTGCATCCTTTACAATTACTTAGGTTCAAGAAACGCTGTTGTGGCAGGCCCCACCGAACCAACTCATCTCAGTACGTTCGGCATTGCTGACATCCTGTATATAGCTATCCTGCAGGATATTAAACTTCAGTACAGCATCATATTTATGGATGAACTATCATCCGATCACAATCCAAATCTACTACAGCTGGGAAATCAAGAATAACTGTGTCCTCCTTCTCACTCCTACATTGCATGGGAAAGATTGTCAGCAGCACTCAGGGATTATATTGGACCTGTTCCTCACATATACACAAAAGAAGAAGTAGAAACTGCAGCTACAAAGCTCACACAACAAATTAAATCTGCTATAAAGGTAGCTTCCTCCTACAAATCTGCTCGCAAGCCAGATCGTTTGCCTGAAGACATCATGAACTTGATCAGAGACAAAAATAGAGCTAGAAAAAGATTCCGCAACACGTGTGCACCACAAGATAAAATAAATCTAAAGAGATTAAATGGGGCAGTAAGAGATGCACTCAAAGCTCATAGAGACCAAATATGGGATAAAAAGTTATCCTCCATTTCACCTACTGATCACTCCATCTGGGGACTACTGGAAAATATCAAAAACAAAGACAGATCCCTTCCCCCAATATTCTCTGACCAGGGCCTTGCTCACACAGATGTAGACAAAGCAGAAGTTATAGCATACAACTTAGAGAAGCAATGCAGGCCTTCGTATGGAAACCTTGACTTTGACCACATATATAAGATTCACAGCAAGGTCAGACACTAACTCAAACTTCCTATCACCAGCACTGACCATATTGCACCAACAACACCTGCTGAGATATATGACATTATTAAAAAATTAAAGAACAAAAAAGCTCCTGGGCCAGATGGCATTAGTAATCAGGTGATTAAACTTCTGCCCCGAAAAGCAGTAGTGCACCTGACCAGTATAATAAATGCAATTTTAAGATTTCACTATTTTCCTTCCACATGGAAACTGGCTGACGTAATTCCTATACATAAGCCAGACAAAGACCCACATCTACCGCAAAATTATCGTCCAATCAGTCTCATCTCAAATCTGGGTAAGGTTGCAGAGAAGGTCATCCTCTCACGACTCCAAACCTCAGTAAATGACCTAAACATCCTCCCTAAAGAACAGTTTGGTTTTAGGCAACACCACAGTACTACCCAGCAAATCCACAGAATAGTGGAATACATCACCACCAGCTACAACTGGCACCAGTGCACAGGCGCTGTTTTCCTAGACTTATCCAAAGCATTTGACAAAATCTGGCATTTTGGACTCCTGCACAAACTTATCTCAGCCGGTACCGCACTAAAAATGGTTCACTTAATCCATTCATATCTTCAGAATAGATCAATGCAAGTAAACATCAACGGTTCTACATCCTCTCAGCGCCACATCTTTGCTGGAGTGCCGCAGGGATCTCTACTGGCTCCATTGCTGTTCTCTATATACATGTCAGACATCCCGCACAATCCGATGACTTCCATTTTGGCCCTGTATGCGGACGATACGGCAATACTGACCATATCTTTCAGACCCCATTTCATTACCAGAAAGCTTCAAGACAACATTCTAAAGCTGGAGGGTTGGTTCTCTAAGTGGAGATTGGAAGTCAACCCCCAGAAAAGCTCAGCCGTTCTTTTCTCAAAAAGGCCAATGTCTCCTGTAGGAGATTTGTTACTATTCAATACTAAAATTCCCTGGTAGACAGAAACAAATTACCTCGGTGTAATTCTCAACAAAAAGCTATCATTCAATCAGCACACTAAGTCTGCATGCACAAAGGCATCTAAAGCCATAGCTCAGATCTATCCGCTAATTAATAGAAATAGCAAGCTCAGCAACAGAATCAAATTGTAACTATACCAGATGACGATTCGTCCTATAATCACCTATGCCTCTCCAGCCTGGAGCCACACCTCTAATATTAACATTATCAAAATACAGCGAGTGCAGAACAAGTGCTTAAGATGATTCTGAACGCCTCGTGGTATGTTAGAAACAATCAGCTCCACAGAGACACAAATATTCCCTATATTCTCTCTTTTCTACAATCCTTAGCATCCAAGTTTTTCCTAAAGACGTCCACACATCCCAACGATTTGGTTCAGCAAGCTGCAGCATACGATCCAACGGTCATATTCAAATATAGAAGACCAAAAGCTATATTAGCCTCCTTTAGTGATGCATAATCTCCATGCCCATTCAGGGCGAGCAATCTGCTCATAAAGTTTACCTTCACTGTAACCACAACAGATAGCGGGGGAATATGAAAAGCATCTTGCTTCACCCCTAAAGACATAAATGTCAATTGATCAGAGATTTCTCCACCGATCATAGTTCACACAACTGTCCTCAGAGGGCGAGCTTAACTGCTCACAAACCTCCCATTCCCAAACAACTCTCATCACAGATAAAGGGGAATATGAAAAGCACTAGTGCTTCACCCATCCTGTCAGTAATGGTAATGATCAGAGCTTTAACGGCTCAATAACTTATCTTATATTTTCTCAAGAGGGTACTTTTTATTTCCTCCAAAGGAAGGAAGTGAAATTTTTGAAAATTAGTCGGCAGCCGGACTTTATCCGCCGCGGCTTATTACTCCATTCATACCGTTTTTCTTCACCCAATGATTTAGCACTTGGCTGTGATGCTAACATTTTACACATAACAATAGAAATGGGACGAGTGATACTACAACAGCGTCCAATATTATGCACTGCGGAATTAGCAAACACTCCCTCGTTTATTCTCTTCTACAACAACAATACCAATACACAGTTATTTAGAGTCAGGGTGATCACTCAGCAAAAATATTTTGTACTAACTTATGCAGGAAAAAGGTACTAAATCTGAAAAAAAAGTACTAGATTTTTATGTAACATTTTATGTAAATAATGTAACATTAAATTTTCAGTTATTTAATATACTATTTATATATATACAGGGGTTGCAACTCACAAGAAAAACACTGGAAGTATTTATTCATTATTTTTAACAATTTTGTTAAATTAATTAACTCTTCAAAAATAGTAAAGTCTGTAGCTGATGATTGTTTCAAATTTTCTTTTGTCAAAAGGAGTTCATTCATCAAGGGAGTTTGTAGTTGATTTCTTATTTTATTTTTATTTATTGTCACTCCTGAAAACATTCTTTCAGTTGTTGCTGATGAATGAGGGTGGCACAGTACAGCTTTAACTAATGTTGTTAAATTAGGAAACATTTTTTCTCCTATCGCATTTTTAATTTCAAAAACTATATTCCAAAAAATCACGAATTCTTGACTTTTTTCCAATGCTTCTACAGTCTTCAATAGTTGCCATTCTCTATCGAGGTCTTCGTAACTGTTTTCTTCAATAACATTAGGAAAATTTACAGCAAGTGACATTATACTGTAAAAACAATCTGATTTGCATATTTCAGGATTCAGCATCCCTAACATTTTTAATACAGGATCTTTGAAATTTATTCGTTTGAAAACTTGGCTACCGAACTCAACATAGAAGGACAAACATTTCACCTTGAAGTGTCTTATGTCTCTTTCTGGAACTTCACTCTTATCTAAACTTATTAAAAGGGCTTCCACTCTCGCCCCTAGATATACATTTCCTATGTCTAAAAACTGACCATTGTCAGCTGGATTTATCTTTTCAATTGGTGTATTTATAACATATTGAGATTTCATGAAATATTTTATGACCATTTTCATTTTATCTCCTTTTGATGAAATTAGAAGATAAAGACGATAATTAGTGTCTTGGTAATGTAAATTCAGATTTATTACAGTTGGTAGGATGAATGCTAAGAAGAAAAAATATGCCTTAATTAAGGGATTTTGTAGTGCAGTTAAAACTGATTTGGCTTGCTCAATTCCATCTTCTACTGCAGTCAATATAAAATATGAAACCAAAGCATTCCATTGTTCTACTATTCTTTGCACAACATCATGAATTGAGAGCCAACGAGTTTTACCCAACCTCAGCAAATTATGTGGTTTTAAATTTGATAGTTCCTAAATTTCTTTAAATTCTGTTAACCTTTTATTTCTTTTGTATGAAATTGTAAATATCTGCACATAGTTCTTCTAATGAATTTGGTAGTTGCTTACATGCTTCAGCTGCATATAAATTAAAGCTGTGACAGTTGCACCTAGCGCCATATAAATGTTCATTTAATGATTTAAGGCGAGCCTGAATGTTGTCCCATCATAACTGAAGCATTATGAACAGCAATGCCTAATAATTTTGCAAGTGGCACCTTCAGCTTGTCTAATAATTCTATTAGAGCTTCAAACAAAGCTGAACTTTTTTTTTTGTCACTAACATCAATTATATTTAAAAACGAATCCTCTGCTGATTTTGCGGAATCATCATAGTAACGAACCACAACTGCTAGAGATTTATTTGCTACAATGTCAGTTGACTCATCAATAATTAAAGAAAAATAAGTATTTCGACGTTTTTTCGAGATTAAATTGAGTGAATCTACAGTCAAAACATTTTTCATAAGACAGTTACATTTAGTGCGTCCACACTGTATTTGCTTAGCAATTTCACTATCAGGGGCAATTGTTTTCAATAGAGTTGGAAAAGTATCCATAAGCCTCAATGGCAGATTATGTTCTGCGATATATGCACATAATCTTAATTCTGCCTCTTTAATTTGTTTTTCCGACTGGTATTTGGAACTGGATTTAAACAATGACATCATATATATATATATATATATATATATATATATACCTGGTGTGCTTCTTTTAGATTCTACATTATTACGTTTGTGTCGCTATTATTCGGAAGGAAGAAAGTACTAGATCTGCTGGTGAACGTAACAGAACAACAAAGCGTAAAGACAAAGACAGCTAATTCCATACCAGAAATCAGTGAATTAAAGTTCTTAAAAGAACTGGGCGATGGACTGAGTCCTTGACTCTTTATCCCGTCATCTGAATGAAGATAATCTGTGTGGATAGAGTGTTATTGAGCTAAAAAGCTCTAGTCATGGCTGGGTAACGGCAATAGCCGAGCCTCAGTTAAAACTTCATTGGCAACAGCATTGCCATTTGTTACCCTGGAAGTCCTAAAAAGGACTTTTGGTTTCAACCTTTTTCAGTGAATTAAATCCTTATAGTCCTTATAAGGACTGGCTTAAAGGGGCGAAGCAAGAATGCTTTTCATATTCCCCGTTATCTGTAGAGGACAGTGTAGGGATATAAGATGTTATTGAGCAATTAAAGCTCTGATCATGGCAGGAGGGTAACAGCAATAGCCGAGCCTCAGTTAGAACTTCATTGGCTACAGCATTGCCATCCATTACCCTCCAAGGGTATTGGATTGAATGAATCAATCACCGCATCTCACGGTCGATTGATTCCGTATTTCAATCACCGCATCTCACGGTCGATTGATTCCGTATTCAGTGAATTAAATCGCGCATAAAGTCCTTATAAGAACTGGCTTAAAGGGGCGAAGCAAGAATGCTTTTCATCTTCCCCGTTATCTGTAGAGGACGGTGTAGGGATAAGGTGTTATTGAGCTATTAAAGCTCTGATCATGGCAAGAGGGTAACAGCAATAGCCGAGCCTCAGTTAGAACTTCATTTCATTAGCTACAACATTGCCATCCATTACCCACCAAAGGTATCACTGCATCTCACGGTCGATCCCGCGCATAAAATCGCGCATAAAGTTAAACTTATGAAACAATTACTACAAATAAAATTGGGTGTGTAACTTAGGGTAATAAGAAAATTCAAGATTACGTATTAAAATTTATCTGGAAAAGAACAAAATGTCACTTTTTTCCGATGTCAATATATTTACGAGATTGTTTTATAGAAATAAACGTACCAAATGTTTTATTCAATATATTTTAATATATTCTATAAAATAAATTTTTGAGATAAATTATATTTGATATTTTTAATTGAATTTAGATACTGCACTAACTTATTTCTAATTATATTTTGTTAATTAAATACACCTTTTATCTTTTATTTTAATTTTATTTGAATTTTATTTTAGTTTTATTTTATTTAATTTTATCAATCGACCGTTAGATGCGGTGAATGATTAATACCCCTGGAGGGTAATGGATGGCAATGCTGTACCAATGAAGTTTAACTGAGGTTCGGCTGTCCCTTGGATAATGAGTTTCGGGAGTTTGCTCTCTTCAGGTTTTTGCCTTAAGGGAGCAATTTGAGTCTCCGGGGAAAGTCTTCTCCGGCACGGCCCACTGAGGGGCTTTGTCGGTGAATTATTTTCTTCGGAATTTGAGCGGTTCTGCTCGGTGGTGGGGGAGCCCGTCACTGAGTGGAACCAACGCTGAGATATGGACGGTCTTTCGCCCACTATGGAGTGGCCTAGAGATCGTCCGATTTTTTGAGATGTCACCTTTACATAAACAGTCGGTGATTGATTCATTCAATCCAATACCCTTGGAGGGTAATGGATGGCAATGCTGTAGCTAATGAAGTTCTAACTGAGGCTCGGCTATTGCTGTTAACCTCCTGCCATGATCAGAGCTTTAATTTAATAGCTCAATAACACCTTATCCCTAGACTATCCTCTACAGATAACGGGGAAGATGAAAAGCATTCTTGCTTCTCCCCTTTAAGCCAGTCCTTATAAGGACTATCAGGATAAGGACCGTGAGATGCGGTGATCAATACTCTTGGAGGGTAATGGATGGCAATGCTGTACCAATGAAGTTTAACAGAGGCTCGGCTGTTGCTGTTACCCCCTAGGGCGCAGAGATTCGAGTGTTTGATTTCGCTCTCTTAAGATTTTTGCCTTAAGGGAGCAATTTGAGTCTCCGGGGAAAGTCTTCTCCGGAACGGCCCGCTGAGGGGGCTTTGTCGGTGAATGCTTTTCTTCGGAATATGAGCGATTCTGCTCGGTTATTATTGCTATTGTTATTATTTTAATCGGAAGGAAGAAAGTTCTAAGTCCAAGTGATGAACAAATGAATATTGCCAAATAAATAAGTAATAATAATTGACATCCTTTTAATTGACTACTAAATTATGCGTGTGATGTTCCATTCCGGAAATATTAGAGAACCGTGTGTTTAGGATTCTGAAGTCCAGGGGCAGCAGCTTGTGCTGCACTTCTAGAAAATTTCTGCATACTCCATTTAAGTACGAGGAATTCCTGATTTAATCATTATTTTAGTGGAATTCACGAAAAGGAAATAAGGCTCCACATAGAATATATCTATTGAAATCGAGGCGGCTCATGCATAGGCTGCGGAACTGCAGCACCCCAATTTTTCTCGATATATAAATATATTTATTAATATTTGCTTGCAGTATTTAATTTTATCATCAACAATCCTATACAATTCTCTTATTTTGCATAAAAAATAATAAAATTCCATCTTGTAGCACTTAGGAAGGCGAAGGACGCTAGCAACACTCTGTTTACCACAGTGTCATATTGCTACGCGCGCAAACATATGCATATCATAGTGAGATGCAAGCTATTAGAGTAATGCGGCACTGTCCGTCGCGCAGTTCCACTGTTCTTTATATGCAGTTTGCGCCAGTAGTAGAGTGTATGTGCTTAAGATAATAATAATTTGTGAGTTCAACAAATCTTCATCATCGGCCTGTGGAATAAGATAGGCTGAGATTCAGCAGACAGTAGGAGAGAAAAGAAAAGAGAGAGTGCATAGTGGTAGAGTAGGTAAAAGAGGCCTCAGTTGACCTGTTTTAGCTGTTTTCCCCCCAGGGGCGTTTATAAACCGGTCGTTGATTTTTCACTTTAAAAAAAAAAAGGAAAAATCCTAAAAAGGAAATATGTAACAAACCAAAACAAGAAAACCAAAAAAAAAAAAAGAAGTTCAGAGAAAAGCAAAGAAATGGAAAGGTAAACTTAGAGGTGGGGGAAGGATCTGGCCTGAGTGATGCAGCTCACAAGGAGCTGCACCGCCTCGCTATAAGCCTTCGCCGCTCGGGTTCTCAGGTCCTCCCCCACCTATGGGAACTAAAAAAAAACCAGTGAAACTGTTGTACAGAAACCCACAGGATTATTATTATGTCTTTCTGTTGTTGTGGGCTATCAGAATTCTTTTTGCAACCTCACTCCCCTTGGCAAGGTCTAGCGCACAGAGTGCTACGTAAAACGCTGATTCAACCAGGTAATCCATGTCCAGAGCTCCCTGAACCTGCTCAGGGGTGACTTTACTGATATCCTCAATGAAGAGATCATCCCATTTGGCACTGACGACGTCAGGGCCATATTTCCCTGTGAGGAGGAGTTCCGGTTCTCCAATCCTCTCCATTGCTTGTTTGAATTTATCTGCCAGTTCTGAGGTATCTTTAATAAGATGTTTTAGAGTCTCCCCTGCTTTTGCATAAGGAGTGGTCTCTGGTTCTTCTGTCACAGGCTTGGATTTTTTTGTATTCCTTTCCTCTGGACTTAGTGATCTTTTGATAGGAGTGTGGTTTGTCTCCATACTTGTTGTCTCGTTTTCTTTATCTTCTTCTTCTTCTGTAGCGGTTTTAGCAACTTGTTGTTTGGCTGTTTTAACTTTGCTGCTTGTTTCTGCCGTTTTGATTATGGCGACATTTTTTCCCTTATGGCTTCCCTTAGGTGGTGTGATGGTATGGCTTTCTGCTGCAGCCTTGAAGTTTGGAGAATCTTTCTTTTCTATTTTGCTAGTGTTACCAGGCAGTGTTGCTGTGATGGCGCCTCCCATCCTTTCTTCCAGGGTTCTCGATGGGCAGGTGTCCACTTTGTGGTCTGTGGCACCACATTTCAGACAGGCTGCCTCACACTTATCCTGATTGTGGCCTGCTTTGAGGCAGTTTTTGCATTTCACTCTAGGACAGTCTGCCCCAAGGTGAGTGAAGGCACCACATCTGAAACACTGTTTTATTACGCCAGGGTAGTTTATCATTACTCTGGCGGATCCGATGACAACAAAGTTGGGCACTTCTGTTTTCATCTCAAGGGAGATGTTAACTTCTCCTGATTTCCACTCTGGGTTTTCAGCATTGTTAATGATCTGGATTTCTTTTACATCACCCTACTTTGAGAACACGCTCCGAATGATGTCTTCATTCTCCGCGTATTATAGGGGGAATCTCGATATTTTGAGCATTTTAAGGATGCTCCCTACCATGAAGGGAGAAATTGTTTAACCTACACATTCATATCCTCCAAATATCTTATTCCTGGAAGCGATGTTCTTGGTGACTACTTGGTATCTTCCGCCGCCATAAGGAGTGAACCCGAAAATATTTTCGGCTCCTACATGGTCCATGAGAGCTTTTGCTCTTGCCCTGGCTGGTGTTGACGCATCCACCTCAAAGCCGAGTGTTCGGACGCGAGGACCAACAGATAACATCGTTGGAGTATTGGAGGGGGGGGGGATCTAACTATTCCCACAACTGAGTGTTTGAAATTTCCCCAATCTGGGGATTTAGGAAGATCTGTAAATTTCCGGTTAAATATCGTGAACCCCGATTGGACTCGTACCGATATTAACGGTTAAGAACAGATACTACGAAATGCTATTAGCCTGCTAACTTGACACGCACAGATACTACACTTTGATCTTAGCCAAAAGGCCGAGAAGCACCTCCAAGGGTATTGGATCGAATGAATCAATCACCCTGTTTACTCCGTCTCTTTAAATATTTGGAGATTACAATTACAGACATAACATTTGTTATAGTTTTTACTTTAGAACATTATTGGGGGTTATGATAATGTATTTTATTTTTAAGTAATTCTGAATTATACTAAACTGTATAATTTTATCAATAATAAACAATATTTTTTCATGTTTAATTTTTTTTAAAAATTTTATACCATAGTTTTGATATTTTATCCAAACACGTATATACGCTGTACTTACAATGTATATATATATACAGGGTGTTCGGGATAAATTTGACAGTTTCGTAAGGAAAAAGAAAATCTTCTTTGTATCTATTAAATTTAATGAATTGACAAAAAAACATTACAGGCAGAGTTAATTACAATACTATCAACAAGATTTACTCAAAATAACCACCATTAGCATCGATCACAGCTTCAATTCTGCTTCGGAACCTCGAACAAGCTGATGCTACAGTCTCCCTGGGAAGGGCCGCAAAAACTGTTTTAATTTTATCCATTAACTGGGCTTTTGTATTACTGGAAGTGCGATTGGTGTCTTTTTCAACTGCGCCCCATACAAAATAATCCATGGGGTTAAGGTCTGGGGAGATTGGAGGCCAAACATTTGGACTGGTGAAGTCGTAGAAATTTTCAGACAACCATTTTTGACTTTTCCCAGAGGTGTGGCAAGGGGCCGAATCCTGCTGCCATACATACGGCCTACCATTGGCTACCCTTGTTATCCAGGGCTTGACTACAGTTAGCAACTCCACGAACAAAGCCCGAATTCCAATGCCAGGGTTCTTCAACACCTGTTCCTGCAGATTTGCGAGGAATTCTGCTGTACGAACGCAATCAGATCGTCTGCTAGGGATCTTTCTTCTTGCTACATCCTCGTAGTCACCATTGCAAGTCTCTAGTTCATGCCTGATTGTTTTTACTGTATTCAGGGAGCATTGGGCAGCAGTCGTAATATCCTTATTTTGATGGCGGGCACGAATCATCATGATACAAGTTATTCTCTTCCATGATTCAGGTGGGTTCCAGCTATCCATCCTTTCTGACATCTTGTATATGAATGAAGAAGGGTCCAAACTTTTAAATGAAGAGAAGTGTGTGTTAATACATGTAACTTACGGAAAAATATAATTAATTATAAATATGTCAAATTTATCCCGAACACCCTGTATATATATATATATATACGTGTTTGGATAAAATTAATAAACTGAATCACGCCATCTGCCTTTCCATTCCTTATCCTTATAAGGACTGGCTTAAAGGGGCGAAGCAAGAATGCTTTTCATCTTCCCCGTTATCTGTAGAGGACAGTGTAGGGATAAGGTGTTATTGAGCTATTAAAGCTCTGATCATGGCAGGAGGGTAACAGCAATAGCCGAGCCTCAGTTAGAACTTCATTGGCTACAGAATTGCCATCCCTTACCCTCCAAGGGTATAGGATTGAAGGAATCAATCACCGCATCTCACGGTCGATTGATCCAGCCACCTTTCCATTCATAATATTTCATTCACACATATTACAGAGAATGCAGATAATGGTATGGTGTAGATGGAATATGTTTTAGATTTAGATAAATTTGTATGTGCATTCATCGGAAATTGGCGTATATTAGGCATATGACTGAAGGTGTTTCTTTGTTTTAAGAAAAAAGATGCAATAAAAAAACGCGAATGAAGAAACGGCAGAAAAGAGTTCATGTTACGTAATGATAGGAATGTATCGATAAGCTAGCATAGAGTCACGTGGCTCGTCACTCTCCAGGTGTAGTAGTAATCAAACTGAATATTTCATATTAAAGTGAGCTACATACAACTTGTTATAACAATTCGCATTCATCTGCTTAAACTTCATACAGGCATTATTTAAGAATAATACCGTAAATCATTAAACGTATATCGGAAATTAGTTCTGAACTTTCGTATTGTTTATATTTTGGAGTAAAACAAACTGCCGACAATTCAGATTTATATAAGAATGTTTTTCGTATTTACACTATGATTCAATTATGAAGCAACAGGTAATATGTGATTAAGTAAATGTTTAGTAGAGTCCGGATGTCTCTCTCTCTCTTTGCTATACGCATTCCAGGTGTAAATGTGTTCTTGTGTAGTGGAATTAGAAACGCTATTTTAAAGCGGGATTCATTTTAATTTGTCGTTATTTCCAGAAAGAATTTTATCTACAAATCAAAGTTGCCGGTAAGAATTTTTCTTACCGGCAACTTTGACTTAAGTCACAATAACTCAACACAATAATATAAGTGTTTAAGTTATTGTGTCTGACAATTTAAACTGGTCGATCCAGAAATAATATCAATGTCAGTTGATTAATAACAATATAATAATAATTGGACTTATATTAATAATTAGAGAATATTTTACGGAATATTTTGCCACAGCAAGAATTCACTATTTGTTTACATTTAAGTACATTTACAACATAGTTTGCTTATATGTTTTTCTAAAGATATATTTATTTTTACAGGACTATTTGGTATATTTTGTGATTTTATTACACAAATCCTAATAGGTTACAATTGTCTTTAGGCAAAGAATGCCAAAATATTGAAATATTCTTACTTGAATTCAGGATATCTCGAAAAGCAAAGAACTACTATTTTTTGTAATTGTGTCATAATTTTGTATTTAAGAAACTATCTATACAAAGTAATCATCACGAAACTAACGACGTTTTTTTAATATAATAACATGAACTCATATAAATATGAAATTATTAAAATGAATATCATTAATATGAATATAAAAATAAAAACGTAAATCCACAAGACCGTATTATGATTTTTTTTTTTTTTTTGTAAGCACGACATGAAAATCAGAGTTGATGATATAAGCAAGAAAGGACTTTTACAATTTACTTCGAAATCATTTTGAACATAAAAGGTGTTTTGAAATGCTTCAGGTATATAAATAGAATTTAAAAATAAAAATTTGTTTCCTTTCTTGCTATTGTTATATTTATTTTACAAAGTTTCTTATAATAATAACTTTAATTTTCTCAAATTCTCTTTTAAAATAACTATATTTTTATTTATTTTTGATATTACTACCAGTGCACACTGTTCTCTGTGATTTGACTTATAACCGTGAATGTTGAATTTTTTTTTTTTTTTTATTAGTACCCAAATGTGAAATTTAGATGCTATGGAAAATCAAATACGTATTTTGCATGGATGTAGAGGGAAAATAATCCAAACTACAGTTAGTTAAGAAGAGTTATTAAAAATTATAAAAGAAAGATTTATTTTTGACTGACTTTTTTATTTCCAGTATACATTATTTATGTAAAATATTTAAAACCAAGTAGAAACCTTTAGACACCAATAAACGTTCTTCATCAGGAGAATTATATATTCAAAAGCAGTTGATTGAATACTTTTCTCTCAACCGATCATAGATAACACAACTTCCCTCAGAGGGCGAGCTTAATTGCTCATAGATCTCCCACTCCCAAACAACTCTCATACAGATAAAGGGGAATATGAAAAGCACTAGTGCTTCACCCATCCTGTCAGTAATATTATTGGTTGAATACTTCCTGAAAAGAATCGACCGTGAGATGCGGTGATTAATACCCTTGGAGGGTAATGGATAGCAATGCTGTATCCAATAAAGTTCTGAGGCTCGGCTATTGCTATTACCCTCCTGCCAAGATCAGAGCTTTAATAGCTCATTAACCCTTATCCCTACACTGTCCTCTACAGATAATGGGGAAGATGAAAAGCATTCTTGCTTCGTCCCTTTAAGCCAGTCCTTATAAGGACTTGAATACTTTCTTAAAAATTCTAAAATATTCAGTTAAAATGTGCTTTAATACAGTGATGGATATTTATTACTAAGATATCTTAGTAATAAATATCCATCAACTGCTTTTGAATATATAATTCTCTTGATGAAGAACGTTTATTGGTGTCTAAAGGTTTTAATATTTTACATTAATAATGTATACTGGAAATAAAAAAGTCAGTCAAAAATCTATCCATATATTCAAAAATATTTATTACTAAGATATCTATATATCCAAACTTTTTTATGAGAATAATAAAAAGTAATTCATCTAGTGCTGTGATGTCATTTCGGCTTTTAGGTAAGGATGCAAAGAACAGAAATATGGAAGTTGGTTCTCATTTGTATTGCTGTAATAAGTAATGGAGATATAGGATGTTGTAAGTAAGATGTATTTTTTTTATTTATTAAAGAACTATGCAATTTAATTACAAAAAGTTGCTTATGTATAAGATATTTTCTCACTATATTAGCATAATAAAGAACGTCACTTTCTGGATTGTAAAACAAGTGATTAACTAAGTTACTAAATTAACTCCAATTTCTCCCCACCTGTCATCTGGAAGATGAAGGCATTGGAGTGCTCGTCGAATAAAAAAAAAAATCAGGTAGCGGGGGTCCTAACAAACACCATTGCCAACCTTCAGCATAATCCATTTTGAATTACGGTGATAAATAGACAACGGTAATCATAGAACTATTAACGCGCATAACATTGTAAGATCTTTGTATCATTGTTGGTTGTGTGTGTGTGTGTGTGTGTGTGTGTGTGTGTGTGTGTGTGTGTGCCGGCGCGCGCGCAGGCATATTTTAGACAATATAATTTTGAGTACTATGATTTATTTTATTTGAATATTTATTTTATTCAGTTATATTTTCCAAAACAGTTTGGTCAAGTTGGTTGTAAACTCGCCGTTTTCTAAATACAGAAAAATTACGTTTTCTCTTCATCTACGTGTCCGAAGCAGTTTTGCATGGCCAATAATTTTCATCCGTCATATAATATTGATGTTTTCATCCATGACATGGAGAGAGATGGGGATATATGCCAATCGTATATTCAAGAATAGAAAGCAATGACTTCTTCGATCAGAACCAAATAGTGTTGTTAATTTAGTGACCTCGTGCTAAAAATGAACTAATTAAAGTGCATATCAGTTTAGAATAATGTGTTTTGATTAGTTCAGTACCAATGACCGAACTAACGAACCTCCAGCTATCACTTTCAATTAAAATGAATAAGTGAAATAAACAAAGTTTGTAAATTTTATTTTCTGTATTATGCTCTGTTTTCTGCAGATTGTACTGAAATATTCTCCCAGAGAGCAGTGAGTGAGTGAGTGGAATAATTTGCCCTTAGGGGTAGTCAGTGAGTGCTTCTAGTGTAAATAAATTTAAGGGAAGGTATGATAGCTGGGATGGGTAATTTACAGCCTCCCTCGATGAGTCCTTAACTCCCTGGAGGTCTCATTATATATATATATATATATAATTTTTAATAATTTTAATAATAATTAATTTTTTAATTAAAATTTATGATTACATATTTAAATTACATGTGATCATAGAACGTCACATTAAACGTAATCAATGTATGTATCATACATACATTTGATACATACATTACATGCATTTGATTACATATGATACATACATTGATTACGTTTTAAAAAAAATTCAATCCTTTTTTTTAATATTAAACTTATTATTAGATATTCTGATTACATATTTACAACAGGTTTAAGTATTTTTTCCCCCCTTTTTTGTAACAATGAAATTCGTACAGATTTTTTTTCTTTTCTTTTTTTCTGTATAATATATTATATTGTTTCTTTGGGAGGCATTTCTGATTTCTTCCTCGAAGCTTTGCAGAGCTTATCTGAGGAAGATAGTAGATGGCGGTACGGTGGTTTTGTGGTTATGTTTCTATACTGGTCGCAAGCCAGGTGTTGATTTTACTGTTTATTGGTACGTGCTTGGAAGACTTCAACTGCTATTTCACAGATTAACTTTCTTTTTTTGCAAGTAGGGTTGGATTTGGACATGGTGTGTTTGTTTGTGTCCTTGTAGTGGTGTTTTTTGAGAGGGGTTTGTCATAGGGTTTTTTTGTGTGTGTGTGTGTGTGTGTGTAAGGGAGAAAAAGAGAGAGAGAAAGAGGGAGAGAAACAAGAATTTATCTAATTTTCATTCTCGCTATAATATTTACATAGCGCCTGTTTAAGCTCTCTGTATGTTCCTAGATTTCTGTCGTCGAACGGCAGTTTGTTTATCATGTCAGGTACGTAGAAGTTTCGGGTGGTTTTGCCGTGGTGATTATTGTACTTATTGACGGTGGCCTTGTTATTTAATATATTGTTCTGGGCTATAGGCTATAGGTTGGGCTGTCATAATGTTTTAACATGACTGTGTAGTGGCATAAGTGTTTCACCTTAAATATTTTGTGTTGTGTCCATGCTGCCTGCATAATTGTGGGTTGTTCCCAGAATATCAGTTTTACCATTTGATCTTGCAACCATTGTAAATTGTAGATTAGTATTTTTATGCGTGTTCCGGCAATGTCTTTTAATAGGTATAGTTTGCTTGCTATTATCCTAAGCTTGGTGTGTAGGTAGTTTGTATGGCTATTCCAACTTTGATCAGCATCGAAGTGAAGTCCGAGATAGCATGTGGTTTTCACCTGTGTCATAGTTGTGGTTTTAGGTTCAGCACGTTGTGTATAAGAGGATGAATGTCAGATAGTGAGATTTTTTTGAATATCATTAGCTTGGTTTTTCTATGGTTTATATATATGCCGTTTTCAGTTAGCCAGTTAGTGATTTGATTGATGTCGTGTTACATATTTGTGTAAGCGATATTTGCGTTGTTGTGAATGGATACTATGGCCATGTCATCTGTGTACTGGAAGATTTTACTTTTTAAGGAAGATGGCTTATGTCGTGTGTGTATATGTTAAATAGAATGGGAGATAGGACAGCTCCTTGCGGTACTCCACAGGTTACCGGTGCCTCTTTGCTGTATGCTGATCCTATACGTGTGATGTGCTTCCTGTTTTTCATGGATGCTTTAGACCATTGAAGTCGAAGACCTCCGATTCCGATATGCGTTAGTTTTGTTAACAAGGTTTTGTGCGTTAGTGTGTCAAATGCATTTGTTAGGTCAATGAATACGACTAATGTTATTTGACTAATTATTATAACATAATATCTTTTATATTATGTAATAATAATAATAATAATAATTCGAAAACAAAAATTACATTCGTTAATACAGCATGTCCAGAACCAAACTGTAGTCTGATACCTACTGACTCGCTGTCATATGGTTGCACTGAAGACGAAGAGTGCGGCAAAGGACAAACGGCCTGCACTCAAGTAGAAATAAGTACTCAGGAAGTACTTATTGCTACTTAGGTGGCAAGTACAATTTTTCAGTAATGTACCATTCATTATTACCATAATTAAAGTGCAGGTATTAAGAGCTCTGTAGCGAAAACTGTAATGGACGAAAGTCAACCAAACTTTGTGTAAGTACACTATGCATCATGGGGTTTTGATTTACAGAAGATGAAAAATAACAAAATTCTGCCCCCAGCGGACAATTGACGCTATAATCGCGTGATATTTGCTTAATCTCTCTGTTTCTATTGACGAGTATGTGGATATAAGGAAGAAGGGAACGGATTCGAGTCATTCTGATAAGACTGAAGTGCAATGGATCTCACATTGCCGGAACATGCATTGCTAGTCAAGCTTTGCTATCAATAATGCGGTAACTCTAATGCCGCGTTTTGAGAATTCCTGCGTTTGAAAGATAGGAGAAAAACTCCAATGAGAATAACAAATCTTAGAAAAATGATATTACGATTTGAGAATAGCGGATCTTTAGCAGTGTTTCCCGAAAGAGGGCTCAAACGGATAATTCCTCAACAAACTGACGAATCTGCAACTGCTATCGTGAAATACAGAATGAATAACGCACGAAGGTCCAGCAGTTCTCGGGAAATATTAAGGCAACTGGACATGTCATACTGGACTGTTTGAAATTCCTGCATGAAATGCCAATTCTTCCTTTATAAGATCTCCCATACTCAGCATTGCTTCATGGTGATGCAAAACTCAACTGCAGTTTGTCCTGATGTCCTTAGCACGAATGGAAGTGGATGATGTATGGTCGTGGAAGATCTTGTGGAGTGACGAGGCACATTTTTATCTGAACAGCAGTGTTTACTCACACAATTGCCACATTTGGTCTGCGAATAACCCTCATGTCTTCCATCAGACCTGGTCCCTTTACAGTCATCGAAAGTCACAGTGTGGCGTTATTTCATTGCATCGTTTATTATTAGTTCCTGACTTTTCGACGAACTTCTCCCTACACGACCAGTGACTTGAACCGTCTTTGGTGTTAAGTATCGAGAGATGCCGAGCAACTTTGTTGTTCCGCAACTGCAGCATCGAAGATGCCTTGATTCTACCATATTCATGCAGGATGGAGCAACGCCCTACATTGGATTACAGGTACAGCAAACGTTACGGAAACACTTCACAGAACACACAGTGATTAGTCGTGCATTTCCCACAGCATAGTCATCTCGTCTGCCCGATCTCAACCCACCCCTGTGACTTTTGGTTATGGGGCTATCCGATACGTATCGTGTAGGTAGGACATGTTCTTGAATTAGACCTTGAAAGACTGAATAACGCAGCATGTGATGCAAATCAATACAGATCTGTTATGTTCCGCTATAGAAATTGTAATTCACAGAAAGCAGTTATTAGAACATCTGAAAGGAGAACATATTGAACCACATCTGCAAGTTATACGAACACGAAAATTGACTTGTGTTTCTTCTAACCACTACTATTTAATTAATCCCAAAACACATCTTATAGCGCCAAACATCCCTTGTTGGCAGAATTTTGTACTATTTTTATTTTCTGTAAATAAAAGCCACATGGTCCAGAGTGTACTAACACCAAGTGTGGTTGAATTTCTTCCAATACATTTTTTGCTACAGGGCTCTGAACACTTCATGTTTCTCCCTATAGATTGTTTTGTAGTTGATGCTGGGCTTATTCTTAGCACTGACATACCTAGCTTTGTTTCTGCTTTTTCGATACCTAAGCTTGTACTTATACCTCCGTAAATGTCTCCGAAATTTTAACTAACTTCGCAGGCTTTTGATGACTAGTCATATTTAGCCGATACAATTCCTTTAATATCTAGTATAAATATTTACTGAAGTGTTGACACAGAGAGTGTTATCCTTTTCCTATGAATTGTATCATTCTCATTCTGCATTATTCTTTTATGTGCATCTCTTGTCAAAATTTGATTATTAACTAACTTATGTTCATATAAGAAGTTTTAGTTAAAGTTTTTGTTTTAATTAATATTATAGTGTACGCTGTCTTTCCCTAAAAATCTGAGAGTTATGTATCACCAACGTATAAGTTTTTCTACAAGAATTACTTCTGGAGTTATCTCTACTTCTTCCAGTGGCTGAACATCAGTACTGGTTCTTATTTTTTCCTTTGATTCTTCTTCTTCTATTCCTTCCTCAATATCACTTTCTTCGGTTACTAACTTTGATCCATCTAGTCGCTCTTTGAAGCATTTAGTTTTTTTATTTTTTATTTTTTAATTTCGGGTTTTATTTATCTGGTGGTGGGAGAACTAGCGGCCATCCTTGGAAACTGAGCAAGAGTGTAGTTATCAAGGGTTCTAGAATTAGGTTTTTTTGTTTGTAGAATGATGAATGAGTGGAAACGATTATGATAGATGACATGAGCAGTGGCGGCTCGTGGCTTGAAATCATGAGGATGCTGAAACTTTCAAAATATACATACACACCGTTAAGTACAGTGTACACCGTGTTTGGATAAAACATCAAAATTATGGTACAAATTTTAAACAAAAATAAACATGAAAAAAATATTTTTATTATCGATAAAATTATACAGTTTAGTGTAATTCAAAATTACTTAAAAATAAAATTCATCCTTTAATTGTAATTAAAGGAATGGATTTACAATTTTTGGACATTATAATTAAATCCTTAAATTGTAATTTTGGACAAGTAGTAGCTGTTCTACCTACTACTGGCACAAACTGCATATAAACAACAGTGGAACTGCGCGACGATAGTGCGGCATTACGCTAATAGCTCGCATCTCAATATGACGTGCATATGCTTGCGCATATAGCAATATGACACTGTGGTAAACACAGTGCTGCTAACGTCCTTCGCCCTCCTAACTTCTAGAAGATGGATTTTTATTATTTTTTATAGAACATGAGAGAATTGTGTAGGACTGTTGATGATAAAATTAAATATTACAAGCCAATAGAAATAAATTAATAAATATATTTATATATCGAGAAAAATTGATGGTGCTGCAGGTCCACAGTGCCTATGCATGAGTCGTCCCTGGACATGAGAATGATAGATACTAAGCGAATGTTGGACAGTGCTTGATATTATGTTTAGGGACTTGGTCGATGAGTCTAAGGACTCCATGGAGTAGCGGATAATAATAATAAGTCGTGCAATAAAGACGCAATAGCATGCTCACAGAGATCAGAATTCATTCATTTGACACAATAATTTCAAGCTGAAAAGATTTTACTCATATTCAAAAACTCAGTTTTCATTTTATTACTTTGCGAATAATTTCTAATTTCCTTTTATTAGAAAGGTGCAGGAGATCTCCAGCGATTCTTTGCAGAAGAAAACCAAGAAATTTCTGTAGCAATGGGTACACACAAAAGACTCTGTGTTGCTTCTGTGTATGCGATAGTAGTAAGAGTAGCACTCTGAACCAAATAGGGGTAGGGTAAATGGTGGGAGAAGTTACAGCGGAAACATGACGTCACTGCCATCTGTTCCCGCAGGGAAATTCCAAGCATTCCATACTCATGACATCACTGTTCAGACACTGTGAACCAAACAGTGGTAGGGTAAATGTTGGGGGGGTGACGCAGGAACCGTGCGTCATTGGTCAGACAGTATGAAGTAGATCAAGACAAGATAAGATAAGGAATCGTGTCATGGGTGTGTGTGTGTGTGTTGTTTTCAGATGTAGATAAGTGATGTCATTTGTTGTTGTCAATAAGTGAATTAATTTGTTAGTTGTAAATAAGTGGCATTATTGTTTTGAATGGAAAAGGAAGATATTAGTGGATAAGCATTCGTGTCATGATTGGTGGGATACAATGAACCAAATAGGGGTAGGGTGAAAGGAGAAGCGATGTCAGTGTCCTGAATGTGTGTTGTTATGAGTTGTAGGTAAGTATATGGTTTGCGTATGGCATTATGGGTGATGGATAGTGATAAGATAAAGTTTGGAAATGTTTGGAATTTCGCTGGGGCCCTCATCTGCCAGGAACATTATGTGGTGTGTTTGGTTCGCTGAATGTATTGTGGGTGTTATGCTTAGAGATAAGGAATCGTGACGTTTTGTGTTTGGAAATTTCTGGGGAAGATATGTCTCTCTGTGATATCAGATGGTGTTTTCGTTTGCCTATGGAATTGTGGGGAATGTTTTTGAGATAAGATATCTTGGAATTTTCCCAGGGTGACACACATCATCATTGTTTGGTTGTGTTTGGTTGTCTATAGATGGGTGTACTAATTTTCCAATACAGTTTGGGTTATTTCTTTCCTGTTAAAGTGTGGGAATTCTTAGAGTAGAGTTCAGTCGTGATGGCGGCCGTGTTTAGGCTTTTCTGAATAATTTAATTATATGCTGATGTCCCTCAAACACACACACACACACATTAGACATGAAAAGTTGCTAATGTATCCATGTTGATACTCTAATATGTACCCTATGATTATTCTTATGAAAAAAAAACTATTCGGTATTAGAATTACGCTTACCAAAACATATGAGCAGTGATTATTGATTTAATGAAATTACAACTATCAATTGTTATGTTTAAGTTAAAAAAAAAACTAATTTACATTTCTTTCCAAAATGGGAACATTGATACTACCTAGATATTCTGAATATTCCAAATTGTTGATTTTTAACATATATTCACAGCACAAAACACAAACACAAGTCTGAAAATCCAGTTGACTTTTTCATTATAGGTTACTGGGGCTAACATATATTTACAGCACAAAAACACACAAAATATAGGAGTTGAAAGATATTTCTGTAAATAACCAGAAAAGCTAGTTGACTACTTCATTTAGATTACTATCCGATTGGTTCTCTGTATTAATTCCTTCCCGCAGTTGCTCATGCTGTGATTTCCGAAGCTTGGTGGGAAAGTTTATGCGCCATTTTGTTTAGGGTAAGTCTTATTTCCTATATCGAATTCTGAGTACTGCTAGAGTATGGAATTCTGACAAGTGAAATGATTTTTTTTCCAAATTGATTGGTTATTTTGTATATTGCTTTTAAAATTCAGTTTAATCTACATATTCTAACAGAATAACTGAGCAAAAGTAATAAATAAATAAAATGTATGTAAATTTATTTACCAACACTGTAGATTTCTCATTAAGTCTTATCTTAAAGATATCTCTCTTATCTGGTCACCAATTTTGTGGTACTTAGGTGAGAAATCGTGTGTTTAGGATGGACTCTTTCCATGGGAAATTATTGCTGTAGTAAATTAATGCTTACATTTATTATTTTTTAAACCTAATATTGACTACTAATTTTACCTTCGATTCCTTGTGCTCTTAACCTATTTCTGTAACTTAAATTTATTTTTTATTTTTTTTTTTCTTTAGCAGTAGTAATTTTAAGTAACTGATATGAGACAAAAAAGGTTTCGAACTCGCCATAGTGAACTCGCCCAACTTTTAGAAACTTTTTTTTGCCGGCACAACAAATAAATAGTTTTTTCTTACTATTTCAAATGAATATTAGCTCTGTAATATATACTTTGTTAATTTCTATATTACCTTTTATTTGCCTGTAATATTATTAACAAATTGTATTCGTTTAAGGTTGGCTTTAAAGCAATGACGGAGGTTTATTACTGAAATATCTGTAGATCTAAAAATATAACCAAAAATGTTACGACAATAATAAAAATGTAAATCACTTTCTGGCTATGATCTTATTTCAGATTTTAAGTAATGATGCAAAGAACATGGAAGTTGACTCTGATTTGTATTGGTGAAATAATTAATGGAAATATAGGATGTGGTAAGTAAGGTTTTTAATTATTAAAGAACTACGCAGTTTAACTATAAAAGCATGCTCTTTTAGGTAATATAAAATAATTTCTCACTCTGCTAGCATAATAAAAATGCTATTTCGTGGTTTGGAAATCAAGTAATCAACTAACTTACTAAATTAATTACTAATTAACTAAAGTAACTCCAATGCCCCATGCCCGTCTTATGCGAGGGAAGTGAGGGATTGGAGCGTTCATGGACGGGTCATAATAAGAACAATTACGCACTGCAAAATCCACTGCATTACTGTTTTTCAGTTAGCGACAAATAGACGGATGGTATTCGTAGAACTGCTAAAGCGAATAAGTTTTCTATAGCTGTGTACGATTGTCGATTACATATGTGTGTGTGTGCGCGCGTTCTGGCACATTTTAAACAATATCATTTTCGTTAATTATTATAATTATATATATATTTACCAAAAGATATCCTGTGATTTCCAGTAATTCAAAAAAAGAAAATGGCAGTTTTTCGTCGGACTGTCGTAAACAGCTCACCCCCCCCCCAAAACAAACAAACAAAAAAACAGTAGTCATGTATCTAAATGGAAGTCATGAACATACCCCGATCTGTCTGTCCGAGTGCTCAACACCATATTTTCAGAAACGATTCTAATACAAGTAAAGTAAAAACAGAAAAACACTCCAATTTATATCAGGAAGAGACAGCAAGATATTCCTTAGAAAGTCACACCCTTTACATAAAGTTCTTAAAATCCTTAGACTAAGCTGCAGCATCCTAAACTCCTAACAAACAACCAGGAATAGATGGAATCAGACCAAAGAATATCATATAACATATTTCCTGTTATACCAAAACTTGAAAATCAAATATTTGAGACGGGGCACATACCTGAAACACTAAAGACTGCAATAAGCATTCCACACATAAACAAGAAAAAAGAAATATTATTAGTAATTACAGATTCATCACTTCATCGTCTGTGTTCAACCAAATCATGAAGACATTTGAGTATCACAGACTCTCCGTATACATTGAAAAATTCAAAATCATTCCAAATGCACAATATGGTTATCAAAAAATAAAGGAACAACAACACTCCTGGAAGATTTCACAGATATAATAAACGCTGCACTAGATAAAAACTGTTATTTATATTGAACTAAAAAATCATTTGACCCAGTAACACACAGAAATCTTATTGAATAAACTAACCAATAAACTCTGGATAATAGAAGCAAAGTATATCGATTAAAAGATATTGCCTCGACACACACAAAAATACTAATGTATAAAGCATTATAAGAAAATATTTTAAGATATGCAATCATATCATACGCATTCTGTGCCAACTAAAAACTTAGCAGATTATAATCGTTGCAAAATAAAATATTTTAAAATTGATATTCTGGGAGCAAAGAAAACAGCCCACACTTATATGGACAGAAAAAAAATTATTTAAGGTGAAACACTTATGCCACTACACAGTCATGTTAAGACATTAATTCAGTCCGACCTACAGAGTAACCAGAACACCAAATCAAATAACAAGACCACAATCAACAAACTACATAACACATAAGTACAACAATCATTACGGCAAAGTCACCCGACCCTTGCGTGTTTCAGCACGACAATGCTTCGAGGTTGGTGTCCACAAAACAATGGTGAAGTGTTGGACTGGCTGGCTCAGAGTCCAGACCTAAACCCCCATTTTCCAGAGACCAATACTCAATGCCGTTCTTTCTTTTCGTCACAAATAGATCAAAAAATATTGCCCAACGTAGACCAAAACTGAATCCTACGTCGCCACCTGTTTACATCCTCTTACTCCACTGGAATCTACCCACAGACTGGAAATTGTTCCTTGGAATCAATTTAACATCAAGCCTCTCCTGGCATAAACGCATAACAAACATTGTTTCCTCAGCTTCTAAAAGACTAGGATTTCTCTTTGGCTCAAAGACGTTACTTCAAGTTCCAACAGCTGTTAACTTGGTGTACAAATCACAAATCCGCTCAGCTATTAAATATTGCGTAGTCAACAATGAAACAGTTAGTTTCATTGTTGACTACGCTTTTTTGTTACGCTTCCTCATAGCAAACACTGGAAGCTATTATGCGTTCCTTCCAAATAACATCATTTGAGACAGAAATTCATGTGTCTGGTATACATGGTTATCTTATTTTCCTCTAAATTTCTCTAAACTACAGTAGAATTTTTGTCTTACCTGAAGTAACAATATTAATAGATTAACGAAAAAGCAAGAGATCAATAAAAAAATCTTCTCAACTATTATTTTCAATCAATTTTATTTTTTTGTCCTCAAATCCCTCCCTGCCCCAGTAATACGTCGCTACGGCTGCAAAAGGCTTATAAGCCTATCCTGAAGTATAACCGTTTTCAGTACAAGTATATCCTACTGTCAGCATTTTCGTAAGTCGCTTTTGATGCAAATACAAACATTAGGGATGCGTGTGTTTACATAAAAAAAAATGCTGTTGTAATTTATATTACACACTTGCGTGTATAGATACAAACATCTCTAAGTTCTCACATATATCAACCGCTTATTAACATACACGAAATCTTAGGAATGCTGGCATGTATACTAACCGCCATATTCGTATATTATAAATACAAACATTGTAAGGAAACGTGTACTGAAAATGGATGGATTCCAATGGTTGATAACACATTTTATCGCCGCAGTGACTGTTTTTGGAATTAAATTTTAAATACCTGCTTAACTTGCACTACAGACGGTATCGTGTTACCGATTAGACCCTAACCATATCTAACTAGTCAATCCTAAATCAAGTTCATGAATCTGCTTTGGCAGTTCTAAAACTTGGTCAGGACAAAACATAAGCAAGATGAGGCTGCTTCTCCTTAAAACCACAGTGAGTTTCGAACAGAAGTCAGACACCCCTAAAGTAATCCGTCCAGCCTATCCTAAATAGTGCTTTAACGTTTTGAAAGCTTTAAAACTACCAAATGATAATTGCTGATTTAGGATTAACGAAAACGACTGAGGCAAGAAAAGGGTGTTTTCTAAACATCGCTATTCCAAATCGGTCTAAATGATTAATTTTGAACAAAGGATTTCTCTAGACGAAAGCCTTTGCAGTTCAGCCGAATTCAACTACACTCACCTCCTACCTGCTTTTATACGCCTCGTTCATTGTTTAAATAATTCCAGTGTATATATAATTCCATTGCGCGATAATATTGTTATTATGTCCATTGTAATTAATTGTTGGTTTCAGTGTTGGCTTTTGATCGTGAATCCCATTGTTTTTGAGGTGTTTTGATAAAATTACACGAACGGCAGATGACCATTGTGTGAAGGACATTGGTTTGAATTCCCTCTAGCAGGAGAAGAACTTTCAGAAGGGTATTTCAAGCGTATTTCACTGTCACGTTTGGCACTATAACTGTCCGATCTTTTCGAAAATGTACTGTTGACACAACACTATATTTTCGAAAAGATCGGTTTCTTTTTGGACAGAGGGCGTAGTCTGGGGACAAGTGGTGCTATCATTATTCTGCTGTATGGGAAGTGAAGTTACGTGGATGACGGAGTTCTTACCGTGATATCTCCGAGATGGTGCATCTCCTGAGAAGTTAACGAAATTATATTCATGATCACTTTTTTCAGATAATAAGCAATCATTAATCCCCAAAAGGCAACTCACCTAAATCACCGGATATGATTCTTATATTTTCGTGTTTTAAGTGTATTTAGTATTGAAAATGAATCAACCTCCAAAATAGTGAAGTTAAAGCAGATTATTAGAGAGATGATGCTCGAATTACTGGAAGTCGAGTGACGTTTCAGTGTGTGTATATATATATATATATAGGAAGGAAATGAAAATTACGAAAAAAAAAAAAAAGAATAAAGCACTGAATCATGTATGTTAGTAAGTAAAGGAGATCAGGTAAGTAACGTTGTTTGTAAAAGGGATTTCATTTAGTATGGTGACTCTATTATAAAACATAGACCACGCAGTTAGCCTAGTGGCTTTGCGCTTCGCAACCATATGCCTGGGGAAGGAGTATCCCGGGTTCGATTCCCGTTGTAGACGTGAGGAATTTGAGGATCTTCCTCAGGCATAGCCAAGTTAGCCGGTCTTGGGCGCCGTCGGTAGGTTTTTTCCGCCAGTTTATCTGGCGTTTTTCATCCTGCAAACAGGCAAACCGGTACCGTGAACATACGCCACTACAGTCAAAAATATACCCCCCCCCAGCGGCAGACCAGGCGACGGGTCGGTTGGGAGTAGTACTAACAGGTAGTCGCATCTAAGTAACACGCGGAGACCCTGCATAGGAAGCGGGAATAACGCGAAGAAGAAGACTCTATCATCAAATATGTTGTTGGTGAGCGGTTTATTCCTTTTAGTTTTCCAGGAAAAAATTTTGAAATATAGCAAATGCAATTGAAAAACAGAATTGAAATTTAAAAGAGATGGTAATTGTAGCAGGTACTTATGACTTAACTAGCTATAAGCTCAGCATGTGTGTGTGTGTGTGTGTGTGTGTGTGTGTGAGAGAGAGAGAGAGAGGGGGGGGGAGACATTAAAGGATTGTTGGAATAGGCGAGAGCGAACAGTGAGAAAATGAAAACAGTAATTTATCACCTCGATATGATAAAAATGAATTACGAATAAGAACTATGATCATAAACGATTCGTGTGGAGTGAGTTTAAGAGAACATTGTATTTTTATAAGAGGGATGGCCTACACTTGAATGCGTTTGTGTCAGGAGTATTGAAAAACTAATAACTAGTATGAGACCTAACACAAAGTGAAAAGTGTCTATGTTCCCACAGAAGGACCTGCTAAGGAAGAAGTGGAGGAATGTCTCGATTCACTAGAACAGGCGGCTGACATAAAAAAAAATTGAAAAAATGGCCCTTTTTGGATACCTAATAGCAGAGTAGGATGTGAATTTCACATGTAGAAATGTTTTGGGAAATTTGGAGAACAGGGAAATCAAATAATAATGGTATTTGACTGATTTCCAATCAGGATATGAAATAGTCATTACTGACACCATGTCTGAACATAAAAATATACACAAGTTAACGTAGAGAGAAACAAAAGATATAAGAAAAGCCTCATTGACTACGTTATTGTGGATGGCGACATCTACATGTTGCTTCAGGATAAGTTTCAGGATCAAGTTTGAAATTTTAACTAGAATAAAACTAAATATCAGCATTGAAAAGATCAGTATGCAGTAGCGGCTCGTGCATAGGTACTGCAGTACCCGCAATTTTTTTCGATATATAAATATATTTATTAATTTATATTTGCTTGTAATATTTAATTTTATCAAGAATCCTATACAATTCTCTTATTTTGTATAAAAAATAATAAAAATCCATCTTGTAGCACTTAGGAGAGCGAAGGACGCTAGCAGCAATGTGTTTACCACAGTGTCATATTGCTACGCCGTAAGCATATGCGCATCATAGTAAGATGCGAGCTATTAGCGTAATACGGCACTGTCCGTCGCGCAGTTCCTTCGTTGTTTGTATGCAGTTTACGCCAGTAGTAGAGTGTTCGTAGTGCTTATCGTGTTCACTCTATAAACACGATATATCCCATGATCAACAAAGAAAAACTTGAAACTGAACTTCGAGTATTCTACAATAGACCCGACATGCATGATTATTGTAAATTAATTGACTTGTTAAAATTTATAACAGAAAATAATTTAGATTGCGTTATTAGTGAAATTACTATATTCATAAAAATTCTCTTGACAATTCCTATGACTACATAAGAACCTGAACGCTGTTTTTCAACATTAAAGAGAATAAAAACATTTCTGAGGAGCACTATGAATCAGGATAGGTTAAATGCACTTGCGATGATTTCAACGGAGAAAAAATTCTTCCACAGTCACACAAACATTAAGGAAAAAGTTATTGACCTTTTCGCTCGAAACAAAACAAGAAGAATGGATTTTATTTTTAAGTAATTTTGAATTATACTAAACTCTATAATTTTATCGATAATAGACAATAATTTTTCATGTTTAATTTTTTTTTAAATTTTTACCATAATTTTGATATTTTATCCAAACATGTACTTCCAGTGTGTATGTATATTTCGAAAGTTGCAGCACCCCACGATTTCAAGCCACGAGCCGCCACTGTCAGCATGTAAAAAAGTTTTTAAAAGAATTAAAGTTGAGAAGTTGTAGGTAAACCGCAGACAACTATATAAACACTGTTGAAGAAAGAATGAAGAAACGGTTCGAAAACAAGCGCCAAAACTTGGAGCTCCATGGCAAACTTTGAAGAAAACTTTGAATCATTCAGCTTAGGAGGTATGTGGTGAAGTTGTCTGCAAAGGTAGAACAATAAAAATATTGTGATGGACACATGGATTTAAAAAAACAAAATATAACAGAGCCGGGTTGTGTGTGAAAGTAGCTAACCAAAAGTTAAGAGAAGACTTTGGAAAGAATATAGAAGGTTAAGATTAAGGGTAAAATCCAACATTATACAGGGAAATACATAGCATACATTTACGTTGTAAGTCAGCAGAATTGAAGGAAATGCAGGAAGAAGATTTGATGTGAAAAAAAAGAGGTAAAAGAAATCAAAGATGCCAAAGATGACTTGAAAATTGAAGACAACAATATCTTGATGTCTGGAGTAATTACTCCAGACATCAAGATGGCGGACTCAGTGTTAGATCGTACATCCTGACTCTGAGTCCGCCATCTTGTTAGAACGTAGTTCTTATTTAAATTATCTGTTTTTTTATTATCTTAATTAATTGTTGGTTGATTACTAATCCAAATATAGAGAAATTTATATTATCTTGCGCCACCCTATATTCAGATTAGTCTATATAATATAGTGGAATCAATCATCAACTAACTTTAGCAATCTCACTTTTCTACAGGCCGAGTTTAAAATAAATATTTTAAGGCTTCCGCAAGGTCCGATAAACTTAAGGAGCGGTGCAATAAAGAAAAATCATGCAAACAAAAAATTGAATTCAATAAAATAAACATTTAATACAGGGTTATAGAACATGTACATTTAGTATAACTTTGAAAACAAGATAACGCAAATCAACTTAGTTCAGGTATTCATAACAAACATAAAACATTAGGCATCAGACTTCCAGATATCAATTCTACATTCTTCCAAGTAATTAAAATGGTTCACACAGTTCAATGTTACAGAATCTTACAGTAAATACTCATATAGTAGAACTCTCTAATTCTCTCTTAGTCAACAAACACTTAATTCAATTAAGGCAGTTATCACTTCAAGGGGGAAACACTTTAAAGCTCCATACTTCGGCAAATTTTAGTAGAACGCCACAGTTAATGTTAAGATATATCAGGCGGAGTAACTCTTATTTCTTCACACTGAAATATTAAACAAATGGACTGCTCTTACCGGGTTACATCCTTTTCACAATGGATTCACTATAGGCACACTTAAAACTGTAGTTAACTATTACTTTGAAGTAACACTATTCAAAAGAAATCTTCACTATAATAACTGAAATGTTAAACATAGAGCTTCATAAGTCATGATACACTCGTTTCAGGTAATCTACTTATTCCTTATTTATTACTACGCATTAAATTCAGCCTTGCACTGTTCTTCAAAACAACTGGAATTCGTCGTAAATTCCGTATAAATATTCCTAATTGCCTATTAATTTCCCGGTCCCTTCATAATCTATTTACGGCATTTCCAAATCCCCATTACTGCCACCCCTTTACTCCGTGCTGTCCTGAATGCTTTCTCCTTCGTTCTCTAATAAAATACGTTCATTCTTCCCGCCAAAATCTGGTTCTAACTAGTTCAGCTTATATCAACTTCTTCTCCCTTCGATTACCGTTGCTCACGCTCCACGCACGCCCTATCTAAAATGAACTCTGTTTTTCCTTGACAACAGCCAATCAAATCCAATCAGAAGAATTACATCAAATTTCTTTCTCTTTCATTAATGATAAATAAAAAAAATATCATAGTTCACATAGGGTACATTAAACTTATATATATATATATATACATGAAAAAAAAAATATATATATATACATGAAAAACGTCTCAAGTATGCTTGCGAAAATTGTACTTTTAATAAAACTGAATGTGAAAATTAACGAGTTATTTCTCTACTAAGTATTCCGCGTACGATTTTTGCAAGCATACTTGAAAAGAGGTTGAGAAATATTGTGGAAGAAAAACTTGGAGAAGAACAAGTTAGGTTCAGGTCAAGTGCAGGTTGTCAAGATCAGATTTTCACTTTACAACAAATAATTGAGAAATATTGTGGAAGAAAAACTTGGAGAAGAACAAGTTAGGTTCAGGTCAAGTGCAGGTTGTCAAGATCAGATTTTCACTTTACAACAAATAATTGAGAAATCATGGGAATATGACAAGGATCTGTACTTAAGTTCTGCAGATAAGTCATACAACAAGGTGCCCAGAGGAAAGCTATTCAGAACACTACAGATAAGAGGTAAATGAAACATTACACAGGAAAATACATGGTGTATATTTAAGACATAAGTCAGCAGTTAGAATTGAAAGAAATACAGAAGGGTGTTGATCTGAAATCAGGGGTGACATAAGCATTCACATTATTTCCACTCTTATTCATCATCTATGTGGATCACATTATGAAAGAAAATGGCATTAAACCTGATATTAGTATTGGAGATGTCAAACTTGGCTCATTGCTTTATGCAGATGATGTTGTACTCCGAAACACATCTAGTGTTTCGGAGTACAACACTGACTGACCAGACATTGTGTCTTCAGTATTCTCTAACTAAATTGAATGTGGATTGTAGCAAATTTAACATGAAAATCAATGGCAGAATCATTAAAACGACGACATTAGGAAGGAACTTGACATTATTAGCATTCAAGAATGCGTCAAGTTCCTTCCTAATGTCATCATTAAAATATGATTCTGCCATTGATTTTCATGTCAATGTTTTTTAGCAAAACAGGTGTTTCATGTCAAGATGCGAAAGAGACCAAGAGGAAGACCAAGATCTGGGTGGATTGTTTCAGTCAGAAATGCCTTAGAATGTTAGATACAATAATATTTGCATACTGACAAGTAATAGACTAATTTGGGCAAAATTGTTGGTAGGAGATTAGTAACAATCAGCAAACTGATGATGACCTCGCTAAGAATGCTTGAAGAAGCCGATTAACTGACGAGCTCCTCATCAGTTATTTACTCCTATCACTCTCTCACAGATGACTGTGAGAAAGTGATTGGAGATTGTTCTACCTGTCTCCTAATAAACTGGCCGCCAGCAATCACGACCTTCCAAAACTAGAACACCAATCTACTTATTGTCCAGCTTAATTGCAAATGATCCTTATCTTCACCCAAAGCTACGACCATTAGCTCTTCAAGAAATACGCTAACATGTTCCTTATTTCTTCTTTGCGCTATTTATCTTATTGTGGATAAAAAGTATAGTTTGAAATTGTTAATGGCACAGATGAATTCGTTGAAATTCTTTAGAAGACAATAAGAACAGAAGGAACTCGAAGGCAAAGAGTATTAGTTTTGATTACAGTGTCAGAGGGCGTCTCATTTAAAAACATAACTATTCTGCCTCTCTCTCTGGATGGTGACAGTGATCGTGCGCTTAGGAAGTGACTAAGTTTATGGATGCTCCATTCAAAAAAAGTTACGTGCTGAACTATAAAGGAGGAAATTATGACCAACTGAGAAGTATACTGAGGTCAGTGGAATGGGATCCGTTATTGGATGGAACGAATATCGAGAATGCATGCGAAGCATTTAAACAACACTTCAATGATGCGATATCAGAATGTGTTCCGAGGGTTCGAAGAATAAATAGGGTAGGAGTCAAATGGATGTGTAACCTTATTAAGCAAGAGATTCAAAAGAAAAGGACGATGTGGAAGGAATACCGTTTGCATTAGAATGACGTCCATTATGAACGTTATAAGCAGCAGGCTAGAATAGTCACAACTGTTGTACGGAAAGCAAAGTCTGATTATGAAAAGAAACTGGCTCTGCGTGCTGAAGACAACCCACAAGAATTCTAATCTATATGCTGCAAGTTAAAGGAAGAATGAATATGAAAGAATAACTCTTCGAAATCCAGATGGCATGAGGGTTACAGATGCAGAAGAGGTTGTTCAGTTAATGAGTGCCCATTTCGTTAAAAGCTATCAATCTGGTGAACGCAAGATTGAGCTCACTGTTACCTCTTCACTAAATCAAGAAACGAAAGGGTATGAGGTTTAGAGCTGTCGCACAAATTGAATAAGAATTCAGCAATAGGGACTGATGGGATATCAGCACGTGTGCTAAAAGAGTGTTCAGCTGAACTGACCATTCCTTTGACCAGGCTGTTTAACATGAGTCTCTGAAGAGGGAAGCGCAGGAATGAAAGGAATGTATGGTAATTCCATTGCACAAGGGTGGTGCAAAAACCGGTGTGTCTAACTATCGACGGATTAGTATCTCAGGAGTGGTGGTGAAGATTTTGGAAAAATTGGTTAGGCTTCTCATTCAGAAATGGGTTGACAGTGAATTTTAATTTGCAATGAACAACATGGGTTTACTAACGGGAAATCATGTTTTAGTAACTTGCTCACATTCTATGATAATATTACCATTGAACTAGACAAAGGGAATGGATACACCATGATACGTTTCGATTTTGCTAAGGCTTTTGACAGAATACAGCATGGAAGACTGTTACAGAAATTGGAGAAAATGGGTCTAGATTATAGAATATTAGCATGGAAGAGGATGGCTGACTGACAGATATAGAGGAGATGTGAGTCTGCAAGATTTAAGGTAACCAGTGGTGCCATACAAGGATCAGTGTCCGATCCACTGTTAATCAATCTGTACATTAATGATATTGGGAAGGATTTGACAAGCGACATACAGTTATTTGCTGATGATGCATAGATAGGTATGGTAATCAGGAATACTGTTGATATGCGGTACTTGCAGAATGATTTCAATGGACTGGAACTGTGGTCATGGGAAAATGGATATCAATTCAATGTCAATACATGTAAAGTCATTCACATCGGCGTGATCAGATATCCAATGTCGTATTATATTGGTGGGATTAGGCTAGAAGAACCAGATGAGGCTAGGGATCTTGGAGTGTTAATAGATAGGAAGTTGAAGTTGAGGGGCCATGTGGCAAAGATTGCAAATACAACTCAAAAGATAATTGCAATGCTGAAACGAACGTTCACATATAAACATAAGGATGTTATTTTGCCTCTTCATCAAGCCTTGATAAGACCTGACTTGGATTATTGTGCGCAGGTCTAGTCTGCTGGTTTCCGTTGTGATTCTGATATATTGGAGAGAGTACAAAGGAGAGTGTTAAAAATTATATCAGGATTGTGGAATACTGCGTATGAAAACAGATTGAGAATTTGTAGTCTGCAGATACTAGCAACATGAGAAAGAAGGATGATATGATTGAGACTTACAAACTGAAAGACTCATACAAGATTTCAATTGATGGAATTTTTCAATTTATGGAGGGTGGGGAAATAACGAGAGAGCTTCCTTGGAAGCTGAGAAATCAAGGCTGCTAAGAAGTGAATGAGGACTAGATTTTTCTCTCAGAGGGCGGTGCGTGATTGGAATGGACTAGCTTTGGATGTTGTCAGTGCAAGCAGTGTGAATGAATTCAAGAATAAGTATGATAGCTGGTATGTGGCCTCCCTCGATGAGTCTCTGACTCCCTGGAGGGCTCTCCTAATAATAATAATAATAAAGGTTCCTCACGTCACTGGCGGGAATCGAACCAAGGTCTTTCCTACTAAAGGACTTTGTCTATACTGACTGAGCTACTGAGGCTCTACATCATGTTAGGGTTAGGGATCAAAAGGTGTCGGCAATTGTGTCTTACTCTCTTCACCGGATGCTGTTTAAAATTATTGATATTTTGGATCCAGCTATCTATGATTGGCTAAGAATGGGAATGACGTATCCTCTATTTACAAAAGTTAGATAGGAATGAAATGGACTCGCGTAATCTTTAAGATTATAAATAAAGTTCTCAATTATAAATAAAATTAGCCAAATTATAAGCTGATATTAGTTAAGTTTTAACTTAAAACCCACTAACTTATTATAACAGCTAGTAAATTCCCTATACAGAAATAAAAGGCGTTAGTTGATTTTTTTATTTATTTATTTCTAATTATATAAGAAGTTACATAGCAATAATTATATTCTTCATTACGTTCAGCTTTCCACATTTATTCCATTTGTTTTACTATTATTAATAGTCTAAATTGTTAAGCGTTTTAGTACAGTGTTGATTAATTTCGCATTATCAGTTCTTAAAGTTCACTTGCAAAAATTGTTTTCTTAATTGATTTGCAGGGGCCGCATTTACCATTAGGCGCATGAAGCGCAAGCTGGGGGCCTCACTCTCTATTGGTGGGGGGTGGGCACATTTTAAAACCTTACTCCTCACAAACAAACAATACAAAGAACAATAAATAAACAGCGTAGTTATAGTTGCAAAATAGAATACTATGTATAATAAAATGAAATTTTATTTCAAAAATTTTCATAACAGAATGAATTCGCCTTTAATATAGGAGAACTTTTAATATATCGAAATTAAATTGTAATTATTATAAATTAGTAAATTTTGTATATTTTTTCATTTATATTAATTCCTGATAAGTATAAATCATTAAATTATGTAATATTGGGGAAATTAATGTTTAAAAAACAGTTTCATCCTATAAAAGCAATATCAAATGTTTTGAACATCTGTAAAGCAATCAGAAAGGTGAAAAATATAATAATAAAATAAAATAAATTTCTGTGTGTATTTGGCTATTGTTAGGGACATTTTAATTCGTCTACTGGACGTGTTCGTTTCTCAGTAATTTTCGTTAGCTTACGGACTGTTACTCGAGCAGAAAGGAATAGGTCTATAATCATCCCCCCCACCCCCCCAAAAAAAACATAAATGATTATGTAATACATGTGCGCCTTTTCTTTTAAATAATTAAATTTTTTTAAAGATAATTGTATCAAATTATTTATAATTTTTTGATAATAAAAATGAAACTGATCACTATAAATTAAGAAATCATTTTGGTATGATTATTGTATCAGCTTGTATTTATAATCTAAGTTTAGCTTTTCCTCCAGCTAAGAGGATTATTATGGAGTATTTCGAAGACGTTAGAATTAAGAAAAAAAAATGATAATAACACTACTGAAATTTCAGCAGACCGCTGAACAACTGATTTCAGATTGCAAAAAAATAGTACAGAATTAGAAGCTTCGACGACACAAGAATATTATTGCTTTATTTTATTTATTTATTTATTTATTTTATTTTTTTTGTCAAAACGGTAAACTGAAGCAACAGATTTTGAATACTGTCTGAAAGCTTTCAAACCAGTAGAAATTTAAAATAGTTATGTAATTGAGTTCCAGGAGAGGAGAAGGGGGGTAGGTGCAGTAGAAAATCTTGAAAATGACATAAATTTTGAATTATTTCGTATGGGATATCCTTCATGTTATATTTTCAGCATATCTACAGCGGTTACACTGGATATTATAGTAATGCGGATCCTAAAAAAAAATATATATTTTGCAGTTTTAATCAAAAGACAAAGGCGAAGAGTCCCTGATAAAATACTATTGGATATAATTTTTTTTTTTAATATTAATAAGACTCACAATTGGAAACGCGGAGTAATGCACTTAAACATCATATGTTGTTTAAAAAAAAACAAAAAAAAAACACGTTCCTAAAATTGAATTGTTACGATCCATAAGGAAAGAAAGCAAAATGTTATATTTATTTCAATAGCTTAAAAAATATAAATATTTGACACAATATTTTAAATGAAACAAACATTTGAAAATTCGCGAGAAAAAAAATTCTATATTGTTAGTAAAGTGAAAGAACATAAAGTTGTCTTTGAGGGAGATAGTCAATGCCGTATTATTCTACAGCCGGGTACGAAACTCGGATCGAAATCCATCGATGGATTTCGATCCGAGTTTCGTACTCGGCTGTAGAATAATACGGGATTTACTATCTCCCTTAAACTTAATTTATGTTGCCGGAAAAATAACCTCTTGGCCCGTTATTTTAACCTCTTGGCCCGTCTTGTTCCGTGACACTGATTTGAAGAATAAAAGGCAGCAAATTTACTATTACTAAATAGATTCATTGCAAAGGCTGATCTCTGGTCATTTCAGGATTGATTATTTTTGCCCATGTGAAATAGTAATGAATTTATTCTTTATTCATTTTTATTTTTGGGAAAAGACACAATAATTGTGCAAGAAAAGGAAAAAAAAAATCAAACATCGTAGGATAGTAAAGGAAATTCCAAGTAACACAGTACACTTGAAGTCAAAGGTTGTTCCACTACAATTAATCCCTTAATGGCTCTAAAATCGCCTTTCAGGGATTAACGGCGAAGGGAGTAATTGCATGATAAAAAGTAGAATGTGGATGAAATTTTGATCCATTAAAATTGAACTGGCAACTATGCCGCGGAATCTTGTCCGGAAGCAGTGCAATATTTTTGTTTGATTCTAAACGTATATAATTACTTTTCATCTTGAATAAGAAGATGGAGTACACTCCTTAAACATTAAAAAAAAAATCTTTGACGGTTAAAAGATTAAGCGAAACGAGGTGGACCACAAGAGCTGACACTATATTACTTTGAAACCGTGGATATAAACAAATTAAAGAGGCATTACTTGAGGTATCCATTTCTCCTCAAGAAAAACCTATTTCTAAATTAGAGCTCATCATTGGCTGATCATTTTGACAATTCAGAAACAGCAATTTTAACAGTTGTGTGGGACAAAATTTTACAACGAATAAATGCTACCAGTAAATCTCTACAAGATCCCGATATGGATTTGTTTTTAGGTAATGATTTGTTACAGTCTTTAGTTGGTTTTATTTTAGATATAAGAAATAGTTTTGCTGCCGTAAATGAAGAAGCGAATTTATTAACAGATGAGACAAAATATAAAGATGAAAAGGAAAGAGTTAAAAAGCGAAAAAAAATGTCTCCCGAAATTTCACAATCTAACATTACATGAAATTTCATTGTTAATACTTTTAATGTCTTTGCGATAAGCTAATTTTAGAAATGAATGAAAGATCAAAAAGCTATTTAGACAGATATGTTTGGCATTTTTTTGAAGAAAGATATAGATCAAGACAAGTGCAAGACTAGTATTAACAAAATTTTACAATCTTATGAGGCTGATATTGATACAGAAAAATTTATTGGTGAAGTTAACCAATTTTTAATAATGATAAAGGAAGAAAATTTTCAATTAAAATATGTACAAATTTATAAACGATGGGTTAAGGTCTGCTTTTCCGAACGTAAAAACAATTCTAAAAATATTTTTAAGGATGTCTATTTCAAATGCAAGTGCTGAACGCTCGTTTTCAGTGTTGAAACGAATAAATAATTTAAGAAGCAACTTGCACCAAAATAAAACAAGTGACCTGTCGTTATTATGCATTGAATCAGATGTAATGGATTCGATTAATTATGATATCATTTTAGTTATATTTGCTAAAACCAAAGCCAGAAAAAAATATTTTAGTTATTATTTTTTCTTTTTTAATTTAAATTTGAACTGATTTATATATCATGTTGTGTTATTTTTAGTTTATTAAAATTAGTTATTATGGAAATGTCGACTTTTATTTTCAATAAATTAAACAAAAATGCGTATGAATTTCATTAACTGAAATAGACTTGTTTAGAACATCTGCTCCTAGAGGGATGCTTTATGTTGACGGATGCTTTATTGTATTCTTGCATTCTGCGATTGCAATGGGAGTGTCAGTTTCTTTTGCCTCCCTCTGGTTATCTCGGTAAAAGTGACATCAATTTATTGCGTTCGATGATATAGTTTTTTTTTTTTCCTGAATACAGCTGTAAATTGTTCATGAGTCACCTTCATTAAATCTGAGTCCCCTTGTAATATTTCTCCTTGATAATGCAATGCATTCAGCCTTCTTCCTTCGTTGTTATTTAAATTCAAACAGTCAAACACTGGTGTTTTTTGCCTTCATCATTTTCTACAGCTTTTAAACGTTCCCGTAGTCAAGCACTTTCTATATTCTTGTATTGTACTCGTAGTTCTTTTCTTTCATTTTTTAACATATTTATTTTTTTTACGTGTCTGTTTGCTTTGTCTGAGAGTGTAGGCTATATATTGTTTAATTCTTCCTGTTTTCTCTTCTGCTGGTGATTTATTTCACTTCCTATTTTAGATGCATTGCTTGGAGTGAAGTGGGCGAATACCTTTCTCATTGGATATAAAAACCCAAAATCCATCTGTCCACAGTCTTTAAAGATGTTAGTGTGTTGCTTTTGTGGTACTCCAGTTATTTTTTTTATTGGTCTTTTATCTTATTTTCTATAAACTTCATGTCCCCTGATAGTATGGCAGGATTTTTTTTTTTGGAACACTTGATATTTTATTTATTCCCAAATGGTTTCTTTTTCTTTTCTTTTATTTAGGTTCAACTTCTATAGCTTATGGGTACTTTATGAGAAAGTAACTGAATGTCCGGATTACTTATTATTAATTCACCACTATTACTATTAGAAGGCCTAGCCATGGGCAGCCCTCTGTCGCCACCATGTGCAGACCTTTTCATGGAGAAATTTGAAGATGAAATATTCACCAGCATTACTCCTAAACCTTCTATATGGTGGAGATATGTGGATGACATCTTCATCATATGGAAAGACAACTTAGAAAGCCAACATCTGTTTGTTAACAGAATCAATGCACTCCACAATAAAATAAAATTTACTCTAGAAGTAGAAAATAACGAACAGCTACACTTCTTGGACTTACTAGTAAAAAGACAAGGAAACAGTATCAAACTGTCGATTTACAAAAAAACTAACGGACACTGAAAGATATATACATTACTCTTCTAACCATCATAGGTCACAGAAACACAGCATCATCCACATGCTAAGAAATCGAGCTAGAAAATTTATCTCTGACGAGGAAGAAGTTCAAACAGAATTGTCTCAAATAGCTACAACTCTATCACAAAATGGTTATCCTGGATACATCATCAACAAATTTCTATACAAAGATAACCAACAAGAAAGAACAGTCGCCCAGCAAATTTCAACAGCAGTCATCCCCTTTATAGGTTCAACTTCCACAAAAATTGCAAGACTGTTAAAGACACATAACATCAGGGTTGTATTTCAACCAACAAATAGCATAAGACAGGTCCTAAGATCTCCTAAAGACAGTGTGCCATTTTATAAATATCCAGGTGTGTATAATATTCCATGCACGTGCGGTCTTTCCTACATTGGACAGACTTCGAGAAGCCTGGAAATAAGACAGAAAGAACATGTAGGCGATGTTAATCACAACAGAACGATCACCTCAGGATTGGCACATCACTTTTCAACTTCGAACCACACTATAGACTGGAATAACAGCTCCATGCCCTACGTAGACGAGGATTACAGGCATCGAGTATTTAAAGAAGCGGCAGTTGTACTACGTACGGAAGTAACCTAAACAGAAATCAAGGGGCCATTCTGAACGATACCTGGAAAAATCTAATTAACTCCCTCAGTTCAACAGAGCTACAGTACGCGAATAATCATATTACGCGTTTGCATGTAACGCGTGTTCATGATGCCGAGTAGTTATGTCACGCGAACGTGTCACCCTAGCTACCTAACAGATACTAACGGTTCTTTGTATTCTTAAACCTTTTTTTTTTGCATTTATCTTTTAATGTGTACTGTGCAAGACTTGAGAAAGCTAGTCAGTTACTAGCGAAACCGGTAGGCAATTTGTAAGAACATAAGTACGTTATAAATATATGGTCTATGTAACAATAAGTCTTTATTTTGTAACACTTTATGACCAAAAACATGTACAATTTAAATAGTCGAACAATACTTCGCCAAATGGCGACTTCAAGTAAATCCGCAGAAGAGCGTAGCCGTGCTATTCACCAGAAGAACAATGCTCCCTACTGAAGACGTCCTCTTGTTAAACACAAAAATTCCATGGGAAACCGAGATCAAATATCTCGGCGTATTGCTGGACAGAATGTAGACCTTCAGCTCCCATAACAAAACTCCAAAGACGTCAAAAGTCATTGCACAGCTCTATCCTCTAATCAAGCAAATTGAACACCAGAATCAAGCTACTTATATACAAAATGATGATTCGTCCTATACTCACATATGCTTCTCCAGCTTGGAGCCATACTGCTGATACCAATATCCTAAAACGTGTGTCAGAATGATCCTGAACGTACCATGGTTCGTACGCACTGTGCAACTTTACCGGGACATAAATAATCCCCTGTATGTACACCTTCATGCAGAATAGCAACTAAGTTTTTCTCAAAAGCATCTGTGCATCCTAATAATATATTTCAACTAGCGGAAAATTACGACGCAACAGACTACTCCAAGCACAAACGTCCAAAAGCTATTTTAAACCAAAACTCCAGGCTCATAAATCTTTTCCCACTCAGAGGTTTCCACATCAGATAGCGGGGAATATGAAAAGCATCTGCTTCACCCTTTAGACCAGTAATGTTGACAGTTGACAATTGGATTAGAGATATCAGATACCTTGGTGTACTGCTAGACAAAATACTGACCTTCAAACCCCACATCAAGGACTCGTGTGCAAAGGCATCAAAAGCCATCGCCCAGCTCTATCCCCTAATAAACAGAAACAGTAAATTACACACCAGAATCAAACTGCTCGTCTACAAATTAATGATTCGTCCTATAATCCCATATGCTTCGTCAGCATGGAGCCACACCGTTGATACTAATATCGACAAATTGCAGCGAGTCCAAAACATGTGTCTTCGTATGATTCTGAACGCCCCATGGTTTGTCAGAGATGTTCGAATTCATAGGAACACAGACAACCCCTATATATACTCTTTCCTTCAGTCTCTTGCAGCAAAAGTATTTCTTAAAAACGTCTACACATCCCGATCCACTGGTGCAACAAACTGCCGACTATGATGAAATGGATCTGTATAAATACAAAAGACCTAAAGCCATCCTGATTTCAAGAAATGATCTATAATCCCCTTGCCCTCTCAGGGCGAGCATTAAAAAAAATTAAAAAATAAATAAAACAACTTGAAGTTAGCTTTGCAATTATGTTTTAAGTTTTTTTATTTATTTTATATAACGAATAATAAATACTTTTATGGAGTGAATATTTATTCGATTTACTATTTTTTAGGCGACTAAATCGAGGTTTTTACTTCACCTGCAATAGCTTTTCGTGTGTTTTCAGTATTAAAATGGTTGCTTTGTGTTCAACATTGAAATTTCAACACGGATGATTTGTTTTTCATTTTTATGCATAGATTTTGAATGTTTAACTTCCTCTGAAAAAGAAAAAGAAAACAGCTTAAAGAAACTATGAGAGTGAAAATACGACTACTACACAGTAGACAAGCTGACTTCGACCAATCCGACTTTTGCCTGTATTTTCTTTTACTGAAAGGTTAACTCAGTTTGGATTAAGTCCATGATAGCACTTAGGGTGGTTCCATAAAACACTTAGACATTACGCAAAAGTTTTATTTTTAATTTTTCCTATTTCGTGCTTTCACTTGAAGATTTTATTTCGGAAAACGATAATTCCGCTTCTGTTTTCTTCTAAATTTCCTCATTCTTTCCGTTTATCCATCATCTATTGTTGCATTTCTTCTTAAATTCCACATATTATTCAGGTTCTTGTACGCATTTCACCGACGAATAAACAATTCGCGGTGCGATCGAATCTATCAAAGCGCAAGCAAATTTGGTGCTCCTTCATTTCAGAGGAAGACCGCATCACGTGAGGGCCAAGTGACCCCTCAGGGCTGCATTCGTCATTCCAGGTTTTCGTTATTCCATGAAATGTTCGTCAGCCTCGTTCAAATAAAACGAACGAAAAACAGACGGAAGTTATACGAAAAGCAGCGCGACATAGAAATCAGGGGGCACTCGGAATTGAACGGAGGACCTCTCGATCTGCATTCGAATGCTCTACCACCCAGTTACACCCCCCACCCCTCTTTGACGCTCCATCTCCTGATAATTTTACACTGAGGGGATGTCAGTGTAAAATAAGATCTTCATTACAGCATATTTGGTTATAATAATTAAAAGCGAAACGAAAAAAAAGCAGCGTAATGATGCATTGAAGGGAGAGAGATTGATCTTCATGTTTTCTATTAATTCATCGTCTTCTCCTTAATTTTGATTTTTTACGTATTAGCAAAAGCATCACAAGTATTTAAACGCTAAAGATTCCTCGTATGCTTAGGGGTTTGTTAGAAAGGGAAACACATCGAAATCTTTGTGATCGATAAATGTTATGAAATTTCTCTCTCTCTCTCTCTCTGTCTGTCTGTCTATCTGTCTCTGACCTCACTTTCCTTGTCTGCTTCAACTGTGATTCAACACAATCCAAACAAAGACATCTTTGGTGGTAAAAGAGCGAATCCGTTGAGTAGCAGCAAGTGCAGCACCCGCTTAAACATGGGTGGCCACGTGTTGTACTCGCGACATCATTCAGTTCACTGACAGTTGACACACTGCCTGTTGCGTGCTCATTTTCAAAAGGAGCTCATTTTCATGTTTTTAAAATAAAAATTCTCCAATTTTTCTTTTGCAAAAATAAATACTGAAGAGGCTTTGAAGTGTCCAGCCACAATCCCTGTGGCTGGACACACAAAGGCAGGCTTCGATGGAGGCGGATTGGTTCCTCTCCTACTTTTTCTCCTCACTTTTTCTCTGTCCAAGAATGACGAACGACAAATATCGAATGAGTAGGAAGAACAGAGTGTTTCTCTCTCCCACCCACGAAAGGTTATTTGCTGTGCATTTTGTACAGGGAATCGATGAAGGATTATTTTTCTCTTTTGATCAATTTTATTTGATATTTTTTCGTCCTTTACTTTATTTTTTCCATAATTTTAAAGCCCTTCTTTGCAGACCAAACATGGACCGTTTTCAAACCACTCGAGACCTTCAATAAGTGAGAAGGTGGTCTCACTCACCACGCAATGAAATTCACTTCCCACCTAATGACATTCACAAACATTCCTGACGTGGAGCAACGTCCGAATCCTGCTGGATTCGAACCTGCAGCCTCGTATATCTCGAAACGTAACTTTGAAATATTATCCATATCAAAAAAGTTGTTTGTGTGAGTTCAGGAGGAGGAGGTCTAAGATCAATCCGCCTTAAAATCCAAAGAAACTGATGGCACACCTGAATCCCATTGAAATAATTTATGGTTTTGTGAAATCCGAGATAGATGCGACTGTAAACGAGCTAGCGTCTTCTTTTTGCGTATTAGGCCTAGCGGCCTATTGCGATTCGAAACCGGAACCATCTCGAGGATAAGTTGATTGGATTGGCCCTATGACTCCTGGTGTGGCCTATGTCTGTACATGCGTGTGTTCACAGGGTGGTTTGCCTGTTCTGGGAGAGGACAAACCCGAGTTTCCGGGTGAAAAAAAAACCTCACCTTCGTATGAGAGAGGTTAACTCACCCTTAGTCGAAAGTGACCAGATAAAGGTTCCTAACATCAGGCACAGGAATCGAATCCAGGTCTTTCTGACCATACGGCTTCACGTATACCGACTGAGCTACGGCGGCTCACAAGTTAAAGCCGTAAATTAAATTTGTGGCAAAATTTAAAATTATAAAAATTAGTCATTAATGAACAAGAAAATGATAAGACCGATTGCTAAATCAAAGTAACAATTTTAAGATAAACATTTTATTTGCTGCTGTGCGTCAGTACTTAAAAGCCAATTCAGAATATCAAAAATTGAAAAATTGATCCTGGACTGTTGTGGGGAACGGACAACCCTGGACCTCACCCAATGCAGCAGTTCATCCCACACATTTTCAATAGGGTTGAGATCAGAGATCTGTGGAGAGCGTCAAATATGGTGACGTTCGTGTCCACAAACAGGCAGTTACAGCAGAGGCCTTATGACACGGTGTACTATCTTACTAAAAGAGACAATGGTCCGTTCCGTAGAACGGTCACAAAGTAGAAAGCATTGCATACGTCCAGAATGTTTATTGCTTATGTCAGATATGTCTAGAGTATTTAGATAGCTATCGGAGGCCAATGTTCATGGCACCACAATTGGAGGTTTGAGACCAAACCAGGAAAAAACAGGACCATCACATCATTAATCTCTGAATTTATAGTCGTGGTTATGCACCATAGTAAGAGATGTTCGGCGGACATCTTAATCATCGATGTAATCTCTTTATAGCTACTGATATTAGCTCTTGCTAATATCACTAGCTATAAAGAGATTATCTATAAAGTCTCATCTTCTTTGCATATGTAGTTCCTAGAAAAAGATTACATCGATATTTTTCCTGGAGATTTTCATTTTCAGGATATGTAAGGTGACTTCGGTTTCCTTTATTATTTGGACAGTTTTGGAATCTTTTGGAAAAGGTGTACTTCGTTTCTTTTTTGTTACACTTTCCTTTAATATGTTACTGCATTGTAATGACATATATTCTGATCATGATCTTAGTTTTGAATTGCACTACTTTGCCTAGTTCATATTAAGAATCTTAATATTAAGAAATTTATCATTAGTTTTTCATCGGACGGTGAGATTGCAAACTTCGTACGATGATAATAGGACAAAAACTCGTGAGAGAGAGAGAGAGAGAGAGAGAGAGAGAGAGAGAGAGAGAGAGAGAGAGAGAGAGAGAGACTGGCCAATATTTCATATTATTTAGACATGATGAAATACATTGGATCAGCTTAGTTTCATTTTTTTTATTCACCTTGTATTTGGTGTACATTCAATAAACATTCGTCTTGAATTTTGCAAATCAAATTTATTCCCGCCAACCACCAGCCATGCACCTCCAGATATAAAGCAAAGGAGGACCTGCGTTAACAAAAATCTGCCTTTTCCGTCATCCAATATCCCCGCTTTCCAACCCCTATTCTCCTCCGACCTCTAACAACTGGTAAACTATATTGAAGGCCTCTATTCCAACATTTGCTTAACGATCATTCAAGGCCAATTATCTCCCCTCCACCAGTCCGCCTTTCTCCTGCACTGGAGTTAAGCAAGAAGATTCTGCTCTATATAACCACCACCAGCAACAATAGTACAACAACAATGGATATCATATCGAACATTACACTCGAATTGTTCAGTACGTAAACAATCATTCCTAAAGTTTGAACTTATTTCGAATAAAAGATACGTTAAGCATTGTTTCTAGACTGGTAAACTTTAAAGGAATTTGAACTGATAGAAAGACATAATAAATCAATAATTTTGGTAATGTCTTTTATTATTCAAAGCAATTAGACAACTCAATTCAGTGCTGACTGCTGATGTCATACATTGCCAACTTAAATCTTGCTTATGACGGAAACGTGAATATTAGGAAGTTTTAGCGTAAACCGCAACGAAAGAGGAGAGAGTGGCCATCTGTGACCGTTCAAAACGTTAAAGTAATACAAAATACTACTCGAAATTCCTATGCTTGACATCAGTATGTAATAATACGTTATGGCGCCAAAAAATAGTAGTGTACTTCGACCCCCCCCCATTCAATACAGAGTGTGAGACATGCTGTTTGACAGCATATACATTAAAAAAAACAGCACGTATAGAGTATATTACATTTAGCTGTAGCAATTGCCATCATCGTCATAATCATCATCATCATGCTATCAAGGATTCAGGCCTAGAGTGGCCTGTTCAATGATGATTTCCAAGGCCGGAAGTCATCGCTGAATCTCTCAAGAGGGCGTCCTGGTTTTCTTTTTACTAATGGCTTTTACTTTACGGCTTGTTATGGTAATCTTTCTATTTTCATTCCTTAAACGTCTTTCATCCATTTATGTTTATTTTTATTTTATTACTGCTTCTTGGTTTAATTCTTTCATAATTTCTTCGTCTCTTTTGCGATCAAATAGAGTATACTTTGCAGTTTTTGACGTAAACTTCATTTCAGCTGTTATTAATCTTTGTTTGTCTTTTTGTTTTATTGTCCAGATTTCACTTCCATACAGTAGGACTGGTAGGGCTAATGTATTGTATGCTTTTAATCTGGTTTGTTTTTGTACTAGAATTGGTTTATTAAAAATAATAGGAATCGTACTAGATTTGGATATTTAAAAATAACGCCTGTTATTTTTAAATATTTTGCAATTTTTACGTTTATATCTTTTTAATTTTCATATATAATCATACATCCTAGGTAGTTAAATGAGTTCACCTGTTCTAAAATCTTATCTTTTACTCTTTTAGTTCTTACTGGATCTTGTCTTTTAAACGATATCTTTTTTCATTGTTTGTTGATATTATCATTCCATAATCTTTGACTACCTGGTTTTATTTAAAACATCTTTCTGTAAGTTATCTTCAGAATTTTTAATTATTATTTGGTCATCAGCAAAAAGGAAAGTGTTTAATTTCAGTGTAGGAGAAAGTTTAATTCCTTGATGGAAATTTTTGTTCCATTTTATTATTATTTCATTTAAGTAAATATTAAAAAGTGTTGCTGAGAAGGGACATCCCCGTTAGACTCCTTAGTTTATTTCTCTCGTATATGAAAGCTCAATATACTTATGATAGCTTTCAGGATATTATTTGGTATTTGTCTTTATTTTAATATGATAAATAAAGTGCTTCTCTTAACTTTGTAAAATGCTCTTTCAAAGTCAATAAATGCAATATGCGTTTCTAAATTGTCATCATCATCATCATCATACGTATCAAGGATTTAGGCCTAGTATGGCCTGTTACGGCCTTAGAAGTCATCGTTGAATTGTTTAAGAGGACGTCCTGGTTTTCTTTTTCCTAATGACTTGTACTTTAAGGCTTGTTTTGGTAATCTTTCTGTTTTCATTCTTTGAACTTTGAACGTGTTCCACCCATCTATGTTTATATTTTTAAATTTTTTCAATTACTGGTTCTTGGTTTAGTTCTTTCATAATATCTTCGTTTCTTTTGTGATCAAATAGAGTATACTTTGCAGTTTTTCTCATAAACTTCATTTCTGCTGTTGTTAATCTTTGTTTGTCTTTTTGTTTTATTGTCCAGATTTCGCTTCCATACATTAAGACCGGTAGGGCTAATGTATTGTATACTTTTAGCCTGGTTTGTGTTTGAACTAGGTTTGGTTTAAATATAGAGTTAATTACTCCTGTTATTTTTAAATATTTTGCAATTTTTACGTTTATGTCTTTTTCATTTTCATAAGTGATCATACATCCTAGGTAGTTAAATGAATTCACCTGTTCTAAGATCTTGTTATCTAATACTATTTTAGTTCTTGCTGGATCTTGTCCTTTAAAGGCCATAGTTTTTGATTTTTCCGTTGATATTATCATACCATAATCTTTGAATATCTCATTTAGATTTAAAATAGCTTTCTGTAAGTTATCTTCAGAATTTGTAATTATTATTTGGTCGTCTGCAAAGAGGAGAGTGTTTAAGTTAACTGTAGGTGAAAGTTTAATTCTTTGATGTAAATTTTTACTCCATTTTATTATTATTTCATTTAAGTAGATATTAAAAAGAGTTGCTGAGAGGGGACATCCCTGTCGGACTCCTTGGTTTATCTCTCTTGTATATGATAGCTCATGATTTAATCTTATTTGTATTTGATTATTTTCATATATACTTGTGACAGCTTTTAGGATATTATTTGCTATTCTCTAAATTGTATTGTCTTGTTTTTTCAATTATTACTTTTTTTGGCAAAAGGCCGGGTCTATATACGCGTGTCCTTTTCTAAATCCATTCTGTACTTCTAAAATAAATTTTTAGAATATTTTGTTAGTTTGTTATTTAAAATTCTGCCATATATTTTGTAACAGGAATTTAGTATACTTATACCTCTATAGTTTTTAGGATCATCTCTACAACCTTTTTTAGAGATAGAGATCGCAATCGCCTTTTCCATCCTATTGGGGGGTAACTAGTTGAATAGATTTTATTTAAAAATAATAAGAATCGTTCTTTGAATATTGAATATTAAGAAAAAAAATAAGAGAGACCTCCAAAGAAACAGAGACTCGTCGAGGAAGGCCCATACTACACACACATCAGCTACCACACTTTCTTGAATTTATTCACAATATTTGCACTCACAACATCCAATGGCAAACCATTCCAATCACTTACCACTTTCTGAGAGAAACATTTAGAACTCACACCCTTCTTGGCGGCATTCATTCTCAGCTTCCTAGGATGCAGTCTCCTCCTTTCCCCACCCTCCATAAACTGAAAAATTCGGTCCACTGAAATCCTGTATCACCTTTTCACAAGATTGTAAGTCCCAATCATATCACCCCTCTTTCTCTTATTTCCCAGTATCTGCAGTACAAATTCTCAATCTCTCTTCAGTAATCAGTATTCCACAATCCTGATATCATTTTTAACACTCTACTTTGTACTCTCTCCAATATATCAGAACCACAATGGAAACCAGGAGACCATATCTGCATACAATGGTCCAAGTGAGGTCATATCAAGGCCTCGTAAAGAGGCAAAATAACATTCTTATCTTTACATGTGAATGTTCGTTTCATCATTGCAATTATCTTTTGAGTTTTATTTGCAATCTTTGCCACATGGCAAAGATTGCAACTTGAACTTCCTATCTATTAACACTCCAAGATCGCTAGCCTCATCAGTTTCGTCTAGTCTAACCCCACCAATGTAATACGACATTGGATAAATAATCATGCCCACGTGAATGCATTTACATTTACTGACATTGAGTTGATACCCATTGAAATCATTCTGCAAAGACTGCATATCAGCAACATTCCTGATTACACTACCTATCTTTGCATCATCAGCAAATAACTGTATGTCGCTTGTGAAATCCTTCCCAATATAATTAATGTACAGATTGATTAACAGTGGACCAAGCATTGATCCTTGTGGTACACCACTCGTTACTTTAAACCTTGCGGACTCAGTTCCCCCGTATACCATTTTTTGATATCTGTCAGTCAGCCATCCTCTTATCCATGCTAATATTCTATAACCCAAACCCATTGTCTCCAATTTATGCAACAGTCTGCCATGCTGTATACTGTCAAAAGCATTAACAAAATCCGAAAGTATCATGGTTTATCCATTCCCTCATCTAGTTCAATGGTAACATTGTTATAGAAAGTGAGCAAGTTGCTAAAACATGACCTTCCCTTAGTAATCACATGTTGCTGACTGCAAAGTAGAGATTCACTGTTAACCCATTTCTGAAGGCAGGCCCTAACCAATTTTTCCAAATCCTCACCACCATGAAGAAATACTAATTGGTTCATAGTTGTATACATCGGTCTTTGCACCACCCTTGTGCAATGGAATTACCATACATTTCTTCCACTCCTGCCTGTTCTGAAATGTTTATGAAATGTTAATAAACATCCTGTTCAAAGGAATGGCCAGTTCAGCTGAATACACTTGAAGCACACGTGCTGATATTCTATCATAAATATTTAATGCAGTGCAAGATATGTTAATCATGTACAAGAGAATGTACATATTGTTTATATATTTTATTTTCTAATTCGATAAGAAGTCGAAATAGTAATTAGAATTTAATTCCTTATTAGTACTTTTTTGTCATTTAAAATCCATCACATATTACTTACTGCATATTTCACTAAAATTACAGGAATAGCCACATTTCATATTTCATAAAGCATCTGTTCCCCAGCACATATCCCCGGGGATATGTGCTGGGGGCTGTTCAGAGGTAAGCGAAAAAAATCAGTAATGGCAGAAAAACAAGTAAAGTAAACGAAACGCAAAACATTAGTTATGGAACAATAAATGTTCATTTTAAATTTTAAACACCAGGGGTACAATTTATAAAAATGGATTTAAAAGGTAAAAATGTTTCCACAAGTGGAAAAATGTAATCTAATGTAATAATCAACATTCAACATTCATGATGATGTTAGAAGATTCACCCGTCACCAGGATACTTCCTTAGTCCTTATAAGGACTGGCTTAAAGGGGCGAAGCAAGAATGCTTTTCATATTCCCCGTTATCTGTAGCGGACAGTGTAGGGATAAGGTTATTGAGCTATTATTAAAGCTTCATTAGCTACAGCATTGCTATCCATTACCCTCCAAGGGTATTGGATTGAATGAATCAATCACCGCATCTCACGGTCGATTGATTCATCCCAACTTCTCTCCCAGGATACTTCACAATCGAGTTGGCTTTATTATTGATTCGCTATACATATTAGATAAGGGTGTTAGAAAATGTTTTGAATTTTTTTTGTAAGTAGTAAAACTTATGAATTAATTTTTTTAAATTAATTTTGATGCATACGTTTATATACAATAATCTAAGATATAATTTAGAATAGTCTAAATGTTTTACGAAAATATAACAGTCTTTTCAGCCATTCTCCGAAAATGATAAACATTTCGAATTATACTATCAAATAAAACATATTTCTTTAAAACCACTGAATGAAAAACAATAAATCAGAAATCCATAAAATATTGTTTAATAGATATTAACAGAAATAAAAAAAAATTAAAGTTAAATACGAAAACTCTAAACTATTTAAGTATGAATATTAAATATCGGAAAACACCATACGTAATAATTAATAATTGCAATATGAATAGGTTAATTGAAGAATAACGTCACTAGGGTTGGACAGTTAGTCCTTTTTAGGACTTCCAGGGTAGCGGATAGCAATGCTGTAGCCAATGAAGCTTTAACTGAGGCTCGGCTATTGCCGTTACCTAGCCATGACTAGAGCTTTTAGTTCAATAACACCATCCATACAGATTTTCTTCATTCAGATGACGGGATAAAGAGTCAAGGACTCAGTCCATCGCCCAGTTCTTATTAGAACGTCACTAGGTTTTTTGTTGAATCGACCGTGAGATGCGGTGACTGATTCATTCAATCCAATACCCTTGGAGGGTAATGGATGGTAATGCAGTAGCCAGTGAAGTTCTAACTGAGGCTCGGCTATTGCTGTTACCCTCCTGCCATGATCAGAGCCTTAATTGCTCAATAACACCTTATCCCTACACTGTCCTCTACAGATAACGGGGAAGATGAAAAGCATTCTTGCTTGGCCCATTTAAGCCAGTCCTTATAAGGACTAACGTCACTTTACTTTTGAAAGAATTTATGAGAATAGGAAATAACAACTGGGTGTTTTGGTTCAAGATCAAAGTGTAGTATCTGTGTCTTCGCCAAGTTACGTCGAGTTGTCTGCATAACGGTACGCTGCGGGTTCATAGTTGAATTTCCTTTCTGAGATCGAGCACAGCCTAGTGGGTAAGATAAATTGTTTTTCGTTCTCGTTTTGTTGGATTTGTTTTCTTGCCTTGTGCACGGCTGTCAAACTTCCCCTGTAAGCAGAAGTCTTCTGCTGAAGGGGAACGATTTGCGTTGTTTCCTTTTCTTTTTTTTTCTCTTTTTCTTACACACCGAAACTATCTCTATCATGCTTTCTTTCTCCAATTTTCTATATATTTTGAACGTTCGCATGCACTGTTAGTTGATAATCCTTTTCAATGGCGTTCTTCCAATGCCCTCAATAACAGTTCTCCCAATTAACTTGACGAATTAGAAATAAACCGAAATTGAAAAAATATTTCAGCTCTTGTGTTGTTAGAAAAATCAACTAATCAAAAATCTTCCACAATAACATCGAATTAAAATGAATTGTTCGGTGTAGAAATAAACAAAGTATAAGTATTTAATAAATTACTCAGGAGCCAAGTGGTTAATCATTGAACGCCGTACGGATTCCGATGCTCTTGTTCCACAGCAAGCTCTCCTTATAAGAATACCGCTTTTATATACCAGAAAAATGTGGGGTCAATCTAGACATTTCCAAGGCTTTTTGATTAGTTCTTCCACAAAGGTCTGCTTACCAAGATACTATCGTATGGTCTACCACTCCCTCTTTGTAGCTCGACCGCCGATTTCTTTCTGGTCGTTCACTTCTTGCCACGTTGGACTGCTTCCTTTCTGCAAATTTCAGCATCACTACAGGAGAAATTCCGGCCTCTGTCCATTCGCCAAAGTTCGTTCTCTTGTCCTCATATGCTCTTCTATTAATGAGAAGAGCAAAGGCTATCACAATTTTACCGATGAGAGCACAGGAATGTATCCCTTTCAATTGATAAACCTTGCAATGCCCATATATCCAAACTACAGGATTTTCTATAATCGTGCCTTAAAAAGTAATCTCTTTACCATCTGCCCACCAAGTTGCTTTAATTTACGCAAAAAAAAAGAAGAAAATTTTCAACTCGCTTTACATGTGATACACCAAGATCTAAACAACAAAATCAAACCAGATATATCTCCCTGAGCTGAGTTAACCTTCCATCCTCTCTTGGCATAGTACACGGTATCCTTAGCTTCCACTGCGTCCAAAAATAACTATGTCCTTTTCGCTCAGTAGCGCAGCTCCTAACACATTGTTGTTGTTCTTCTCATTACGTGTTAGGCCAACTGGCCTGATACAGAGCTGACTGGAGCTTTCTAAGTCGTACCCGTCCCGAGTATAAGGTGACTAGCCCTATGCCACCCAGTATATATTTCTATGGCTGTAGCTGTGTGTGTTCACTGGGCCAGTTTGCCTGCTTGCAGAAGGAATAATCCCAGATAAACTGAGGCGAAAAACCCTGCTGTCCATGCCCAAGATCGACTAACTTGACTATGTCTGAGAAAGATCCTTAAACTCCTCATGTCAGCGTCTGGAATCGAACCCAGGACATTCCTTTCGAAGAATATGGTTACGAATCATATAGCAAACCAAGCTAAATCTAACACACTGTATTGGTCCCAAATGAGTTTAATTTAGAAAAGTATTCTCAAATCTAAGATGCCTCATACAGTCCAGAGGAGGGCAATTCAGTTAACTGATGACGTCCTCTCTCTCTCTCTCTCTCTCTCTGTCACACACACACACACACACACACACACACACACACACACACACACACACACACACACACACACACACACACACACACACACACACACACACACACACACACACACACACACACACACACACACACACACACACACACACACACACACACACACACACAGATTCATTCCTGTCACTATTACACGTACACAGCTTCTTGTTTTAATCCTTTTTTACTAGGCATTTTTATTGGTGATGTTGTGGAAAATTTCTGCTGAAATTTCCGGAACATCGCCATTATGAGCAGTTGCTGGTCAAAACATCCATTTTATGTCCAGCTGTAAAGATAATGAACGAACTTCTCATCCTTTTCTTTCATACCTACGACCTCTATTATCTGGAAATCTTCCCAGACGGTTTCCATAAGGACTACAAATTCCAGTTGTTCCAAAAGCATGTCAGCATATTCCTTCTTGCTTCTTTTTACAGGCCCTCATACGGCACGTATGCTACAGGCCAAGTAACCTCGCTTATGCAGAAGTTAGTTTTTTTTTAAATATATATACTGTGTCAAAAAAGGTCAAATATGGTCGTTGCTCAACGATATTCGACCTTTTAAAAAACCGTTTATGATATTTATTGATAATATTTACAGAAGACGTTACAGAATATTTCCAATTGCCTTCTTAACTTATCTCATACGATTCATTCAAGAAAACCACGTGTTGTTTCATTAAGAATAATTGTTGCAATAATTTGTGCTGCTAAAATGTATCAAATAAAAACTAAATGTACATATGCAGTATTTATACTTGGACCTAATCAATAAAGTAAATTATTCTGTAGTATTTCGCGAAACATTTTGAGGATGCACATAAAACTATGCATGGCAAATAAAATAAAATCGAAGAGTACAGTTACATTATGATAACTTTTGTACATAGTTGAATGATTTCGCATTTAGGAAATCAAGAACAAACAGCTACAGCCAACGAATAGATATTGTAACTACAGAATGAATCTTGGACTTACCTCTTCCATAATATTTTCTGCTGAGATTACTGGTATAATCATTCCTGTCACGGAAGATAAAGCAGAAAACAGACAACTTGCTCTCTGCATAGTATGAAATTGTTGACGTTTGTTACAGGTCGCCACTCGAAATGCGTTGCAGTAGTGAAATACAGCACACAGTACCTTGACTTGCATACAACTGAAGTATCGTGAACGATAAAATAGAATCGAGTGTGTTCATCATACGGTAGCAAGTCATGTAAAAAAGACGTAGCTTTTGCAAAAGTTGGCTCAATTCCGATAAATTTAATCCTCTCTGCCCTTGTATAATGGAGAGAATATGAGCTACTGAACGAAAACAGAAACGAAAGAAAACTGAAAAAAAATACTATCCACGTAGGAATTACAATATACGGTATACAAATGAAAACGAAAACCGCTAGAACTCCACAAATGTTTAGAATAAACCTTGCATCGACAGAATGGTCTGAATAACTCAAACTAGGGAACATTAACGTAAACAAAGTTGCAAGGTATACAAATATGATAGCTAGTGAAACGATTTTGACAATGTTCATAGCACGATGATATTCGACAGAAGATCCCATTCTTCGTTCTAGTCGACAACAATCTTTGATAAATTTCACAAAACGAGGACCCAGAACGTAAACGTTTAATCTGAAAGTAACTGCAAATGTCATGAAGGAACAGTACAAAACGACCTGAGGTAGGGTGTTAACACCCAAATAATTCCTTGTATGTGAAGATTCCTCTATAATGTAATAAATCGGAAATGCCATGCACAGGAGAAGCCACACCATCACATACAATACCAGGAAACCCCATTTCTCAAACCTCAATTTCTTCCCGTCTTTATCACTCAGATCTCGAAGAAAACAAGCTCCAAAGACAAGATGAGTACGAGCAATTGTGCGAAATGTGTCGAAGAAAACAGACGGAGACATTTCTCCAACTGAGAGATTGTGTTGTCCTGTGCTTTTCTTCTTGTACATAATGTAGCCCAGTCTTCTCTCTAACGATCGAGTAAAGAGCAGGATTGGAGTGCTGTTGAGGACAATAAGCGATGAAGAGAAACGCCCTCGGTTTACAATAGTATAAGCAATGAGCATGCGTGGTTTCATAAAAGTGGGTAAACGAAAGATGTGGGCCTCTATTGTAAAGAAACACCTTGTTGATCATCACGGTTTTTACAAATAAAAAAAAAATGTCAAAGTCCAACATGGCTAATACTTAGTGGGTTACTTGGTTACAGAATTCTTTGGTTTGATATAAATTTAATTTGAATTGCAGACTGAATTGTGATGATAAAATTCCATCGAAAGGAAAAAAAAGTCTTTATTATTACGCAGAGTTGAGGTGAATGGAAGAGGATCACTGGTCATTAATATTTAGACAACTGTTCAAACAAATTTATCCAAGTTGAAAAAAACTAAACAAAATATGCATTTGGCATTCGGAATGATAAATCTCCAAGCCTTGATCTGAATTTTCAAAACAATTATATACTTCTCATGCTCATATAAAATTAAAATGGAGAAAGAATATTTCAGTTCCACAGATATATCAAAATTATTCTCTAGGACACAAACGAATCGTCGCAAGGCTTTCAAGCATTATCATAGTGCTGATAACCATAAAATAACAAATTAAAGAGAGACTGAGACAAAGAAAGTAATAGTAAAGTACGAAATTATGAAAAATGGAAATAATCATATAAAGTTAATAAATGTAGAACGAATTCTAATAAAAGAAGATAGTGCGATGATGCTAAAATACTTCGTGTTGCTTCCCAAAGAAGGAAAGATTCCTTCCTTTTTGAAGGAAGTGGATTTGAAAGAACACATTAAAAAAAGCTTTGTACTGAACGCTACTTGTAAAAACTTGCCCACCTTGCTATTTTCTTTGAAAGAGTGGTGAAAGGTGAACAACAATTTGAATATGAAAATACCATTGAAGAAGGCAGACAACTATTTATTCAGCAATATGTGGTTAAATAATTATAGAAAGAGAGATCTAACCTAGAAATCTAGCTGTTTATAAATTCCAATAACAATGTTATCTAGTGAAACGGAAGTTAACATCGACTTTGGGTAAAACAGATAATTGCATTTATTTCCAAGTATCTTTATTGTCCAGCAACAACCGCGTCGTTAATATGTCACGAAGTGTTGTATTTATATCCGCCCAGGAGCTGAATTTTTTTTTTTTAATATCATGAGTTTTTTTTAATATCAAAAAAAAACCTATGGAAGCATTTTGCTAGCTTTATGTTACCTGTCCATCCCAGACAAAGCTATTTACTTCTTTACAATTCTCGGAGAATATTGCAGGCGAGAAATAGCCATTGAAATGGGCAAACCAAATAAGAGATACACCCTGCATTCACATCAGTCAAATTATACCTATATTATACACACATACACACATAATATATACAAATTTAAGTATTGTAAGGTATAATGCCTAGCATTACACATTCCCGCAAGGATATGTGCTTTGCATTATGGGTGATACTAAGACAAGTGATCAGAGCTAATGCCACCTTTACCACGAGTTGCCTCAGACCTGAAAATACTTCAGGCGCAAACTTGGCTTACATGCTTGTTTGCTTACTTGGGGAAAAGGATTAAATTTTCTATCTATCTATCTATCTATGTAGAAATCACTGCACCACTATATCTGTTATTTAAATAGATAATGGAAACATCATAGAAAATTATGACGAAATCCTCTTATATACCTTGCAGTACTACAAAAATTTATACCAAGCCAACTCAGCATCTATGGAGACCACAAATATAATTCTCTAGGATGTGAAAAGACTCTCACCAACAACAAGGTGTAACACAGAACTCCCCATCACGTTACACGATCTGACAACTGCTTGCACCTCCTTACCTCAAGATAAATTTCCTGGCATAGAGGGACTCACCTCTGAATTTTACCAGTCCTTCTGGAAACAGAATACCAATGGCTTTCCACTCAATATGACAACATCAGTTATTAAACTCATTCCAAAGAAAGGAGACGCGACGAAATTAGGAAACTGGAGACCCATCTCTATCACAACGACCGTCTGTAAAATTATATCAAAAGCCATTGCCAACAAAATTAAACCCGCTCTCAGCGAAATAATAAATAAGCATCAGAGCTATTCCATCCCTGGAAGATCTATCCACGAAAATTTACACCTAATAAGGGATCTCATAAGCATAGCGAACAACAACAGTGAAACAATGGGTCTTGTAACACTAGACCAAGAAAAAGCTTTCGACCGCGTTGAACATCTATATCTTCAGCTGCTTGAAAGCATTTGGCTTTGGTTCAGGCATCATTCATTCTATTAAGATGTTGTATGCCAAGGTACAGTTTTGCATGAAAATAAACAACAGGCTTACTATAACTGTACCATACAGCAGAGGTATTAAACAAGGCTGTCCACTCTCCGGTCCTCTATACACAATTACCATTGAACCTTTTTTGTGTAGACTCAGCATGCTGCTTAGGGCTTCCGCCCTAAACTTTCCTACCAAACCGTAACCCTGACAGCATATACTGATGATGTTACAATGATATCCTACAAAGAAGAGGACTTCCATAACATACAAATACCATACCAACAATATCACGCAGCCTCAGGAGCCAAACTAAACACACATAAAACCACAGGATTGTGGTGTGCCAAATGGATAAACCGAACGGATTCCCCAATATCTGGTACCTGGTCCACAGAGGGAAACAAATACCTGGGGATTTACCTAGGAAACACGCCCTCTTATGTGGATAAGAACTGGGAAACACTAAACAAACGTTTCAAGCAAGTACTAGGGAAGTGGGCAGCAATACGAGCCTCTGCCTCCACAAGAGGGAGAACAATAATCGTTAACCAAATAGCTACCAGTGTCCTTTGGCATACACTAAAGATTCTCACGCCACCAGTGCAATTCATCAAACAAATAAAGTCAACCATATATCGATTCATATGGAACAAAACAAACCGGCTTTCATGCTCCAAGCTATGTACTTCTCTCAAAGATGGAGGGCAAAATTTGACCTCCATTGACAACAGGATAACAACGTTCCGCGCTCGATTTCTCCTGAATAACTTACAACAAGAAATATCACACAAATGCACCACTGAGTATATTTTCACTTCTGCCACTAGAGGTCTCTATCTCTCCACAACCTTAATAATGACGACAGCTCAAGTTCCAGTAAATTTAACAAACTTCTACAAAGATACCCTTCGATGATGAAAGAAGCTAAAACTCCAGCACACAGTGAAGACAGCGTCCCTACCTCATGGAACCATCTTCCACAACACGATGATAAGAAGTCCGATCACTCAGGAAGAGATTTTCTTTCCTCCATGGAGCTGGCGAAGCGTGAGGTTCTTGGGTAACATTCTTTCTCTAAGCCTCACCTGGTGCTTTCCAAAATCGCTCGAAAACCTGGAATATGTGAATCAGTCTGAGCAGATACACACTGTAAAGGTCGCTTTTCAAGCCGCTATACCTGATAGCATAACAGAAGTGGAGCTTAGCCCTCCCAACTCAGAAGATCTGGCGCCTATCTTTCTGTGAAAAACCAATAACTCATGGGAGAAACTTACACCCAGCAACACCAACAAACTCTACAGCTCTCTAACACAACATTCGAACCAAAGCACTTTACTAGAAAATCCTGCATCTTTTGATCAAACACTATTTCAATGCGACCTACCATATCGCACAAGAGCTATGAAACCTGACGCGGATATTCAGTGGAGAATGTCGCACAACGTACTACCCACTCCAACTAAACTACGAAAATTTAACTCAAACGTCTCAGATAACTGCCTGTTCTGCTACCAGTTAGGAACAGTCCGCATATCTACTTGGAATGCCCAGTCAAAGCTAAATTAATCAGATTGTCTCGGGAAACGGCAGCTCTCACCTGAAATACTCCTCTTCATACAGAAGAGGAGTATTTCAATCTAGTCCATGTGGAGTCAAATAACCATTCATTTTGCAATTACCTCTTCATCACTGCTAAAGCGGTAATATATAGCTTCTACCCCAGACATACAAGACCAGACAGCACAGCAACTTCACAGAGAGAGGCAACTTATCAACTCATTGCAGCCTTCCAACAAAAGGTGAGAAGTCGGATCCTACACGATCATCACCACCGTAGGCCAAACAACACCTTAGTTTTTTTCCACCAAGACTGGAATCCAAGGAATTAACACCTGGCTAAGCAGGGCGACTGCATGAGAATCCACTTTCCAACAAAGAAGTGACATCATCCCCCCCAAAGAAAGGGGAACGAAGGATTGTTGTGCCTCAGAGTGAGAAACATTAATCAGCTGGCACTCTTATGCAAATAGATAATATTGTGCAATAGAAACTCCTATGTTCTTCCACTTTTATGATCTTATACACTATCATGTTAGAATAACTCTTAATGGCTTTAATCTAAAAAAAAAAAAAATGTTATTTGTCTTTTAAGTGACTTCGATGTAACAAACCTCAACAAGAGTATGAGCATGTAACTTATCTGCCTGACTGCAGAAAACCAAACACAGGTTAATCCAATATATAAGATTGTTAGGTTCACAATAAAAAAAAATAAATAAATAATAATAATAATAATAATAATAAAATATATATATATATATATATATGGGAAAAAATATTTTCCCATTTTCCCCTTTTGCTTGAAATCAAAGTAGCCACCAACAGATCTTCCCAGAATTTGTATACTTTAGAGTTTTCATAGGGTAGACAATCACTTTGAAAGAAACGGAAAGAACAATATTAAAAATGATTCACCATTCTCCGACGCGACAGATTTCAATCTCTCCCAGTACATAAAAGTTGCCCATAGTGCTTTTGCAAGCTCACCGATTTGGTTTTAATAAGCAAATAAAAGGATCAACTCTTCTCTTCGGCACAAAAATCTTTTATTTCTTGATAGATTAGTCGTGTCACTTCCCGGCTATATTCTCTCTGGTTGATAACTTTGAACTAAAAATGATAAAATCTGAATTCATTACATGGAATGAAGTTGATCGTCAAGCGGCGTCAGTTGCTGAAATATTTTTATTTTTTATCTTTGCGACAGTTTTCAATAGATGGTGTGGAAAGCCGGTTTCATAGGTAGAGGATTATTCATTAGGAGAAAAAGTCGATTCTTTTCATTTCACATAACAGGAAATAGGCCGTAAAACTCACAATATTAACAAACATGATACAATTACCTCATTACCTCAGTTATATAGTAACGAAGAAATTAATCTGAACACTCAACGTTTAGAGAAAATTTTAATTTTTCAAGAAAGTAAGTAAAAATAAATAAATTTAAACTTTAGTAATCATTTATATGTGCTCTTCTGTTCTTAATCAGTTTATTAATTCGCTTAGGCATGGACTCTACCAAGTACATTTTTAATGTACTTGGTAGAAAAATGTACTCTACCAAGTAGGGTACATTTTTCTTATTTCTGCATCTTGAAACCATACTTTTATAATGGATTGTGTTAAGTTATCCTATGTGTATCACAATTTAATTTTCAAATCTGGTTTTCACTATAGCCCCCAAAAAATTTCTATTGGATTAGAGTTACCTGGCAACTGAAATAATTGGATGTTGTGATTTTTGAGGAGCTCTTTCACTTTTTTGAAGTACGCATGGAACAAGATCCTGTTGGAAGATGAGTTCTTTGTGTGTCTGGATTTTTCTGGATATGTGGAACCATTCCATTCTGCAATATTTTTATGTATTTGTCACATTTCATCATAGCGTCATCAGGTAGAAAAAATCGTGAACTGCCATTTGTAAAACAATGCATGACTATCTTTCTTTTTAACTTGGAGTTTAAGATCTTGTTGAAGGGGAGGGGCGCGGGAGAAGCCTTCTCAGCTTACCCTGATTTGTGAATACAGGGTATTCGCTTTCCTTGGACAAAGAAATGATTCTCACGTAAGAAATGATCTTCCACTTCTCAGCAGTTTAACCTTTGTACGCTTTTGCCTACTGGAGAATCATTTTCTGCATAGCCTTCGTCAGCAGTTGCGTCTGTTTTGGTCTGTGGACAGTCCTCCCTGCTTCCAACAATCTTCGATGAACTGCCATGTCAGAAAGATTAATCCCACTAGCTTCCAAGTCTCTATTTAAGTACACAGCAGACAATCGTGAATTCGTTTTGCTTTGCTAACTAGTAAACGAAATTGAGTAAGTGTAGTTTTAGTTTATCGCCCATATTTTCCTTTTCTATCAGGAGAAAAGGTACCTGTTTCCATAAAAATCTTTAAACTCGCATTAACAGTGAACAACATCATTGGCAATTTGTCTTTGAGTAATGGATGTGTGTTGAAAAAGAGTGCATATTTTTAAACGCTTTCTTGGAGATGATCCATTTTATAGCTACACAAAATGAATAAACCACTAAAAATGTCAGCTTGCTTGCATTATTATAAACGCACATGCTATTAACAAACATCGCAGAGACAGTTATGACATGCAATACACAACCTAAATAGTGAACTAAAACCAAAACCAAAATTATTGTAAACTGAAACAAAAACCAAAAAAAAAACAAAAACTGCAGTTTTTGTTTTTTTTTTGGTTCGGTTCCTCAAGGCTCAGTTCTTCTCTGTCACTCTGATAAATTAAACTATTTCGAAGTAGGTTATAAAATGGATGGAATTATTATATTAAAAAATGTAAAACTGCATGCTATTAAGTAGACATGCAAGCGCTCAAAGTAAATATTTTCTTCCCAAGTCAAATCGGCCGCCATTTTGTTCTTAATTTGTTTGTACGAATATCGGTTTTTCTCAAATTCAGTATTCCTACTTGATGCATTTTCTTGTAGTCTTGATAACGTTATATTGATTTAAGGCTTCATTTTAGGAGAGTATGATGCAAATATGAAACGATAGGTGTTGGATAGAAATTCATCATTGCTTTATTGTCTTGGAAATTGCATACAAAAACATACAAATTTTTAAATCAGTAGCATAAAAACATTTCTGCGTATATTTACTGCAGCTGTGTGTAAAATATGTAAAATTATTGTTTATATTGTGACTGAATCTATATATTGTATTAATCTACTAAATTATACTCGACCCTGAAAACAAATCGAGTTTGCATTCTTTTCTATCAAAATATAATGAGGAAATTGATAAATAAAAAGTTTAGAAATTATACTTAATGTTAATTAAAAGAACTTTCTATTCGTATTATTCTTGCGTGCAATCATATGTAGATGCTAACAGAGATCCACCAATGTCGGACGCATTTTATGAATTACTTTATAAATAATAACGTGCAGAAATTTGTGTAGTAATGAGATGCATGACATAGTACTTTCATTTACATAGAACTGCAGTATAATTCATAATAAAACAGAATCAGTTTCTTTCACAAGAATGCAACAGGTGATGTACCAAAGCCGACGTGAATGAAACTGTAGTAAAATGTCTTGGGAAAAAAACAAAAACGGAACAAAATGTCGCAGAAACACTATCCTTGTAGAAGTAAAAATTCTGCAGTAATAATGATTCAGTCACTAACCATAAAGCCATGTATTCAAAGCGATTTCACAAATTACATTATCACCTAGATAGATAGAATAAGCCAATGATCGAACTAAGAACAGCACTGCTACACCAAGTATAGTAGTTATCGATCTTAATACCTTTCAGAGAACGGTGATATTCTTCAGGGTACTCTAACAGACAACAAGAATTACGAAATTAGAAAGATTCAATTTTCAGTTACTACAACAATTAACCAGAATTTCTACAATAAATAATTGGAATCAGAAATGAAAGAGAGATCGATGAGGACATATACAGCATGAAGCAATTTCTGCTTTCAAGCAGAGATTGTCTTAATACACAGAACGGTAAGCATACGAACGAATTTAATCAGCTTAAATTGTAATCCTAAATACGTCGACTGTACTGAAAATAAAAAGTTCTTCAGGAAAAACGATAATCGAATAGAAATACTGACCGAGCAATGTCACTGTGGGGAAGGCGCAAGAAATAATATCGAACAGTTTCTCGCATGTACATGTAACCTTTGTGACTAATGAAAATGTTCTCGCATTTAAGGAAAGACGCAATTGCGGCAAAAATTGAAACAAGACATTAAAATTAAATGCCACTTGTCTACAGAATGGTCGCATTGAATATGACACTTCCCTCTTATTTCTTACGGACATAAGAACATGTTGGCTCTTCACATCCTATTTACATGAAGACCTAGCATACTATTCAGCAGCATATAAATATACTCCGGCAATAAGAATTCATTTCTCTTGAAATACAAGCTCCTTTTTTTCTATAGCTTTCAAATCTCGAAAGAAAAAATCCCGAAAGACACCTCCCTCTCCAGCAATTGTTCTAATGTGTCGACGTGCGATTTATCCATCCAACGTAAGGTCAATAAGGTCTATTACTAATTATATATTTGGTTTTATCATTTATCCAAGTGTAAGCAAACAAAGTTCGCGCATGAAGTACTTTCGGGATTGGGGCAACTCGTGGCAAATATGAAATATGACATCTTCATTACTTCCACTTCAGAATCACCACCTACGTTTCTGGCTCCCACTGATGAGACCTGAATAAAGGTCGAAACCGGTCTGTTAAGTGACCCTTCCCTTAATGCATATCATTATACATGTCTGCAAAGAGATGTGCTTTGCATTATGGGATACTAAGGCAAGTGATGAGAGAACATAGCACCTTTGCCATGAGTTTCCCCAGTCTAAAAATACTTGAGGTGCAAACATTGTTTGCTTACACTTGGTTAAAGGATAAAACCAAATATATAATTATTAGCATAGATAAGTGAAAAAAACTTCCATAGAAAAAGGTCTATTACTACAGAATTCCACGCATGCAGAACGTGTGTCGTAATTAGCGCATAGAGTTATACATGGCCGTTTATGAAGTATCGATAAAAACCAATGTACAGAATGCGATTTCACAAAAGTAGCTTCAAGTAATCACATGTTACACAACTGGGATAATGCAGTCCTTCTCGAAGCTTTTTACCGAGACACCACCAAATCTAAGATTTAAAATCAATTGAAAAGAGATTGTACTTATATTCAATGTTCCTAACCGCTTTATGTTTCCAGGATTCTGCCCCACATTTTATCATTTAAGCACAGTTGCGAAAGTCGCTGATCATGAGAATCTAAATATGATATTTGAGGTTGTGAAGATAAATGTAGCATGCCATTAGAGAACACAGAACTTATTGAACAAACAAAAACCCTAAATATCGAGAAAACGTCCATTTTCTTGTTTCTGTTCTGTATTCTATTCTTTCTTTTAAGAAATGAGTCATAAAATTAAATATCTTTTGAGAGTGTACCATCCATCCACAGGCAACATCTCGAGAATAGATAAACTAATTCTATATTGTGTGAAACGTATTTACTTCTATGAGAAGACTGTTACGTACAATTTTCATTTATATTAAACTCGAAAAATATTAAATCAAATTAACTCATAAATTAACATCACAAATATGTCTTCAAATGTAGTAGTGTTGTGATGGTGTTCAAATATTCTTGACAACACAGTTGACATTGCATTTCAATACTTATTTTAAACTTCTGTTCGTTCTTGAGTAATTCAAAAGGGATTCTTGTACATATACAAGAATGCCTTTAGAGTTTATATGATTGGTTTCAAAAATGCCCTTCACGTCTACTCCATATACCATGAACAGAACATCATGACTACAATTCCTTGTAGCGTGTTGGCATCTTTTGGCCGCTTACATACGTCTATATTAATTCCATGGTACTACTGAAGGTGCTCCGAGGCATTGTAGACCACCAACACAGAATAACGTCCCTGAGATGAACGATCGAGGGAATACCGACATCTAATGGCGGATGTTGAGTTCGACATCATCTCTAAAATGTCAGATGGGATTGAATCCTTTCGGCATGTATTGTACTGTATACTCCTCGAAGTATACTGACAGAATGAAAACAATGTGAGATACAGGGCTTTGTATTGCTGTAAGAGTCCAAATCCATCGAACCATGTTGTCATCATCCAAACCAATACCTAGTCCGAAACAATCTCCAGGGAAGAATTAGCGGTTAAGGTATGTTCAATGTGATAAGCTCCACTGATATGTATGAGAACAATTCTGCATATCGGAATATTGTCACCTCTAGTCTGTTTCCAGCTGCCTTGTATCTCTTTCGCTATACACAAGCGGAGTTCTCATAATGTGTTAGTCCTTGAGATATATAATAAAGTGATAGACAGAAGATGAGCTCTTTCATTATATAAATAGCACAGAGGTGGAGAACACAGGAAATTAACACTTATAGCTTATTACTAGCTTTACGATCGTTAGTTACGTCTGCTGCAATTCGAAATAAACCAATCCAAATCTAATTTAATAAAACTTCTAGGAAAAAAATAGGTCTCAGTAACAAAATAAGTTCGATAATTTTGACATTAATAGTCACCATAACATACCACATTATTCCTAATTAGACAGGAGCCATATCACCCTTCCTGGTAAGAACGTTAGAACAAACTAATAGAAGGAATAAATTATGAAAACAATTCTTAAGGAAATCACGTTACCCGATAAAGACATAATCAGAAATCACTGCTCTTATCAAACTAAAGAAGTAAACATTAACTTGTTATTTGATTTGGTGCACAAGCAGATATTCACTGCGATTATGTTGAATCCCATCCAATCAAGAAATGTCAATTAATTTGTCACGCTCAAAGGCGTGAATTCCACGTGATATTAACATTTTGATAACGGATTCATTGTGTCACATAGAAGGTAATGATTAACTTTGATATTTCTTAAAGTGTTTAAATTTCCAATGTTTCTTACCTCAAAAGAATAAAAACAATTTAAAAATAAAAAATTAAAGTAATACCTTTCTTGAAAGTAAATCAAATCTCAAGAATAAACCTTACTTTATATACATAACTGAATACCAATGGTCACATCATGTTAGTAATAAGTATGTTTGAAAAGTACTTGCAGTATTTGATTTCAAAACAGTTAATAGACAAAATTGCTAAACGAACCGGCTTACTTTTTCAAGAATTAAATAAATTTATTCGAGGAAATTGGGAAGGTAACTTAGAAATCAAACTTTAAACTATAATTTCTACAAAATAATAATAATAATAATAATAATAATAATAATAATAATAATAATAATAATAATAATAATAATAATAATAATAATAATAATAATAATAGATACTTGATGGGCAAGATCAATGCGCTTGATATCATAAAAGCATAAAACAAATAGAATATTAAGAGTGAAATGTTCACTTCTTTCATGTTCACATGAATAAAGGTCTGTAGCAATGCGAGGCAGCATACAGTTCCTCCATATACATAGAACTCCAATATCACTGGTGATGAAATAGAATCAGTTTCGTTTACTGGACATGTACCGAAGCCAAAGTATTTGAAAACGTTTACCTAGAGAATGAAAATTAACCTTTTCCTCTTGTAAGTTCCACGCCAATGATCGAAATAAAATCGAAAAAAAGGCTCAAAAAACAACATCTATGTAGAAACAATAAATTGCACAATAGTATTAGACCAGTAACTTGCCTCAAAGTACAAAGAATAAAAAAATATTTTTGAAATAACAAAAGCAGAGCGAATGATAAAATAAGCTAATGGTAAGAAAAAGTGTGCGGTAGCTAAAACAGCTACCGCAGTTAGTGAAATGATATTAAGAATCTTCAGAGAACGATGATATCCTTCAGGGAACTGAAATTCCTGCTCTAAGTAATAGCAGTCTTGGATTAGCTTCACAAAGCGAGGACTGCGAAAGTAGAGAGTCAGTCGACAAGTGACTGCAAGAACCAATTGAAAACAGAGTAAAATGATATGAGGGAAGTGGTCTATACTCAGAAAATTCATTTGAATCAAACGAGTTTTAAAATAATCAATGGGAATCAGAATGGACAGAAAGATCCAGAAGACCATATACAACGAGAAGTAATTACATTTCTTATACCTCATGCTACCAAAATCTTTAAATTTCAAGTGTAAAAAGAAACATCTGGAATGTATAAATTTATTATGTGTTGAATAACAAACGAATCTTGGAGTATTTGATGCTAACGTCTTCTTTTCTGGTTTCCTTTCCTCGGATTTTCCTTCGAAATACTGTTACTTGCGAGATGCATCGAATGATAAGTGTAATGATTTGTTTTAATTCGAAAAGAATCGATTCACGGAATGCGATGTTTGTGTATTGCAGGCTCGTATGTTCATGATGCACGTCAGCGCTTTAAAATGTGTAAAACACCTCACTGTATAGCACACCCACTTGGAAGCAATTTTTATGCTTTTTTGTTTTCTGGGAGGGGTTCATTAACATTTCCAACCAAATTGGTTTACATGCAGGGGATAGTTTCCGAACTATCCCCTGCATGTAAACGGAGACACCACAAATACATTTCATTCATTGTTTTTTGGCCAGATGGGCGAAGCACGAATGCTTTTCATATTCCCCGTTATCTGTAGGGGACAATGTAGGGATAGGGTGATATTGAGCTATGAGCTCTGATCATGGCAGGAGGGTAACAGCAATAGCCGAGCCTCAGTTAAAACTTCATTGGCTACACCACTGCCGTCCGCTAATCTCCATGGGTACCCATTTTAGTCGCCTCGTGTGGGCTACAGCGAAATCTAAGCCTCTTCTTTCAAGCAAACTTCCGGAAGAAACCTAAGAGAGCGAGAAACTCTGCGTCCATTTTAGTCGCCTCTTACGACATGCATGAGTTGCAGCGAGACTATTCTTACCCAGCCGCCACACGAGGACCATTTTTCGCAAATGAATTCTCATCGTTTTACTTTAGGATACTATATCATATGCATGAAGAGATGTGTAATATTCAGTTAATGATAATAATAAAATAATGGAATAATCTAACACACTTATCAACACGAACTCAAACATATTACACTCCCCTCCAAGGTTTTGTTTCCATCGTTCCGGAATTGAAAGAACGCAGTGTTTACTAATTCTTATAAATGTACCCAATTACACATTACGAAGACAAAACTGAAGAAAACACAAACGTTTGCATCTTTCTCTTCTCAGAAAAAAACCGTCTTAAATGCGATATATTTTTAAGAGACAAACAATATCCTAAACAAAGAAACAATTCAAAAATGAAATCTATCACTTCGTCTCACAGAGGTTGAACATTCTAAAAATAACATTAATATCATTATCATTAAGATAAGGCTTTATTCTGTTTATAATGGACAAAGCATTACTATAATAAAACGTTAGATATCGCCACATGATATCAATACCTGTAAAATAATGGCAAAATCTATCCCACAATATCAAAAAACAAATTGAAATCTTAAAAAATAATAATTAATGATTCATCTTATAAGCTACCTTCCTGGTGTTTTCTGACAAGCTAACCAGAACACGTGTGCAAGCAATTAGCTAATTGAATAACTAATCAACATTGCGGAAATAAAACAAGCCATTACGTTGTCGTTTTCGATCTCATAAATTCTTCCAGAACCGAAGTTAAATCATTATTCAATTAGCTGGTTCGTATTTAATTTTACTTTTCTGATCTAAAATAATGTATTGTAAATAGTGCTTTATTAATTTCGGTATTATATTTCTTTAATCAGCGATTTTCATGTAATGTGATTTGCTTGATAATACAATTCGAAATTAATTTATCATTTAAGCAGAATGAGTGAAAATATTATTATATTGTTATAAAAATTTTAGATTATTTTATATTTCATTTAAAAAATTATATTGTATGTATATACAAACATTAAAAAGTATTAAGTAACTTAATAGTTAAATGAAAAATTATTTAAAAATTCAAGAAATTTTTCAACAGCTTTATTTATTATATATAATCGTTAAATAATAAATACCGAGCCCAACTGTGAATCGATGCGTTAGATAGAAGCACAATCCTTACACGGCTCCAGTATCTATTCCTATTTTTTCGATTCTTTTCGGAATAAAAATATATCACTTTTATGTACATTCTGTTTCTATATGTATGTGTGTATGTACATTCTCTTTCTTTTATGTATATGTACATTCTCTTTCTTTTATGTATATATATATATATATATGCAGGGTGTTCGGGATAAATTTGACAGTTTCGTAAGGAAAAAGAAAATCTTCTTTGTATCTATTAAATTTAATGAATTGACAAAAAAACATTACAGGCAGAGTTAATTACAATACTATCAACAAGATTTACTCAAAATAACCACCATTAGCATCGATCACAGCTTCAATTCGGCTTCGGAACCTCGAACAAGCTGATGCTACAGTCTCCCTGGGAAGGGCCGCAAAAACTGTTTTAATTTTATCCATTAACTGGGCTTTTGTATTACTGGAAGTGCGATTGGTGTCTTTTTCAACTGCGCCCCATACAAAATAATCCATGGGGTTAAGGTCTGGGGAGTTTGGAGGCCAAACATTTGGACTGGTGAAGTCGTAGAAATTTTCAGACAACCATTTTTGACTTTTCCCAGAGGTGTGGCAAGTGGCCGAATCCTGCTGCCATACATACGGCCTACCATTGGCTACCCTTGTTATCCAGGGCTTGACTACAGTTAGCAACTCCACGAACAAAGCCCGAATTCCAATGCCAGGGTTCTTCAACACCTGTTCCTGCAGATTTGCGAGGAATTCTGCTGTACGAACGCAATCAGATCGTCTGCTAGGGATCTTTCTTCTTGCTACATCCTCGTAGTCACCATTGCAAGTCTCTAGTTCATGCCTGATTGTTTTTACTGTATTCAGGGAGCATTGGGCAGCAGTCGTAATATCCTTATTTTGATGGCGGGCACGAATCATCATGATACAAGTTATTCTCTTCCATGATTCAGGTGGGTTCCAGCTATCCATCCTTTCTGACATCTTGTATATGAATGAAGAAGGGTCCAAACTTTTAAATGAAGAGAAGTGTGTGTTAATACATGTAACTTACGGAAAAATATAATTAATTATAAATATGTCAAATTTATCCCGAACACCCTGTATATATATATATATATATGTACATTCTTTTTCTATATGTATATATATATATGTACATTCTTTTTCTATATGTATATATATATATATCATATATATATATATATGTACATTCTTTTTCTATATGTATATATATATATATATATATATGCAAAAGATAAAAAGCTATTTTAAACCTGGTTTTACTCCATTTCCCAAGTAAGCAAACAGACAAACAAGTCAAGTTTGCGCCTGCACGTATTGCGAGTCTAGCTGACCCTCAAAGTAGTGCAAGCCAAGGCAACTCATGGTAAATGTAGAATTAGCTCTGATCACTGTTCTTAATATTTACCCTTAATGCACAGCCCATTTCCTTGAGGAGAGGTATGATGCTATGTATTAAATGCAAGGGGGCCACTACCCATCGGTAGTATAATTACCATTCCTCGATGTAATGATTTCGCGATGCTCTGAAAAATTAAAAATCTCTATATACAGAAAACCTACTCATACCAATAGATATCCACATAATCATTCTCATCATTTCCCACCACAGACGTTCGGAACTATATCTACCTTAGGACACAGAGCACGCTCTCTTTTGAATGAGCCAGATGAACTCCAAAAAGAAATCAATCACCTCTCTCTTATCTTTAAACAAAATGGATACTCTGAAAATACGATTAAGACATTTCTTCTGGATCCTCCTAGGCAGTGCACAACAGAAACTATTAATTTTAAAGGTAGCAACTTCATTCCATACATTAGCACAGACTCTAAAAAATTAGGAAAAGTCCTTACAAATATAATATCAGGACGATCTTCACCACACTTCCAAAAATCCATTCTCTTATCTGCCATCCAAAACCTATTCATCACAGCCTAAAATATCCTGGTGTATATAAATTATGGTGAGATTGCAATATCTCTTATTTTGGACAAATCAATAAATCTATTAAACAGCGTATAGAGGAGCATAAGAGAGACATCTCAGATAAAAGATCACGTGAAACTGCGTTATGCAGTCATGTTCTTTTTTCAAACAATCCTAATGATGATCTCCAAAGTCATGCCGTTTACTGGGATAAATCAGAAAATATTTTTCGCTGTGGTGATGAGTTCGAAAGAAAAATTGTAGAATCCAGGGAAATCATCCTGAATCCTGAACACTTAAACAGCAATTTGGGTTATAACATCCCAGATAGCCATACTGCAGTTATTCAATTTTGGCGTTCACGAGCACGCACACACGCAATAAAAAATACGCTCCAGTTAGAACAAATTGAAAAAAATACAATGTTTTTGTTTCAATTATGTGTTGGAATTTTTACCTGTAATTCCAAGTTTTTTTTAGATACTTCAATGTTTTTTGCTATTCTCTTCCTTTAATGAATACCTGATGAAGGCTGTTATAAGCCGAAACTAGTTGTATTATTCTCATTAAATACCTTATAAGTTATCTCGGTTCAAGTCATTAAATCTATTTTTTATAACAACTGAGTAGAAGTTAAAAAAAAAATATATATATATATATATATATATATATATATATATATCAAGGTGGTATATTTTTATTCCGAAAAGAATCGAAAAAATATTTTTTTATTTGAGGAGACTTCAAAAAACGTTTGAAACAGGTCTGGGTAGTGACCCTACCCATAATGTATTGCAGTATACATCTCTTAGTGAGATGTGCTTTACATTATGGAAAATACTAAGAACAGTGATCAAAGCATTACCCACCTTTACAATGAGTTGCCATAGTGTTACACCATCTTTATACTTGAACCACGTTCAGGCGCAAACTTAACTGTTTGCTTACTTGGGATTAGGAGTAAAATAACCAAGTTTATAAAATTACTTGGTAACCCTTCATATATATATATATATATATATATATATATATATATATATATATATGTATGTAATAATTTTTTACCTTGGGGATATTGTATATTAGGATAACCAAGTTATTTTATAAACTTGCAAACAATTAAGTTTGCGCTTGAAACAAAGTTCAAGTCTAAAGATGATACAACACCAGAGCAACTCCTTGTAAAGGTGGGTAAAGATCTGATCACTATTCTTAGTATTTTTCCATAATGTAAAGCACATCTCACTAGAAGATGTATACTGCAATACATTATGGGTGGGGTCACTGCCCAGACCGATTTCAACCTTTTTTGAGGTCTCCTCAGTGAGTAGCTAGACCCTAAATACCAAGGTTATAGTAATACGGAGCCTTATCAACTTTACCTATAGAAGTTGCAACAAGGTGTTTTTATTTTTAATAAAAATCTCTGGAGGAGATATAGATGCAATAAATTTTTTACCCACCTTTACAAGGAGTTGCCCTGGTGTTGTATCATCTTTAAACTTGAACTTTGTTTCAGGCGCAAACTTAATTGTTTGCTTACTTGGGATTAGGAGTTAAAATAACCAAGTTTATATAAAATAACTTGGTTATCCTAATATACAATATCCCCAAGGTAAAAAATTTATTACATCTATATCTCCTCCAGAGATTCTTATTAAAAATAAAAACAAAACTTCTATAGGTAAAGTTGATAAGGGTCTGTATTACTATGACCTTGGTATTTAGGGGTCTAGCTACTCACTGAGGAGACCTCAAAAAAGGTTGAAACCGGTCTGGATAGTGACCCCATCCATAATGCATTGCAATATACATCTTCTAGTGAGATGTGCTTTACATTATAAAAAAATACTAAGAATAGTGATCAGAGCTTTACAAGGAGTTGCCCTGGTGTTGTATCATCTTTAGACTTGAACTTTGTTTCAGGCGCAAACTTAATTGTTTGCATATTTGGGATTAGGAGTTAAAATAACCAAGTATATATATATATATATATAAACTTGGTTATATATATATATATATATGTAGAAAGTATTTTACCTTGGGTATGTTAAATGTTAAAGATACCAAGCTATTTTAAACCTAGACCCAACAAAATCCATTTTGTTGGGTCTACTATACGTTTAAGTTTATATGCTAAGATTTTTGCATATACTTTATAACAGGTATGAAGTAAACTGATGCCACGATAATTGTTACAATCAGATTTGTGTCCTTTTTTGTAGATGGGGATAACTATTGCTTTTGACCAATCTTGTGAGCATTTTCCTTTTTTCCAAATCTTATTATAAAAGATAAGTAACATAAGCGAGAATTCAGAAATCGAATTTTTAGTGTTAAATCTTTCGAACTACCTTCTAAAACTTCATATTGCATGATGATTATTAATGGCGCTACATTGAAAAGTTTTCTTGTTATTAGGTGTTTTCGCATATCTCATTTATGATATTTCATATATACATTATTTTTATTTTTTAAAAAGAAAACTTTATCATCCCATGCTCAATTGATATATATGGCAACCTTTGATGAATTATCCATTATAATTCATTCACAATCTATATACATACACATGAAAATTTCCAACTTTTGGTAATTTCTTAAAGTCAAGGAAAATAATTTAAAAACAGAAAATATTATATGAATGTATTACCAAGAGAACTTTTACTTATGGCTCATGAAGGATTTCAACGTAACTACATGTTCAAATCGATAATGTGAGTACATTTAATTGTGATCCAAAGTTAGCAATTCAAGTAACCTTGGATAAATGAAAACAGTTAGATTTTCTTTACCTTCAATTAACAATTGACATTTATGTCTTTAGGGGTGAAGCAAAATGCTTTTCATATTCCCCGCTATCTATAGCGGTTACAGTGAGGGTAAAATTTATGAGCAATTTGCTCGCCCTGAATGGGCACGGAGATTATGCATTGCTATAGGAGGCTAATATAGCTGTCGGTCTTATATATTTGAATATGTCCGTTGGATCGTATGCTGCAGCTTGCTGAATCAAATCGTTGGGATGTGCGGACGTCTTTAGGAAAGACTTCGATGCTAAGGATTGTAGAAAAGAGAAAATATAGGGAACATTTGTGTCTCTGTGGAGTTGGTTGTTTCTAACACACCACGGGGCGTTCAGAATCATTCTCAAGCACTTGTTCTGCACTCGCTGTATTTTGATAATGTTAGTATTAGAGGTGTGGCTCCAGGCCGGAGAGGCATAGGTGATTATAGGACGAATCGTCATCTGGTATAGTTGCAATTTGATTCTGTTACTGAGCTTGCTATTTCTGATAATTAGCGGGTAGATCTGAGCTATGGCTTTACATGCCTTTGCGCAAGCAGACCTGATGTGTTGGTTGAAAGATAGTTTTCCTTGATAATTACACCCAGGTAATTTGTTTCTTTCTGCCAGGGAATTTTAGTATTGAATAGTAACACATCTCCTGCAGGAGACATTGGCCTTTTTAAGAAAAGAACGGCTGAGCTTTTCAGGGGGTTGACTTCCAATCTCCACTTGGAGAACCAACCCTCCAGCTTTAGAATGTTTTCTTGAAGCTTTCTGGTTAGTATTGTCGTATTGTCCGCATACAGGGCCAAAATGGAAGTCATCGGATTGTGTGAGATGTCTGACATGTATACAGAAAACAGTAATGGAGCCAGTAGAGATCCCTACGGCACTTCAGCAACGTTATGGCGCTGGGACGATGTAGAACCATTGATTTTAACTTGCATTGATCTATTCTGAAGATATGAATGGATTAGATGAACCATTTTTAGTGAGGTACCGACTGAGATAAGTTTGTGCAGGAGTCCAAAATGCCAGATTTTGACAAATGCTTTGGATAGGTCCAGGAAAACAGCTCCTGTGCACTGGCGCCAATTGTAGCTGGTGGTGATGTTTTCGACAATTCTGTGGATTTGCTGGGTAGTACTATGATGTTGCCGAAAACCAAACTGTTCTTTAGGGAGGATGTTTAGGTCATTTACTGAGGTTTGGAGTCGTGAGAGGATGACCTTCTCCACAACCTTACCCAAATTGGAGATGAGACTGATTGGACGATAATTTTGCGGTAAGTATGGGTCTTTGCCTGGCTTATGTATAGGAATTACATCAGCCAGTCTCCAGGTGGAAGGAAAATAGTGAAGTCCTAAGATTGCATTTATTATACTGGTCAGGTGTACTACAGCTTTTCAAGGCAGTAGCTTGATCACCCTATTTGAGATGCCGTCTGGTCCAGGAGCTTTATTGTTCTTAAGTTTTTTAATAATATCATACAATTCAACAGGTGCAATATCGTCAGCACTGGTATCTGGGAGATTTAATGCATGCCTGACCTGTCTGTGGATTTTGTACAAGTGATTGAAATCTAATTTGTTATAAGAAGGTTTGCACTGCTCCTCAAGATTCTTTAGTATGGCCTCTGCCTTATCTAGATCTGTGTGGACCAGACCCTGGTTTGAGATTATGGGGGGGATCTGTTTTTATTTTTGATGTTTCTCAGTAACCCCCAGATAGAGTGATCAATGGGTGTGATAGAGGCCAACTTTTTCTCCCAAACTTAGTTGATATGAGTTTTAAGTGCATCTCTTAGTGCTCCATTCAATCTATTAAGCACTGGCTTGTCCTGAGAAGCGCGAGTGTTACGAAATCTCTTCCTAGCTCTGTTCTTCTGTCTGATCAGGTCCATAATATCCTCAGGCAAACGACCAGGCTTGGGAACAGGTTTGTGGAAGGTTGCAACCGTTATAGCGGACTTAATCAGTTGGGTGAGGCTAGTCACTGAAGATTTCATATCTTCCGGTGTGCATATGTGAGGGACGGGTCCGATTTGATCCCTAAGTGCTTTAGACAATCTCTTCCACGATATGCCTGAATGAGAGGGAGGAGACAGGCATTCTTGTTCTCCCAATTGCAGTAGTATTGGGTTGTGATCCGACGACAGCTCGTTTAGTGATTTAAGGCTGTACTGTACTGTACTTTAATGTCTTGCAGGATAGCTATATCCAGGATGTCAGCAGTGCCAGACGTACCGAGATGAGTTGATTCGGTGGGTCCAGCCACAACAGCATAGTTCGATCCCGTGTAGCTAGAAAGGATGCGACCATTTTTATTGGTAGAGTTACTGTTCCAAGCAGGATGTTTTGCATTGAAGTCTCCAGCGATGACGACAGGTCCTTTTACTCCAAGGATGACATCCAGATCTGAGGCCAATAATGTCTTTAATGGAGGGTTGTAAGCAGAAAATATTTTAAGGTTTCCAATTGAGTTTGTGAGGACATTGATTCCTGCGATTTCGAGGTTGATGGTTGTACGGTTGGTTATTGAATGATGACTGATATAGTTTTTGATAAGGGTGGCTGTACCTCCACCTCTATACCCAAGTCTGTCGTTTCTGTTAATCTGATACCCTCTGATTTTTAGGGTATTCGCAGGCCTTAGGTGAGTTTCATTGATTAGAAATATATCTGGGGTGTATCTATTATTGAATTCCTGGATTTCTAACAGTTTATTTTTGATACCGTTGGCATTGCAAGCAATAATCGTAAGTGAATTTGGGGCGATTTTTTCCTATGCATCAGAGAGTGCGGATAATATGGATTGGGTTTGCTGTAAGAATCTTTTTTGTAACACTTAGTGATCGATTTGGGTTGCTGAAATCCTGCAGCATGTTTGCAAGAGAAGATGTGATAATAGCTGATAGATTTGAATGTGGATTATTCAGGTTCTGGGTTTGTGCTATCTGTTTGGAGCGGACCACATCAGCATATGTTCTCGCTTGGTGTTGAAGATTCATTTTCTTAAGGGGCACAGTTAACGATGGGAGAGCACCTGTTGTCATGGTCTCACTCTTGGAGCACTGAGGAGCCTGAGCTTCAGGAACTCTCACACTAGATGATGAGGTAGATTGATAATTTGGATCATTCCATTTGTTTTTGGGGTGATGTATACACCCTCTATAATTACCAGGGTGATGACCCCCACGATTAGCGCACTTAGCCGGGGTGGATTTTGGCTTGGCGCAGGTGTTTGTGGGGTGATTCTCGCAACATTTTAGGCATCTGAAGAGCTTTGCATAGCTTCTGAGCATGACCAAATTTTTGGCATCTGTGGCTCTGCCCAGAAGATGCTCTCTTTCTCAGTGGTTCTGGGGTGATTTTGAGTCCACAGATTGAAGGTATGGAAGGTGTCCTTCACGAAACTAAGATTTTTCCACCGAGTCAGAAAAACCAGACAAGTAGCACTCATATCTACAACCAGAAAACCAGATCCCCCCTTAGGAGAGTCGGCTGAGAAGCGATAACCCGACAAGAGTGAGGTTGTACAATTATCAGAGAACTTTAAGTAAAGACGGAGAAGGGCAAACCACTTCAGAATTATTCAAAAATCAGTTTAATATTTTGTGGTCTGTATGTGAAACCAAGCTGATAGGAACAGGCAAAAGCATAGCACCTTTCTTTGTTTGTTTATTATATGATATTCGGTTAAGGCTTCGGCCGTAAAGATATCAAAATGATTTCGAAGGAGGCAAAGAGCTTGTTGCTTTCTCCACCTTTTACTGGAGTTGCCCTATGTAGTAGTGTAGCCACTTCTGACCAGATCAAGATCAAGATAAGATAAGGAATCGTGACTTGATTGGTTGTTCATTTGATGATGTCATTGTGTGTGATGTCATAGGTTTGGAATGTTTGGAATTTTCCTGGGGGCATATGTGTTAATTCATATCTTCTGTTTTGGTTCGTGTATGGAATGATGGGTGATGGTAGAGATAAGGATTCATGTTGTGATTGGTGGAGCACATCTGATCAGATCAAGATCAAGTTAAGATAAGGAATCGTAACATGGTTGTGTGTTGTTTTCAGATGTAGATAAGTGACGTCGTTTGCTAGTTGTCGATAAGTGACGTAATTTTCTAGTTGTAAATAAGTGACGTTGTTGTTTTAAATGGAAAAGGGGATATAGTAGTGGATAGGGAATCGTGTCTTGATTGGTGGGACACTTCTGACCAGATCAAGATCAAGATAAGATAAGGAATCGTGACTTGGATGTGTATTGTTATGAGTTGTAGATAACTAAATCATTTCCGTATGGCATTATGGGTGATTGATAGTGATAAGATAAATTTTGGAATGTTTGGAATTTCGCTGGGCCTCCCCCGTCTGTCAGGGACATAACGTGGTGTGCATATAGCATTGTGTGTGATATTTAGAGATAACCAATTGTGACGTTATGTGTGTGGAAATTTCTGCAGAACATGTCTCTCTGTGATATCACATGGTGTGTTGGTTTGCCTAGGAATTGTGGGTGATGTTTTTGAGATAAGATATCTTTGAATTTTCCCAGGGTGATACACATCCATCAGTGTCATCATGTTTTGTCTTTGGTTGTCTATAGATGGGGTGTACTTTTTCCTATACAGTTTGGAGTATTTCTTTCCTGTTAAAGGGTGAGAATTCTTAGAGTCGTGATGGCGGCAGTGATTAGGCTTTTCTGAATAATTTAATTATATCCTGGTGTCCCTCAAACACACACTAGTTTTGCTCCAAAGTTAGCACTATCAGTTGGAGGTGACATCACTAAAATATTATTGGCATATGACAACCTCTTTTTCGAATTTACGTTATCTTGTTTACAAACGTTTGGGAATTGGTATTTTTTTTAGTTTACTGTGAAGAGAAAAACCAAATGGATTTTAAAAAAATATATTAAAAATAAACGGACACTTAAAGGTTTACAATAACTTTTTGTATGTCTAGAAATTCTAATGATAATTTAAATTTACTTACAGCCTTTCCGGAATAACTCTTCTTAATGTAAATAGATATTCCAAAATAGTTGAATTTTATCCCCAGTACAACACACAAAAACACAAGCTTGAAAGAATGAAATTTCTGTAATAACCTGAAAAGCTATTTGACTTTTGTTCCCATAGATTTTATGTCCGTTTGGTACACCGTTAATTCCTTCGCATTGGATCATACTATGTTTTTATTCCCAAGGTGGTGAGTGTAAACTCAAACTGTGTGTTCCTGACTAATATATCTGCCAGTGATCAGTAATTTCCCATCTCTCAATGCAGATTTTTTTTGATACGGTTCTTTTTTTTTCAATGATTGATTATTTTGTATTTTACTTTTAAAATTCAGTTAACTACATATTATAACCAGAATAACTGAGTAAAATAAATAAATAAACTCTGTGTAAATTATTTTCCCACACTGTTAATTTTCTTTAGACTTGTTTGTAAATAACTGAGTGACTCATATCCAGTCAGTCCTCTCAGTCCTCGTTCAGAGATTTGGAACATTAATTAGACATTTATAAAATAAATAATCACTTCTTTTCATAGACATATTGCGGTTTCTTCAAAGGTAAAATTTTCCCATGGTTTTGAATTACTCATGCTTTCTGATGTGACTAAATGTTTACACTAGTGTTGGGTAGCAAAGGTTTGCAATTTGACCTCATGTAATCGATGAGAACTAAGTTATTCGATGTCACATATTTTCTTTATTGGTTTTCCATTGGTTCTGATTTGTTTTGTGTTAAGTGAAATCCCATAAGTCAATATATATATATATATTTTTTTTTTTTTAATGTCTGATTTTGAGGGCTGATGTTTAGTAAATTGTGTTAGTGAAACCATTGCATAGTGTTGAAATTGCCAAAAGACTTCATGATGAGTAACATTTATCTGAAATCAATTTTTTAAGGTCTAGGTTTTTAATATATAAGTTTATAAGGTGGTTTTGCAATAGAATTAAAAACATGTTGATGAAAATACTTTGAAGTGGTTTTGTGTTAATAGAAATGTCCATAAGTCATTATTATTATTTTTTTGTTGTTTGTAGGGTTTTTTGGAAAGATTCTGAGGGGTGATGTTTGGTAAACTTGTGTTATTGGAAGGATCGCATAGTGTCGCAATAAGCAAAATCAATTTATGATGATTAACATTTATTTATAAAAGAGATTTCTGAATCTAGAAAGTATTTTTTTAATAGCGATCATCAGTCATTCGGTTTGTTAGTGGTGGCATTGTGCATAATCATGCACCAGTTATTGTCGAAGTTGATTTAACATATTCATCTGTATGTGAATATAAACACACAGGTCATGGCGTTAATCCACATGTTTCTTTTGCTGGTGTGGCTGGAAGCTTTTGTGACCCCCCCCCCACACACACACACAATTTTTACAATCGAATGTGAAACTAAAAGCTCTTCTACCACTACTGACCCCTCACTCTACAGGGATTTTTATACTGTTTCGGTGGGCCAATCATGTAATTCTATCAACTATCAAACTCGTCAATTGGAGTATCAAATTCGATTTTGTGATCTTGAACTCCTCCCACCAGAGTGTTTTTTTGAAATGTTTCGAGATATGCTTAATGAGATCATTCAGCGTTTATCGAGTTCAGGAACTTTTCCTCACGTTCGGTTGGGCGTTAGTGCATCCAGTTTAGAAAGCAATATTAATTTACCATTCATGTTGCTTTCTGAATTAACTATGTAAAGGATAGTTGATGCATTTTATGCTGTCGCACAATCGAAATGTGAGTTTCTTTTGGCAAATGATCTTGTTATTGATGTCATACTTATCAATATAAGTAACAATGGTGGTGGTAGAACCAATGTAAAAAGAAGAACGCTGCTTAGCCTGGATGAATTTGTGAAAATATAAAAGCTATTGTGGAAATTACCAACAAAGACAATCTTTGTATGGCCCAAGCACTTGTTCTGGGTGTTTCTGCACACACTGATGATGCCCAAACATACAGACAAGTGTGGTTAGATCATAAAAAGTTACAAACAAAGAGGGCTTTAACTCTCACCAAATTGCAGGGGTTCTGCTCATTTCTTGTGGTATTCCAGAAGCAGGTCTCTTTCAAAAGCATTTGACTCCAGAATACCAAATCGTAATTTTTTCGGCAGATTCTGATTATTCTGTGGTGTTTCAGGGGCCAAATGCAAGTAAACAGATCTGTCTTTTATCTCACAAACGGCATTATGGTTTAGTACGTCGTGTGCCAACTCTGTTTGAGGGTACCTATTATTGCCCCACTTGCTTTCGAACATTTCCAGAGTATAGCAGATTACAAATGCATAGATGTCTAAATGTATGCATCTGTTGTCATACAAACGCCATTCATAGTGTGCAGAACCTTCTTTTGTGTGAGTCATGCAATAGAATTTTCTACGGCAAAGATTATCTGAATTTGCACATACAAAATAATATTTGTTCAAAACTCCATCGTTGCAGACAGTGTTTGGCTACTTTCTCTAGATAAAAGCCACGACTGTCAACCTGAACATTTTTGCTGCCACTGGAAATTAGTTCGCCCATAACAGATGTGTTTTGTGCAAAAATCAGAGGTCTCAAATAAGCAGATTTCTATGATTTTTTTTGGATTTGACACAGAAACTATTGCTAAAAATCATCATCATGTTCCGATATTATGTATAGCTGATGTCGGTAGTGACGAACATGAGTTCTGGGGTGAAAACTGTGTTTGTCAGTTCCTAGATGAGTTGTTTTCTGTCAAGAATATCATGAAAAGGGATCGAGATGGTAAGATCCTTCGGACTGCCAAACCAAAATACGAAAATATTCATGTGATTGCACACATTTTTGTGGTATTTCTAAAGATATTCCAAAATAAAATACTTTTGACGGGTATTTTATTTTGGAATATCTTTTTTCAAAAAAATTCCAACCCTGTGTAGTGTTTGATGGATCGAAGATACTTTCTATCTATTATGACCCTTTAAACATCATATTTCTTGATAGTTTTTCCTTCATTAGTGTGTGGCTGAGAAAACTACCAGCCATGTTCGATCTCTCAGAGGTTCGTAAGAGTTTCTTTCCTAATACGTTTCACACATCCAATTCTCTGGATTGTTGCAGAGTCATTCCCGAAAAATCATATTTTCATCCAGAATTTATGAACAAAGAAACTCGTACAGAGTTCGAGACTTGGTACAAAAATCGGCTAGACGCTGAATACTGTCTGAAAGTGGAACTTTTAGCTTATAAAAAAGATGACATGCTTGTTTTGCATGACAATTGCAACACTTTTCATGCTCTCTTCATACAGCTCACCCAGATTGATCTCTTTCTCCATGACATTACAATTGCAGGAATATGTTTGAGAGTATTTCTCCAAAACTTTTTGAAACCTAACACTTTGGCCATACTTCCTGCTTGCGGTTACATAGGGGCAAAAGTGAAAAGTCAAAAGGCTTTGGCTTGGCTCAAATGGCAAGAACAACAGAACAACATAACCATACAACATGCATGTTCTGTGGGGGAAGAAGTCTGCATCAGACCTTATTTTGTTGATGGGAAATGTGGAAGTTTTTTACATGAATTCTGTGGCTGCTTCCATCATGGGTGCCAAAAATGTTACAGACCAAGTACATTCCAACCATACAGAAACACAGACATGATTTCCCTTTTTGAGCAAATAAAGGATTGCAAAAACTATTTTCATAGCAAAGGATTCGACTTTGTTTGAATTCCCTATGGGGAAGGCTTGGTATGATAATGTTAAGAACTCAGACCCAGGTGATTTCCTCTTATGAAGACCTCGTAGAACTATTTTTAGATAACAGTAAAATTATCCAAGATGCCAGGCTAGTTTCAGAAGAGCAGATGATCATTGCCTACTCTCCTGTTGAAGGCACCGAGCCTGAAAATAGGAAAAGGAATGCTGTCATCTCCTCATTTGGAGCTGTCTACAGTAAGTTAAAGTTATATAAGATCATTGAACCATTACAAAGATGGCTTTTATACACAGATACCGATTCTGTCATTTTCAGTGAAAAACTGGGCGATTAGTCACTGTTCACTTGTCACTACTGTGGGGAGCTTGGCAACAAACTTGACAGTGACTTTATAGTTGAGTTTGTTACCACAGGCCCCAAATCTTATTCTTACAGAATGCAGGGGGGGGGTGATTAAAGGCCTTACTTTACATTCTTGCATGGCCACTGATATTAATCTGGAATCTATGATAGCAGCACTAAGGGGTGAGCCACAAAACATCCAAATTCCTGTACCATTTTCTGTCCATAGACACAAATGGAGCTATTAACTCAAAACGACCTCTGTAACAAAAAGATTTAGATACACTTTTGCGAAGGGTATAGTGTCAACAGACACATGCACTTTTCCCTATGGGTATTTTAAAGGATAATTCCTTACACTCACATACCCCATAAGCAAAAGATGTCATCTATGGGGCAGAAAACTAAACAACATTCTACCTGGTAGGTAAAAATCCATGATTGTTTCCCAACACGATAATTTGCAGTGTCATCCTTCTCTTGTGCAGTTTTCACAACACTATTATTATTACTATTATTCCACAATAGTATTTTTTTCTCTTAGAATTTATAAAGAAAAAATTCGTCTCGGTATGTTTGCATGGTGACTGTGATAAAAAAAATCATGATGGCGGATATTTTTTTGATATTAAAAACGAGTATCTATATGTTTTTACATAATCTCTGATTATATAAAATAATCACAGTCTAATTATGTTATCATTTTCGCTATGTTTATACATCCATCTATGGATGTATTCGTGTTGTCTCTCATAGAACATTGTAATTAAACAACATTCGTGTTGTCTCTCATAGAACATTGTAATCAACTAATCAAACCACCACTGGAGTGAATCGTTTACTGTTACAGTGAAAATCAGGATAAATTTAAAAAAATTACCAATATAGAATTCGTGAAGGGTTTGAAGTTACCTGAATTTAATTCAAATGTGAGAAATTTACTCATAATCAATGATTTGGTTCACCAGGCTAAGGACAGCATGGAAATAGCTGATGTTTTCATAAAAGGTTCACATCACCATAACCTCATTGTCATTCTACTGACACAAAATGTATTCTGTAAACGAACACATTTTCGGACAATTTCTCTCAATAGCCATTATGTTATTGCTTTTAAAAATCCCCGAGACTCTTTACAGTTTTCTCATTTAGCTTCCCAAGTATTTCCAGGACAAACGAACGTATTAGTTCAGATTTATAAAGATGCAACACGGGAACCCCACTCATATTTAGTTTTAGACTTTAGACAGGAAACACCTGATATTTTACGCTTAAGGTAACGGATATTTTGCCAGGAGAAGAACCCAATACAATGTTTTTAACCCTAAATGGCTGATAGACTCAAACGATATATGAATATCTAATCAACTACTTATCTCATTCCTCTCCCAAACAAGCAAATGATGCTTTAAAACACTGCACCTCCAGCCAAATCACACTCTGTGAAATCTGCAAAAATGTTTTATCTGGAAATATTCCACTAAAACATAACCAGAAGTCACGCCTACGAAGAGGAAAAAATATAAGAGCACTAAGTAACAAATCGCTTCCCTTGATTACTAGAAGAAAACTGGTTTTACAGCACAGGGGAGCACTGTTCCCATTATTAGGCAGTATCATTGTTCCTTCATTGAGTTCACTTATTAGAAAATGAATATGTTTAAAAAATTTACATTACTCCATTCACCAGAGGAGCGTGAACTATACACATTAGATGATGAAATGAGAGCCATTTTAAAAATGAGAAATCAAAATCCAGATGAAAACGTAAAAGCATATTTAGTTGTTTTGCAGAAGTATTTAGGTTTGCAAAACCAATTGGCTCACACAGAACGAGAGCAACAGGAACATAGACTGTCACATCCAGAACCTACCAAAAGACCACGACATCTCAATATTAAAAAATATACACAGTGCAAACCACATGCGACAGAATCACTAGCTTGTACAGGTACACTGTTATAATACCATTGATTAGTGTTGATATTCCGAAAGTTAAAAATATCGCTTTCGGGTGGACGACCGAAACTATCGAAAAAATCACCGTTTTTGTCTTTAATATAGATAGCTTGCCAATGTTGTGCTGGAAACGAAGGCGGATCTGCGTTCACGACAAACATCGACTGTCGTTTTCTGATCGGATGTTGTGGCAATTCATCACGAGCACAAAATCCTAAACCTACTTTTCTTGTGGTGGGTTCTAACTCTAGTATGCTTACTAATTGTCCACTGTTCATAGTCCAGTAACACAGAACGATCCTTTGTTACGGATAACGTACACTCAAATTCTGCATAAAGAACCACTGTGATGTTTTCAGGAAGAGGTTGAGCAAATTTAACTTCGAGGCGCACACTTCCTCTTCTTAACAGGCTGACATGGGGAACAACGGCATTTTGATCTGGCGATAAGTCAAATCCATAGAGAACGTTTCCCTTTATTCTTTATTCTTCATAAGAAATGTCATTACCACAGTCTGTTTCCATTTGCCTAGTGATGTGAACAGTGACATGTAACATCTGCTGTAATGCCTTTCTTTGAAGTTCGGACTCAAAGGTTGCGAGGGATACTGAATATCGTCAGCTGTCACCACAAGAAAATTCAGATTGAAATTATGAAAATTAAATGATTTCTGTTGAAAGTGCCATTAAATCCATCTAGCGACCAGTCTAATAATTAATCTAGATGGTATTTCACCTAGACACAGATTGTCTCGTGTGGCATCTGACATACACTTGGGAATCGAAAAATAAGACACTTGCACTCGATTGATGGGATATACCATGTTTGACTTGTCTAACACAGACAGGTGAGCCAGTTGAATCTTTGGGTTTATTTTGACTTTGCGGACAAAAAGTATAGCGTCTTCAATTTGCACTTTAGCCTTTGCATCACCATTTGCGGTCAGTAAACAAAATTCGGGAGAACTGCGAACCATATGAACACGAACAGAAACGTTGTTGATCAAGTACCATATGAACCATATGGTACTTGATCATGCGAACCATATGAACACGAACAGAAACGTTGTTGATCAAGTACCGGTCTTGATGCATGATGTCAGCGTGTATTCGCCCAAGCATATCAACACTTTTCGATTGGTTAATTCGAGCTTGTCTTCTAAGCATCCCACATTCACTTTTGGTAAACATATCACTAACATTAGCCACATCATCTTTACCAAATAGTTCATTTGTCAGTTGACTGTTTTTAGCATCTCGGTCATAAATTAGTAGGTTTTCAATATAAGCCCTATAAGGATACGTGTCTGCTGCCACATTCAATAGTTTATTTTGGAAAAAAATGTCAATTTGACTAAACAGGGAATGGAAAAAATTATTCATAACACCAACTGAAGAATCTTCGATAGGTTTACCATCATTGTCAGTGATGCGCACACGAACGCGTAGGTATGATTTTCCCAAATCCAAGTATTCTTCAGATGTACCTGGTATGCAAAATTCCACAGGACCTCCACTGTTAGTACTAGATATTGGCTGGTAGGTGACATACGAACTTCTTTCCACACAAATGTTAACACGAGGGTGGGAAAAATGATCTAACTCTGACATCATATCCTCAGCAGAAGATGTCATCTCGCTTGCGCTTTTTAGTAATCGTTTTTTCTTCTTGCTTCTTTGACCTCTCTGAAGTAATCGACTGAGCCATTTCAGCAATGGTTTTCCCAGCTTCTGATGCTCTGTTTATAAAAGCACGACGTACAGTTACCCCTTCCAATACATCTCCTATCATATGCTGACCGGCTTTTAAAGCTTGACGACCGACAAATTGAGCTGCAGGTTTTAAAAGTGGACTTAGAAAGGAGACGGCACTTCTGAAAATGCTACCTAACCTGTATCTACGCTGTATTGGGGGCCCCGTAAACATTTGAGCCCCACCTGCCTGCAATGTGTAATATCTGAGATAATCAGTCACCCTTCACTTGTCGGAAGTGTAGTTTAACTATTGTCTTGCCGCCACGAAAGTAGAACAACTCTCCGCCGTCAGAACGAATTTCAATGCTAATTGACTGAAATGTTTGTTTTAGTAACGGATAATCAGGATGAGCAAAAACGAAGGAACACTTGGCGCTGCACTGAACAACTCGTAACAATGGCGCACATGTATCACCAACTATCTGTCCAAACACAAGAACTGAAGCATTGACACATATACCCCAAGGGAAATTCCGAACATTCCAAAACTCATGACGTCACACACAATTATGTCAGCCCAAGTTGAACTACCTCAGATTCAGCATCAGGGAAAAATGAAAAACTTATACAGCACACACAAAACTGAAACCAAAGTTTCAGTTTAGTGTTTCATGATATTCTTTTACTAAATTAATAAAGTAAACAAACAAAGAATTATCAAAGCAGATATCAAAACATAAATTTAATTAACATTTAAATACAACATGCAAAAAATTTCAAACTCTATCTATTAATTTTCATGTGTTTCATTTGATTCTCTAAACCTATTTTTCTCACTTCTCCTATTCTTTCGGAAGACGAACAAAAATCTATAGTGCAATGAAAAATATCCCTTCTACAAAAGACACCATACTGCACATGCACAATACTAATTTCACATTACAATTTCATCGAAAACATTCACACGAGTATATATTTATTCTGAAATGTTTGAAAATGGATCTCTATTGCTATGTCTTGCTAAAAGCAATACTGTGGACTATCTATATCATCCACATTTGTGGATGTATCCATTGATTTCATTCTGCTTAAATACGGGACCAACCACAACCTTCTCCTAAAATTGAATCCCTGTACGGGAATTCCATTCAACGGATTTAAGTCTTTCTAGATTTTTTCACTAATTGACTACCGCGGTGAGGTTCTTAGCATCATCCAACCTTTAAACTCTGTCAAAGTAATGGTATAATTGCTCTATTTAGTTCCAATCGAATGAAAGTCTCGATAGGGCGGTCTTCAGATCATTAGATATACTGTTTCCCCACCTTTCTCTTCTACACACACACTCACACTAAACCGAGCTCTTGATTAACCTTAAGTTTTTCTTTGGCTTATAGTGGAATATGAGCTACCAAAATGCAAATATCAAAATAATCCGATCATTTCAACATTTGAGTTCTGGTTTTACGATGGAATGAAACTGAAAACTTAATAATAAACGATTTTGTATAAATTATAAGGTGTTTTAAAATTTGTATAAAAAATATTGTTTTTATATGTATGGAAAGGAAAGTTAAAGCTAATTATGAGAGGAAGCTAGCTGATGAGTGCAATAGAAATCCTAAGTTGTTCTTTCGCTATGTGTAAAGTAAAAGGAAAAATCACCATGGTTGATTAGTGATTATTTTGCGAAAGCGTACTATCTTGGTTGTGATATTGCAGTGTTGAATGGGTCATTGACTGATGAGTGTCTAGAGATAGGCGAAATAGAGGTGTTTAGTATATTACAGAAACTTAATGCTGACATTGCCATTGGGTTAGATTGCATATCGGCCCATGTGTTAGGAGAATATGCAAGAGAATTAGCACCTCCTCTAACCAGGCTGTTTAATTTAAGCCTCAGTTTTGGTAAAGTGCCTGTAGAGTGGAAAGAGGGAAAAATAATTCCACTGCACCAGGCTTCAAGAAATTGCTAAAAATTAGAATTCAGGTCTGGATTGACAGCAGTATGATACTTTATATCTGGCAACATGGTTTTGTGAAGGGTAGGTCTTGCCTTAGTAACTTGCTTACTTTCTATAATAAAGTAACTGTAGAGTTGGATAAAGGAAATCCTTACTCAGTGATACTGCTGGACTTTGCAAAGGAATTTTACAAGATTCCAAACGGAACTCTGTTGTATAAATTAGAGCAAATGGGTATGGATCCAAAGCTGGTGATTTGTATTAGAGGATGGCTGGTGGACAGATATCAAAGAGTGGTTTATTGAGGAGCTGAGTCTAGAAGAAGGCAGGGTGACCTCAAGTGTGCCTCAGGGCTCAGTGCTTGGTCGTCTATTGTTTCTTTTGTGCATCAATGATATTGTAAATACTTTGAAAGGAAATATGCACTTGTTTGCTGATGGTACAAAATTAGGAAGAGCAATAGTCAATTCAGATGATGTAGATATCGTGCGGATGACTTAAATAGGCTGACGGTATGGGCTAAGGTTAAAATGGCTGTCAGTTTAACGTGGGGAGGTAGGAAACGTAATAAAATGGAGTTGAGACAAAGTAGTGATCGGCAATTTTGATGTTAATTACTGATGATGTATATGTATGGATGGAAGTCCGTATGTTGATATGATCAATGGATGATTGCGTTAGCGAATTGTTGAGTATTTCTTCTCTTGTTGGTGAGTTAATGGTAGGGTTTATATTGTACTAACTTAATATATATGAAGGTATGTATTAGTAGTTGAAGAAACGTGCTCAAGAGTATTTATATTAATGCCTCCTATTAGAGGAGCCTGTGTAGCTCAGTGGATGTGGCGTTGCACACCACGGCGCTTGACCGCACAAATCAAGACTTGGTGTTTCGAATTTTTCTAAGCTTTTTTTTCGACTGGTTCCCGAGTTAGTCGATCTCTGGCACGGGTAAGTGGGTTTTTTCTACCGGAGCTCGGGTTTTTCGTCCCATAAACTCACGAAAATCGAACGTAGAACCCGAACTATTTCTGACATTAAATATATTATGTTAGGGTTAGGGACCACAAGATGGCTGCATTTGTTGAGCCGCCTCTTCACTGCGTGCCACTTAATTAGTGATAGCCTTCGGCCAGTTATCTCTGATTGGGTACCAGTGGAGATTGAAATGCCCACTCATTCTCCAAACGTTAGTTAGAGCTAGACTGGCTCGCCTACTCCCTACACGGGAATAAAAAGGCGTTAGCTGATTTTTTTTGTCTCCTATTAGGATGAGCCTATGTATTGTACGGGGTTCGATGCCTCTTAGCCATGCGTCTAACTTCTAATGAAGGCTGAGTGGATTATTAACTGGGTGTCTGTATATTACGTTTATTGTGTATTTGATAGTACGTTTGTGGCTATTTGGGATTTCCAAAATTAGTGTTCTGAATGTTCGAAATAAGTTTGTTTTTCAGTCATATTATATTTTTCTGATAAATGCCACGACGCTTTTTCCTCTTTTATGTTTGGTCTACATAAGTTGTAGGTTTGGTAATTATTAATGTTGTATGCGTTGATTTCTGTGTCGTTTATTGCAACTTCGGTCAATATTAGCGCATTTATGTTAGTCATGGTGTAGTTCAGCAGTGTTGTCAATGTAAGCCAGTGTTTTTTTATACTTCTCATGTCTGTGTGTACGATAATGAAGTTGGCATTGGTGGAAATGTTATCTGACCATTTCTTCAAAGAGTCAAAGATCTTGAAGTTTATATTGTCTGACTGGATATGTTCGCTTATATTTAAGATCTCCATTATATAGTTTTAAAGTGATTTCTAATCTTGTTCTTAAGGATATGAAGAGTTAGTATTTTTTTATTGGTAGGCGGTCCGATTCTTTTGCAATTATATAAACTCGGTTGTGTTTTCATTCTTTCTCATAAATATCTTTGAATCCTCAGTCCACAGGAACTTGTAGTTTTTCTCTGTTTTTTGTCTTCATTGCTTCGCATAAAAGATTTTTGAAGTATGGAGTCCAGTGTTCAGTTATATAGCTTAGCATTGGGAGTTTCTAGTCAGTTAGATCGATGTTGACGGCCTTGTTTTCTTGCTTGCTGCAAGAATGGAGTCTCTCAGACTTCTGCTGGTAAAACGAGCGATGATTGGTGGCGGCCTTCCTTTATTTTTTGAGGGCCTCGGTTAATTAAAGCGATGCCTGTGGATGCGACTTGATTGCCAATTTTATTGTCGATCAGTTGCATTATATTGCTTAAATCTTCTGCCTTTTCTTTTGTTATTTCCTCAATTTGAAGTTCTTTTTTTTCTTTCTTTTTGTAGCATGTGCTCCATTTGACACTTGAGTGTGTTTACTTCTTTCCGCAATTCTTGATTTTCGCGTTAGAGTGTTTCTTGTGTTTTTATGGCTACCTTAATTTTGTCTTTTGTCTTTATTTCTCGCACGGTTCCTAACATTTCTCCAGAGGTCAAGTTAGTGAACTCTATGTAATGTTCATACTCCTCAAAGTTTTTGTTGATTTGTTCCATGTATGTATTTAGCAAGTCTTTGACTATGAGTTTGAATGAATCAAAATTTTCTGTTATTTTAGGATTAGGAAGCGGCTTACCTTGATGTGTGTCGTTGCGTTTCTTTGGTGTCTGTTCTTTGTTCTTCATTTTATCAGGGCATTGTGGAGAGCGCCATTCGGTCCGTTTCTGGGCTCCTTTTGTTTTCCACGTGCTTTCTGAGATCCCAGAACATTGAAAGTGTTGTCTTTTGTCACATCCAGAACAATGCGCCCATTCCCTTCGTCGCTTAATGGCTTATATCACTTTTTACAGCTCATTGTGCTTGACCTTCGCTCTCTTGGTGAGCTTTAAACTTTCTTTCCGTTGGATATTACTTAGCCGATTTGATGATTTAAACGTCCCTGTCTTCAGCGTGACTATAATAATAATAATAATAATAATAATATATTTTTATTGATTGCTAAAATATTTATACATACAAATTATATTTATACATCTTCTGTGACATTGCATCTTATAATTTTACAGAGTTCAGCACTAAGTGCTGCAATTCCTACATTGGATTTCAATTAACATTTTTAATAATTATATTATTGCCTTTATATTATGTATTTACAACACATGTTCTTCTAATATTAACAATGAAGATTATACAGAATTTTTTTATAATTTTTTATTTTTATTTTTTATTTAATTTTTATGCACAAAAATTGCTTTAAAACTGAACTAAAGAAATACAAAAATGGTAGACAGTTTTTCTAATTTATTTGTTATATTTTAAATTAATTAGTGGATGTAAAAAAATATTGGAGCGGGGAACTGTAGTAGGACCACTTCCGAAAAATATAATATTAAGACCCTAAACATCGCAAGCAACCTCTGCACTAGTGAACAATGACAAAAGTGGTTCCCTGTCATTTCGAATCTGTAACAAACATCAGTATAGGGATTGCATAATCTGGGGAGGTGGATTGATTTTATAATCCTCCAAGCCAAGCCATATCTTGTTGAAATGGTTGGTTGCTTTCAACTGATTTTGATATCTGTGAACAGCAGCGTTTCATTCGTGTCTAAGTCCAGAACCACCAGCAGAACAACCAGTAATGAATGCATGTATATGCTTCCTAACCATACTACGTTAAACCAATATACTTCAGTTGAAATAATTGTCGCTTCTTTTGAAACAACTTTAAGAATATCATATGATATTGGATGATAATTGAAAAGATTTTTTTTTCGCTAGATGGGCGAAGCAAGAATGCTTTTCATATTTTCCGTTGTTTGTAGAGGACAGTGTAAGGATAAGGTGTTATTGAGCAATTAAAGCTCCGATCGTGGCAAGAGGGTAACAGCAATAGCTGAGCCTCAGTTAGGACTTCATTGGCTACAGCATTGCCATCCATTACCCTCCCTGGTACCCATTTTAGTCTCCTCGTACGACATGCATGAGCTGCAGTGGAGCTATTCTTATCCCGGCCACCACACGGGGATTACCATACACACTGGGGAGAAAAACCTTGCAGTCCTCACACATGACCGGCTAACTTGGCTATATCTGAAAAAGATCCTAAGCTCCTCATGTCAGCAACAAAAATCGAATCCAGGACACTCCTTTCCCAGGCATATGGTTGTGAAGCAACCAGCCACTCGATTAATCGCGCGGACTAATACATAGATACATAATAAAATTATATTATATTTTGCGAAATTTATCTTGCACTGAATTTACTTTTCATATATCGGTATCAGTGTAATATCACTTCAATTTTCTAGCGAATAACATTTTCAGCGATGAATTTTTTTCTTTGATGAATTTTCCCCACGATGAAATTTAACGAGTTCTCAAAGATCTTAAAAGCTGGGAGATGGACTGAGTCCTTGACTCTTTGTCCAGTAATCTGAATGAAGAGCATCTGTATGGACAGGGTGTTATTAAGCAAAACGCTCTAGTCATGGCTGGGTAACGGCAATAGCGGAGCCTCAGTTAAAACTTTATTGGCTACAGCATTGAAATTCGTTACCCTGGAAGTCCTAAAAAGGCCTCTTTTTCTCTCTGGGTATCGTATCTCGAAATTTAACGAGTCCTTATAAGGACTGGCTTAAAGGGGCGAAGCAAGAATGCTTTTCATCTTCCCCGTTATCTGTAGAGGACGGTGTAGGGATAAGGTGTTATGAGCTATTAAAGCTCTGATCATGGCAGGAGGTAACAGCAATAGCCGAGCCTCAGTTAGAACTTCATTGGCTACAGCATTGCCTCCAAGGGTAATGGATTGAATGAATCAATCCAAAATTTAACGAATAACTAAACTAAATTATATATACTATTCTGGTTTTAAAAATTAAAAGGTGTTTTAAAATTAATATATGTTACAATTTTTCCTAATCATATCGAAGACTTTTTTTAAAAATATTAAAATAATGTTTAAATGAAAATATAAGTTTATTTGGTGAAGTCTGGTGAAGATTAAAATAAAATTGGGAATATTAAATGTAGGCTGATAGTAAATTCCTTTTGAACGACTAATTGAAAATAAATTGAAATGGAGGAAACTAATGCAAAGTGCTGAAGGACATCTCGCATAATTTAAACTTTAAGTTTATCAACAGAAGTAAATCACTTTATGAACATTTTAATCAAGTTCTCAAAAATCAGTTGCAAGAAAGACTATAGATGTTTATAAATATAATGCACTGTTCGTTAAGTACGACAGATATACGCAGGAAGCTAGCATAAATTAGGTAGTTAGTTATAATATCAAAGCAAAATTCTAATTATTGCTCACTAGGAATCCTGGCTAATTAGCTGAGTGGGTAATCCACTCACTCTCCAATCAACAGACTGCGCATCAAATCCCCATTGTTGGCATGAGAGTTCTTGTCCTTTAACTGTGAGAGGGGAGTTTCGATACTACCAGTTCTTTTCTAGCAGGAACTTCACTCCTGAAACACAATCGAATACGGGAGTGACGCTTATGGAGAAGATAATATGAAAAAAAAAAAAAAACTAACAGTGCCAGCATTGATCCGAAAAGCTAGATTTATTGATACGACACAAGAAGGTAAAGATAATAAATCAAAATAACAAGAAAACTTAATACATTTTATGCAAATCCATAAGTGAACAATGTTGAAGTATAAGAGAGAGAAAGTATCACAGGATTAACGTAATGACAGCAGAGGAAGAGGATCTCTTGACAATTGATAAAGAGTAAATTTGTTGTAGTTTGGTGGCAAACCATCCATGGTAAAAATTAATCAATCCAATTTTGGTAATTACTGCCGACTCATTACAATTTATTCACAATAAACTAGGCAAAAAAGGAGTTAGAACAGTGGTTCTTAATCGGTGTTCCCCAGAACACTTGTGTTCAGCCGACGAAAGATGTCACATGACACAGTTCTGAGTGTAATTGCCTACTCTGTATAAAACTTTCCAGAGAATTATTTCCGTTATAACAGAACAATTAACAATATTGGAAGAAAATATTTCAAGTGACTTTCCTTCCTTAAATACACACAATTATGACTGGATACGAAATCCATTGGGCACAGTTAATACAATCAGTTGTGAATTTTCGTTACAAGAAGAACAATTAGTTTACCTGGACAACGGATCGCACTCTAAAAATATACATTCTCTGAAATAACTCTTGAAGAATTGTCAGCTCTCTCCACAAGAGCACTGACAATTTTGTTACAGTTTTCAACATCATATTTGTGTGAGTTCTGTTTCTCAATATTAACCCAAATAAGAAACAAAAGCGTGAAAGACTTACTAATATAGACAAAGTTATATCACATATTCGAACTGATATTGCTGGAATCTGTAAAAGCCGACAAGCTCAAATATCGCATTAAAATAACTTCCATTTTTATAAAAAGGAACTCCATGCATTTTTTTATTGTTAGTTTTATAATCCTAATGCTTTTGGTGTTCCCCAAATTTTTCTTATAATCAAAATCGTTCCTTGACTTTGAAAAGGTTAGGAACCACTGCGTTTGACTGATAAAATTTTAAGATTTATCATCAAATTGGAAAATTAACATAACATAACATTATTGGCCAGAAGGGTGGAAGAAAAAGTCTTTTATTCCCCGTTGTCTGATAGGGAGGATAAATTGAAGGTTGGAAAATTGAATACAAACGCAAGTAATATTTCCATGATTTGTTTCTTTTTCTTTTAAAGGTGGCCTTTAGCTTTCTGGAATTTATTTTTTATATTCATTTAAATTAGTTATTCGAAAAGAAAATTGGATGTATAATTAAGATTTACATATAATTTATTATGTGTTTTTATTATTTTTTTTTTCTTTTTGGAGTCAAAATAAGTTTTCCTTCTTGGATTTCGCCGATTTCCAGTACAATCGTTACTCAATATTTCTTCACTCAATGGTATGTTTTTCGTACTTTGACAAAATGAGTTTAAAGAGAGTAGCGGATAGTTCCCTAATATTTAAAACATGAACGTTCATCAAAATCTTAAGTGCTAAGATAAAACAATCCACCTCGTAGTGCTATGAAAAATAATACTTCTTGTTGCAAGTAGAATGCAAACTGCAAGGTCATTCAGATTAACATGCATGTATAAATATCATACATGCACCTTATTTTTAATTATTATTTTCTTCTATAATAAATTTAATCATAGTATTATATCTTTAACTTACCTAGGAGCTTTACAACCGTAACTTGTGTGACATTTCTGCACTGTTATAATTACTGTGGCATTGCACATAGAAAAACTGTTTACAGTTTTTCTATGTGCAATTCATTTTCTATGTGCAAACATAGAAAAACTGTTTACAGTTTTTCTATTCGTAACAGAATCGAAATGAAAACAGAAGAGAAAGAAAAATAAAACTAGCTCAATGTAAGAGACCAATCAGTAAACAAGCTTAAAAGACGTGAAATTAACGAAAAACCAAGAAATATATCAGCACCGAGATAATATGCAAACCCAATGTTGTAACATGAATTAAACCAAATCTGAAAGAAATAAACTCGGCGAAAATATTTTAAAAATGCGGAGGGCTGTGGTTCATCATAGAAGGACCACAAAATACCAGAGGAACTAACCGTCTAAGAAGATATGATCAAAGATTAAAGAAACAGTAATACATTATAGCCCTGTGACCCATTTCGTTGTTATGGTTTCAACGGTAGCTAAGGAAATAAGTAGATTCCACAGTGGAAAACATCGTGCTTGTAAGTTGAAATTGGTCACAATGCCATAGTGTATTACTAGTTCCGTGTGACCAATTCCATCGTTATGACTTCGAAGGAAACTGGAGAATTAAGCGGATTCCACAATGGAAAACATTGATCATGCTTGTAAGGTAAAGCGCAGTTCATGATCAAGACTCTAAAAATGATCCTCAAGAGGCAGGAACAGATCCTTTTAGTTGCATACATTCACAACTTCTGATACCTCTTGTAAAGAATCGAGTACTTTAGAAAGGAAAAACCGAATTATTTTGTAAAACTACAACTTGTTTATTAAAACAGAAATCTTTCATGTTGGCAGTATGGAAATGCACATTCTTCATTCTGTTCCGAGAGTAAAGAATGTAAAATTTCGTGGAATTTTACGGATTACACCAATTGATTTTGAAATGTAATGACAAACTCGGGCATTGATAAAATAATCGTCCCTCAAGTTCCATGTTTATTTCTTATTTCCGTCAACAATCTTATTTTTAGCCGGCCTGGATTGTAGTGGTTAGCGTATCTGCTCTCTTGCCAAGAGGCTGCGTGTTCCAATAACACCCTCGGCACGGATGTTTGCGATGTCCTACTAACTCTGTGTGGAAAGAGAGTCCACGAACCTACCACTTCTTCTAGCAGAAGGCTTCATTTCCAAAAGCTGGTGACGTATAGAAGCGAACATACGGGTCTGCAGACGTCAAATGTGATTTGTTTCTTTTATTTTTCAACAAAACAGCAAATGATGTTACATTACATTAGTTAACTAACGTGTAATCCCTCTCCATAAACCAATGGACGTTCATTTTATTCTCTGTTGAGGGTAGTTGGGTTTATTATGTGAGAGACTTAAACATTCAACCTTTATTGTGGATTCAAATTATGAAGTGTACACGAAGCAATCATGGCAAACAACGCTCGAGAAAAAAATTACAAACGCCAGGAAGATGAACATGGGAAAAATGAAAAATCTGAATCCATAGCACTGCATACAATTCTGTGTTGCTATAACTGCATGTGCTGTTCAAGTCTTTCTTTGCGTCACTTTTGATCGGAGAGTAACTAACTATGCGTTGAATAATTTAAACGCTTCCTGAAGATGATATCCCAAGAAAGTAATGGAATAAGATGTTTTTTGCAATTAGGAACCTGAAGGGGCACGTGATTTTTAAGGGTATTACGAAAAATAAGCATTTGATTTGTTTCTGACACTGTTCTATTACGATAAAATACTGCTTAGATATATGCAATGTGTTTCGTGTAATAGATCTCAAGGGCAATAAAAAAACACGCAACAAATTTAACAGGAGAAAACAGTCATCACACGTAACAAAATCCAGTAATATAAAACATCATTTAAAAATATAACCTTTCAGTTAATAATTACAACAATTCCTTATTCTTTGAAACAATATCGTGACTGAATTCATTAAATCCAATAATAATCCAATTAAAATAAGCCCTTGATTATAAATGTAGTTTTTAATAGTCAAATACCGAACAGATATTGAGAGAATTCAATCGTCGTTGATTATCAAGTTTATTTTCATTACTGCGGCCTCTTGGTGAGCATGTAATAAGGAAGAGCAGTTTTTTTTTAGATTAATTCCTGACATATTTTATTGGTTGGTCAAATTGATCGTATTCTAGCTTGCTGAATTTCAACAGACGACTGATCAAAGGTGAATGTGACGATACGCGCTCATTAAGATCTGTATGCAATATTGTTATTATAGATTTGCTGTTTTTACTTAGTTTTGTCTTTCCGTACTGTCAGTAGCTACGGAAATGTTTCTTGTAACCATTCACTGAAATTTCAGGAATTTCTGCTGAAAATCCTTTCCCGTGACAGCATCTTTTTCTCGCTCGGTAAAAACATTGAACATTGGACAGTTTCCTGCTTTGGATTCATTATTTTGCGCAGATTTCTACGGGTATAATCCCCAGTTGCTTCAGGTATAAATGATGTTATCATTTATACCTGAGCATGTTAGGACCACATGACTAACGTACGTGTGGATAGACAAAGAGAAAGGAACTGACCGAAACGCCATCAGCTACATTGTAATATTGTTAACAATATTACACTGCATTCCAAGCAGTGTAATATTGTTAACAATATACACAATTCTATTTCTCTTGAAAAGTACTTGCCTCTAGAACAGTAACTATAATAATAGGAGAAAGTAAAGCATCGCAGAGTATTTGATTTTAGACATTTCTTAGACTGGTTCCTGAGACAGTCGAACTCTAACTTGAATTTACTGGTCGTTTTTTGTAAAGTAAACTCAAGAAATTCAACCTTGGAACCAGACTATTTCAAACAGTAAACGTAGTGTTAGGATTACGGACCACTTGGCGGCACTTGTCAGCTGTCTCTCTCTCTCTCTCTCTCTCTTCACCAACCGGCGATTTTTGAAGTCTGAACTGCCCCTCAGTCATCAAAAGTTAAGTACGGCTAACATTGCCAACTCTACTTCGTATAGAGTAATAACACGCATTAGTGTATTTATTTATATTTTTACTTATACAGTAAGTATTACAACTGCGATCGACGTAATAGTGTAAGAAACAAGTATTGTCGGAGTTCGATGCTGTTTGAGGATAACGCTCCGAAGAGATAAACAAATAGGGCGCCTGTCGCAACAATTCATAGTGCAGATCCCTTAATTTTCCTATTGCCAAAGCACCATTGTGGGCATGTGCCTTGTATTTTTTCGTCCAGTCTGGTTTAAAGATCGGAACAATATTCCCCAGTTATTGGTTTACCCTTTTCAAGAAAATTAATAAACAAAATGCCTTTAGCATCGCGAAACACCGATACCATGATCCAGTGGCGTAGCCGGGGGGGGGGGAGAGAGAGAGGGGAGGCACTTTTAACCTTTTTGAACTTTTGCAGTTAATTCCAAAATACAGTCTCGAGAACTCAGTTCCAAATATTGTAATACCACTGCGAATTTTCCTCACAATTGCTGTAAGGGCTTCTAATTGTGAGAGTGGTTTTACGAAATAAAATTTGATTAAGAATTACCTATATTACTATGAAATAGACTTCGCCAATGTCATCGACGATTTTGCTAACAGAAAAGCAAGAAAAATAACATTTTAGAATGTTGAAATTAAAGTTTTACTTCAAAAATAAACATAGTGTTTTAATTTATTTCCCTATACGTCGTTTCGACTTTTTTCTAGTATTTTTGGTGTATATTGAGAGGGGCCGCAAACTCAGACACTGCCCAGGAAGACAACAGCTCTAGCTACGCCACTCCCATGACCTTTCATGCTGACGGAACCGACTTTTTCTTCTTTGGCGCTGATCAACCGGTTTCTGTCAAAGTCTCATCCATAGTAATAAATCGACGCACAAAATCAATTTTATTCTTGTTAAAACGCTCCACGCACTGTTCAGAGATTTTCATGCGTGTGCGTTTTTGATCTGCTGTGAGCAATCGCGGTACCCATCTTGCGCAGAGCTTTTTCATTTGCTTTCTTTATACAAAATATATCCTACACGTTCTTTTGAAATGCCTACAGTCTCAGCAATTCCACGCATTTTGACTCGTCGGTCATTCAATGTCATACCGTGCACTTGATCAGTGATTTCTGGGGTTATTACACTTTTTGGACATCCTTCACGTGTTTCATGTTCAAGGGCGATACGGCCAGGTTTAAGCTCCGCAGCACAATTATTAATTGTCGAAAACGAAGGAAAAGAGTGCCCATAAACCTTTATGAGCTTCGAATGAATTTCTTTTGGCGTTAAATCTCCTTTTACAAAGAATTTTATAATCGCACGATACTCAATTTTATCCATTTCAAGGGATGCAAAACAACACTTTTGCTTCAAACAGCTGCATAAAATAAACTATTTGATAGAATGACTTGTAATTTCACAAGGATGCTTATGACAGATGTACCAACTTAGAAAAAGAATCTTGCCGATAGTGTTGTCATCTATGGTCGAGGCCGAGAACGTTTCAGACCACCCTCGTATATGTGTGTGTGTGTGTGTGTGTGTGTGTCTGTCTGTCCATCCCATTTCGTTGTTTAGCACCTCACAATTAAATCGCCCACCGTCTTCCATAGTGTGTGCATACATCCATGAATAAGAAATCACAAACGTATCATAGAAACATAATTATCAAGAACTCTGTATTTTTCTAACGTAACATTCTTCATCTTATCTATCTATTTATATATTATTTTCATATATATAATTATATATAATTATTTTTATGTGAATCCCCTCCCACCAAAAAAAAAAAAACTAGTAATATTCTACTTAATCCAGTATGTGGTGTATATGAGTCAATATAGAGTGTATGCATACTTCCTTTACTTCGTTTACCGCACTTTTCACCAAGGTAATTTGTGGGAAAAAATTAATAAATAAATCCACCTGTTTAATAAACTTCGAAATGTCATTTCATATTATCACACACTGTCATGAAAGACTAACAGATATATATCCCATCTATGTTACTGTATCATCAAAATCAGTTGTATCTTCATCGTCAGTCTATAGAAATAGAAAGGTGCCACTCACAAAGTTCTGTGAGGTTAACACTAGTGGTGCTCGGAAGACTAGTATGGAAAAGTTGCCATTCTTTATTATGGAATTATCAATCAGGAGGGTGTGTGTGTGTGTGTGTGTGTGTGTGTGTGTGTGTGTGTGTGTGTGTGTGTGTGTGTGTGTGTGTGTGTGTGTGTGTGTGTGTGTGTGTGTGTGTGTGTGTGTGTGTGTGTGTGTGTGTGTGTGTGTAATAATTATATACATCCATACCTTCCAGTTCCAATATCTATGTATTTCCGCAGATATTTTCTGCTTCCAGCTCAATCAGTCAAAATATAAAAATAAAATACAGAAATCTGCTAACGTCTTTTATTCCCTTATATTTATTATTATTATTATTATTATTATTATTATTATTATTATTATTATTATTATTATTATTATTTTATTCCCTTAGTTTTTGGTAGCTAATTGCGCGGCTCAATTTCCATCGGTAGCCAGAGATTGCTGTCCCATGAATAATCAGTAATTTTAAGCGGCCACCCATGAAGAGACCGGCAATCAAGTGCTGCCATATCTTGGTACCTAACTCTAACAGCATATGTTACTGTCTGAAATAATGTGGGTTCTCCGGTCGATCTATCTTCGAGCAACCTAGCGTAGAGAATGAAAGCGCCACTTCCGATGAGCTGCACAGGTCGCTCAATGAATGTAATTGAACAATGTTTGATATTTCTTTTTGAAAATCGTTTCTCCAATAATTCACTCTCGTCAAAGTTAATTGAATATATATATATATATATATATATAATAAATGACAAATAAATTTAAAAACAAAACACACTCACAACCAATTGCTTCGTCAGAAATTTATTACTTTTCGAAACCAATTTCGACGCAACAGAGTGATTTGGTCTAATGCGAAATGAACGAACGCATTAGAAATACCATCTCACTTGTTATACAGGAACAAAAAAAACCCCAAGTTTCCGAGAGGAAAAAAAAAAAACCTGCTCTCTTCGTTTATATATAAATTCCTGAAAACACGAATCAGTTTCCATCTGAAATTCAAGGTTTTCATGAATCTTTGTTGATCACCAGCTCCAGTGTGGTATATGAATATTACCTCATAGTTGCCTCCTACCCACACCTCTCCAACTACCGATTCCCAATCTAGACATAGCTATCTTCATGCGTTTGCACATGCTCAACTATTCCCCCCGCCTCACCTCAAGCCTTCTGGGCAATTCAGATATATTCATCACCAAAATATATATATATATATATAGTGGATATATTCAGATATATTCATCTCCAAAATATATAGAGTATAATGTCGCATATACCATCTTGTGAAGCATTTCCGAAATGATGTCTGACTCTCAAATAGCAGTTTGCCAGACAGAGATCATTCCAAAAGTTGATAAAACAACTATCAGCTAAGTTACGCGTCACATACTCATTCTAATATCTAATCGTGATTTCTGCTACAATTAGGAATTAGAATTGCTACCAGTTGATTCAAATTTTAATCCTCTTTCGAAGAGTTCATTTAGCTATTTTTTGCCAAAATGTTTAACCTACAAATGATTGCATACAAATATTCAGCCGCTTCCAATTTCTATTAATTAAACTTTTTTTACAATGGGAAAAATAGCTATTGGTCTAAAGTACGACTTTTGGGTTGTATTTCCACGTATATATATGGTGATCCTATTTTGCAGTGTTGAACGTCACAATTAAATCGCCCAATGTTATCCACAACTTTGTGCCTTAACAGTACTATTGATCTTAATTGTTATGAATTCATTTGCAGATTGTCTCCTGAATTTCACCACAATGTTTCAATGTGACATATTTAACAAATAACTGGCTTTTGACAGGATAGGGTATTTTTTTAATAATAAGAGAGAAAGCTAGTAGGAAAAAGACAAGAAAGCGTTAAAACAATGTGAGAGAATACGTGATGGGACAGTGTAAATGATGCCAGTCTGATTGGCAAAGAACTTACGAAAATAATACCAAATTATTTTTCTGTTCTGGGCATTTATTCTGGGCATGCGTAGTAAATATTTAGAAGGGTGGCTGCCTGGTAGAAGAATAATGAGTGTGATTATGATGAAGAAAGGAGAAAACCGTGAAAGAGATGATAATGATGGTTGGAAAAAATATCCCGTGAGACAACCTTAATCGGGTGGCCAAGAATTTGCAATCAGTTTTAGATATCATGCAGCAGAAAAAGGTGAGTACGAAAGATTGTGACTAAATCGTTCGCTTTATTTGACCTTGCGGAGCTCACTAGAAGTGCAGGGATAATGACAAATAGGATAATAATACAGGGTGTCCCCTTTGGACCTCCCTAGTCTCGACGTGTTACTATTACTAACGTGTATGGACCATGATTTCAAAATTGTGCAAATGATGAACACACCAAGTTTTTGTAACAAACATTCTGTAGTAAACTTGTGGAGTCTGTGGAATGTTTGAACAAACCATATATATTTCTGCATTTCGATTTTTTGTGGTCTTTGAAACCAGGGATATATAATGTGAACATCCTGTATATAGGAAGAAAGTTTTGATGACGTTGGTTTTTTGAAGTGCATTTGGTGGTAGTCGAACTATATGCACGAGTTAGGTTTCTGAAATATACACACGGTAATTTTTGTGTGTGTGTGTGTGTGGGCGGGATTTTTGCAAAAGCAATTGATAGCGTGTCATATTCGTTAATCGTCTTCACTCCACCTGGGAGCAGAAGTCTCCACCACATTTTCCACAGGACTCTGTGCTTTTACTTCTGCTTTTATTTGGTTCCAGTTTTTATTAATATTTGCTATTTCTTTCAGTATTGTTCTTTTCCATGTTTCTCTTGGCCTTCCCCCTTCTTCTTTTATCCTGTGGGGAACCAACATGATAAAAGTCTAAAGAAAATACCTCTTTCCTCAACACATGGTCCATTTCCTTTCGCGTATCTGTTGCAACATGGGTTTCTGGTTTGTTCTCTGCCATAGCTCTTCGTTTGATATTTGTTTTGGCCAATATATTTCCAGTATCATTTTTAAACATTTGTTTACGAAGACCTGGGAACTGTTAACTATCTTTTTGTTTAACATCCACGTTTCTCATCCATACATTATTATTGCATTTATATTTGAGTTAAATATTCTCACTTTATTTTTTACAGTGATCCTCAAAAAGAAATCTCAAAGCCTTATAGTCCTTATAAGGACTGGCTTAAAGGTGCGAAGCAAGAATGCTTTTCATCTTCCCCGTTATCTGTAGAGGACTGTGTAGGGATAAGGTGTTATTGGGCTATTAAATTAAAGCTCTGATCGTGGCAGGAGGGTAACAGCAACAGCCGAGCCTCAGTTAGAACTTCATTGGCTACAGCATTGCCATCCATTACCCTCCAAGGGTATTAGATTAAATGAATCAATCACCCGGAAACCTCATTCGAAATCTCAAAGCAACTTCTCTGTTAAATATTTATACTGCTTCCCGTTTGTTTAAAAAATGGTGCGCTTTATATATGGGAATAAATTTATCAATTTTCCCAATAAATAATCAATTTTTTTATAATTTCTTTTTTTTATATATAGACTTCATTAATATTTTATTTCAGTTATTTCATAATATAAAGTTTATGTACATTATCGAAGCATATCACTCTTTATGGTTATGTTTTCTGATGCATTTCAGTTTTCTTTAATGATTAGAATAAGTTGATGTGGATATGCTTATTTATTGTCCTTTATTACCTTATGAATATTTCTAAAATATTCGCATTTTAATATTTTAATTTAAAACCATGGTAACGTTTAGTTACAGAAACAAGCTTCTCTCACGACATGTTTATATATATATATATATATATATTTATAAAAATAAATTTAACTGACTAGAACCCGAGAAAGTATAACAAAAACCTTTAATACATCACAACTAGTTTCATCGGTGATCCGACTTCTTCAGGTGAGAAATAAAAACATAAGACATAAAATAACACGGTAAAAAATGAACTTTACAGCTTAATAAAAAGCAGAATAATAACAGTCATATTTGAATAGGTGACCGCGTGCTACCGTTGGCATGAGTAGAATGTGTGCGACAGCTAATTTTTGAGCGCCAGTACTGGATTACTGCGCTATGGGAATCGGGTAAATTGTAGCTAAGATTATTGTTTAAATGTGAAGGGTCCAGAACTATTTCTTTTGATTCGATGATTCTTCTTTCGAATTCATCCTTGCAAATATATAAATTAGTAGTGCGTTCCCAATCAACTTGATGTGGCTGTTCTTCAAGGTTAGAGTTTGCCGAGAAAAGGACATGACTGGAAAGGGCGCTCGCTCGTGCTCTACTGTAGGAGATGTCACGTCTATGTTCCTCAAGACGAAGTGAAACAGATTTGTCTGTCTGGCCAAAATAAGGTCGACCACAGTTGCACAAAACTTTATAAACACCAGGAAAATGCAGATGGTTGTGTTTTGGTTTTGGTCGACTCAGAAAAGAACGAAGTTTTGGCAGCGTAGTATAGTCGGTCTTTATGTTGAATTTTTTCAGAATCTTAGCTAGTTTTGGGGTAAGAGTGCTGATAAAAGGCAACTGTATATGAGTGATTGGGTTGGAGTCATCTTCTTGTCGAGGATGTTGGCGTGGTGTCAAGCGTTTAGTGATGTTACGAGACGAATATCCATTATTTAAGAAGGTGTTTTTCAGGAAGTTAAGCTCTGTTTGAAGGTCTTCTTCTGTGGAAATGAGACATCTTGCTCGATGGGCGAGGGTGGAGATGATGCCCAGTTTCTGAGGTGGGAAGTGATGAGAAGAACCATGTAAATATCTATCAGTGTGGGTGGTTTTTCGAAAAATTGAAAATTTAAGACAGTCAGGAAATCTACTGATCTTTAGATCCAAGAAGGGGAGAACGCCGTTAACCTCTAGTTCAGATGTGAATTTAATGTTTTGATGTTGGTTATTTAAATGGTTTAGGAAGTTTTGCAGTTCCTCTAAACTATGTCCCCAAATAAGGAAGACGTCATCGATGTAACGTAACCACAGTTTAGGTTTCAAAGTAGCTGAGGAAATAGCTTTCTCTTCAAAATCTTCTAGAAAAAAATTAGCTAAGACTGGAGATAGAGGGCTGCCCATAGCTAAACCGCTAGTTTGTTTGTATATTTTCTCTTCGTAGCAGAAATAGCCGGAATTGATGCAGTGAGTTAGAAGAGCGAACACTTTTTTAGAAACCTTGTCCTTAAGAAGACTCAGAACTTCATCTGTAGGAACATTCGTAAACAAAGATACGATGTCAAAACTCACCATTCTGTCCGAGTCTAAAAGATTCAAATTTTTTATTTTTGAGATGAAATCTTCAGAGTTTTTGATGAAGGAAGAAGAATTGCCAACTAAATGTTTTAAAGAAGCTGCAAGATATTTAGACAGATTGTATGTAGGTGAGTCAATCCCTTCCACAATAGGTCTTAAAGGGGTGTCAACCTTATGGATCTTAGGCAAGCCGTACAACCGAGGAATGAGGGGATGGAGAGAGCGGAGAGATAGTCTTGTATGTCTAGGAAGTTCAGAAGTTGATTTCCTCGGAGAATCGAACCTAGTCTTTCCGCCAAAAGGCTTCGTCTGTATCGACTGATACAGACGAATGTACCTAATCACCATATTAGGTAAGAATATAAACCCCTGAAAACTCCAAGGCTTCTGCGAACCAACATGCATCCACACGTGAAAAGGAATTGAGTAAATTGTTTATAAACAATTCATTAACTTGTTTAAAAAGAACCATTTGTATTTTCAACTGCACTCTTTCCATGTGATAGCGTATCTTCTCAATTACATCGCTATTACATACATCTCTGTTTATACTTCTATCTTTTATTCTTTCTTGCTTTCCGACCATACAGAAAGACAATTGAGGATTTACGAAGAATCTCTGTTCTTCAAAGAAATCTTACCGACAATGTGACTCCTATTCAAAATGAAATGCGACTAATGTTCATATGGGTCCAATGACTCACACGCATCTCAATCTTCCCCACTGGTCGCTTTCGTTCTTTCTTTCATTTTAACATCATGTGTCGAAACTGATTGTTCAAGCATCTTCTTCAACCATTCATATGTCTTTCCATTCCTTCTGGACTCTTCTGGAAATCTTCAGGTTTGTGTAATAAGATGATTACTCAACACACAACAGGTCGAAGTGCATCTAGCCATACTGCCAAATGTACTTTTAATAGTTGTTTTCGTTCTATACACGGAAAATATTATTCCTTACACTTTTTATTTTACGCCTTCTATTCGAGATATTGCTTATTAACGGGCATTCACCGTGGTCGGAACTGTAGATTCATAATGGAGGAATGAAAGGCATCTGTCAATTAATTCGAGTCTTACCGGCTGAGCTATAAATTGAAGCGATCGTTTGTCTGCATAATTCCAGAGGGAGAAAAAAAGGTTTCTTGTATATCTCAATTGTTTCTCGGTCATGGCCGAACTCAGCCATATCGGAAAATGTCCTATTTTTGATTTTTAGATTTTCTTTATTCCGGAGTATTCATGTTGTAATCTTCCTCATAGTTTCCTAAATACAGTATATATATATTAGGATAAAAAAATTATTTTATATAAACTTGGTTATTTTAACTCCTAATCCCAAGTATGCAAACAATTAAGTTAAGTTTGCGCCTGAAACAAAGTTCAAGTCTAAAGATGATACAACACCAGGGTAACTCCTTGTAAAGGTGGGTAAAGCTCTGATCACTCTTCTTAGTATTTTTCCATAATGTAAAGCATATCTCACTGTATATTGGGTGGGTTCACTACCCAGACCGGTTTCAACCTTTTTTGAGGTCTCCTCAGTGAGTAGCTAGACCCTAAATACCAAGGTTTTAGTAATACAGAGCCTTATCAACTTTACCTATACAAGTTGCTACAAGGTGTTTTTATTTTTAATAAGGATCTCTGGAGGATTCACTGGATATAATCACTAGAAGTGTATACATCTTTCTGATCTATTTCTCTTACAATCTACATCTACATCTACATCTACATCTACATCTATATTTCAACATCTTTCTATCATCCTGAGATTTTTTTAATAAGATCAAAGCACCTTGTGGCAACTCGTATAGGTAAAATTTATAAGTTCTGAATTACTTCAACATTCGCATCTCAGGGTCTAGCTCTAACTGACGAGACCTCAATTAAGGGCCTCTACCGGTCTGGGTAGTGGCTCTTCCCTTAATGCATAGCATCATACATGTCTGCAAGGAGACGAGCTTTGCATTAGGGGAGATACTAAGGAAAAGTGATCAGAGCTTACTCCACCTTTACCACGAGTTGCCTCAGACCTGGAAATACTTCAGGCGCAAACTTGACTTGGTATCCGGAGAGTTCAACGAAAAGGCAATTCATCGAAAGACAATTCATCAAAAAGGCAATTCATGGAATGAACAATTCATCGAAAAAACAATTCACCGAATATTTAAAATTTTCGAAAATGTTATGAGAAAATTGATCCATTTCGAACAAAAACTGAACCGTGCAGAGTAAGATAGCAATGCTACTTTAATAGGAAAAAATTATAGAACAATATGGTTTCTTATAGTCTTTATTGTCCGATGTTTCAACTGTTTCAAGTCTGTTCATGGGATTGATTTGCCTGTTTCCTGGAGGAAAAGCCCAGCCATCTCCGTATTATGCTTGTCAACTTATCTTTAGCTGAACGGGACGGATAAAAATTATTGATAAAAATTGCTTGGGATCTTTAATATATATATATATATATATATTATTTTTATTTTTTAAAAAGAAAACTTTATCATCCCATGCTCAGTTGATATATATGGCAACCTTTGATGAATTATCCATTATAATTCATTCACAATCTATATACATACACGTGAAAATTTCCAACTTTTGGTAATTTCTTAAAGTCAAGGAAAATAATTTAAAAACAGAAAAAATTATATGAATGTATTACCAAGAGAACTTTTACTTATGGCTCATGAAGGATTTCACGTAACTACATGCTCAAATCGATAATGTGAGTACATTTAATTGTGATCCAAAGTTAGCAATTCAAGTAACCTTGGATAAATGAAAACAGTTAGATTTTCTTGATTAACCTTCAATTGACAATTGACATTTATGTCTTTAGGGGTGAAGCAAAATGCTTTTCATATTTCTCGCTATCTATAGCGGTTACAGTGAGGGTAAAATTTATGAGCAATTTGCTCGCCCTGAATGGGCACGGAGATTATGCATTGCTATAGGAGGCTAATATAGCTTTCGGTCTTATATATTTGAATATGTCCGTTGGATCGTATGCTGCAGCTTGCTGAATCAAATCGTTGGGATGTGGGGACGTCTTTAGGAAAGACTTCGATACTAAAGATTGTAGAAAAGAGAAAATATAGGGAATATTTGTGTCTTTGTGGAGTTGATTGTTTCTAACATACCACGGGGCGTTCAGAATCATTCTCAAGCACTTGTTCTGCACTCGCTGTATTTTGATGATGTTAGCATTAGAGGTGTGGCTCCAGGCTGGAGAGGCATAGGTGATTATAGGACGAATCGTCATCTGGTATAGTTGCAATTTGATTCTGTTAGTGAGCTTGCTATTTCTGATAATTAGCGGGTAGATCTGAGCTATCGCTTTAGAAGCCTTTGCGCAAGCAGACCTGATGTGTTGGTTGAAAGATAGTTTTCCTTGATAATTACACCCAGGTAATTTGTTTCTGTCTGCTATGGAATTTTAGTATTGAATAGTAACACATCTTCTGCAGGAGACATTGGCCTTTTTAAGAAAAGAACGGCTGAGCTTTTCAGTGGGTTGACTTCCAATCTCCTCTTGGAGAACCAACCCTCCAGCTTTAGAAGGTTTTCTTGAAGCTTTCTGGTTAGTATTGCCGTATTGTCCGCATACATGGCCAAAATGGAAGTCATCGGATTGTGTGGGATGTCTGACATGTATACAGAAAACAGCAGTGGAGCCAGTAGAGATTCCAGCAAAGATATGGCGCTGGGACGATGTAGAACCGTTGAGTTTAACTCGCATTGATCTCTTCTGAAGAAATGAATGGATTAGATAAACCATTTTTAGTGAGGTACCGGCTGAGATAAGTTTGTGCAGGAGTCCAAGATGCCAGATTTTGTCAAATGCTTTGGATAGGTCCAGGAAAACAGCTCCTGTGCACTGGCGCCAGTTGTAGCTGGTGGTGATGTATTCGATAATTCTGCGGATTTGCTGGGTATTAGTATGGTGTTGCCGAAAACCAAACTGTTCTGTAGGGAGAATGTTTAGGTCATTTACTGAGGTTTGGAGTCGTGAGCGGATAACCTTCTCCACAACCTTACCCAAATTGGAGATGAGACTAATTGGACGATAATTTTGCGGTAAGTGTGGGTCTTTGCCAGGATTATATATAGGAATCACATCAGCGAGTTTCCAGATGGAAGGAAAATAGTGAAGTCCTAAGATTGCATTTATTATACTGGTCAGGTGTACTACAGCTTTTCAAGGCACTTGATCACTCTGTCTGAGATGCCGTCTGGTCCAGTAGCATTATTGTTCTTAAGGTTTTTAATAATATAATATAATTCAACAGGTGCAATATCCTCAGCACTGGTATCTGGGAGATTTAATGCATGCCTGACCTGTCTGTGGATTTTGTACAAGTGATTGAAATCTAATTTGTTATAAGAAGGTTTGCACTGCTCCTCAAGATTCTTTAGTATGGCCTCTGCCTTATCTAGATCTCTGTGGACCAGACCCTGGTTTGAGATTATGAGGGGATCTGTTTTTATTTTTGATGTTTCTCAGTAACCCCCAGATAAAGTGATCAATGGGTGTGATAGAGGCCAACTTTTTATCCCAAACTTGGTTTCTATGCGTTTTAAGTGCATCTCTTAGTGCTCCATTCAATCTATTAAGCACTGTCTTGTCCTGAGGAGCGAGATTGTTACAAAATCTCTTCCTAGCTCTGTTGTTCTCTCTGATCAGGTCCATAATATCCTCAGGCAAACGACCAGGCTTGGGAACAGGTTTGTGGAAGGTTGCAACCGTTATAGCGGATTTAATCTGTTGGGTGAGGCTAGTCACTGCAGATTCCACATCTTCTGGTATGCATATGTGAGGGACGGGTCCAATTTGATCCCTAAGTGCATTAGACAATCTCTTCCACGTTATGCCTGAATGAGAGGGAGAAGACAGGCATTCTTGTTCTCCCAATTGCAGTAGTATTGGGTTGTGATCCGACGACAGCTCGTTTAGTGATTTAAGGCTTATTGTAATTTAATGTCTTGCAGGATAGCTATATCCAGGATGTCAGCAGTGCCAAACGTACCGAGATGAGTTGATTCAGTGGGTCCAGCCACAACAGCATAGTTCGATCCAGTGTAGCTAGAAAGTATGCGACCATTTTTATTGGTAGATTTACTGTTCCAAGCAGGATGGTTTGCATTGAAGTCTCCAGCGATGACGACCGGTCCTTTTACTGCAAGGATGACATCCAGATCTGAGGTCAATAATGTCTTTAATGGAGGGTTGTAAGCAGAAAAAATTTTAAGGTTTCCAGTTGAGTTTGTGAGGACTTTAATTCCTGTGATTTCGAGGTTGATGGTTGTAGGGTTGGTTATTGAATGATGACTGATATAGTTTTTGATAAGGGTGGCTGTACCTCCACCTGTATACCCAAGTCTGTCGTTTCTGTAAATCTGATACCCTCTGATTTTTAGGGTATTCGCAGGACTCAGGTGAGTTTCATTGATTAGAAATATATCCGGGGTGTATCTATTATTGAATTCCTGGATTGCTAACAGTTTATGTTTTTGGCATTCCAAGCAATAATCCTAAGTGAATTTGGGGCGATTTTTTTCCTGTGCATCAGAGAGTGCAGATAATATGGATTGGGTTTGCTGTAGGAATCTTTTTGTGACACTTAAGGATGGAGTTGAGTTGCTGAAATCCTGCAGCATGTTTGCAAGAGAAGAGGTGATAATAGATAATAGATTTGAATGTGGATTATTGAGGTTCTGGGTTTGTGCTATCTGTTTGGAGCGTGCCACATCAGCATATGTTCTCGCTTGGTGTTGAAGATTCATTTTCTTAAGGGGCACAGTTATGATGGGAGAGCACCTGTTGTCATGGGCTCACTCTTGAAGGACTGAGGAGCCTGAGCTTTAGGAACTCTCGCACTAGATGACGAGGTAGATTGATGATTTGGATCTTTCCATTTATTTTTGGGTTGATGTATACACCCTCTATAATTACGAGGATAATGAAACCCACAATTACGCACTTAGTCGGGGTGGATTTTGGCTTGGCGCAGGTATTTGTGGGGTGATTCTCGCAACATTTTAGGCATCTGAAGAGCTTTGCATAGCTTCTGAGCATGACCAAATTTTTGGCATCTGTGGCTCTGCCCAGATGCCAAAAATTTGGTCAAAACCTTAAGCCAAAAAAAAAAACTTAAGCCAGTCCTTATAAGGACTGCCAGCAATATCAAGCGTAGGCTAAAGAAAGCGATAGCAATTAAATTGTATCTAATCAAAGCCTTACCTTGATATTTCACAAAATGAAGAACGCTTCGAATTCATTCATTCACAATCTCTTATGCGACAACTGCTCACTCAATTGCTTCTTTTCCTTCCTTATAGTCCTTATAAGGACTGGCTTAAAGGGGCGAAGCAACAGTGCTTTTCATATTCCCCGTTATCTGTAGAGGACAGCGTAGGGATAAGGCGTTATTAAGCAATTAAAGCTCTGATCATGGCAGGAGGGTAACAGCAATAGCCGAGCCTCAGTAAGAACTTCATTGGCTACAGCATTGCCATCCATTACCCTCCAAGGGTATTGGATTGAATGAATCAATCACCGCATCTCACGGTGGATTGATCAGTTGTATTACTTTAGTTTGATATCAGATTTATTAAAATTTCAGAAAGGTGTGGTAACATTTTTAAAGATATTTTGCTAGAATTTATTTTGCTTTGAAATTTTATTTGAAAGAATTATTTCTAGAATTAAATTTGAATAAATAATATATCAAACTGAAAATATTATTATATTTGGTAATCTTTCATGACATTTTTCCAAAGATGAAAATTCCTTCTCTTAGCTAACATATTTAAGTGGATATTTTATTACTGTACTATACAAAATAAAATTATATATGGAATGTAATTCTCTGGGAAAAAAACGTTTAATTTCAATTAAAAAGATTGAATGATAAAATAAATTTTTAAAATGCACCCGTTCTAATACAACTGTTATATACAGGAATTAAAATAAATACAATTTATTTATTCATGTATAAAATGTTAAGAGTTCTTGATAGATCTGTTAGTAAAGTAGTCTAATAATATTAACAATAACATGGCGTGACCGGTAATGAAATAGACTACAAACCTTACTCGGGTTTTGGCGACAGAGCCAAATGTAATTTCTATCATCTAAACGAATCTCTTCGTCACTTTATATGCGCTGCTAATTCCTCTACCTTGTCATTTGTCAACAAATTGCAGATCAGCAAATGATTTTGCAGTTTGTCATCAGAATCTGCTTTATAATGTCTTATAAAAGACCGACTGCAGTGAAAGCTGTTTGAATCGAAATCTTTCACATGAGCTGTTAGTTTGCGAGCTCGGATTTGTAATCTTATCTTACACAAATTAAATGTGCTTGTGCTAAATAATTAAATTCATATTTTTGCCGTTATGTAGCAGAGAAATTATACTGACACGTTTTGCCTTGCTATGAGCGATATCTGCTTCTTGCAAATAATACTTACAAATAAAACAAAGGTTCTCCTCGTCCTAAACGGATGCGGAGAACCTTTATTATGGATTTTCAAATGAAGGTGAATTAGTCGGTTCATATGGGGGTGAGTTTGGAAGGTTTCCTTCACTAAACTAAGATTTTTCCACCGATTCAGAAAAACCAGATAAGTAGCACTCATATCTACAACCAGAAAACCAGATCCCCCCTTTGGAGAGTCGGCTGAGAAGCGATAACCCGACAAGAGTGAGGTTGTACAATTATCAGAGAACTTTAAGTAAAGACGGAGAAGGGCAAACCACTTCAGCATTATTCAAAAATCAGTTTAATATTTTGTGGTCTGTAAGTGAAACCAAGCTGATAGGAACAGGCAAAAGCATAGCACCTTTCTTTGTTTGTTTATTATATGATATTCGGTTAAGGCTTCGGCCGTAAAGATATCAAAATGATTTCGAAGGAGGCAAAGAGCTTGTTGCTTTCTCCACCTTTTACTGGAGTTGCCCTATGTAGTAGTGTAGCCACTTCTGACCAGATCAAGATCAAGATAAGATAAGGAATCGTGACTTGATTGGATGTTCATTTGATGATGTCATTGTGTGTGATGTCATAGGTTTGGAATGTTTGGAATTTTCCTGGGGGCATGTGTGTTAATTCATATCTTGTGTTTTGGTTCGCGTATGGAATTATGGCTGATGGTAGAGATAAGGATTCATGTTGTGATTGGTGGAGCACATCTGTTCAGATCAAGATCAAGATAAGATAAGGAATCGTCACGTGGTTGTGTGTTGTTTTCAGATGTAGATAAGTGACGTCGTTTGCTAGTTGCCAATAAGTGACGTAATTTGCTAGTTGTAAATAAGTGACGTTGTTGTTTTAAATGGAAAAGGGGATATAGTAGTGGATAGGGAATTGTGTCTTGATTGGTGGGACACTTCTGACCAGATCAAGATCAAGATAAGATAAGGAATCGTGACTTGGATGTGTATTGTTATGAGTTGTAGATAACTAAATCATTTCCGTATCCCACCCCCCCCCCCCCCCACCCCCCCCCCCCCCCACCCCCCCCCCCCCCCACCCCCCCCCCCCCCCACCCCCCCCCCCCCCCACCCCCCCCCCCCCCCACCCCCCCCCCCCCCCACCCCCCCCCCCCCCCACCCCCCCCCCCCCCCACCCCCCCCCCCCCCCACCCCCCCCCCCCCCCACCCCCCCCCCCCCCCACCCCCCCCCCCCCCCACCCCCCCCCCCCCCCACCCCCCCCCCCCCCCACCCCCCCCCCCCCCCACCCCCCCCCCCCCCCACCCCCCCCCCCCCCCACCCCCCCCCCCCCCCACCCCCCCCCCCCCCCACCCCCCCCCCCCCCCACCCCCCCCCCCCCCCACCCCCCCCCCCCCCCACCCCCCCCCCCCCCCACCCCCCCCCCCCCCCACCCCCCCCCCCCCCCACCCCCCCCCCCCCCCACCCCCCCCCCCCCCCACCCCCCCCCCCCCCCACCCCCCCCCCCCCCCACCCCCCCCCCCCCCCAATTATAGCCCTGTGACCCATTTCGTTGTTATGGTTTCAACGGTAGCTAAGGAAATAAGTAGATTCCACAGTGGAAAACATCGTGCTTGTAAGTTGAAATTGGTCACAATGCCATAGTGTATTACTAGTTCCGTGTGACCAATTCCATCGTTATGACTTCGAAGGAAACTGGAGAATTAAGCGGATTCCACAATGGAAAACATTGATCATGCTTGTAAGGTAAAGCGCAGTTCATGATCAAGACTCTAAAAATGATCCTCAAGAGGCAGGAACAGATCCTTTTAGTTGCATACATTCACAACTTCTGATACCTCTTGTAAAGAATCGAGTACTTTAGAAAGGAAAAACCGAATTATTTGGTAAAACTACAACTTGTTTATTAAAACAGAAATCTTTCATGTTGGCAGTATGGAAATGGAAATTCTTCATTCTGTTCCGAGAGTAAAGAATGTAAAATTTCGTGGAATTTTACGGATTACACCAATTGATTTTGAAATGTAATGACAAACTCGGGCATTGATAAAATAATCGTCCCTCAAGTTCCATGTTTATTTCTTATTTCCGTCAACAATCTTATTTTTAGCCGACCTGGATTGTAGTGGATAGCGTATCTGCTCTCTTGCCAAGAGGCTGCGTGTTCCAATAACATCATCGGCATGGATGTTTGCGATGTCCTACTAACTCTGTGTGGAAAGAGAGTCCACGAACCTACCACTTCTTCTAGCAGAAGGCTTCATTTCCAAAAGCTGGTGACGTATAGAAGCGAACATACGGGTCTGCAGACGTCAAATGTGATTTGTTTCTTTTATTTTTCAACAAAACAGCAAATGATGTTACATTACATTAGTTAACTAACGTGTAATCCCTCTCCATAAACCAATGGACGTTCATTTTATTCTCTGTTGAGGGTAGTTGGGTTTATTATGTGAGAGACTTAAACATTCAACCTTTATTGTGGATTCAAATTATGAAGTGTACACGAAGCAATCATGGCAAACAACGCTCGAGAAAAAAATTACAAACGCCAGGAAGATGAACATGGGAAAAATGAAAAATCTGAATCCATAGCACTGCATACAATTCTGTGTTGCTATAACTGCATGTGCTGTTCAAGTCTTTCTTTGCGTCACTTTTGATCGGAGAGTAACTAACTATGCGTTGAATAATTTAAACGCTTCCTGAAGATGATATCCCAAGAAAGTAATGGAATAAGATGTTTTTTGCAATTAGGAACCTGAAGGGGCACGTGATTTTTAAGGGTATTACGAAAAATAAGCATTTGATTTGTTTCTGACACTGTTCTATTACGATAAAATACTGCTTAGATATATGCAATGTGTTTCGTGTAATAGATCTCAAGGGCAATAAAAAAACACGCAACAAATTTAACAGGAGAAAACAGTCATCACACGTAACAAAATCCAGTAATATAAAACATCATTTAAAAATATAACCTTTCAGTTAATAATTACAACAATTCCTTATTCTTTGAAACAATATCGTGACTGAATTCATTAAATCCAATAATAATCCAATTAAAATAAGCCCTTGATTATAAATGTAGTTTTTAATAGTCAAATACCGAACAGATATTGAGAGAATTCAATCGTCGTTGATTATCAAGTTTATTTTCATTACTGCGGCCTCTTGGTGAGCATGTAATAAGGAAGAGCAGTTTTTTTTTAGATTAATTCCTGACATATTTTATTGGTTGGTCAAATTGATCGTATTCTAGCTTGCTGAATTTCAACAGACGACTGATCAAAGGTGAATGTGACGATACGCGCTCATTAAGATCTGTATGCAATATTGTTATTATAGATTTGCTGTTTTTACTTAGTTTTGTCTTTCCGTACTGTCAGTAGCTACGGAAATGTTTCTTGTAACCATTCACTGAAATTTCAGGAATTTCTGCTGAAAATCCTTTCCCGTGACAGCATCTTTTTCTCGCTCGGTAAAAACATTGAACATTGGACAGTTTCCTGCTTTGGATTCATTATTTTGCCAGATTTCTACGGGTATAATCCCCAGTTGCTTCAGGTATAAATGATGTTATCATTTATACCTGAGCATGTTAGGACCACATGACTAACGTACGTGTGGATAGACAAAGAGAAAGGAACTGACCGAAACGCCATCAGCTACATTGTAATATTGTTAACAATATTACACTGCATTCCAAGCAGTGTAATATTGTTAACAATATACACAATTCTATTTCTCTTGAAAAGTACTTGCCTCTAGAACAGTAACTATAATAATAGGAGAAAGTAAAGCATCGCAGAGTATTTGATTTTAGACATTTCTTAGACTGGTTCCTGAGACAGTCGAACTCTAACTTGAATTTACTGGTCGTTTTTTGTAAAGTAAACTCAAGAAATTCAACCTTGGAACCAGACTATTTCAAACAGTAAACGTAGTGTTAGGATTACGGACCACTTGGCGGCACTTGTCAGCTGTCTCTCTCTCTCTCTCTCTTCACCAACCGGCGATTTTTGAAGTCTGAACTGCCCCTCAGTCATCAAAAGCTAAGTACGGCTAACATTGCCAACTCTACTTCGTATAGAGTAACAACACGCATTAGTGTATTTATTTATATTTTTACTTATACAGTAAGTATTACAACTGCGATCGACGTAATAGTGTAAGAAACAAGTATTGTCGGAGTTCGATGCTGTTTGAGGATAACGCTCCGAAGAGATAAACAAATAGGGCGCCTGTCGCAACAATTCATAGTGCAGATCCCTTAATTTTCCTATTGCCAAAGCACCATTGTGGGCATGTGCCTTGTATTTTTTCGTCCAGTCTGGTTTAAAGATCGGAACAATATTCCCCAGTTATTGGTTTACCCTTTTCAAGAAAATTAATAAACAAAATGCCTTTAGCATCGCAAAACACCGATACCATGATCCAGTGGCGTAGCGGGGGGGGAGAGAGAGGGGAGGCACTTTTAACCTTTTTGAACTTTTGCAGTTAATTCCAAAATACAGTCTCGAGAACTCATTTCCAAATATTGTAATTCTACTGCGAATTTTCCTCACAATTGCTGTAAGGGCTTCTAATTGTGAGAGTGGTTTTACGAAATAAAATTTGATTAAGAATTACCTACATTACTATGAAATAGACTTCGCCAATGTCATCGACGATTTTGCTAACAGAAAAGCAAGAAAAATAACATTTTAGAATGTTGAAATTAAAGTTTTACTTCAAAAATAAACATAGTGTTTTAATTTATTTCCCTATACGTCGTTTCGACTTTTTTCTAGTATTTTTGGTGTATATTGAGAGGGGCCGCAAACTCAGACACTGCCCAGGAAGACAACAGCTCTAGCTACGCCACTCCCATGACCTTTCATGCTGACGGAACCGACTTTTTCTTCTTTGGCGCTGATCAACCGGTTTCTGTCAAAGTCTCATCCATAGTAATAAATCGACGCACAAAATCAATTTTATTCTTGTTAAAACGCTCCACGCACTGTTCAGAGATTTTCACGCGAGTGCGTTTTTGATCTGCTGAGAGCAATCGCGGTACCCATTTTGCGCAGAGCTTTTTCATTTGCATTCTTTATGCAAAATATATCCTACACGTTCTTTTGAAATGCCTACAGTCTCAGCAATTTCACGCATTTTGACTCGTTGGTCATTCAATGTCATACCGTGCACTTGATCAGTGATTTCTGGGGTTATTACACTTTTTGGACATCCTTCACGTGTTTCATGTTAAAGGGCGGTACGGCCAGGTTTAAGCTCCGCAGCACAATTATTAATTGTCGAAAACGAAGGAAAAGAGTGCCCATAAACCTTTATGAGCTTCGAATGAATTTCTTTTGGCGTTAAATCTCCTTTTACAAAGAATTTTATAATCGCACGATACTCAATTTTATCCATTTCAAGGGATACAAAACAACACTTTTGCTTCAAACAGCTGCATAAAATAAAGTATTTGATAGAATGACTTGTAATTTCACAAGGATGCTTATGACAGATGTACCAACTTAGAAAAAGAATCTTGCCGATAGTGTTGTCATCTATGGTCGAGGCCGAGAACGTTTCAGACCACCCTCGTATATGTGTGTGTGTGTGTGTGTGTATGTCTGTCTGTCCATCCCATTTCGTTGTTTAGCACCTCACAATTAAATCGCCCACCGTCTTGCATAGTGTGTGCATACATCCATGAATATGAAATACACAAACTTATCATAGAAACATAATTATCAAGAATTCTGTATTTTTCTAACGTAATATTCTTCATCTTATCTATTTATATATTATTTTCATATATATAATTATTTTTATGTGAAACCCCCCCCCCACCAAAAAAAAAAAAAACTAGTAATATTCTACTTAATCCAGTATGTGGTGTATATGAGGCAATATAGGGTATATGGATACTTGCTTTACTTCGTTTACCGCACTTTTCACCAAGGTAATTTGTGGGAAAAAATTAATAAATAAATCCACCTGTTTAATAAACTTCGAAATGTCATTTCATATTATCACACACTGTCATGCAAGACTAACAGATATATATCCCATCTATTGTATCATCAAAATCAGTTGTATCTTCATCGTCAGTCTATAGAAATGGAAAGGTGCCACTCACAAAGTTCTGTGAGGTTAACACTAGTGGTTCTCGGAAGACTAGTATGGAAAAGTTGCCATTCTTTATTATGGAATTATCAATCAGGAGGTGTGTGTGTGTGTGTGTGTGTATATATAATAATTATATACATCCATACCTTCCAGTTCCAATATCTATGTATTTCCGCAGATATTTTCTGCTTCCAGCTCAATCAGTCAAAATATAAAAATAAAATACAGAAATCTGCTAACGGCTTTTATTCCCTTATATTTATTATTATTATTATTATTATTATTATTATTATTATTATTATATAATTACAATATTATTATTTTATTCCCTTAGTTTTTGGTAGCTAATTGCGCGGCTCAATTTCCATCGGTAGCCAGAGATTGCTGTCCCATGAATAATCAGTAATTTTAAGCGGCCACCCATGAAGAGACCGGCAATCAAGTGCTGCCATATCTTGGTACCTAACTCTAACAGCATATGTTACTGTCTCAAATAATGTGGGTTCTCCGGTCGATCTATCTTCGAGCAACCTAGCGTAGAGAATGAAAGCGCCACTTCCGATGAGATGCACAGGTCGCTCAATGAATGTAATTGAACAATGTTTGATATTTCTTTTTGAAAATCGTTTCTCCAATAATTCACTCTCGTGAAAGTTAATTGAATATATATATATAATAAATGACAAATAAATTAAAAAAAAAACACACTCACAACCAATTGCTTCGTCAGAAATTTATTACTTTTCGAAACCAATTTCGACGCAACAGAGTGATTTGGTCTTATGCGAAATGAACGAACGCATTAGAAATACCATCTCACTTGTTATACAGGAACAAAAAAAACCCCAAGTTTCCGAGAGGAAAAAAAAAAAACCTGCTCTCTTCGTTTATATATAAATTCCTGAAAACTCGAATCAGTTTCCATCTGAAATTCAAGGTTTTCATGAATCTTTGTTGATCACCAGCTCCAGTGTGGTATATGAATATTACCTCATAGTTGCCTCCTACCCACACCTCTCCAACTACCGATTCCCAATCTAGACATAGCTATCTTCATGCGTTTGCACATGCTCAACTATTCCCCCCGCCTCACCTCAAGTCTTCTGGGCAATTCAGATATATTCATCACCAAAATATATATATATATATATATATATATATAGTGGATATATTCAGATATATTCATCTCCAAAATATATAGAGTATAATGTCGCATATACCATCTTGTGAAGCATTTCCGAAATGATGTCTGACTCTCAAATAGCAGTCTGCCAGACAGAGATCATTCCAAAAGTTGATAAAACAACTATCAGCTAAGTTACGCGTCACATACTCATTCTAATATCTAATCGTGATTTCTGCTACAATTAGGAATTAGAATTGCTACCAGTTGATTCAAATTTTAATCCTCTTTCGAAGAGTTCATTTAGCTATTTTTTGCCAAAATTTTTAACCTACAAATGATTGCATACAAATATTCAGCAGCTTCCAATTTCTATTAATTAAACTTTTTTTTTACAATGGGAAAAATAGCTATTGGTCTAAAGTACGACTTTTGGGTTGTATTTCCACGTATATATATGGTGATCCTATTTTGCAGTGTTGAACGTCACAATTAAGTCGCCACTGTTATCCACAACTTTGTGTCTTAACAGTACTATTGATCTTAATTGTTATGAATTTGTTTGCAGATTGTCCCCTGAATTTCACCACAATGTTTCAATGTGACATAGTGAACGAATAACTGGCTTTTGACAGGATAGGGTATTTTTTTAATAATAAGAGAGAAAGCTAGTAGGGAAAAGACAAGAAAGCGGTAGAACAATGTGAGAGAATACGTGATGGGACAGTGTAAATGACTCCAGTCTGATTGGCAAAGAACTTACGAAAATAATACCAAATTATTTTTCTGTTCTGGGCATTTATTCGGGGCATGCGTAGTAAATATTTAGAAGGGTGGCTGCCTGGTAGAAGAATAATGAGTGGGATTATGATGAAGAAAGGAGAAAACCGTGAAAGAGATGATAATGATGGTTGGAAAAAATATCCCGTGAGACAACCTTAATCGGGTGGCCAAGAATTTGCAATCAGTTTTAGATATCATGCAGCAGAAAAATGTGAGTACGAAAGATTGTGACTAAATCGTTCGCTTTATTTGACCTTGCGGAGCTCACTAGAAGTGCAGGGATAATGACAAATAGGATAATAATACAGGGTGTCCCCGTTGGACCTCCCTAGTCTCAATGTGTTACTATTAATAACGTGTGTGGACCATGATTTCAAAATTGTGCAAATGAGGAATACACCAAGTTTTGTAACAAAACATCTGTAGTAAACTTTTGGAGTCTGTGGAATGTTTGAACAAACCCGATGCAGATATTCAGTGGAGAATGTGGCACAATGCAATACCCACTCCAACTATATTGCGAAAATTTAACTCAGATGTCTCAGACAACTTCCTGTTCTGAGACCAATCAGGAACACTCCGGCATATCTACTTGGAATGCCCAGTCAACACCCAATTAATCAGTTTGTCTCGGGAAATGGCATCTCACACCTGTGGTGGTCTTAACACAGAAGAGAAGTATTTCAATCTCGTCCATGCAGAGCCAAATAATCATTCATTCTGCACTTAACTCTTCATCACCGCAAAAGCGGCAATATACAACTTCTACCTCAGACATACAAGACCAGACAGCTCAGCAACTTCACAGAGAGAGGATGCTGACCAAATCCTTGCATCCTTCAAACAAAAGGTAATAAGTCGGATCCTATACGAGCATCACCACCACAGGCAAAACAACACCTTAGATCTTTTCCACCAAGACTGGAATCCAGGAAATCAATTCCTGACTGAGCAGGGCTACTGCATCATAGCCCACTTTCCAGCATAGAAGTGACATCATCCCCCCCAAGAAAGGGGGAAGAAAGTTTTTTGTGCTTAACAGTGCGAATATTAATCAGCTCTCAACCTCATGTAAATAGATAATATTATCCTATAGTAACTGATATATTCTTCCACATGCATGTCAGAATTTATGTTCTTATACAGAATCATGTCAAAATAACTGTTAATGGCTTTAATCTAAAAAAAAATAAATATGTAATTCACTTATAAGTGACTTCGATGTAACATACCTCAACAAGAGTATGAGCATGTAATCTTTCTGCCTGACTGCAGAGAACCAAAAACCGGTTAATCCAGTAAATAAGATTGTTATGTTTACAATAAAAAAATACATATATATATATGTCTGTCTTCAATTAGAGGAAGAGTACTAATAGTCAACCAGATGGCTGCGAGTGTGCTATGGCATACCCTCAACGTACTCACCTCCCCCCCCCCCCTGACGACTTCCTCCATCACATTCGAAAGGAAATCACACCTTTCCTCTGGAACAATACTAACTGCACAACATACCATGAGCTCTGCAAGCCACTCAGTAAGGGAGTTCAAGGCCTGATTTTAAACTACCTCATTTTTACAGAAATGCTCTACAGTGGTGGAAAAATACAGAACTTCATCACACACTGACAGGATCAACAGAGTCAACTGTCCTTGCAGAACATCTATTTTCGAACAGAAAACATAACAAGTCTCGCAACTGGCCAACCCTTGTTTTTTCCTAAGTGGAACTGGACAGGAATAAGAATCATAGGGGACCTCCTTACCCAGACGCTAAAGTGGAAAACACTAACATGCCTACCACTAAAAAATCCAAAAACTGAAAAGAAATAACAACAGATGCAAGCTGCTATTATAAAAGCCTATCCAGATATCGCTACACCTCATGGAATCCGTATTCTTTCTAGAAATTGCGTGGAGCCGATCTTTCATCTTGTATAATCTGAAGCTTCACTTCCAATTCTTCCCTCCAACTACAAGAAAACATACCATTTCCTCATATCAGTGCCTCCAACTTCGCCCTTCTTATATTCATCATTAACCCTCTCATTTACTAAGCAGCACATGCCACCCAGTTTTCAGTGGGATCTTCCATATAAATCGAGGTGTGCCAAACCAGATTCTGACATACAGTGGAGGCTATGGCATAACATCTTGCCAACTCCTTCTAAGCTCCACAAATTTCAGCTAAGAGAACCGGATCAGTGTCTATTCTACGAAGTTTCAGGTACCTTGGAACACACATATCTAGCCTGTCCCGCAAACAAAGCGATGATCATCTACGCCCTGAATACAGTCTTTTGCACCTGTAATAACAACGCACACAGCCAAGATCCTTTTTGTTGCCTATCTTCCTATGTATATTTTATCTAGTTGAATAAAAAAAATATCTATCTACCTATCTCGATCTATCTGAAGTCTTATTACTAAGAATTTATGTAGTTACTTAAAAGTTAGAAATCAAAGTGAATAAATATATTTGAAAAACATAAAAAAATGCAGAATTATGTAAAGGCAATATAGCTGAACATAAAAAAACGACCAGAGAATATGTAAATTATGATTATTATTATTTTATTCACATAATTGATACACAGTCAAAACAAGATACCATATAAACAGAAATTTGACCGGTGATACAGAACAATTCAGATTCTACCCAAGAATGTAAGAATAGTCCGTCAGGTAGCGTCGTATAATATGGACTGTTCCAAGTAATGCTGTTTTTTGAAGGTCATATAGGGTCACTTCGTTGAGGTTTAATTGCTGCAAATAGTTGCATAGCTTCTTTGAAGTTGCACGAAGTGCACCGATAATTATTGGAATGACTTTGGTGTGTTTAAGCCACAGTCGGCCAACATCGATTGCCAGATCTCGATATTTAGTAATTTTTTCCAGTTCTTTGTTGTTAATGTTGTTATCACTGGGTACTGCAATATCGATAATCCAAACCTGTCGATGTTCGATAATTGTGATGTCAGGTCTATTTTGTTCCAAATGCCGATAAATTTGTGTTCTAAAGTCCTAGGGAATTTTTGCTGTTTCGTTTCCCAATACAGTCTCTATTTTATGCTGCCACCAATTATCAGAAGTAGGAAAGCCATATTTTTTGCATACATGCCAACGAATTATTTTGGCCACTTCATCATGGCAGTATCTATAATCAGTTTGAGCAATTTTACTGCAGGCACTGATTAGATGTTCTACAATCTCATCTTTCTGATCGCATAATCTGAATTTGCTGCTATTATTGATGTTCAACATTTTTGCTTTGATTGAATCAGTTTGTAATGCCTGTTCTTGAGCTGCTAGAATAAATCCTTCTGTTTCTTTTTTAATGTATCCGTATTTTAGCTCTTGCCACGTCTTGTTCACGTCAATTTTGTCCTCAGTGTATCTTGAAGAAATTGGCCATGCAAGGGCTTATTTTTCCAGCGCACATATTGGTGGTGATTATTATTATTATTATTATTATTATTATTATTATTGTTGTTGTTGTTGTTGTTGTTGTTGTTACATTATTATTATTATTATTATTATTATTATTATTATTATTATTATTATTATTATTATTATTATTATTATTATTACAACGAAGCCAAAAAATCGGCTCTCCCATTGAATCAAGAGACATCCAGTCAGTGCATCGGTTACCACAAAAAAGGAAAAGAGAAAATAATACCCGTCCTTCTCCCGTCGTAGTGCGACTCACCAACAGCCTAACAAAAACTACACTAATAAAAGCTAGCAGGATTAAAAATCCAGTAGTAAAGGATCTGAAAGGAGACCACGACAACACCCCAATATACTTGTCTGAATACCTTACTCCACACTATCAGAAAATATTCTACCAAGCAAGGAAAGTAAAAACAGAAAACAATTACCAGTTTATATGGATAAGAGACAGCAAAATATTCCTTAGAAAGAAACAAGACGCAAAACCAATCGAAATAAAATCCGTAGATGACCTCAACAGGCTGTCACATTGAAAGGAATATATGACAACTCGCAAAGAAGGAACAGCACACCAACCAACATGAATGCACACCATCAAGCAGACGTAATCACGCCGGAACATGATAATTGCCACATTCTGAAATCAATATCAGAATGGAAACAACTGGCAATCCCCAAAAAAGGACTATCTATTCTCCACATCAACATCAGAAGCATTCAAAAATACTGGCTGACCCTGCAAGCTTATCTGAAGGAATATATAGACGACATAGATATTTTAATACTGACTGAAGTATCTACGACAAACGAAGAGGCAACCTCCTACCAAATGCCACACTTCCAACAACACAAACACTGAAGACAAACAAAACGAGGCGGTGGTATAATAATATTTACCAAACATAAACTAGAAGTAACAGAAATAAACTATAAATTAGAATACGCAGAAAACATATGCATCGAAATTAAAAACATCAAACAAGAAAACTCCCTGATATTAAACGCAATATACAGACCACCCAACTTAAGCACCACAAAATTCCTAGAAGAACTAAACAGATGGCTTTCAGCCACGAAAGTAGGCACCTCAAAATACTTGATAATAATAGGAGACATTAATACAAACATTAAGAACATAAATAACAACACAGAACAATACCTAGACCTATTATCGGCATATAACATAACCCCATCCATACAGTTGTATACACGAGAAGAGATAGGCGGAAACACAACAACCTCAACCTGCATTGATCATATAAATATAAGGGCCCCTCCAAACAGCCACACCGCAGCCGTCATAACATGCAAACTAGCAGACCATTATTTCACAGCATTGCAGTTACACACTGAACCAGAACCCATAAAAATCACTGAGACTACAAAACAGTATCATACCACTGTAAACGAAGCAATAGTGAACGATGAAATCAGAAAAATAGACTGGATGCAGATAGCATCTTTAGACTCTGCTGAAGCTGTATATAATAATCTTAAACTTGCATTTAACAAAATATACAACAAAGCATTAACAAAAATAAAAATACGCCCCCAAACGAAACAAAATCCATGGATAACAGACAACATACTAACAGACATACAAAGAAAAGATGCCCCATGGAAACAACTTAAGAAGTCGCCAAACAATATCGCTTTAAAAGCTGAATACAAAAGAAAACGGAATCTCCTAACAACCTAGATTCGAACGGGAAAAAAGAAACTATTACAGCAACAAATTAACAACAGCGCAGAATGACATAAAGGAAACCTGGCACCTGATCAATGAAATGCTGGACAATATACACAGAACCACTGCCTCAGAAACAATAAAACACAGCTTTGCCTGCGACCCCAAAGCCCTCACACAGTTGGCAATCAACTTTAATCAGCACTTCGTGAACTCTGTCCAAAAGCTACAAGAAACAACCTTTCCTCACACAAACGAACATTCTCCACTAGGTCCACGAGCAACCCAGTCGATGTGGTTCCCTACAGTAACAAAAAAAGAACTATCACTGGCAATTCAACAAACTAATCCTAACAAAGGACCGGGGATAGACGGAATCAGACCAAAAGACATCAAGAAACACTCAACCGACCTACTTCCAGTTATACAAAAACTGTTAAATAAAATCTTCGAAACGGGACACATACCTGAAACACTGAAGACTGCATTAATCACACCCATACACAAACAGGGAAAAAGAAACATAATAAGTAATTGCAGACCTATCGCCACGCTGCCTGTAATCAACCAAATCATGGAGCGCATTGTACATCAGAAACTCTCCACATACGTTGAAAAATTTCAAATCATACCCAAAACACAATATGGCTTTCAAAAAAATAAAGGAACAGCAACACTCCTGGAAGATTTCACAGATCTAATAAACGCTGCATTGGATAAAAACAGAATAACATTAGTGGTATTCATTGACCTAACAAAAGCATTTGACACACTAACACATAAAACCTTGTTAACGAAACTTACCCATATCGAAATTGGTGGTCGTCTACTCCAGTGGTTTAAAGCATACACGAAAAATAGAAAGCACATCACACGTATAGGATCAGCACACAGCAAAGAGGTACATGTAACCTGCGGAGTACCGCAAGGAGCTGTCCTATCTCCCATTCTATTTAACATATACACACACGACATAAGCCAACTCCCCCTAAAAAGTAAAATCTTCCAGTATGCAGACGACACGGCCATAGTATCCATTCACAACAATGCAAATATCGCTTACAAAAATATGCAACACGACATCAATCAAATCACTAACTGGTTAACCGAAAACGGCATATATATAAACCCTGGAAAAACAAAGCTAATGATATTCAAAAACCCCCAAACCCTGCCCATAGAAACTAAATATCTCACAATCAAACATTCATCATCCTATACACAAAGTGCAGAACCTAAAATCGCAACTATCACACAGGTGAAAACAACACGCTATCTTGGACTTCACTTCGATGCTGATCAAAGTTGGAATAGCCATACAAACTACCTACATACCAAGCTTAGGATAATAGCAAGCAAACTATACAGATTAAAAGACATTGCCCCAACCCACATAAATACTAATAATAATAAATACAACCCACATAAACACAAAATACTAATCTATAAAGCATTATGTGAAAACATTTTAAGATATGCAATCACATCATACGCATTCTGCGCAGACTACAGACTTAACAGGCTACAATGGTTGCAAGATAAAATGATAAAACTGATATTCTGGGAACAACCCACTCCTATGCAGGAAGCACGGACAAAACACAAAATATTTAAGGTGAAACACTTACGCCACTACACAGTCATGTTAAAACACTACTACAGCCCAACATATAGAGTAACCAGAACAACATATCAAATAACAAGACCACAGTCAACAAACTACATAACATATAAGTACAACAATCCCGACGGCAAAGCCACCCGAAACGTCTACGTACCTGACATGATAAACAAACTGCCGTTCGACAACAGAAACCTAGGAACATACAGAGAGCTGAAACAGGCACTATATAAATATTATAGCGAGAATGAAAATTAGAGCAATTCCCGTTTCTCTCTCCCCCACCACAAATGCGCATGCACACACACACAAACCTATGACAACCCCCCTCTCAAAAACTAACACTACAAGAACACAAAGAAACAAACACACCATGTTTAAATCCAACCCTATTTGCACAAAAAAAAAAGTTAAACTGTAATAGCAGTCGAAGTCTTACAAGCACGTACCAACATACAGTAAAATCAACACCTGGCTTGTGACCAGTATAGGAACACAACCATGAAACCACCACCCTCTGTCATCTATTATCTTCCTCAGGTAAGCTCTGCTAAGCTTCGAGGAAGAAAATTACCAACTTGCAAGAACTGTTATACACACTTGTAATGCGTTATAAATATTATATATATATATATATATAATTACTACAGCAACTATGTATGCAATTCATCTGAGACATAAAAAAAATAATAAATAAATAAATAAATAAATAATGATAATAATAAATAAATGAATAAAATAAATTATTATTATTATTATTATTATTATTATTATTATTATGTATATGTATATGTATATTCCAAAATCAAAAATTCTGTATAATCCTTATAGTAATTACTGTAAATATTATTATTGTAAGTAACTTATACTGAGACATAATAAATTGTTTTTTTTTTTTTTTAAATAAAAAAAAAGGGAAACAAATTATTACTATTATACTCAAGAATAACTATTGTATATATGTATGTGTAAATATTTTAGCAGAGAAAAAAATATTATTTATTTAAAAAAAAATTATTATAATTTAAAAATATTAATAACTCGCCAGTATTTGTTATTCACAATTGTAATGTATTATAAATATTATGTATATATATATATATAAATACATGTATATAAAACTATTGTTGTATCTATGTATGTAATTTATCTGAGACAATAAAATGTATAAAAAAATTATTATTATTATTATTATTATTATTATTATTATTACATGACAACTCTATGAAGTACCTGGACTCATCTTTGGAGGGCACACCACTCCACGACACAAAACTGCACTGTCTCCTCTACAAACTGTTCCTCTAACTACACACGACAATATTATCATAACACAAAAAACAGTTTACTTCCCACCACTTCCAATAGTATTTTTGTGCGAAACTAGCGTGTGTCCTGTTGAGCAATGTGCTGTATGGGGAATGAAAAATCAAATTTTCCTGGAGAAAAAACCCCCGCTGCCTCCTTATGAGATAAGGTAATTCACTTTCATCTAGAAAAGACCATCATATAAAGATTACTCTCGCCTAGATGAGAACTGAGCGAAATTTCTAAAGAGAGGGTGGAAAGTCCTTTGTTATCCCAAATGTGCTATGGAGGCACTAATATTATTTTAGATTTCAAATGAAAGATATCTTCATAAGTCCTCAAATATTCTTTCCTTTTTCAGGGTTATGTGTACTATTTGTTGAATAGACACTATAGATATACTGGTAATGAAAGGATAATGAAAATAATGATGAACGAAATCTGTGTCTGGGAATGAAATAGAAAGTCTGTATTTGGACTCATCTGGACATTGTAGTCTCTCACCTGATCCGCTCGTCAGATTCCAGTTTTGCATCCTAGGTGTTTTTTTATTTCTCCATTGCTGAGACCCTGTTAACATTTCAGAACGATCATGGTGTTAACGAGCAAGTTGATATTTTAAGAAGGTATAAAATATAGGAGTGAAACAAATGATATTTTCTGTGTGTGAAGGGAAAACGAGAAAAAAAATCTCAGAAATAAATACCCGTCTTCACGTGTGTGTGTGTGTGTGTGTGTGTGTGTGTGTGTGTGTGTGTGTGTGTGTGTGTGTGTGTGTGTGTGTGTGTGTGTGTGTGTGTGTGTGTGTGTGTGTGTGTGTGTGTGTGTGTGTGTGTGAGCAACTCTCATTGGCCCCATCTAAACAACAGTTTCGCTTGTGATTTGATAAGCAGGCTGATCTATTCGCAAGACTACATTGAAGAACACTAATATTTCTTAGATCCTGCTAATCATCTGTCTGAATGCTCGAATTGTTTTGTGATTCAAAGATGCGTATGTTGCTAATTGAAGAAAGGATATTTTGAACAAAAAGAAGGGAAAATATTCGTCTGAAAGATAAGGAGTGCTGTTTATTGTGCATCATGAGAAAACTGTTATGAAAGAGAGAAAAGGGCAAACATCAGGTATCCATTGCTAGCAACACTTCGACCTAATTTGTGCCCAATCCTGTCTTGCTAAATATTTAGGAAACTATGAGGAAGATTACAACATGAATACTCCGGAATAAAGAAAATCTAAAAAATCAAAAATAGGACATTTTCCGATAAGGCTGAGGTTGGACATGACCGAGAAACAATTGAGATATACAAGAAACTTTTTTTTCTCCCTCTGGAATTATGCAGATAACGATCACTTCAATTTACAGCTCAGCCGGTAAGACTCGAATTAATTGACAGATGCCTTTCATTCCTCCATTATGAATCTACATTTCCGACCACGGTGAATGCCCGTTAATAAGCAATATCTCGAATAGAAGGCGTAAAATAAAAAGTGTAAGGAATAATATTTTCCGTGTATAGAACGAAAACAACTATTAAAAGTACATTTGGCAGTATGGCTAGATGCACTTCGACCTGTTGTGTACTGAGTAATCATCTTATTACACAAACCTGAAGATTTCCAGAAGAGTTCAGAAGGAATGGAAAGACATATGAATGGTTGAAGAAGATGCTTGAACAATCAGTTTCGACACATGATGTTAAAATGAAAGAGAGAACGAAAGAGACCAATGGGGAAGATTGAGATGCGTGTGAGTCATTAGACCCATATGAAGATTAGTCGCATTTCATTTTCAATAGGAGTCACATTGTCGGTAAGATTTCTTTGAAGAACAGAGATTCTTCGTAAATCCTCAATTGTCTTTCTGTATGGTCGGAAAGCAAGAAAGAATAAAAGATAGAAGCATAAACAGTTATGTATGTAATAGCGATGTAATTGAGTAGATACGCTATCACATGGAAAGAATGCAGTTGAAAATACAAATGCTTCTTTATAAACAAGTTAATGAATTGTTTATAAACAATTTACTCAATTCCTTTTCATGTGTGGATGCATGTTGGTTCGCAGAAGCCTTGGAGTTTTCAGGGGTTTATATTCTTACCTAATATGGTGATTAGGTACATTCGTCTCTATCAGTCGATACAGACGAAGCCTTTTGGCGGAAAGACTAGGTTCGATTCTCGTCAGTGACGTAAGGAACCTTTATCTGGTCTCTTTCGACTGAAGGTGAGTTCCCCGGTCTCATACCGAAGTAGAGGGTTTTATCACCTTAAAACTCGGATTTTTCGTTCCTCCAGAAAAGGCAATCCATCCACGTAAACACATACGGATTACTGGCATGAATACCGCTCTTCGGGTTTGCAGCAGAGTGACGAAGCGGCTACATTAATTCTTCGTAAGCCACTGATTAGGGGAAGACTGAACCCATGATAAGGGACGGATGGGAAGGATAGGATAAGATAGTGTGTTTTAGAAAATAGAGAGAAAAAATAATAAGAGAGTCCTTTTCTATACAAATGAGCAATAAAACAAGATCAAAAAAAAAAAACTGCAATCGCCAGAATCTTATAAAATACTTAACTAAGTATTTAAAAAAATAAAGAAAGAAACTGAGATGGTATTTATCTCATAATGTTCATCCATTTGGCGTAACCCCCCCCCACCCCCCCCCCCCCCCACCCCCCCCCCCCCCCACCCCCCCCCCCCCCCACCCCCCCCCCCCCCCACCCCCCCCCCCCCCCACCCCCCCCCCCCCCCACCCCCCCCCCCCCCCACCCCCCCCCCCCCCCACCCCCCCCCCCCCCCACCCCCCCCCCCCCCCACCCCCCCCCCCCCCCACCCCCCCCCCCCCCCACCCCCCCCCCCCCCCACCCCCCCCCCCCCCCACCCCCCCCCCCCCCCACCCCCCCCCCCCCCCACCCCCCCCCCCCCCCACCCCCCCCCCCCCCCACCCCCCCCCCCCCCCACCCCCCCCCCCCCCCACCCCCCCCCCCCCCCACCCCCCCCCCCCCCCACCCCCCCCCCCCCCCACCCCCCCCCCCCCCCACCCCCCCCCCCCCCCACCCCCCCCCCCCCCCACCCCCCCCCCCCCCCACCCCCCCCCCCCCCCACCCCCCCCCCCCCCCACCCCCCCCCCCCCCCACCCCCCCCCCACCTCTTGTGGAGGCAGAGGCTCGTATTGCTGCCCACTTTCCTTCCTAGTACTTGCTTGAAACGTTTGTTTAGTGTTTCCCAGTTCTTATCCACATAAGAGGGCGTGTTTCCTAGGTAAATCCTCAGGTATTTGTTTCCCTTTGTGGACCAGGTACCAGACATTGGGGAATCCGTTCGGTTTTTTCATTTGCCACACCACAATCCTGTGGTTTTATGTGTGTTTAGTTTGGCTCCTGAGGCTGCCTGATATTGTTGGTATGACATCTGTATGTTATGGAAGTCCTCTTCTTTGCGGGATATGATTGATTTGATCGGGAGATGAAAATTTTCTTCTTTTTTTTGCGTAAATTAAAGCAACTTGGTGGGCAGATGGTAAAGAGATTACTTTTTAAGGCACGATTATAGAAAATCCTGTAGTTTGGATATATGGGCATTGCAAGGTTTATCAATTGATAGGGATACATGACTGTGCTCTCATCGGTAAAATTGTGATAGCCTTTGCTCTTCTCATTAATAGAAGAGCATATGAGGACAAGCGAACGAACTTTGGCGAATGGACAGAGGCCGGAATTTCTCCTGCATTGATGCTGAAATTTGCAGAAAGGAAGCAGTCCAACGTGGCAAGAAGTGAACGACCAGAAAGAAATCGGCGGTCGAGCTACAAAGAGGGAGTGGTAGACCATACGATAGTATCTTGGTAAGCAGACCTTTATGGATGAACTAATCAAAAAGCCTTGGAAATGTCTAGATTGACCCCACATTTTTCTGGTATATAAAAGCGGTATTCTTATAAGGAGAGCTTGCTGTGGAACAAGAGTATCGGAATCCGTACGGCGTTCAATGATTAACCACTTGGCTCCTGAGTGATTTATTAAATACTTATACTTTGTTTATTTCTACGCCGAACAGTTCATTTTAATTCGATGTTATTGTGGAAGATTTTTGATTAGTTGATTTTTCTAACAACACAAGAGCTGAAAATATTTTTCAATTTCGATCTATTTCTAATTCGTCAAGCTAAATTGGGAGAACTGTTATTGAGGGCATTGGAAGAACGCCATTGAAAAGGATTATCAACTAACAGTGCATGCGAACGTTCAAAATATATAGAAAATTGGAGAAAATGTTTTTTCTCCAATTTAAAAAAAAAATTCTTAAATTTTTTTTTTAAGTCCATAAATTTCCGGACTTTGTATAATCACATTATATTCTCATTCTGTTCCACTTAGTTAGCGTGGCAGCTTTGTTTTAAGAATTCTTTTTGTACTTTGGTTATATTCAAATAAGAATTATGGCTTCGTGTCTGCCAAGAGTTAAAACACTCGGCATTCCGGTGAATACTAAATTAAACAAGCGAACCCTAGTAAAAGCGCTAGTCGATACCGTTGGCTCACAGAGCATTTATGGTTTCACTCCTTATGGGGGTGGTAGGTTTTAATTAGTTGTTAAGGATGTAGATACGCGAACGAAACTCCTTCAAAGTTTCGATTGTGCAGGGGAAAAAATTTATCCCTTTATGGTAGGAAGTGTTCTGAAGATGTTAAAAATAGATAGATTTCCACTTGAGTATCTTGAAAGAGGAAATGAAATAATTCAAAAGGTCTTTTCCAAATATGGAGAAATCCGTGATATCAAACTGATAAATGACATTGACATGCCAGACTGGAAATCTGGGGAGGTTTTAATCACGATGGAAATGAAAACAGCCGTCCCCAACTTCGTTTTCATAGGTTCCGCCAGGGTAATGGTTAATTATCCTGGCGTCAGGAGACAGTATTTCAGATGCAGTTCTTATGATCACCTTGGAGTAGACTGCCCCAAAATCAAGTGTAAAAACTGCTTGACAGCAGGCCATGTGCTGGAGCAGTGCCAAAGACCCTGCCTAAAGTGTGGAGATGCGGATCATAAGGTGGATACCTGCTCGCATAGAAATCATGCGGAAAGAATAGGAGGGACTATAATACCTATCACACCTATTCCAGAAGGTGGCATGTTCTCCCTCCGTCATCCGACTAGCCGGTTCTGAGCGAGCTGGAAAGTAGACGTTCTCTGGAAATTCAGAATCCCCTTTTGATTCTGAATTTGAAGCAGTAGATACTTCCATTTCTTCCGCACTGCTGTTTTGTACATTCTCACTTGTAGGGACTGCATAAGAGGACTCCACATGTTGCAGTCCCTACAAGTGATAATGCACAAAACAGCAGTGCGGAAGAAATGGAAGTATCTACTGCTTCAACTAAGCGGCCTTTACATGAGGAAAGAGATGTTAAAAAATTAAAATCAAAGGAGGAAAGTAATGGGAACCAATCGAAGGTTTTTGAGGACAGGGATATCCTCAAAGGTGGAGCGATCCTGATAAGAGACCTCCAAGGATCTCAAGAAACCGTAGATAATATTCTACCATTATCAACTAACTGTACATACGAACGTTCAAAATATATAGAAAATTGGAGAAAGAAAGCATGATAGAGATAGTTTCGGTGTGTAAGAAAAAGAGAGAAAAAAAAAGGAAACAACGTAAATCGTTCCCCTTCAGCAGAAGACTTCTGGTTACAGGGGAAGTTTGACAGCCGTGCACAAGGCAAGAAAACAAATCCAACAAAACGAGAACGAAAAACAAATTATCTTACCCACTAGGCTGTGCACGATCTCAGAAAGGAAATTCAACTACGAACCAGCAGCGTACCGTTATGCAGACAACCCGATAACGGGGAAGATGAAAAGCATTCTTGCTTCGCTCCATTAAGCCAGTCCTTATAAAGACAAAGCGTTCGAAGAAATCGACCGTGAATATGCAGTGATTAATACCCTTGGAGGGTAATGGATGGCAATGCTGTACCAATGAAGTTTAACTGAGTTTCGGCTGTTGCTGTTACCCCCCCCCCCCCTAGGGCGATGAGTTTTTTAGTTCGCTCTCTTTGGGATTTTGCCTTAAGAGAGCAATTTGAGTCTCCGGGGAAGGCGTTCTCCGGCACGACCCGCTGAGGGGCTTTGTCGGTGAATGATTTACTTCGGAATTTGAGCGGTTCTGCTCGCTGGTGGTGAAGCCCGTCACTGAGTGGAACCAACGCTGAGATTAGGACGGTCTTTCGCCCACTATGGAGTGGCCTAGAGATCGTCCGATTTTTTGATATTTCACCTTTACTTAAATAGGCGGTGATTGATTCATTCAATCCAATACCATTGGAGGGTAATGGATGGCAATGCTGTAGCCAATGACGTCGTAACTGAGGCTCGGCTATTGCTGTTACCCTCCTGCCATGCTCAGAGCTTTAATATCCCAATAACACCTTATCTCTACACTGTCCTCTACAGATAACAGGGAATATGAAAAGCATTCTTGCTTCTCCCCTTTAAGCCAGTCATTTAAAGGACTTAACTGCTGTGTTGTAAATTGATGTTCTTTCTTCCAGTAACATATTTGTATCCTTTTGTTTATAACTTTCATACAAATATTATCAGCGGAATCAGGGTGACCACATTTAGTATTTTCGTACTAGATCTAGCACTTTTTATAAAATAAAATTTTGTTTCGTACTAGATCTATCACTTTTTATAAATTTTTAGTGTTCTTGTACGTTCACCAAGAGATCTAGTACTTTCGTCCTTCCGAATAATAATAACAGCAGTATGAGAGTTTGACATATGAGTTTAATATTTTTTTTCTTCTCCCAACTCCTTATATGTCACATTCAGTGACACAATCAAGATTTCCCTTTTTTTTTCCTCTCCATCTCGCTGTTTCCTAACCTTCTCTTTCCTACCCCCCCCCGATCTCATACTCACGCAATTTGACTGGCAGTAGCCAATGAAAATATATTATTCGCTATTCAAACAATTCTTGCTCGTTATGACATCATTACAATGAAAACAAGTGGGAAAATTAAATATTGTAATATGAGTTTAACTTTTATTGATGCACAGTATAACTTGGATCCCATTATATAAAAATTTTGCTCCACCTTTAAAACCTAGCACACAACACTGTTAACTGTTATGACAAAATGAATGACATTCCCGTGGAATATTAGCCTTTCATTGCTTAGAAGTAGATTATGTAGAGAAAAGTTTATCGAGGGCTGTGTGAGAGCGCCTTTACCAACGAGCAGAGTTGCCTTTCGGAGCTTTTGTTTCCATCTGTCATTTTCGATGTAATTGGATGACTCTTGAACGAGTTGGTTTGGATGAAGAGCTGCCTGTACAAAGTATTTGGAGGCAATATCATCAAGTAACGTAGAGATATTTGGTGTGGCTGCATCTTGATGGAGGAGAACATTTTTGACAAACCACAGGGCATCAAAGCTCATTCGGAGGAATTGGTCTTGTAGAACGTGCAGTTTTTTTATGTAACTGGGAGACGTGTGACCCCAAGCAGGCGATCCATAGGTTAAAGTGAGTCTGATGATTGTTGTATAGATGCGCAGCTTGTTATCGGTGCTAACTTGGCTTCTTCGGTTGATGAGAGGATAGAGCTGGGAAACTGCTGAATTGGTTTTATTGCGGGCATATAAAACGTGGGGGGTTAAAGCTGAAGTGACTGTCTAATTGTATCCCTAGGTACTTGACTTTGGTTTACCATGGGATTGCAACATTGAACATTTAAGACACGTTTGTTTAATTTCTTTGGTTGTTTTATGTAGACACTGTTATATATTCATGTTCTATGTCCAACTGACAGGAAAGTTTTTGCTCTCTAAAATTAGTTTTTGAAGAAATGTTTAGAGATTCATAATGTACCAACAGAGAAATAAGAAGATATTTAAGATATGCAATTGGAGAGAGAAAAAAAGTTAAATATATTAGAAATTGGTCAGTTGTAGAGATATCATACTGAACAAATAAATCAGGATAAATATCAATCTTGAAATATAAAATAATATTATTAAGCAACACCGGTATTAGTTTCTCCAAATAAAACAGAGAATGGAATGTATTTATTAAGTGACGTTCTCTTAAGTCGGTCTGATTCTTTCATTACGTTCATAATTAAAAAGAATATTCCAAACTGGATGCTTTCACTGAATTCCACATTGTATTGTAAAAAGAGTGTATCAAGTCAGTTTAAAAAAATATGTTTCAAGTATACCGAAAACAAAACTTCAACTTAGCAATCAGCCTACGCTTCAACATGAAAAAGACCATTTGCAAGTAATAATAATCAGCCTAAATAGGGCGAAGTGCACAAAACTTTCCTCTTATTTAAATTGCAGTCCGACGTCTGGGAATTTGGATGTTCAACTTCTGGGTATCCATGCTTCTCTCTCTCTCTCTCTATGTTTCTCTATCTAGTTATCTATCTATCTCTTGCAAGAGAGATACAGGTCCTACACATGGAGATCAGCAATCACAGCGACTAATAGGCCACTCTACCAAGCACCACTGGACAGATACTACATTTACAAAGACACATATCCTCTAGTTAGAAACATCTTACACATTCCTTTCTACAACTCATATGATTGCTTCGTCAAGCTGCAACTTTCATTATCTTTGGAAGCATCCAATTCAGGAAGTGCCTATTGGATCTTCAACCATACCCTCCTGAAAGATCCATATTACATACTAAACACTCAGGCTTTAATAAGTGACCTCACTCACTTTAAAGGAGGGGATAAAGAACCAATGAAAACATGGTGGCCCCACCTAAAATCACAAATAAAATCCATTACACAGAGATACTAGATTTCTAGAGTCGCTAGAAAAATCAACAGAGGAACGTTAGTATCCGATAACTTGAAGAATAGTTCAGTTATCTCCACTGAATATTATTCAGCCCTCCAAGCCATGCAAAGACACTCAGAATTATCTGAAAAAGGTGTCCTACTTAGATTGTGGTATACACAAATAAATCTTTCAGATGCGCTGACAAAATATTTTTTTCTCTTTGGAAAAAAATGCTCGGCAGTAAACTCCATCTCTGCTATTAGACTTTAAGATCACAGCATCAGGGAAGACCCAAGTAAAATCACTTCGAAAATTCTACAATACTACAAGAATGCATAAACCTTTCCTGGAACATCCCATTATGCCATTCAAGAAATACTGAAAGAAACAAAAAATATCTCTGCAACAGATCGAAACCACTTAGAAAACAAAATCACGCTAGATGAGCTGAAAAGTGCATGCACATGCTTGCCAAAGAACAAATCTCCAGGCTTTGATGGTCTCAAGTCAGAGTTTTTACAAGTCTTCTGGAATCAACTCGGACACTTCTCCTCAAAACACTGCAAGAAGCCTACCTCAATGGGCTCCCACAATTCGTCACGACCTCAGTAGGACGATTGATACCAAAGAAAGGAGACCACACTGATATCCGAAACTGGCGTCCAATCTCCCTAATTAATACTGTTTGTAAAAGCATTTCCAAAGTTATAGCAAACTGAGTAAAGACAACACTGCCTGAGGTTATTGGTTAACATCAAATGTACTCTGTCCCAGGAAGATAAATACATGATAACTTCCATTTAATAATAGATCTAATCTACATCGCAAACAGCCAACATGAAAACCTAGCACTCGTCAGCCTTGAACACTAGAAGGCTTTCGACAGGGTAGAGCACGAGTACCTTTAAAGTCCTAAAGGCATTAGGCTATGATTCTCCATGTCTTCACTTAGGGGAAGAGTACTAATAGTTAAACGGATGGCTCCGAGTGTGTTATGGCATACCCTGAAAGTACTCACCCCCTCCCCTGAAGAATTTCTCCACCACATTCAAAAGCCAATTAAACGTTTCCTCTGGAAATATACTAACTGCACAACATACTCTGAACTCTGCAAACCACTCAGTATGGGAAGTCAAGGCCTGATTTCCCTTGAAAACAAGATTAGATCTTTCAGGATAATCTTCCTCCTAAAGACAATGTAGTCCAATGATACTTATGTAACCACCTTCGATTATATCCCGAAATCATCAACCAGATGACTTACACTCTCCACAATCCTCCGAATGGCCAGTTCTGCACATCCTCTCTTAAACTACCTCATTTTTACAGAGATGCTCTACAGCGATGGAAAAACACAGAACTTAATCACACAGTGACAGGTCAACAGAGTCAGCTGTACTTACAGAACCAGTATTTTCGAACAGAAACATAACAAGCCTCACAACTAGTCAGTCCTTTCTTTTTCATACATGGAACTGGGCAGGAATAAGAATCATAGGGGATCTCCTGACACAGACTCTAAAGGGGAAAACGATGACAAGCCTACCAATGAAGAACCCAAAAACTGAAAAAGCAATATCAACAGATGTAAGCTGCTATTATAGAAGCCTATCCAAATATCGCTACACCTCAGGGAGTCCGTATTCCTTCTAGAAATTTCTCGGACCCGATATTTCATCTTGTGTCATCTGAAGCCTCACTTCCAATTCTTCCCTCCAACTACAAGAAAATATACCACCTCCTCATGTCAGAGCCTCCAACTTCGCCCTTCGTATATTCATCCTTAACCCTTCCATCTACAAGGCTGCACATGCCACTCAGTTTTCAATGGGATTTTCCATATAAATCGAAGTGTGCCAAACTAGATTCCGACATACAGTGGAGACTATGGCATAACATCTTGCCAACTCCTTCTGAGCTCTACAAATTTCAGCTCCGAGAAACGGATCTGTGTCTCTTCTGCGAAGTTTCAGGTATAATGGAACACACATATCTATCCTGTCCTGCAAACAAAGCGATAATCACCTATGCCCTAAATATTGCCTCTAGCACCTGTTACTACGCACATAGCCAAGAAGACTAATGAAATTTAGTCCGCACAGAAGAGAACAGACACAGAATACGCAATTTCCCCTTCATCTGCGCCAAGGTCGTCATTTACAGTTTCTACCTTAAATACACAAGAAATAACCAGCACCCATCCATCACCGAATCAGCACAAACCCTCATGTATAGCCTGCGTCGGAAACTACAAAGCAGGCTTTTACTGGAACTTGATTACTACGAAGAAACAAGAACTGTCGCGAAATTCATAGAAGAGTGGAATCCAACTGGTACCGTGTTCTGGATTACCGCGACAGTACACTTCATCTCAGATATAACTAAGAGTGAAACTGAACTGTAATGTTGATTCATTTATTGCCCTTTCTATTATGTATCCGAAAGGAAAATCTTCCTTTATTTACAATATATATATATTCTTATAATATGTAAATAGTCCTTTTGTTACCTATCTTCTAATGTATATTTTATGAAGTTAAATAAAAAAAAAATCTCTCTCTCGCAAGAGCCACCAAACCCGACGCAGATATTTTCAGATATAAGCCCAGCAGGTATTTCCGCATGTAGTAACATTACCATCATTTTTTTAAAGTTTAAGTGAATATCATTATTATATTAATTTATAGAAATAAATGAACTAAATTTTAGGTTAAGTTTAACATGAAAATATAATAACGATGTTTCAAATTTACACATATATACCGGTCTAATAATAAAAGAAAAGCTTTGTTGAAGTCTAAAAAATTCATCAGTGCGTCGTACGAGTCAAGGGTTCATCACAGGAAAGAACGACAGAAGGAAGCTAAGAGGCAAGTATCTTTATTTAATCGTGTATGCATATGGAAATATATGCAGAAATATTCATATAAGAAAACTCAGTGGTATATGTCAGAAGGTTCATGAATCTCTTCTTCAAAAAGAAGTTTGTTTATCTATTGCCAAAATTGTTTTCAGGATCTGCTTCTTCCTCTGTGTCTAATAGTTGACCTATAGACAACAAGATCACTGAGTGTAGGTGAAAGTTGATGTCTAAGTTAGGGTCCCAACCATCTTTTTTGAACTGTTTCGATTAGGAGTCTTTTTTGGCTTTTTTTTCAAGAATGGCAGTATTAGGACTGCAATTTTGCCATTTATGTCCTAGTATTGTTTGAAGACACCTTGTTTCAAAGCTATTGGATGATCTTAAATGCTCGTTGAGTGGTGGTGTTCCATGTCTGGTCACCATATGTAAATATGACTTGTCTAGTGACTTTTTACAGATGAATTTTGAAATTCAATCTTCTTCAAGATTGGGGTCGTTTAGCTTAATATTTCTTTCTATTCTGTTCTTTATGACTTTAGTTTTACTGCGATTGACTGCCTACCCATTCAGTGTCGCATTTTTAGGTAAGACAATATATTGATTCGGAATCTGTGCACTCATCACCTCATCCAGGACACACAATCTATTCAAGCACTGTCCATGAAAAATATGATATTTGCCTTTTACCCACTGCACTACACTTCTATATAATTTCCAGATATCGTCTCTTCTCTTATTTCTTCTTTTTCCTCAGCAATGTGAATAAATATCTTTGGTATCTATCTGGAAATCTCCTGATAGCAATTCATATCTCTCAGCCATATCGCTACTTCTTGTCCTATTACCCAATCTGTGAAAATTATACTATAAGTATATAAGCATTTGTTTCGGAATTTTTTCATGGTATTCACTAAAACTGAAATGAAAAAAAATTATAAATAAAATAAACAGCAGCGGACTATCCGACAGCATGCATATATATATATATATATATATATATATATATATATATATATATATATATTTAATGATTAATATAGATTTAATGATTAATACAATTAAAATTTATTCAGTTGTCGTAATATCTTTAAACAATATATCAAAAATAAAATATAAATTAAAAAAAAATTAACTTTTATTTTGTATCTCTTATTTTTATTATGAAATACCTAAATTAAATAATACACCAATTATGTATTATTATATTTTTCCATTTCAATAAAATAATATCAAATATAAGTAAATTGTATAAATTGTAGGTATGAGGGGGAAATGGGCTTTGAGGGAAGAAGAAGTTAATCGACCGTGAGATGCGGTGATTAACATATCCTTGGAGGGTAATGGATGGCAATGCTGTAGCCAATGAAGTTCTACCTGAGACTCGGCTATTGCTGTTACCCTCCTGCCATGATCAGAGCTTTAATAGTTCAATGACACCTTATCCCTACACTGTCCTCTACAGATAACGGGGAAGATGAAAAGCATTCTTGCTTCGCCACCTTTAAGCCAGTCCTTTTAAGGACTTTAAGGATCTACTGTAAAGCATTGGGGGAAATACTCGGGAAAAACATTGCATAAATGAGGTTTTTGTATTTCGGCTGATATGAGAATAACCAGGATACTCGAGATCGACAGATGTGATCTCGAGAATTTTAAAACTTTTCAATGACAACTTTGTTGCTCAAAGATACAACTATGTAGATTAATTGTCAAATTGTGAACACCTCGTATAGGAAGAGAAAAAAAAACACTTTATGCCAGAAACATAAACAGGTTTCATGTGAATATGAAAGAGATGAATGCAGCAATCCCGCTTCCTACATAAATGCTAAACGTGTCTTCCTGTCTCATGCAGTGGTAACTAGCAACAGCTTCTGTCCACGTGTATTTCTACTTTCCTTTCTTCTAGATACTACTGTTCAGAACAAAGCTTCTCTTAAATTCACTTTACACAACAGACGTGTTGTGTAAGGTAAATTGAATTAAGATTTTTTGCGAGAAAAAAATAGGGCTGTGTTTTAGTAGCATTACCGTTGAGTAGGTTTGTCATCACTAAAGAAAGATACGACCTATATGCTTAAGACATTGGTTAAAAAAGTCTTGAAATCTGAGGCATTTGTGCACTACTAGGTTTGTCGAATGAGCATAATAGAAAGTGATATCGTCGGAAAACTTCTGGATATCGTTATTGGTCAGTGTGAGAAGTTCATTTATGTGTAGAAGAACGCGAGTTCGCAATAGAACAGACCCATGTGGCATATATTGTCCAGATTAACTTTTTGACGACTCCTGTCATCATCAACAGGTTATAGCTGAAGGCGATTTTTTATTTAGTTACGTGCCGACTCTCTTATTATCAGCGTGCATTATTTGTCCGGTTTCCTGTCAGCTTATAAAATATGGAGCGGCTTCCAAACTACTTGCCGTCTTAATAACCCATCGAATCTGTACCTCTTCATCCTTCTGATTTCGCATTCAATCCAATGATGCAATATCCTTACTCAGGAAGTGCATGCCAACGTATACAGCCTCCATTTCAAAAAAAATATATCAAGGGACTTCTTCTCTCTTGCCCATGTAGGGCACAAGTATGCAACAGGTTTTACAATGTCTAGTTTACCTTAATTTTAATCATGGGTTTACCGTGATAAATTTTCATGTTTTTCAATCCAGATGAGATGTTTGTAAGAATAGCAGTTAACAGAACATTCTCTGTTCATTCTACTATTCTCGACATTTCCATGTATTCTTGAAATTCAAGCAGGATTAGAACCCAAGAAATAGGTCAAATAGGAGTATGTGTACGACATATTTCTTTGATCAGAAAAAGGCGATAGGAATAAGTTTGGAAGTTTGCTTCCTGTCTTAATATTAAGCATAATAAAACCATTTTGGATTTGATCTGAATAATAACAGATATCTTCTGTGTTCTAGACGTCTTCTTTCTTTCAGATCAGTTCATAACGAGTTAATCTGTGCAGTAAAAAACGAAAGAAACTAACACGGGAAGACACTCACATATAATGTCGCAACCTCCCATCAGAAAACCTGGTGTTGTTAGAATCTTAAAGGAGTTGTCATACCCCATATTTAGTGATGAGTAAGAAGATCCAACATCAAGAAAATCTTAGCTATGCATAATATTGCCTCTCTAACTTCTATTAAAAACGTTACTTTCTCACAATGATTGCAAGTAACGCATCTTAGAAACGCAGGATATAAAAAATGTCATAATTCCACTAAACATTCTTAAACATATTTCAGTAACGTAATTCTCTCTTTTATAAAAGCCAAGCGTTTTAAAGTTATATAAATTTATACTACAATTACAAATATATATGAAGTCAAACTTTAACTTTTGAAATTGGAGTACAACTTTATAAAAATTTTATATAAAAATTTGACTACGCTTAAATATATTCTTATTTCGTTGCCTTGCATTCACATTAAGAAAGTTTTTTGACTTAATGCAATACATTTCAGCTCCTCAGTAAGGTATACTCCACACTGGTGGTCACTAATTAATACCTACACATTCAGATGGTGAAGTGGATTGTTGATACCTTTCTCCATTATTATTGACCGAAGTGCGGTGAGAAGAATGGGAAGATAGCTTGATGGATGACCTTTATCTTTCTTCTTCTTTGGAATGGGTTGAATACATGTCATAAGATAGATGATGGATTAGTATGAAAGACTGTAAAGAAGATATAGAGTGAGTGTTAATAATAGAAAACAAGTTTGGAGTATAATTTGAAGGATATCATTAAGATCAGAAGACTAGCTGGTATCCAAACTATTTAGGAATCTTTTGATGCCTTTCTGACAAAGTATATACGAAGCATCTAGGAGGCAGTTCTTGATTAAATGGGTGGGGATACTTTCCACTTGATTATGGAGTTGGATCAGACAAAGAAATGGCGGAAGATGCTGGCCTTGTCTTCGTGTGATATTGTAACAACAGTACTTCTGAATGCGAGAGATAGATGTTTTTTTTTATTGTAAACATAACAATCTTATGTACAGGATTAACCGGTTTTTGGTTCTCTGCAGTGAGGCAGAGAAGTTACATGCTCATACTCTTGTTGAGGTAAGTTACATAGAGATATCAGTTATAAGGTGAATCACATTTTTTTAAAGCCATTAACAATTATTTTTAACATGATACTGTTTAAAAACATACAATCTGACATGTATGTGGAAGAGCATAACAGTTTCTATAGGACAATATTATCTATTTACGTGAGAATGACAGCTGATTAATATTAGCACTGTTAAGCACAAAAAGTCATTCCCCCCTTTCGTTTTTTTTGGGGGAGGGGATGGTGTCACTTCTGTGCTGGAAAGTGGACTATGATGCAGTCGCCCTGCTCAGCCAGGAGTTGATTCCCTGGATTCCAGTCTTGGTGGAAAAGACCCAAGGTGTTGTTTTGCCTGTGGTAGTGATGCTCGTGTAGGATTCGAATAATTCTCACCTTTTGTTTGAAGGCTGCAAGGAGTTGGTCAGCTGCCTCTCTTTGTGAAGTTGCTGTGCTGTCTGGTCTTGTGTGTCTGAGGTAGAAGCTGTACATTCCGGATTTAGCAGTGATGAAGAGGTAGTTGCAGAATGAATGATTATTTGACTCTGCATGGACGAGATTGAAATACTCCTCTTCTGTATGAAGACTACCACAGGTGAGAGCTGCCGTTTCCCGAGATAAACGGATTAATTAGGTGTTGACTGGGCATTACAAGTAGATATGCCAAACTGTAACTGATCGGTTGCAGAACCGGTAGTCATCTGAGACATCCCAGTTAAATTTTCGTAATATAGTTGGAGTGGGTAATGCATTGTGCCACATTTTCCACTGAATATCTGCGTCGAGTTTGGTGGCTCTTGCGAGAGAGAGAGAGAGAGAGAGAGAGGGAGAGAGAGAGAGAGAGAGAGAGAGAGAGAGAGAGAGAGAGAGAGAGAGATTTTTTGATAAAATATACATTAGAAGATAGGTAACAAAAGGACCATATTCTGTGTCTGTTCTATTCTGTGTGGACTAAATTCCAGTAGTCCTCTTGGCTGTGTGCGTAGTTACAGGTGCTAGAGGTAGTATTCAGGGCATAGGTGATCATCGCTTTGAAACCTGAAACTTCGCAGAATAGACACAGATCCGTTTCTATGAGCTGAAATTTGTAGAGCTTAGAAGGAGTTGGCAAGATGTTATGCCATAGTCTTCACTGTATGTCGGAATCTGGTTTTGCATACTTCGATTTATATGGAGGATCCCACTGAAAACTGAATTGTAGGTGCAGCCTTGTAGATGGAAGGGTTAAGAATGAATATGCAAAGGGCAAAGTTGGAGGCTGTGACATGAGGAAGTGGTATATTTTCTTGTAGTTGGAGGGAAGAATTAGAAGTGAGGCTTCAGATGATACAATATGAAATATCGGCTCCGAGCAATTTCTAGAAGGACTACAGACTCCCTGAGGTGTAGCGATATTTGGATAGGCTTCTATAATATATGCAGAGTGCATCTGTTGATATTGCATTTCAGTTTTTGGGTTCTTCATTGGTAGGCTTGTGAATGTTTTGCACTTTAGGATCTGTATCATGAGGTCCCCTATGATTCTTATTCCTGCCCAATTCCATGTAGGGAAAAGAAAGGGCTGGAGAGTTGTGAGACTTGTTATGTTTCTGCTCGAAAATAGTGGTTCTGTAAGTACAGATGACTCTGTTGATCCTGTCAATGTGTGATGAAGTTCTGTGTTTTTCCAAAGCTGTAGAGCATCTCTGTAAAAATGAGGTAGTTTAGGAGGGGATGTGCAGAACTGGCCATTCGGAGGATTGTGGAGAGTGTAAGTCATCTGGTCGATGATTTCGTGATGTAATCGAGGGTGGTTGCATAAGTATGATTGGACTAAAGATTCTTTAGGAGGAAGATTATCCTGAAGAATCTAATCTTGTTTTCAAGGGAAATCAGGCCTTGACCTCCCCTTACTGAGTAACTTGCAGAGTTCAAGGTATGTTGTCCAGTTAGTATTGTTCCAGAGGAAACGTTTGATTGCCTTTTAAATGTGGTGGAGAAATTCTTTAGTGGGTGTGAGTACTTTGAGTGTTATGCCATAACACAGTCGCAGCCAAGAGTACCTTTATGAAGACCTGGTGGCACTCTTGCCCTACCCTGTCGAAAGTCATCTCCTGTATTGATCTTCCTGGGACAGAATACGTTTGATGTTAACCAATAACTTCAGATAGTGTTGGCTTTATTCAGTTTGCTAAAACTTTGGAAACGATTTTGCAATCGGTATTAATTAGGGAGATTGAACGGCAGTTTAGGATATCCGTGTGGTTTCCCTTCTTATGTATCAATCGTCCTACTGAGGTCGTGACGTATTCTGGAAGCCCATTGAGGTAGGCGTCATGCTGTGTTCTGAGGAGAAGTGGTCTGAGCTGATTCCAGAAGACTTGGAAAAACTCTGACTTGAGACCAAAAAGGCCGGGAGATTTGTTCTTTGGCAAGGATGTGCATGCAGTTTTCAGTTCATCTAGTGTGCTTTTTTTTCTAAGTGTTCCCATCTGTTGCAGAGATTTTTTTTGTTTCTTTTAGTATTTCGTGAATGGCATAATGAGATATTCCTGTAGAGTTGTATGTATCCTTGTAGTATTGTAGGATTTCAGAAGTGATTTTACTTGGGTCTTCTGTGATGCTGCGATCTTGAAGTCTGATAGCAAAGATGGAGTTTGCTGACTGGCATTTTTTTCCCAACGAGAAAAATGGTTTTGTGGTGGCATCTGAAAGATTTCCAGGGGTGGCAATGAGAAGTTAGCGACTGGTGCTACCACTATCACTGACAAAAATAATGGAAAAACTGGATCCAGATTCAGACTCCGCAACCATTTAATGACCGAACTTGGAATATTAGGACTCTACTACAATCAGGGCAACTCAAATTACTACAGCACGAAATAAAAAGATATGAGTGGACTGCTATGGGACTTTGTGAAATTCGATGGCCCAAAACAGAAGAGCTAACAACAGATGAAGGACATTTGCTTTTTTACTCTGGATGTGACTACAGCGGAAAAGAAGGTGTCGGGTTTTTGATACACAAATCATCACGAAATTCTGTCATAGAATTCAACCCTATCAATAGCAGAATTGCTCTAGTCCGCCTCAAAGAAAAACCGCTCAATATCACCATCATACAGGTCTATGCCCCAACTACAGATCACGAAGACTCCGAAGTAATGGAGTTTTATGGTCAACTTAATGCAACAATCACCACAGCGAATAGAAAAGACCTTTTGATTGTACAGGGCGATTGGAATGCCAAAATTGGAACAGTCTTTGGCAAAGATGATCTCCCATTTGTCGGATCGTATGGCTATGGGGAGATAAACAAAAGAGGTTTTGAATTGAATTAATGTTGCCTCGCAAAATGAACGTACCATTACTTACACTCTATTTCCCCATAAACCTTCCAGAAGATGGACATGGACTTCCCCTGATGGTAAAACACACAACCAAATTGAATTTATCCTTCTAAGCATAAGATTTAAAAACTCCATAAACCTCACAAGAACTAGATCATTTCCTGGAGCCGGCATTGGCAGCGACCACAACTTGGTCATCGCAATTGTGAATATGAAAATGAGGGAAAGATTACCTACAAAACCAACTCGTAAAAGATATAATATAGAAAAATTAAAAGATCCCGAAATAAATGCACTATATAAATACAAATTAAAACAAATGTTTGACACAAGCTTCAAGAAATATAATAGTATCGAATCTAAAACCAAATACTTCTCACAAAAGATAACTGAGACAGCTGAAGAAATCCTTGGATACAAAAGGAAAATAAATAAACCATGGATAACCAAACATATTTTGGACCTATGCGACGAAAGAAGATATTTGAAATCTCATTTTAATAGCGGTGATAATAGAGAACAGTATAAAAATAATGCTAAGATTATTACAAAAGAAATCAAACATGTTAGAAACTTGTGGATATTGGATGAATGCAAAAATATAGATGACGTAAATAAAAATAATTCTAAAAGTGCTTCTCAAATTATCAATAAGTTAACCAAACCGTTTACTGCAATTAATTGGATCATAGAAGATGAAGATGGAACTCCTATCACAGATAACCAGAAAATAGTTATGCAATCAAGCTTTTTCCAAAGGAACCTCAACTGACTGATGATATTTTGGACGGATTTTGCCAGGAGGTTCGGAGGAAGGAGATTACCCGATATTAAAAGAAGTTATTGCAGTAGTTAGCTCCTCAAAAATAGAAAAATCACCGGGAAGTGATGGTGTCACAGTGGAACTGACACGCGAAGGAGGTAACATCATCATAGACACCTTGCTAAATTTATTCCAGGATGTATGGAACACAGAGACTTGGCCTTCTGATTGGCGGACTTCTGTCCTTGTATATATTCCTAAAAAGGGAAACAGCAATAAATGTAGCAACTATAGAACAATAAGCCTTATTAGTCATCCAAGCAAAATCCTGTTAAAAATACTATTGTCAAGAATCGAAAAGAAAATAGAAAGCAGACTATCAGATGAACAAGCAGGTTTCCGGAAGTCCAGAAGTACAATCGACCATATTTTTACAATACACATACTAGGCGAAAAATACACAGAACATAACAAAATAATCTGACAGAACATTTTAGACCTTCTAAAAGCTTTTGACTCAATATGGCACGAGGCATTATGGAAAAGTTTAGAACATTATGGTATCGACAACAAAATCATTAGGATTATTTAATCTCATTAATCCTCATCTGATATGAGAATTGAAATTAAAAATTACAGTAGTGAACCGTTCCGGGAAGAACGGGGGGTAAGACAGGGATGCATCTAGTTCCCTCTTCCTTTTTAATTGTTTTCTGGAATAAGTCATAGATGAAGCTCTTCGCGAATATGACACTGGAATAGTAGTTGGCGGGCTAAGAATAAATAACTTACGTTTTTCTGAAGATATCGATCTTCTGACAGAAAGTGAAGAAGAATTACAAGAGATAACCAGTCGTGTTTTCGGAACATTAAAAAAAATATGGATTATACATAAACATACAAAAAACAAAAACAATGATAACCTCAAAATCAGAAATTGAATTCTTAAAGATACAAATTGGCAATAAGCAAATTGAGAATGCAAAGAAGTTCACTTATCTAGGAAGCACGTTGAGTCAAGATGGTCGTTCAAAAATCGACAATAAATGCCGAATTGCTAAGCCAACCGTGGCCCTACAGAAGCTAAAACCATTGTGGGGAGATACCAAAATAGCAAAGCAATCACAACCAGACAAAGACTAATTGACACCTTGGTGAATTCTGTCCTCTTATATGGTTGTGAGGCCTGGACTTTATTGAAGGAAGATGAGAGGAGACTCCTGTCTTTCGAAATGAAAACTTACAGAAGACTTTTGAGAATTCCCTATACCACTCACGAAAGCAATGAAAATGTCCGAAAACTAATTGACTCAATAGATGGGAGAAAAAGGGAAAATGTTCTGACAATCATCAGAAGAAGAAGACAGATGAAATAGTTCGGACATGTGGAGAGGGCTAATGGCATTCCAAAGCAAGCACTAGAAGGAATCGTTCCAGGATAAAGGGTTACGGGCAGACCTCGATTAAAATGGACTGATAACATCAAAAAGTGGACAAATTCCTCCCTTTATCAACTGACATCAAGAACAAGAGACCGAGACGACTGGAGGAGGCTAGCAAAGAAAGTCACCTACCAGCCATGAATGACCCAACGGTTCATTTAGGACTACGGGAGAAGAAGACATCTGAAAGATTTATTTCTGTATGCTGCAATCTAAGTAGGGAAACTTTTGCAGATAATTCTGAGTGTCTTTGCATGGCTTGGAGGGCTGAATGGTATTCAGGGGAGATACTTGAGCAGTTCTTCAAGTTTTCTGATTCTAAAGTTCCTCTGGTGATTTTTCTAGTGACTCTAGATCTGTGTAAAGGATTTTATCTGTGATTTTAGGTGGGGCCACCATGTTTACATCGGTTCTGTATCTCACCCCTTTCAAGTGAGTGAGGTTGGTTATTAAAGCCTGAGTGTTTATTATGTAATCTGGATCTTTCAGGAGGGTATTGTTGAAGATTCAATAGGCACTTCCTGAATTGGATGCTTCCAAAGATAATGAAAGTTGCAGCTTGACGAAGCAATCATATGAGTTGTAGGAAGGAATGTGTAAGAAGGTTCTAACTAGAGGACAGGTGTGTTTGGAAATGTAGACTCTGTCCAGTCGTGCTTGGTAGATTGGCCTATTAGTCATTGTGATTGCTGACCTCCATGTGTAGAACTTGTATCTCTCTCTCTCTTGGGAGAGATTTTTTTTTTTTATTGTGAACATAACAATCTTATTTACAGGATTAACCGGTTTTTGGTTATCTGCAGTCAGACAGAGAGGTTACATGCTCATACTCTTGTTGAGGTATGTTACATCGAAGTCACTTAAAAGACAAATTACATTTTTTTTTTTTTGAGATTAAAGCCATTAAGAGTTATTCTAACATGATACTGTATAAGATCATAAAAGTGGAAGAACATAGGAGTTTCTATTGCACAATATTGTATATTTACATGAGAGTGCCAGCTGATTAATTTTCGCACTGTTAAGCACAACAATCCTTCTTTTTTCCTCTTTCTTTGGGGGGGGGGATGGTATCACTTCTATGCTGGAAAGTGAATTATAATGCAGTCGCCCTGCTCAGCCAGGAGTTGATTCCGTGGATTCCAGTCTTGATGGAAAAGATCTACGGTGTTGTTTTGCCTGTGGTGGTGGTGATGCTCGTGTAAGATCCGACTTCTCGCCTTTTGTTGGAAGGCTGCAGTGAGTTGTTCAGTTGCCTCTCTCTGTGAAGTTGCTGTGCTGTCTGGTCTTGTATGTCTGAGGTAGAAGTTGTATATTACCGCTTTCGCGGTGATGAAAAGGGTAGTTGCAGAATTAATGGTTATTTGACTCCGCATGGACGAGATTGAAATATTCCTCTTCTGTATGAAGACTACCACAGGTGAGAGCTGCCGTTTCCCGAGACAAACTGATTAATTGGGTGTTGACTGGGCATTCGAAGTAGATATGCCGGACTGTTCCTAATTGGTAGCAGAACAGGCAGTTATCTGAGACGTTTGAGTTAAATTTTCGTAATATAGTAGGAGTGGGTAATATATTGTGCCACATTCTCCACTGAATATCTGCGTCAGGTTTGATGGCTCTTGTGCGATATGGTAGATCCCATTGAAATAGTGTTTGATCAGAGGATGCAGGATTTTCCAATAAAGTGCTTTGGTCGACTGTTGTGTTAGAGTGCTGTAGATCTTGTTGGTGTTGCTGGGTGTAAGTTTCTCCCATGAGTTATTGGTTTTTATCAGAAAGATAGACGCCAGATCTTCTGAGTTGGGAGGGCTAAGCTCCTCTTCTGTTATGCTATCAGGCATAGAGGCTTGAAAAGCGGCCTTTACGGTATCTATCTGCTCAGACTGATTCCCATATTCCGGTTTTTGAGAGAATTTGGAAAGCGCCAGGTGAGGCTTGGAGAAAGAATGTCTCCCAAGATCCTCACGCTTCGCCAGCTCCATGGAGGAAAGAAAAACTCTTTCTGAGTGATCGGGCTTCTTACCGTCGAGTTGTGAAAGATGGATTCCATGAGGATTTCAGGTAGGGATGCTGTCTTCACTGTGTGCTGGAGGTTTAGCTTCTTCCATCGTCGAAGGGTATCTTTGTAGAAGTTTGTTAAATTTACTGGCACTTGAGCTGTTGTCATTCTTAAGGTTGTGCAGAGAGAGAGACCTCTAGTGGCAGAAGTGAAAATATATTCAGTGGTGCATTTGTGTGTTCAGGAGAAATCGAGCGCGGAACGTTGTTATCCTATTGTCAATGGAGGTCAAATGTTGTCCTCCATCTTTGAGCGAAGTATTTAGCTTGGAGTATGAAAGCCAGTTTGTTTTGTTCCATATGAATCGATATATGGTTGACTTTATTTGTTTGATGAATTGCTCTGGTGGCGTAAGAATCTTTAGTGTATGCCAAAGGACACTGGTGGCTATTTGGTTAACGATTATTGCTCTCCCTCTTGTGGATGCAGAGGCTCGTATTGCTGCCCACTTTCCTAGTACTTGCTTGAAACGCTTGTTCAGTGCTTCCCAGTTCTTATCCATATAAGAGGGTCTGTTTCCGAGGTAAATCCACAGGTATTTGTTTCCCTCTGTGGACCAGGTACCAGACATTGGAGAATCCTTTCGGTTTTTCCATTTGCCACACCACAGTCCTGTGGTTTTATGTGTGTTTAGTTTCGCTCCTGAGGCTGCCTGATATTGTTGGTATGCCATATGTATGTTATAGAAGTCCTCTTCTTTGCGGGTTATGATTGTAACATCATCAGCATATGCTGTCAGGGTTATGGTTTGCTAGGGAAGTTTAGGGTGGCATGCCCCGAGCAGCATGCTGAGTCTAAACAAAAAGGGTTCAATGGCAATTGTGTAAAGAGGACCGGAGAGTGGACAGCCTTGTTTAATACCTCTGCTGTATGGTGCAGTTATGGTAAGCGTGTTGTTTATTTTCATGCAAAACTGTGCCTTGGCATACAACATCTTAATAGAGTGAATGATGCCTGAACCAAAGCCAAATGCTTTCAAGCAGTTGAAGAGGTATAGGCGTTCAACGCGGTCGAACGCTTTTTCTTGGTCTAGTGTTACAAGATCCATTGTTTCACTGTTGTTGTTCGCTATGCTTATGAGATCCCTTATGAGGTGTAAGTTTTCATGGATTGATCTTCCAGGGATTTATAGCTCTGATGCCTATTTATAATTTCGCTCAGAGCGGGTTTAAGTTTGTTGGCAACGGCTTTTGATATAATTTTGCAATCGGTGTTTGTGATAGAGATGGGTCTCCAGTTTCCTAGTTTCGTCGCCTCTCCTTTCTTTGGAATGAGTTTAATAACTGATGCTGTCATATTGAGTGGGAAGCCATTGGTATTCGGTCGACAAAAACTCTGTAGAGGATAGGTCCAAGCTGTTCCCAGAAGGACTGGTAAAATTCAGTGGTGAGCCCGTCTATGCCAGGAGATTTATCTTTAGGTAAGGAGGTGCAGGCAGTTTTCAGATCGTGTAACGTGATGGGGAGTTCTGTGTTACTCCTTGTTATTGGTGAGAGTCTTTTCACATCGGAGAGAATTATATTCATGGCCTCCATAGATGTTGAGTTGGCTTGGTACAAATTTTTGTAGTACTGCAAGGTATGTAAGAGGATTTCGTCATGATTTTCTATGATGTTTCTATTATCTGTTTTAATAGCAGATATAGTGGTGCACTCTTGTTGGCGTTTTTCTAGTGAGAAGAAATACTTTGTGGGGCATCTGAGAATTTAATATGTTTGCGTCGTGCTCTTATTAGTGCTCCTCTTGCAGAGTGCTCTAGGTGTGAGCGTATGGTGACTTCTAGGGATTGGTATTCCTCAGATTCTGGATGATGCAATTGCTGTTGTTGTTGCAAATTTTTAAGGACTGAATGCTTATTCAAATTTCTTCTGTGACTATATTTTTGGGTGAATACCCTAACTTTGGATTTAAAAAGTGCCCACCACTCGGAAATTGATTGTGAAGTAGGTATATCTCTGATGAGAATTTCGATATAGATTTTGGAGGTTCTGAGATATTCGGTATCCTTTAGTAGGCTGTTTTTAAAAATCCAGTATGCTCCTCCTTTGTGTCTGGTGTGTCCAGGAATGCAAATGCTAAGAAGGATGGAATCATGGTCTGATGCATGAGATGGATGGTAATTGACTCTCCTGATGTAGGGTATTGTGTGCATCGAAGTGTAGTATCTGTCGAGCCGTGCCTGGTATAGGACACTCGTAGGACCACCTTTGGCTCTCCAGGAGAACACTTTCTCATGTGGGTGCAAGTGTGTGAAGGTGTCAGTCAGCTCGAGGTCATTTATTACATCCTGGAGAAGCTGAGCTAGTGCGTGTCGATGTTCTTGGCATTGCCATAATGGACGTAATGAAAAAATCAGACCGACTTAAGAGAATGTCACTTAATAAATGCATTCCATTCTCTATTTTCTTTGGAGAAACTAATACCAGTGTTGTTAATAATATTATTTTATATTTCAAGATTGATATTTATCCTGATTTATTTGTTCAGTATGATATCTCTACTAATAAAGACAACTGACCAATTTCTAATATTTTTTAACCTTTTTTTTTTCTCTCCAATTGCATATCTTAAATATTGTCTTATTTTTCTGTTGGTACATCATTAATCTCTAAAAATATCTTCAAAAAATAATTTTTAGAGAGCAAAAACCTTCCTGTTAGTCGGACATAGATCATGATTATGTAACAGTGTCTAAATAAAACAACCAAAGAAAATAACTAAACGTGTCTTAAGGATAAGATAAGGAACTGCAAGACATGAAAATGAAATAACAAAATAGGAAACGTTTTATGAGAAAAGAAGAAAAATATTAACCAAAAAATCGAATGTGATGAATAATATCGAATTCGTTGAACTTAATGCAGTAATATGGAAAATAATGAAGAAGGAAATATGTGAAATTAACAGGTATCTAGTCTAAACTACAATTAAAGAAATAAAAAGTCTTGAAGACGGAAGAAATATAAGACGTAATATCCAACACTACCGAATCATAATTAATTAAATAATGAATATGCAATGGCACATATTCATAATTTAATTAATTATACTTATACAATACTTAAAACATATTATTATAAAATATCTAATATGAAATATTATTGTAAATTATATATTAAATAAAATATTTTCTGATATTTAATTTTTATAGAGATATTTTTCTTTTATAAATCTAATTTAAAAAGTACACCATTTTTTTTAAGATGTAATTTTATTTTATTAGGACCCAAAATGTTTAAAGCTGCTGACTTCTAAATTGATGTTCTTATTTCAAATGGTATCGATTTGTTTATAACTAATATATATAAAGCTTATCAGCGGAATCAGGGTGACTACATCTAGTACTTTCGTACTAGATCTATATAAAGGTTATTAAATAATAATAATTGTATGATGACACACTCCGTGTGTCATCATACGATTATTATTATATTATTATATCAGCCGTGAGTCCCCTTTTACGGGGAGGTACAGCACCATCTCATTCCCCCCAAACTTTATCCGGGCTCCGGAACCGGCATAGCTGACGAATGACCTATGGCTGAGTCAGTATTCCTGACTGTATTCTGTGTGTGTTCACTGGACCGGTTTGCCTGCTTGCGGGATGAAAAAGCCCACATAAACTGGTGGAAAAATCCCTGCTGTCCACGCCCAAGATCGGCTAACTTGGCTATGGCTGAGGAATATTCTTAAGCTCCTCACGTCGGGAATCGAACCTAGGACACTCCTTCCCCAGTCATATGGTTACGAAGCGCATAGCCACTAGGTTAACCGTGCGGACCTATAAAGGTTATTAGCGGAATCAGGGTGACTACGTCTAGTACGTTTTATACATTTTTAGTGTTCTAGTACGTTCGCCAACAGATCTAGTACTTTCTTCCTTCCAAATAATAATAACAACAATATGAGAGTTTGACATATGAGTTTAATATTTTTTTCTTCTCCCACCTCCCCATATGTCACATTCAGTGACACAATCAAGATTTCCCTTTTTTTCCTCTCCATCTCTCACTGTTTGCTAACCTTCTCTTTCCTTCCCCCCCCCCGATCTCATACTCACGCAATTTGACTGGCAGTGACCAACAGAAATATATTCTTCGCTATTCAAACACTTCTCGCGCGTTATAACATCATTACAACAATGAAAACAAGTGGGAAAATTAAATATTTTAATATGAGTTTAACCACCTTTTATTGATGCACAGCATAATTTGGATCTCATTATGTAAAAATTTTGCTCCGCGTTTAAAACCTAACACACAACACTGTTAACTGATATGACAAGATGGATGACATTCCCGTGGATTTTTATTCCTTAATCGCTTAGAAGTTGATTATGTAAAGGAAAGTTTATTGAGGGATGTGTGGGAGCGCGTGTACCAACGAGCATGCCTTTTGGAGCTTGTGTTTCCATCTGTTGTTTTCGATGCAATTAGATGACTCTTGAACGAGTTGGTTTGGATGAAGAGCTGCCTGTGCAAAGTATTTGCAGACAATATCGTGAAGTAACGTAGAGATATTTGGTGTGGCTGCATCTTGATGGAGGAGAACATTTTTGACAAACCACAGGGCATCAAAGCTCATTCGGAGGCATTTGTCTTGTAGAACGTGCAGTTTTTTTATGTAACCGGGAGAAGTGTGACCCCAGCAGGCGATCCATAGGTTAAAGCGGGTCTGATGATTGTTTTATAGATGCGCTGCTTGTTCTCGATGGTAATTTGGCTTCTCCGGTTGATGAGAGGATAGAGCTGGGAAACTGCTGAATTGGTTTTTTTTCAGGCATATAAAATGTGGGGGATTAAAGCTGAAGTGACTGTCTAGTTGTATCCCTAGATATTTGACTTTGGTTTGCCATGGGATATCAATATTGAACATTTAAATTACCATTTAATGCGATGTTTCTCTTGTAAAATGTATAGCAGAGTTTTTGTCAGCAATGACGTCTATTCTCCATTTCCTGAAACATTTTTCATGCTGCGTTTTGCAATCGCTGGGTTGCTATGTTCGGCCTGAGCGATCTGGTCATAATTGCCATGTTGTCCGCATAGAAAGCCATTGTGATTGATACTGTTCTTGGGACATCCGCAATATAGATGTTGAAAAGTAGCGGGGATACCAGGGAGCCTTGTGGGATACCTGATGTGATTCTTCTCGTAGAGGATCAAAGCCCACACAATTTAATTTGGAATTTCTTGTTTTTCAGGTAGGAATCAATCGGGTTGGTGAGATATAATGGAAAATTAGTAGTTATTTGTAAATGAGGCCTTTGTGGCAAACCTTATCAAAGGCTTTTTCCACATCAAGAAAAGTGCCTCTACTTCCAGTTAAACCCAGTTGTAATGCATTCTATTAATATGTGGACCTGTTGAACTGTGCTGTGATCTGTACGAAATCGGAATTGATTTTTAGAGAAAAGGTTGGTTTTGTTTGTCGCTTCTTGCAGACGGTCAAGGATTATTTTTTCGACAATTTTTCCCAGGCAAGATAGGAGGCTGATGGGTCTGTAGTTCCGATGGAGCTGAGGTGCTTTCCAAGGTTTGTGAACGAGGATTATGTTTCCAACGAGTGAGGAAGTAACTGAACCTTAGCATTGCATTAACAATGGCTACTGCACGCATGACAGCTTTATGAGGGAGCGCTTTTATTACTTTGTTGAAAATCTCATCAGGTCCTGGGCCTTTTTGTTATTAAGTTCCCTCCTTAGGGGAAGTATGACATATATTTTTACAGCTGCTGTAGTGGTGAAATGAGCAACGAACGTGCCTGAGAATTTTTTCAATGAATAGTAAGTCCGCATGCATGCGGACTTACTATTCATTGAATCTAGCATGCATATAGTTAGAGCTGCATCGTAGTTAGAGCTCCAAGGAAATCTTCTGCTTTTTCGTGATTATATAGCACACAACAATGGAATTGTCGCTAGCTCTAGCTGAGATGTTCTTTACCAAGACAAGCAACCACCCAAACACGTTGATCAAGGAAGCTTCAGAATATAATGAAGCGGAAAGCTACAAATATAAACGGTCCAAGTCAATCTTACATCCTGCTGAACACAGCTGATTTCCCTGCCCTCATGCCCTCACTGGGAAAGCTTATAGCTCATAAATACCCCATTCAAAGTTCTTCCTATACAGACAAAGGGTAATATGAAAAGCATTTTTGCTTCACCCAACTCGCCAGAAACGTTATTCGTTCGTTAACTGTCAGGATATTTAAACTGTCAGATGTTTTTGAAGTCCAGTGTTTTTATTAATTTTATTAAATAAACTTGTTCTCAAAAATATGATTCGTCATGCAAACACGTCAAAACACTAGCAGCATGTAGAATCTAAAAGAAGTCACCAGGTATAATGCCATTGTTTAAATCCAGTTCCAAATACCAGTTGGAAAAACAAATTAAAGAGGCAGGATTAAGATTATGTGCATATGTTGCAGAACACAATCTGCGTTTAAGGCTTATGGATAATTTTTTTGCCATTAGGGTCGAAATTACGAATTGTCTTTATCAACGGATTATAGAAGCGATGAATAATTTTTAAGAAGGAATTCGATTTTTGTAATGGTTAGATGGATAGGATGATTTATTTCGTGTATAATGATTATGTAATTTAGTTATTTGCTGAATGGCGAAATTGTTATGTGTTCGTACATAAATACGTAAAGAAACAAAAATAAAAACATTATTAAAAATAAAAATAAAACAGCTGGGAGATAAATGAAAGAAAGAAGATTGATAATAGTAATAATAATTGTTTTAATTAATTTCTAAACTGTTCATAAATATAATTTTGACACATAATCTCTCAAATATTTACATATATACAATTATCATCTTGAGTAACATTCAGTATATTATTTTACAAGGTTCAGCACTAAGGGCTACATATAATGAAATTTCAATAATAATAATGATGATGATAACATAGTTTTTTTGCTATCTTTTAAAATAACATAACAGTAATAATTTACCATTATATAGTTCAGAGCTACACAAATTATATAATATTACATGTAGTTTACTATTTTTTTTTTCAAAGTTTGAGAAAGAGTAATTATACAACAGTATTTACGCATGTGCAATTAAAATATTATATTTCCTAATTCTCACCAACATACAATGTAAACTCGTTATTTACATATTTTTTAATAATAAGAATTATTTATTACATTATTTTTTTCATGTTACATAGTAATATTATGTTAATGATATTATCACATAATAACGAGTATCTTCAGTATCTTCTTTATTGTTATGTAATTTACTGACTGTTTTGTTACATTTCTGCATTTCATTATAAGGATTACATGTAGATGACTGAGGCAAGTTAATCCCACCTATTTCGAAGTTTCGGTTAGCTTTTATGAAGAGAGTGGGATTTAGCCTTCACTATTTATGTTGTTGTTACTGTTTATGCATGAGCTGTAGGCATTGGATGCTGGTGATTTATGATGTGTATATTATGTTAATGGTGTATTAAATTTGTTGGCATATTTTCCAGAGTTCGTTTTTTAATGTTCTGTAGTTATCTATGTGTTTTAAATTTCTTGGTAGGTTGTTGATTTGCGTGGGTATCTGATGTGATCTCACAAAAGAACCGTATGAGTTGTTGAAGGGTGTGGGGATGTAGAGAGTTGTTGTAAGTCATGTTATACGATATTTGTCTCTGTTGTTTCGATAGGTGATGTTGAAGTAATTCCTTGTTAATGTCATGTAGTGTTTCAGGTTTTTCGAACTCAGGATTCTATGTGTCGCCATGTGCTGGTCAGATATTGTTTGTTGCGTGTAAGGTGTCCAAATCACTGTTGGCACAATTTTCTTGTGTAATGTTTCTAAATTTGTTAGGTGGCTGTTTGATGTATTTGCATAGACTGTTATTCCGTATCTGAGTAGGGATTCGCAGATACCGTGATATAGGAGTTTTTTTATGTTGGGTGGAATAATGTCTTTCACTTGGAAGAGTTTTGCTGCGATGATCCGGAGTTTCATATATAGGTATTCTATATGTTTTGTCCAATTAAGGTGGCAATCTGTATAGATACCAAGGTATTCTTCATATGTTACAAGTTTGGTTTCGGGACATTTGCAGGTATTTTTGTTGTTAATGCAGCTGTATCTGTGACAGTGTATCGATAGTGGTGGTGGGCGCATGATTCTTGGGTTGTGTATTATCAACATCTGTGTTTTGGTGCCGTTGATTAGAATTGCGTTTTGGTGGAAGTATGTTGTGATTTCGTTTAGGTCTTGTTGTGCTTTGCAGAGAGCCCTGTTGATGTCTGTGTTGATTTCTAATAGTGCGGTGTCATCTGAGTACTGAAATGTTTGACTTCTTATGTCCATATTGTGAACATCGTTAATGTGTATGTTGAATAGTGTGGGTGATAATATGGCGCCTTGAGGTACACCGTGTTTTATTTGTATACCCAGGCTGCGACATGTACCTATTTTTGATACTTGTGTTCTGTTTGAGAGGTAGTTCCTGGACCATGTATGCAGTGTTCCTCTTATACCTATTGAGAACGGTCTTGTTCAAGTATATCAAATGCTTTGGTTAAATCAAGCAGTATAATGACAGCGTACTTGTTTTTGTCGAGAGCTTTGTTTATTGTGTCGGCGATGTCTTCTAATAAAGTAATGGTGCTTTTTTTTTTCTGAAAGCCGTATTGGTTTTGTAAGATGATGTTGTACTTCTGTAAATAGTTCTGTAGTCTGGTGTGCGTTATTTTTTCTAGAATGTTTGAGATGACTGGTAGGGTAACTATTGGTCTGTAATTCTGAGTATCGTTTCTTTTACCGTGTTTGCATATTGACGTACTTGTTGTAGTTTGTAGTTGTAGTGGAGTGATCCTGTGTCGAGTATTATGTTCACAAGTCTCAAAAGTATTGCATTTATTTGTTTAAAGTGTGTTATAGGGTCTGTGAGTCTTATTTTGTCTGTTCCTGGAGTGGTCTTTGGTTTTAGTTGTAGGAGTGCTTCTTTTAGTTCCTGTTTTGTTACGGGTGGAAAATACATCGTTTGTTGTTGACTTTGTGTCGGTAGTTTTTTGTTGATCGTTGGTAGTTTGCCTTTTTTGAGTTGTGTGATGTTGTTTGTGAAAGCATTGCTGAATGAGTCTGCTAGTTCCTCTTGGCTTGTGTCCTGACCGAAGCTTTTTGCAATAAAATCTTGTGCTGAAGTTTTCTTTTTTTCGGGTTATTAATTCGTTGAGTGTAGCCCATGTTTGCTTAATGTTGTCGTTTTTTGTTGTTAGTTTATTTCTTGTGTTTTTTTTTTTGTATAAGGTTTGTAAATCTGTGTTACTGGGTGAACTTTTGAGTTTTTTCCATAGATTTTCTTTTACAGTACTACTCTTTAGTATGTCGTCATTTATCCATGGATTGTTGTCTGTTTGTCGCCTCGTTTGTGAAGGCTTTGTTGCTTTTTTGTATATTTCTGTGAACTTTAGTTTGTAAATTCTCGTATAATGTTACAGGATTGTTTATTTTAAGTAGGCAATTCCAGTGTGTATTTTTTACTTGGTTGTCGATAATGCTCTTTAGTATGATCAGGTTTTGTCGACTTTTGTGGTGGTGGAAGGGGGGGGGGAGGTAACGTAATAAAACGAAGTTGAGACAAAGTAGTGATCGGCAATTTTGACATTACTTACTGATGATGTATATGGATGTATGGATAATTTTTTTATGTCTCAGATAAATTGCATACATAGATGCTGTAATAATCATATATAGATATAAAATATTTATAACACATTACAATTGTGAATAACAGATACTTGCAAGTTAATAATTTTCTTCCTCGAAGCTTAGCAGAGCTTATCTGAGGAAGATAATAGATGATTGATGGTGGTGGTTTTATGGTCATGTTCCTATACTGGTCACAAGCCTGGTGTTGATTTTACTGTTTGTTGGTATGTGCTTGGAACACTTCGACTGCTATTACAGTTTAACTTTTTTTTGTGTGCAAATAGAGTTGGATTTAGACATGGTGTGGTTGTTACTTTGTGTTCTTGTAGTGATGATTTTTGAGAGGGGGTTTGTAATAGGTTTTTGTGTGTGCATGTGGGGGGGAGAGAAACAGGAATTGCTCTAATTTTCATTCTCGCTATAATATTTATATAGTGCCTGTTTCAGCCCTCTGTATGTTCCTAGGTTTTTGTTGTCAAACGGCAGTTTGTTTATCATGTCAGGTACGTAGAAGTTTCGGGTGGCTTTGCGGTAGTGATTATTGTACTTATACGTTATGTAGTTTGTTGGCTGTGGTCTTGTTATTTGATATGTTGTTCTGGTTACTCTATAGGTTGGGTTGTAGTAATCTTTTAACATGACTGTGTAGTGACAAGAGTGTTTTACCTTAAATATTTTGTGTTCTGTCCGTGCTGCCACCATAAGTGTGGGTTGTTCCCAGAATATCAGTTTCACCATTTTATCCTGCAACCATTGTAGCCTGTTAAGCCTGTAGTCTGCGCAGAATGCGTATGATGTGATTGCATATCTTAAAATGTTTTCACATAATGCTTTATAGATTAGTATTTTTATATGGGTTGGGGCAATGTCTTTTAATCTGTATAGTTTGCTTGCTATTATTCTAAGCTTGGTATGTAGGTAGTTTGTATGGCTATTCCAACTTTGATCAGCATCGAAGTGAATTCCGAAATAGCGTGTTGTTTTCACCTGTGTGATGGTTGTGAGTTTAGCTTCTTCCCTTTGTGTATAGGAGGATGAATGTTGGGTAGAGAGATATTTAGTTTCTTTGGGCAGGGTTTGGAGGTTTTTGAATACCATTAGCTTTGTTTTTCCGGGGTTTATATATATGACGTTTTTGGTTAACCAGTTAGTGATTTGATTGATGTTCTGTTGCATATTTGTGTAAGCGATATTTGAATCGTTGTGAATGGATACTATGGCCGTGTCGTCTGTGTACTGGAAGATTTTACTTTTTAGGGGAGTTGTCTTATGTCGTGTGTGTATATGTTAAATAGAATGGGAGATAGGACAGCTCCTTGCGGTACTCCACAGATTACATGTACCTCTTTGCTATATGCTGATCCTATACGTGTGGTGTGCTTTCTGTTTTTCGTGTATGCTTTAAACCACTGGAGTAGACGACCTCCAATTCCGATATGGGTTAGTTTCGTTAACGTGGTTTTGTGTGTTAGTGTGTCAAATGATTTTGTTAGGTCAATGAATACCACTAATGGTATTCTGTTTTTATCCAATGCAGCGTTTATTAGATCTGTGAAATCTTCCAGGAGTGTTGCTGTTCCTTTATTTTTTTGAAAGCCATATTGTGTTTTGCGTATGATTTGAAATTTTTCAACTTATCCACATACATAGAGTTTCGGATGTGCAATGCGCTCCATGATTTGGTTGATTACAGACAACGTGAAGATGGGTCTGAAATTACTTATAATCTTTCTTTTTCCCTGTTTGTGTATGGATGTGATTAATGCAGTCTTCAGTGTTTCAGGTATGTGTCCCGTTTCGAAGATTTTATTTAACAGTTTTTGTATAACTGGAAGTAGGTTGATTGAGTGTTTCTTGATTTCTTTTGGTCTGATTCCGTCTATCCCCGGTCCTTTGTTAGGGTTAATTTGTTGAATTGTCAGTGATAGTTCTTCTTTTGTTACTGTGGGAAACCACATCGACTGGGTTGCTCGTGGACCTAGTGGAGAATGTTCGTTTGTGTGAGGAAAGGTTGTTTCTTTTAGTTTTTGGACAGAGTTCACGAAGTGCTGATTAAAGTTGATTGCCAACTGTTTGAGGGATTTGGGGTGGCAGGCAAAGCTGTGTTTTATTGTTTCTGAGGCAGTGGTTCTGTGTATAGTGTCCAGCATTTCATTAATCAGGTGCCAGGTTTCCTTTATGTCATTCTGCGCTGTTGTTAATTTGTTGCTGTAATAGTTTCTTTTTGCCGTTCTAATCTGGGTTGTTAGGCGATTCCATTTCTTTTGTATTCATCTTTTAAAGCGGTATTGTTCGGCGACTTCTTAAGTTGTTTCCATAGAGCATCTTTTATTTGTATGTCTGTTAGTATGTTGTCTGTTATCCATGGATTTTGTTTCGTTTGGGGGCGTATTTTTATTTTTGTTAATGCTTTGTTATATATTTTGTTAAATGCAAGATTATTATATAGAGCTTCAGCAGAGTCTAAAGATGCTATCTGCACCCAGTCTGTTTTTCTGATTTCATCGTTTACTATTGTTTCGTTTAGAATGCTATAATACTGTTTTGTAGTCTCAGTGATTTTTATTGGTTCTGGTTCAGTGTGTAACTGTAATGTTGTGAAATAATGGTCTGCCAGTTTGCATGTTATGACGGCTGCTGTGTGGCTGTTTGGAGGGGCCCTTATATTTATATGATCAATGCAGGATGAGGTTGTTGTGTTTCCGACTATCTCTTCTCGTGTATAAGACTGTATGGATGGGGTTATGTTATATGCCGATATTAGGTCTAATGTTTATATTAATATCTCCTATTATTATCAATTGTTCTGAGGTGCCTACTTCCGTGGCTGAAAGCCATCTGTTCAGTTCTTCCAGGAATTTTGTGGTGCTTAAGTTGGGTGGTCTGTATATTGCGTTTATTATCAGGGAGTTTTCTTGTTTGATGTTTTTAATTTCGATGCATATGTTTTCTGCGTATTCTAATTTATAGTTTATTTCTGTTACTTCTAGTTCATGTTTGGTAAATATTATTATACCACCGCCTCTTTCTGTTTGTCTGCAGTGTTTGTGTTGTTAGAAGTGTGGCATTTGGTAGCTGGATGCCTCTTCGTTTGTCGTAGATACTTCAGTCAGTATTAAAATGTCTATTTCGTCTATATATTCCTTCAGATAAGCTTGCAGGGTCAGCCAGTATTTTTGAATGCTTCTGATGTTGATGTGGAGAATAGATAGTCCTTTTTTGGGGATTGTCACTTGTTTCCATTCTGTTATTGATTTCAGAATGTGGCAATTATCATGTTCCGGGGTGATTACGTCTGCGTGATGATCTGCATTCATATTGGTTGGTGTGCTGTTCCTTCTTTACGAGTTGTCAATATTCCTTGCAATGTTGCAGCCTGTTGAGGTCGTCTACGGATTTTATTTCGATTGGTTTTGCGTCTTGTGTCTTTCTACGGAATATTTTGCTGTCTCTTATCTATATAAACTAGTAATTGTTTTCTGTTTTTACTTTCCTTGCTTGGTAGAATATTTTCTGATAATAATATGGCGTTAGGTATTCAGACAAGTATATTGGGGTATTGTCGTGGCCTCCTTTCAGATCCTTGACTACTGGTATTTTAATCCTGCTAGCTTTTATAAGTGTAGTTTTTGTTGAGCTGTTGGTGAGTCGCACTACAACGGGAGAAGGACGGGTATTATTTTCTTTTTTCCTTTTTTGTGGTAACCGATGCACTGACTGGATGTCTCTTGATTCAATAGGAGAGCCAATTTTTTGGCTTAGTTGTATTACGGTGTCTCTTAGATGTTCCGTAGCTATTTCTGGGAGACCATCTATGAGGAGATCATTTTTGTGCTGCTGTTGGTTTGAGAGTTCATAATGTTGCTTTAAAGAGTTTAGTTCTTGCCGTAATTCCGTTGTCTCTTTAATTAAATTATGCTGTCTTTCCGTCAGCTCTTTAACGCAGTATTTAATTTCTCTAACGGTCTGTAATACACCTTCTACCGAGTTATTATTAAATTTAATAAATTCCTCATATTGGATGAAATTTTCTGTAATTTGTGCGGTATGTTTTAGTTCTCCAACAAACTCGATTAAACAATCTTTTAGGTTTTGTAATCTATTTTCAAGTAATGCATTTAAAGTTTGCTTGCCTGGGTTTCCGTTGTTGTTTTCTTTGTTTTTAATTCCCTCTGTTGTTGATAGCTGTTTTACTGCCTGCGGTTGTTTTCTGCATGTGCTGTTTTCCACCTGCGGTCGAAGGCGACATTCCTTTGTTGTCTCTGCAATGGGGACACTTCCACTCGTCACGATTCTTGTTTGATTTTCGCTGCCAAGTAGCCTCAGACAATTCTGAACATAGAAAATGCATGTTTCTCTGGCAGTCCCTACATGTTATGTGGTTTTCTTCCCCCGTTAAGTCTTCTTGGCATTTGTAGCATTTCATATTTCTTGTTTGACGATCTTGCTGTAATTTCTAATATGGCGACTTCCTTTGTTCTCTTCTCGCGTAGTTGACCAAAATATACTTCGAACTTTGAATACTTATATTTTACTTATTACGTAACAGATTCTTAGAGTTTTTACATTAATATGTTCGACTTGAAGAACGGAATTCACTGATGTACTTTAAATTTTAATTCACAAGAAAAGATCTACTTTGCAACTTAAAAAATTAAATAATAATAATAATAATAATAATAATAATAATAATAATAATAATAAATTAAATGTTATGTTATTGCAATTTTTATATGTACTGCGCTCGTATCCATGGCAACCTTGATGTGCCTTAACCCAGTTGCTCGCTTTAATCATCATTAGCAGATTTTATTCGATGTGAAATCACAATAATTTTATGTCAGTTGATTGAGAGACCTCGTTATTTATCGTTTGGCTAAGAAGAATACACACAGATACACATACAGGAAAATAAAATATAATAGAGATACAATAAAATGATACAATATAAAATGATGCAATAGTGGGAGGTGACAGTATAATCATATATACATATTATAATACACACATAAGCATAAAATTAAAATTGAATGTCTAAGTTCGACAGCCAATCAACAGCATCTATAGAAATTATTTTAAAGTCAGTTACAGGTCCCATGTAGGCTCTGTGAGGAGAGTCAAGCGTGTTATGTTGTATAGTATGGTTATCCTCGCCACAGTCACCAGATGAGTTTGGTCTTATATCCCAAGAAAACAAGGAAGCTCCGCACCTCCATTGGTTGGTGAGAATCCTATTTATGAAGCTGTATATTTTTCGAGGTAAATCAAACCCCGAATGGAGAGCTCTTTTGGTTCAAGACAGTCCGTCAGATATGCTGACCTGGGCGGTGCATTCCATGTTCCATGCTATTCTTAATGCGACAAGTTATTGCGGTTATGATAGGTGAGTGCCTTGACTTAAGCTTCTGTGATGTAAGGGTGTCAGTGTCGAAGTGAAGAGGAAGTATGAGGAGTATTCAGCAGTTTAGTAAACGAGGCCCAGAGTTTGGCAGCAATATTGGAGAGATGTCTATTAAAGGAGAGGGTTCTGTCTAGGGTTATGTCCAGATACTTTGTATTAAACTAGTGTGGTAGTACGATCCCATTTCGTGGCATTCTTAAGATGTCACGTGCCATGCTATTAATCAAAGAGAAACAGCGTGTTTCAGTCATTTTTAGTGCTTGGAATAAGACGCCACTTCTCAAAGAAGTGGTTTAGCTCCTCTAGGTCACTGGTTAGTATGTGCTCTATAGTACAGAAGTTCAGGTGTTGGGATGTGATGCAAAGATCATCAGCCTATGCGAAGTTTCTAGACGTTGTCCTTGCAGTTCGGAAATATACAAACTGAATAGAAGAGGGGGGGGGTCAGAACTGATCCTATAACCTCCCTAAAAATTTTAGTTGCTGTCCAGAGTAGAGTAATGGGACTCATAGATAATCCCTCCTCGATCTCGTAGGTGTACGCTCAGTTCCATGAATTTTCTATAGGAATTCCATACCAGTGACTATGGAATAATCACTGCTGCAATGAATTGCAACCATCCTTCCTCCACTTTCTGTTGAGTCTGTGAAAATAAGAGAAGCAGCAGCAGTTCACAATTCCTTGCTTAGTTCAATTGCAAATACATTGAATCTGCTTCTCCTCCTCATAAAGTGTTTTCCAGTAAACTATAACTTCCAATACCTCACTAAAAACATCAGTCAAATTTTCTCAGCGCGCACACACACACACACACACACACACACACACACACACACACACACACACACACACACACACACACACACACACACACACACACACACACACACACACACACACACACACACACCCAGGATACTGATGTATTATAAGTTATTCTTCCTCTCGAAAATATATGAAAGATCGAAAATAATAAAAGTAATAATGAGATATCATACATCACCATAGGCAGTATCACGCTTAATATTTTTATTGAGTGATTAAAGTAAGAAAACAGAATTCCGAATTATGATCCATTAAAATAAGCAAACCACAGGTCTCTTGTGATTATGAGTATTGCTAATAATAAACGTTGTCATTAAACAATTGGCGATTGCTGTTGCTATGGAATCATACCTCAAACAGCTATGTTTAAAATGGTGTTAACAGCACTAGTTTTGCATGCCTGTTTGTCTATATAGCCGAAAAAAAAAACGCCCGGGTGTCCAAAATGAAACATCCTATCACCTGTATAGGAAAGAAATCTCACCTTCAATTGAACTCTTATAAAGGCTCTTTGCGTCTAGAAGGATTCGAACCGGTACAGTGATATTCCGTAATTTACTCTCTTTGTAAATAATAATATTTTTGCTGAGTTAATTTCACAATGAGTTTCTAGTTCTCTAAAAGGGAAATCAAATTTCTTGGGTCTTATTTGATACCTGAGGAGTAATAATACCAATTCCATTAACATTCTTGTTAACAGAATTTGTTTATTCGCTTAAGATGAATTGTACTGTGATGTCTAGAAAGTATATCAAAATATCAACTATTTCTCAAGAATTTGTCATCATAATCCGATTTAAAAATAAAAAATATTAAAATATTTAAGTTTTTATGGTGTTTATTCAAAATATTTATTGGTATATATCAGAGCAAGAAGCTGAAAGAGTTTTTTACTCCGCTCCCCCCCCCATACACACTCAACCTGGCAACTGGAAGAATAAAACATGGAATTTACACACAAAGATATATGTTTGTGCATAAAATAACTTAGAATAAGCGCTTGTCCTAAAATTATCGTTAGAAAAGTTAATCTGGGTAATAAGAGGTAATTAAGTTTCTTCAATGGACTCCCGGTATATGAGTCAATTGAAGAAACTTAATTCTCTTATAGATAATGTATCTACATGGAATGAATATCAAAAGAAAAAAACTTAAAACCTTCTTCGGTCGTCCATCTAGATTGTATGGTCTTCCGAAAGCTCATAAACCAGGCATTCCGCTGAGGCCAGTTGTAGATTGCATAGGTTGTCCCACTTACAAAATTTCAAAATTTTTATCAACTCTTCTCACTTCTTCAACTAGAAGAACTGATACTTATATAAAAAAATACTTTGAATTTCAAAAATAAAATTTCAGATCTTCATTTGGACGTTTCGGATACCATGATCTGTTTAGATATTGTTTCTTTATTTACAAATGTTCCTTTATCTTACAGCATTGAATTACTGCAACAGGAATTTCCTTCAGACATTGTAAAAATATTTGATGTTTAATACATTCTGGTTATTTTTCCTGGAAAAATACGTTGTATCAACAAATTGAAAGAACAGCAATGGACAATCCTCTTTCTCCTGCTATCTCCAACTTCTTAATGAACATTTTGAAAAACGTATCTTTGACAACATTTCTCCCAGACCTACTCATTGGTTCAGATATGTCGATGACATTTTTGCTATATGGAATGGCTCTTCTGATGAACTTTAACAGTTTCTCACTAAGTTAAATGCACTTAATCCAAGAATCCAGATTACCCTGGAAATAGAACCAAATAAGCAGTTAGCCTTTTTAGATCTTCTAATTCTTTGCCAACCAAATGGTAACCTACATTTCTCAGTATATAGAAAGAAGACTCATACAGGCCATTATATCAATGCTGAATCTCATCACCATCCCAGTCAAAAGGCAGGAACTATTAAAACACTGGTTCATACAAATACAAAATTTGTATGAACCAGTGTTCATACAAATTTTGTATGAACACTTGTTTTGTTCTTCACTCCTTTTGTTCTTCAGCCGATCTTTTACAGAAAGAACTGCAACATATAACTTCTTCCTTTCTATCTAATGGTTATAAGAATTGCTTCATTAAAAGAGCTGTGAGTAGTTTTAATATGTTTTCCTCTTCAAATACAGAAGAAATAACGCGCATTCCTATCCCTTATGTACAAGGCATTAGTGACCGTATAGCAAAGGTTTTACTGAATATTTTTGCTGCCTTTCGACCATTCAGGAAAATCTCCACATTTCTCACTTCTCCTAAGAACAAGCTTCCACATCTTAATTATCCAGGTGTTTACCAGATTCCTCGCTCTTGTGGATTATCTTATTTCGGACAAACAGGAAGATCTGCCTCTATTCGGCTAGAAGAACACCAGTCTTATATTCAATACCTTGAACCTGAACAGTCTGGACTTGCAGAATATGCCATCATCACTAGACATAGAGTTCATTGGAAAAAGACAAGAGTCCTTCACAAAAATCGGTTCCTCATGGAAGAGCTTTATAAAGAAACATGTAAAACTTTACTTCACTGGCCTAACTTAAACAGATCCCACGGTCTATCCCCTTTATGGGCGACAGTACTTTATAATTCAGCTAATCTTTCCTAACTTTTTATTGTATTAAATTTATTTTATTATTTGTTAGAAAATGTATTGACCTTTTTAGTTATCTTACATTAACTACTTAGGTGGCGATTTTTGGAATTGTCAGTTATTGTTTAATTTGAGCTTAAAATGTACTGAAGATGCCTGTGATACACACAGGCGAAAATTATATTATTCAATAATCTTTTTACGTGAGTTTTTCCGAATATTAATTTTGTATTTGTATGTCTGCTCACGGTTTGCCATTATTAAAACTTAATTCATTTCATTTTATTCAGTTACAATGGACGAATGATCATTGCTGCAATGGCTAAAAACTTGAAATTTTATGCCTACTTGAAATAGTTCCGAAAAGGATGGATGCGGTTGTTTAAGATATCAAATATGCGTGCTTTGCGGTATGGATAGCGATTATTATTATTATCCGGGACGTTATTATCTGTTATCTCTTCAAGATCTTCTTGATCCCTCGAGACAGCAACATACAGCGCTTCATAAGTCGTTCAATCCAAACCCAAAACTTAGATGACCAAGATAACACAACCCACCCTATTATGAAACCAGCACTTGTTTTCCTGCTTTTTTTTTTTATCCAAGAAGTTTGGAATTCTAGAGTTATTTTTCTGTTACTACAAGTCAGTTATAACGCAAGCGGATTGCACTTACTAGAATATGAAAACCTTACACAACAGAAGTCCATTTCATAACAAATTTGTTTTCCTAATCGAGTCCTCTAATTTGTGGTTACAAACCGCAAACTAAGTAGATTTGATATCAAAATGTTATTATGAACCGGTAATGTATAGTTATGCATCCAATGGATATTTCTGCTGAAGTAAAATATTTTAGCCGAGCCTTCGTAACTCAGCCGATTTCGATGAAGGTAACCCTTTGTTTAAAATCCCTTCTGGAAAAAGTAGGCTTTTCATCTGAAGATGAGTTATCCGATCTTAAATGGATGCGGTAATGTTTTCCTTCCCTGGAGTCGGGTTCTTTCATTCCAGCAAACTTGCAAGAAGAACCCAGACTGGTTAACCGGTGGTTAGCTTATCCGCTCTCCAAGCAACAGGCTGCGGGTTCGAATCTTCCCGTGGGCATGGTGTATGCGATTGTCCTTGGGTGGGAGATGAAGTTCGTCGTCCGGTGTGAGACCACCGCCCAGTTAATTGGAGGTCTGAAGTAGCTTGAAAAAGTTCAATATTTGATCTCTAGAGCAGAGTTTCTGGACTATGTAAAAATAAATCAAAAACACAATATATATATATATATATATATATATATATATATATATATATATATATATATATATAGAAATTGATAAAAATAATTCAAAAAATCCTTAGCCCACTGAGGATACAAAATGTACTATAGGTTTGCAAATTAACCTATCGTGGGTGGGAGCAACACAGAAAATGAAAACTTCCAACATATGCTATACGCATGGGATCGTTCATCGTATCCTAGAAGATACGATGAACGATGGGGGCGTAAGGACCTATCATAACTGTAGGAAGTAGAAGAAGAAGAAACCATTTTAGCAATTCAGGGAATTTATCTGGATACATGAATATCCAGTTACGAAGATTGTTCAGCATTAGTTATGAGACAGCAGTGGAGGTGGTGATTTGTGATAACCGTAAGCTGCATACGCCTGAATGCTATAAGAAAAAAATTGGATTAGAAAATAAATCATACAAATATTTATGAGTTTGAAATGGGATGTGTTTGACCAATGCTGTCTCTTCAAAGGATGCATGTAATGAAACCAGATGACTCAGCGTGTAATGGTAATTGAATGTTCGATGGGATTCAAATCAGGAGAATTAGGAAGCCAACGAAGTACACAAAATGCATGGACATGCTCTTTAAACTGACCCAGCACAATGCAAGCCTTGTGACACGAGTGCTGTCTTGTGGGAAAAGTCCAGATCAATCGAGCGACATTTTCACCATGTAGGCAATACCTTACTTCGAAACAATTAGCAGTAAGGGTGGGGATGAGAGGACCTGCGTGATGTCCGTGAGAACAATCCCGATAACAGGATACCGCTACCACTAGTCTATTTTCTGCCAATCATGAGCAGTTGGGTTGGAAACAAGCTGGTTAGTTATGTTTTCGGTGACGAGTGTATATGTATATACGAACTGTTAATAGTTACCATATACAGAACTATTCGTTGTTGTCGTGAAATGTTCAGAAGACTAGAATTACTGTCCAGATAGATCCTTTAATTTAAAACATGAAATACATGAAAAACAGCAATTAGACATGTTTAACTGCTGTTTTTCATTTCCGTCGGTTCACATGCCGATTGAAACCGTAAAAGCAACTACTCAAATTCCTATACTGAAGGAAATAAAATAAATGTTAGGAATTAGAACCGGAAGTAAGCTAACAGAAATTGACGAAAACTGGATGTTAAGGGCACTTCCGTTAACCGCTATAATCCTGTAGAATTTTCAAGTTCACATATCACAAAAATATTGTGGTGTGTGAACTTGAACATCATGCATTCCAAGCTTTTGATGGCACGTTCCATTTCTTACGAAGGGTTCTTTCTTTAGTGTCCACCATTACTAAAATAATCCCTCAATATTTATGTAAAAACTTTCAATGTAACCCTTTTTTGTAAGGTAAAGGGATGACTTCATCGCTTTATAGTCAATGTTAACTTCATATTTGAGTTTGCAATATATTCTGTGAACATTCTGGAAGTAAGAAAGTGTGAATTTGCTTTTGGAAAGATCACACTCTTCTATAACTACTCAATGGATGTGCTAATGAGAATTCACAAAACAAAGACACAAGTGTGTTAATTTGTCTTTCGGAATGTTACACTATAGCTTGTACTTCAAAACAAGTTATATATAAATTATATTATATCATAACAATATTATATAAAAATAATTCGAAAAGAAAATTGAATATTTATATCTGCATATACGTTTTGTTTGGTGTCAATCAGGTATCTATTTTACATTCAGGAATGAAAATGGAAATCCTGATTACAGATAAAAGTCGTAATTGTACTGCATTTCATTTTAATCCCAAATGTGTCGGCCCAAATAAAAATATTTGGGCCGACACATATATCTCTAGTCTAACTTTTAATTCATTGAAAAGTAATCTGTTTACATTTTATGTATTTATTTAGTTAATTACCGTACGAAATATTACTTAACAATAAAATATTTTACTATTGCTAATTTTATCAAATACGTAATTAATCCACCCAGTTTTATAAAATATATTCAATCGACAAGAATTGTTCCATCCCCCCCCCACACACACACTTCTCTGCTATCTCTGAGGAATTCTTACGTATTCACTTGGATTTAGGTTCGACTGTAGTTACTGACCAGAATACATTTTTCTAGGCTTTTATTCGATTTGTTTCCGAGTTAGTCGATCTCTTGCAGATCTAGATTGAGATTTTTCTCACGGTAAATCGAATTTTTCCTTCCGCATCTCAAAAAAATCGACCGTGGAACTCACACGATTTAAGGCAATAATATATAATGTTAGAGTTGGTGGGGAGAAGATGGTGGAGTTGTCTCACGCATTCTTTTCCCCAAATTCCAATTAAAATCAATGATCGTATTGAGAATAAAAAACGTTAGGGATTTTTTTTTTTTATTTATCAGGCGTGCATTTATCCAATTTATCCAACCGATCTGCTCAATGGTTAGAGCTTCCCAACCAGCAGGTTGAAGACGGAACTGATCAATTTTTTTAAATAACGAAACCTGTGGTGCGTTCATAATTAGAAGAAACACACGTACAAACCACAGTGAAAATTATTTAATTGTAAATATTTCATCCTAAGTATCTTAGGGCATCATCAGTACAGTATTTAACCAAAAATTAGGAATAACATACAGTTAGGGCGCATGATTACAATAGAATCTCATGAAAACGTGCATAACGTGCTAAAGTAGTACAACAAACAAACAAACAAAAAAAAACGTTAATTATTTAACACAGTTTTGTATGATAATTTCCCATACTTTAGGAATAGTAAGAACGTCGTTGCGGTTTAGGTTTGGTCTGTGTAGTAGGGCTTCAGAACTTTCTTTGTATAAACGTTCATGTTTAAATAAAGATCTATGTAAAAGTTTAGCCTTTTCCCAATGGATCCTATGGTTTGGATTTTCAATTCCGTGTTGAGAGAGGCCAGATTTCTGCGGTTTAAGAAGACGAATGTGGTCTTGATGTTCAACCTATCAACCAAATTTACAACTTATTACCTTCTCCTAAGGACAAATTCTCACCCTTGATGTTACCTGGTGTTTATGAGATTCCATGCTCATGCAAATTATCTTACTTTGGACAGACAGGTAGTTCTGTTCAGAAACGCATCTCGGAACATCAAGACCACATTCGTCTTCTTAAACCGCAGAAATCTGGCCTCTCTCAACACGGAATTGAAAATCCAAACCATAGGATCCATTGGTTGATAGGTTGATGTTCAACCTATCAACCAAATTTACAACTTATTACCTTCTCCTAAGGACAAATTCTCACCCTTGATGTTACCTGGTGTTTATGAGATTCCATGCTCATGCAAATTATCTTACTTTGGACAGACAGGTAGTTCTGTTCAGAAACGCATCTCGGAACATCAAGACCACATTCGTCTTCTTAAACCGCAGAAATCTGGCCTCTCTCAACACGGAATTGAAAATCCAAACCATAGGATCCATTGGGAAAAGGCTAAACTTTTACATAGATCTTTATTTAAACATGAACGTTTATACAAAGAAAGTTCTGAAGCCCTACTACACAGACCAAACCTAAACCTCAACGACGTTCTTACTATTCCTAAAGTATGGGAAATTATCATACAAAACTGTGTTAAATAATTAACGTTTTTTTTTTTTGTTTGTTTGTTTGTTGTACTACTTTAGCACGTTATGCACGTTTTCATGAGATTCTATTGTAATCATGCGCCCTAACTGTATGTTATTCCTAATTTTTGTTTAAATACTGTACTGATGATGTCCTAAGATACTTAGGATGAAATATTTACAATTAAATAATTTTCACTGTGGTTTATACGTGTGTTTCTTCTAATTAGGAACTGATCAATGACCATGGAAGTTCGCGATTATCTTCAGGTGGGAAATGAATTTCATCGTATGGTGTGAAACCACTGCCCCCTCCCCATTAGACGCAGCGTTTCTTGCAGTGTAATAAATAACAAAATATAGAAAAAGATAAACAAAATATTTTTTAAAATGATAAACCTTGTTAAAATCTTATATAATTTAGTTTTTTTATTATCATAAGCCTCCCATTCAATTTTTTTGTTTTTTAGCATATGTAATAATATCTCTTAACTGTTACGTGCTTAAATGAATCTTTCAATAAAAGATCACAGATCAACATATTCGATGGCATGTGTGAAACATATGCACATGCATTTAATTTGGAGTGCGAAACATTTACTAAGTGCGACGACAAAAAATGTGTTCAGTTTGTTGATGTTTACTGTGTGTGACTTATTACAAATGTGACACAAACAGTATTTTATATTTTTTGGGAATATTGCATCTGGTATACGCAATTAAAATGTGTATGGATAATGTGTCTGTGCAACTAAAATGTGTGTATAGCGTTGTGGGATGAGATGTTGATAAAAGAGCTCTGTCAGTTCCCCAGTAATCTGAGGATGTTCCTCCACTACAGCAGCCAAACCAATCTGAGAAGACATATTAAGTAATCAATTAGATGAACTTATTTTATCAAAATGATGATTATTGGGAGAAACTCTCTTATCTCCTGACCAATCAGAGTTCAGTGTTTTTTTTTGTTGTTGTTTTTCCATTTTGGTGCATTTTAAACGGAATAATGGTGATTGAATTGGAAATAATAACAGTACATTATGATTTTTTATTCAGTGCTCAAATTGAATTCGATATAAACGGTAAAATTGAACTATTTAATATTCTTGTTTCAAATTTCAGAAGATATATTGTTCGTGTATCAAATGATAAGAAATTTCATTGTATAGTACAAGTAAAATTACTTGTTTCTATATTTTTTTAAAATAGTTATAAACTATAGAAAAAGGTGTTGCTAATTAGATTAGAAACAAACATTTATTTTGGGTATTTTACAATAATAATTCTTTTTGTTTTAACATTACAGAAGAATTTATTTAAAGTTTAAATAAGAACAATTATTTCCTTAATGTATTCTCAAATGCTGCACTAAAAGACATTCTTTTATTTTACCGACCGCAAGGCCTCTAGCTCAGAGAAGGGGAAGCAGGTACACAAACTGCTTCGTGTCGCCGCTTCCCTCGCACTTTATAGAATCAACCTTTGCCCTACGCATTGTGATCATATTTGCCACTCCTCAATCCTCTATAGTTGCTTGATATATCGAGTCATCATATCCCTCCAACATTTTCAATTTGCGAATAAACGCACACATAAAATGAATCCGCATGGGAAAAACATTAATTTATTGGTATTAATTTCTTAAAGAGTAAATATCAAGTCTATTCAAGATAAAAATTGTACAGCTATGCTAAAATATTACTATGATGTCAAATACAGGACAGCCAGAAATGCATAGTGTGTAACAAGACCTCAGACAACTAATTATATCACATATAAATATAATAATCACTACGGAAAGCCCACTTCTACATCCAAATATGCTAAATAAACTACCTTTTGAACACAGGAACCTTACAAAGTAGAACAACCTGTAAAGAGCATTAAGGAAATACTATGCCTACATACCTTACAAACTTAATGAAACACAGTATATAATAGTCAGGCTTCTCATTCAGTAACGCAACACTGTATTCTAATTACCGTGTGTGTGTGTGAATCTCTTATCCTACGGCTGTAATGAATATCAGACTTATCAAACATCAGCCTACTTCCAACACAGCAATCAAACCAATAAATAATGACTAACCGGTTTATTTATTTATTCGTATGGCATGAATATCAAAACATGCAGTATAATACACTGTCACTTTAAAAATATATAAAATTAAAAGCCAAAAGTCATTTTAAAAACCAATAAAATTAAATGGTTACATTCATATTGGTCAAATAGTTCATAGCTTCGGGTGTAGCACTTAAAAAGTCCAATTTGCCCCCTGAATATGCTCTGAGATAACACTGAGTCACAATATGGTCCACAGTTTGTCTTTGAGCTCCACAATCACAATGCCGGGATGGTCGTTTACCCCATTTAAAAAGCATGTCCGCACATACACCGTGACCAGTTCGTATTCTATTAAGCTGAGTCCAAGATTTTCGTGGAAGGTGTGAGCAAGCATCAAAACTTTCTTGTATTTCATTGAGAGAAAATTTTGTGATGTCATCTGTATGGCTCTCCCACTGTTCTTGCCACTTTTGCTTCAAGTCAAAGTTAGAATGTAGTAGTGGTTGGGGTAATTGTAGTGGTGGATGTCTTGATCTCAATCGTCGTACACTTAACTCTGGAAGATCTAAATGTATTGGTAGGGCTGTGTTCTCCAAGATTTTCTTATAATCCTGTAAGAGAGCCTTAGTACTGCACATATTCGGTGGAACAATGTTACTAACTGGAAGCCGGTGTGTTTGCGTTGATTTAATTGTGCCAGAAATCAGTCTCGTATTATTTAGACTAACCGGTGTCATCCTCAGATAAGTTCAATAGAAAGCTTCCAGGATGTATGCTGACACTTTACACCTCAACTGAGATCAACACAATGAAAACAAAATCCGTTTATTACAAATACTGCATTTAAATGTATTAAAATATATAAACGTTTTAAAGCAAATTTTATAAATATAAATACGTGATATTAATTTTTATTGTACATGTACTGTAAAAAAATGTAGTTTCTATTTTTTTCAACTACAACTATAACTATTAATTACCTTGTCTATAGTATCTATTTTAATATTTTAAAACCATAGACATTATAAATATATATACTTTTCAATATATATATATATATATATAAGTGTAAAATATAAAATTATAAGTCCACATAACTCTTAAAAATATGCTTAAAAAGTCTACAAAAATCAAAATACATTCTTACACCTTTATTTATTTAACAGAATTTTTAAGTAATAATCGATACTGATTAAAAGAAACACTGTCGGAGGTTCGTTTTAGGACTTCCAGGTAACGAATGGCAATGCTGTAGCCAATGAAATTTTAACTGAGGCTCGGCTATTGCCGTTACCCAGCCATGACTAGAGCTTTTTAGCTCGATAACACCCCATCCACACAGACTCTCTTCATTCAGATGACGGGATAAAGCGTCAAGGACTCAGTCCATCGCCCAGTTCTTATTAGATTAGAAACACTGTCCATCCATCCATTACCCTCCCTGGGGGGGAATGGATGGCAAAGCTGTAGCCAATGTAGTTTTAACTGAGGCTCGGCTATTGCTGTTACCCTCCTGTCACGATCACAGCTCATAGCATTATATTACCCTATCTCCATACATTTTTTTACAGATAACGAGGAATACGAAAAGCATTCTTGCTTCACCCATCTAGCCGAAAAAAGTAACACATTTTAAAAGGGAATTCTCCAATATAAAGAAACCTCTCACAAGGAGACAAATGTTCCATAATCGATATCAAGTGTTAAAAAAAGAAACCAGACAAAATAAAGTTGTTCTTTCTTCTTATGTTACCATACCACTACCCACTCTAAACAAAACAAGGGATTGCGAGGAAGAACTGGACGAGACATTATTAGTTATATTTTATCGCTAAGTAATCTACCTTCAACCTTGGTCAAGTTATAGTCCTATATTAGGTCAGAATAGTTCCATATTAGAATTTAGCAGAAAACGCACTTCTGAATAATTTTTAACAAATATGATTATCCTTTACTATAATGATAATAACTTCAATGGCAGTTTTCTGACCAATTTCAGTTTAACTGTGCTTAGGCTAATCGCATAAGGAGACTGGAGATGGGAATATATTCTTTCCTTGATCATAATGTCCGCTAAGAAAAAAAAATGATGAACTGCATGACATCTTGCAGCAAATTGTTCAGCATTTCAGCCTTCGTCAATATTCTTCTTGCTTTAACCAGTTCTTCGAAGCTCATTTGCTATCTTAATGGATGGAATGTAAAGAAGGGTTATCTTTCTAGATCGAAGATGATAAACTTATAAAATCTAATGAAGAAAAAACGAATGGGAAAAAGCTGTGTTGCGGACGGAATGACATATTACTTATTTTTAATTGACTTATAATTAAAATTACAAGTCAATATAATAATATTGACATAATCTTTTAAGTCAATATAAAAATATTGACTTAGAATAACTTATAATCTTTGTCACAAAGAACTTGACATTGCAAATGTTTGATGTGCAGGTTTTAAATAAAATCATTGGACATGCTTCTTGCATGAATATATCGTTATTTAAATGATCTTGCTGATATGAATTTAATCGATAGTGGGAGGTTCACTTTGTGGAAATTATAAAATGGCTTAAAAGCGTTCTGGAGCAGAGTTTGCGTATTATTATTATTATTATTGCTATTATTATTTATTATTATTATTATTATTATATACATAAGACGTAAGAATTCATATATATTCATCTTTCTAAAATATAAATTTGTAAATTCTTGGAGTTTATAATTGTAGGTTTTCAATGGAAGGATTTTAATTACGGAGTTTACTTAGATTAATGTTTGTTATGGAGTAATATTTCATTTTCGATTTCTTCATAACAGTATGTTACGAAATCAAATCAAAATACATTTACTGGCATCCATCCAAGAAATCAGAATTTCCTAAGTTGAAAATGCCTTCACACTCGTGATTTTTTTCCTTATAAAGTTTAATAATAAGCAAGAAGAGGTGTTTTTATAAAATTATGATAAATAACAATGTATATGTAAAACGTTTAATTTTTTTAGGAATGTTTGTTTATTATTAAGATTACAATTTGATTGTATTCAGAAAATCTTTATTTAATAGAGAAATAAGTATTAAGAAGAAAAAACATTGAAGAAGCGGACTTTTTTCTTTCTGTATACAGCATACGCATGCAGCATAAATTATATGTACTATGAATCTTGCCATTCTTGTATAGTAAGATATTTGACTTCAACTAATAGAATCCTATCCTTCGAGAGAATGGTTTAAACATATTAACCTGAAAGAGAGAAATGGGAAGTTCCCCCCCCCCAGGAGTACGTAGCGGATGCGACATGGCTGTATTGACATTGAAATAATGCGACAATGAACTTGGTACAAGGTACATGTTGGTTTCACAACAGTCAAATACAGCAGCATGTTAGAAGGTAAATTTATTTACTCATTAATTACGAAGGTCCGAGAAACACTAAAATCCCCAACCTACCAACTTTGTTCTGCAAGTGTGAGTTGCTGGTTTTTCTAGTTAAGATCTTGTCTGTTCTCTGAATAGGAGAAAGCTAAAAGCATTTTACAGGTAAATGTTCAACATAACAAAATCTAAGGGGCCATGTTATTTATTATTTATTTATTTTTGGAGGGATTCAGGGGAAGAGCAAGATCAGTTGAGAAAAAGAGCATGCTTTATGTAAATCTGCAATTATAAAAAAAAGTGTTTGGTTTATTATTATAATAATTATCTTTACCCTTAGTAATTTAAATAATTCAGGATATCCTAATTTAATGTATTATCAGGATAAGGGCTAGATAAACCGGTATACAGACCAAACGTGATCTTTGGCATTCCAATTCAGATTTCAATAAGCATGTTTGATGGTAGTGGCTGCTAACAAAGATCATTTGGCTTCTGAAATACTGTCTCAATCATTATGTTTTATAACTTGGGATGTATTAAAATTATCATGAGAAATTTGAAATTGGTACTAAACCTAATTCTTCAGAAATGTTGAAAGAACATCCTTCTTTTTGGGGAGAAGGGAGAATAATGAATTAAGATTATTTTTCCGAAGATTCTCATTCCTTGTAAATCTGTAATAATAATGATTAATAATAAAAATAAAATTAAATAAATAGTGCTAATAATGACAAACAGTTTGCTTCGCGCATATAGCAGTATACAAATCAGTAGACACTATTGCTTTCAATCCAACAAAAACAGAAGTCTGCTCAATGACTTAGAATTCTTCGATGCTGACCGCACAAAATTAAATAATATCTAAATTTTTAGCACGATAACGAAGCTAATGTTTAGGTGGTAAGCTGTTTTTCTTACCATTGGTAATATCAACAATCTGCTTACTGGAGATCTGAAGTGACTCAAAAATTTCCATGTTTCTACTCTAGAAACGAAAACCGGATTAATCACCTTTAGCCTAGCCTGCTCGCGGCAGTCTTTTCGTGGGTGTATTCACATTAAAAAATAAAATAAAATAAATTATCTTATTAGCATCAATGAGTTCCGTTATTAATAATCAAGAGTTTCCATTAAGAGTAATTGTTGTTGCCAGTAAACTGATGATCACAGAGATTTGAATTTCAGTTTCAAACTTATAATTTCATCTCATCCTTCTCTTTCACGTCAAGAACGCATCTTCATTTGAACGGCTTTGCCCATACCATACCAGACAGTGTTGAAATTCAAATAGAGATTTGAATTTCAACATTGAATTAGGGCTTTAAATAGTATCTCTTCTTCTCTTTACTTCTACGAGATATAAGCTTTCCTATATGGAAACGGCCATGAGAGGAACAGGAGTATTGAAGGCGCAGCTCAACCATTGCACTACTGAAAATTGGGGGGATGAGTAAGTTTATTTCACTAACGATGTAAATTATCAGAAAAGTGAACACAGCTATCCAGGAAGAACTGGTATTGACAGTCAAAAATCACGGTAAGAAATAAATAATCGTTTATGAATGTAATAATAATAAAGATGAATAAAAAAGATGCCGATCTCTCTCTCTCTCTCTCTCTCTCTCTCTCTCTGTTTGTGTGTGTGTGTTCTCTAAGGATATGAATGAGGAAACACCAGCCTTTTAGACAAGTATCCTTCCACTTCAGAAAGACTCCGTTAATAGTTCTTCCCCATAAATAAATTTGATGTAACTGCCGGAACAGGTTTGTAGTTGATAAAATAAACAGTTCAAGTTAAAAAAAAATCCCATTTGTTTCCATCATAACTCAATTAAAAATTTGGATTTGTCTCGCCTTATGATACTGTATATTAACAAACTGGGAAGAGTGTGTCTATGTTTTTTCTTCTTAATATGCTTGTGTTGGGTGTGTATCATAGAAAAACGTACTACTAATTTAAAGAAGCTGTTATTTAGTGAATCGTCTTAGGAATTTTAGCCAGAACGAAGTCATTTACGCATTGGTATTCAGTAGATAGGAAGGTATGGGAAAATCACCATTACGAAAATTAGTTAATATCTCGGAGGCAGCTTCGCTCGCTGTCATTTCTATAGAAACTGTAGACCTAGTAATCTTCAGCTCATCATCCTCATTCCCTGCATCATCTTCTGCAGTTTGGGACAATCGTTTCCGTATGTCTTGTTCATTGGCTGCAACGCTTCATGAAACACCTTAACAGATTCTTTGTTTTCTTAGTAATCTCTTACCTATAGACAAGGCATAGGTTTTGTGTGGCCTCTTGAGTATAAGGATGATATAAAAGCTAGAAACGAGTAACTCGCAAAATAAATAAATAAATATTCGCCTCGTGGTGTTAGTGTCCCTGGCGTAGTCGAATCACCAGTCAGCCAACATTTTCGGTGTTCATGTAGGCGTGATTTGAAAGTCCAGTTCCTGGCAACTTTTCTAAAAGTACTCGAAGCATCTAAGTTTGTACTGGGAATAAGTTTAACTGTGTGGTTCTTGACACATATTAAAATAAAATGTCATTTCAATATTTTCGTGTTTATTATCACAGTTTTTGTGTTACGTTTATTAATTTCATATTGTCACTTATACTAAAATGTATCTGGAGAGAATAAAATCAGAAAGTAGCTTGAGTGACTTGCAGATGACGGCACTAAAATTGAGTAGGTGATATATATATATATATATATATATATATATAGTGAGAGAGTTGAAGAAATATGTCACATGTCATCTCGTTATACAGTTTCTGTTAGAATTAAGAAATTCTATTATCTCCTAAGTTGTCATGTCTTATTTCGCTAATCATAAAGTAGTTAAAAAACGGTTGTATCTATTACATGTTAAACGTGCAATAATAATAATTTGTGAGTTCAACAAATCTTCATCATCGGCCTGTAGAGTAAGATAGGCTGAGATTCAGCAGATAGTAGGAGAGGAAATAAAGATAGAGTGCATAGTGGTAGAGTAGGTAAAAGAGGCCTCAGTTGACCTGTTTTAGCTGTTTGCCCCCCAGGGGCGTTTCTAAAACGGTCGTTGATTTTTCACTTTAGAAAAAAAAAGGAAAAATCCTGAAAAGGAAAACATGTAACAAACAGAAAGTATAACATAAGTGTCAAGAAAGCTAAAGGAATGGAAAACTAAATTTAGAGGTGGAGGAAGGATCTCGCCCGAGTGATGCAGCTCACAAGGAACTGCACCGCCTCGCTGTAAGCCTTCGCCGCTCGGGTTCTCAGGTCCTCCCCCATCTGTGGGATCTAAAAACCAGTGAAGATGAGTACAGAAGACCCACAAGGTGGTTACTGTGTCTTTCTTTTGTTGTGCGCTGTTAATATTCTCTTGGCCACTTCACTTCCCTTGACCATGTCCAGTTTGCAGGGAGCTATAAAAAACGCCGAGACTGCCTCTCATCTAAATCCATAGCTACCTTAACTTGATCAAGGCTGATTTTGCTGATGTCATCAACGAAAAGGTCACCCCATTTTGCACTGACAACATCAGGTCCATGCTTCCCTGTAAGGAGGAGTTCAGGTTCTCCTAATTTTGCCATCGCTTCTTTGAATTTATCCGCCACCCCAGGGATACCTCTAATAAGATGGCTTAGAGTCTCCCCTGCTTTTGCGTGAGGGACTTCTGGGTGGGCGGTCTCAGGTACTTTAGTTGTTTTTGGTGTTATCAACTCTTCTTCTTGTGGGCTTAATGGCCGCTTGGAAGTGTTGGTATCTGCCTCCATCTTTTATTCTTCCTTGTCTGAATTGGCTATATCTATATCTATATTAGTATTTGTAGCTTCTATTTCTTCTACTGTAGTTATATCGACTGTTTCTTGGTTTTTACTGCTCGATTCTGCTGTGGAAATTTTTTTTCCTTACAGTTTTTCTTGGTTGTCTTAGAGGTGGAGGGATGGCTTTCTGTAGCATCATGAGTGGCCTTTAAAGGTGGAGAAGCTTCCTGTGCTGTGCCATTTCCATTGCTTGGTGCAGTTGTAGGTGTGATTGCAGCTCCCATCCTCTCTGCCAAGGTTCTTGATGGGCATGTGTCCACTTTGTGGTCAATGACCCCGCATTTCAGGCAAGCTGTATCACACTTATCCTGATTGTGGCCTGTTTTTAGACAGTTTTTGCATTTCATTCTAGGACAGCCTGCCCCAAGGTGAGTGAAGGCACCACATCTGAAGCACAGTTTTTTTAACGCCAGGGTAGTTTATCATTACTCTGACTGATCCGATGACAACAAAATTGGTCACTTCTGTTTTCATCTCAAGGGAGATGTTAACTTCTCCTGATTTCCACTCTGGGTTTTCTGCATCGTTGAGGATCTGTATTTCTTTTACATTACCCCACTTCGAGAACACACTCCGAATGATGTCTTCATTCTCCGCGTACTCTAGACATTTTGAGCATTTTAAGGATGCTCCCTACCATGAAGGGAGAAATTGTTTTATCTCCACATTCAAAACCACCAAGTTTCTTATTCCTGGAGGCGATGTTCTTGGTATCTTCCGCCGCCATAAGGAGTGAACCCGAATATATTTTCGGCTCCTAGATGATCCATGAGAGCTCTTGCTATTGCTCTAACTGGCTTGGACGCATCCACCTCAAAGCCGAGGGTTCGGACGCGAGGACCAATTTGAGCGGTTCTGCTCGGTGAGTGGGGAGCCCGTCATTGAGTGGAACCAACGCTGAGATATGAACAGTCTTTCGCCCACTATGGAGTGGCCTAGAGATCGTCCGATTTTTTGAGATTTCACCTTTACTTACATAGTCGGTGATTGATTAATACCCTTGGAGGGTAATGGATGGCAATGCTGAACTGGTGAAGTTTAACTGAAGTTCGGCTGTTGCTGTTTCCCCCGCCCTTGGGCGATGAGATTCGAGAGTTCGCTCTCTTAAGGTTTTTGCCTTAAGGGAGCAATTTGAGTCTCCGGGGAAAGTGTTCTCCGGCACGGCCTGCTGAGGGGCTTTGTCGGTGAATTATTTTCTTCGGAATTTAAGCGGTTCTGCTCGGTGGTGGGGGAGACTGTCACTGAGTGGAACCAACGCTGAGATATGGACGATCTTTCGCCCACTATAGAGTGGCCTAGAGATAGTCCAATTTTTTGAGATTTCACCTTTATTTAAATAGTCGGTGACTAATACCTTTGGAGGGTAATGGGTGGCAATGCTGTAACCAATGAAGTTTTCACTGAGGCTCGGCTATTACTGTCACTCTGCTGCCATGATCATAGCTTTAATAGCTCAATAACACCTTATCCCTACACTGTCCTTTACAAATAACGGGGAAGATGAAAGCATTCTTGCTTCGCTCCTTTAAGCCACTCCTTATAAGGACTATATAACTGGCGCATGACGTTATTTGTATTCTAGCGCTTAGTGAGTTTGCTTCAAGAGACTTCGGAAGGATATGACACATGATAATAGTCAAATTTCACTGCAAGGGGTGCCAAGAGTAGGTGATAATGATTGTAATATTTAGAGCTAAACTTAAGAAGTCCAACAGGCGGATGATCTGATGGAACACAATCTGCAACTAGTAATAGATATATTCTCAAAATAACTGGGATTAGAGAAGTAGAGAGACGTAACCTATCCAGGAGGGAATTGCATAGGTGTGGCGCGCACATCCCCTCTGAGGATTTTCTAATCACGTGTGGCACGTGCATCACTAGAAGTCCGTTGTAAGATTTTGAAGGAATTCCTTTGAAGAATCTGGAGGAATTCCTCCAGATATATCTGCAGAAGAGTTCAACTAAGATTACTAAATAATAATAATAATTTTGTAGTTTAGTTTACATAACAGTGGTCACGAAAATTTGTAATTCTAGAACAGATAATAATAACAAAGGGTTTTAAAGGGATCCGATAGTTTGCAAACTTACTCTCAAGACAAACGACGACACTGTTTAATTCAATTCAATCTGCTTCAGGAACTCCAATCAGAGTGATGGTGTATCACAACATGTGATCGAATTAGTCAAGCACAAGAGCACCCTCATAAATACTAAAGCCATTGGCAAAGGTCTATGAAATAACTAAATTTTTTTCTTGAAAAATAAACTAATTTTAGGCGGTAGTCGATTTTCTTTGCGTAGTGCGATCATTACCCTTATCTTCTATCAAAGATCACCTCCTCCTCTTTTTAATTCAAAGTGCATTTCAAGTTCCTAGCACCAGACAGTTGCCCACTTATGCGGATACTGGTAAACCAGTGGTTGTAGTTCTTATTGGAGAACATAAGAAACGTTTCCTTTGAAACACACACACACACACACACACACACACACACACACACACACACACACACACACACACACACACACACACACACACACACACACACACACACACACACACACACACACACACACATTGGGAAATGGAGTAAAACCAGGTTTAAAATTGCTTGGTATCTTTAACATATTTATACCCAAGGTAAAAATACTTTCTACATATATATATATATATATAAAACATTCTTGACCATCGTGATGAGAGACATAAATAGTAAAGGTGTGAGGCATAAACATCTAGCAGTTGGAAAATATGGACTATCATAAGAATAAAAACGAAAAATGACGATGAAAGAAGCAAAATTTTGAAAGAACTTACTAAAATCAAAGTTGTCTACGTAATGAAGACTTTCTTCCAAAAAAAAAAAAAAGGAAAGAAAGAAAGAAAGACTAGTAAATAGACATTTGGAACTCTAGTGAAGTGACGTGCAATGAAATAGATTATGTTAGAACCAAAAGAAAATATATTGTCCAAGACACAGATACAATAAAGAGTTTAACTTAAGATAGTGACCACAGATTATGGAAATCAAAGATGAGAAAGACAGAAGGTGATTAAAAGAAAAAAGAATACGAAATTACCAAATCTGGTAAAAAGCAAAGAGTTCTTCAGAAAGAGATATAAAAAATAAAATAATAAATGCCAGAGAGAGATTAGAAAGAGAGGGAGAGAGATTGGTAGGATTAACCGAAGGAAGGATGGAAGAACATTATCTGAAGAATCCATAAATCTTCTCAGAAAAAGAAAATAAATCAAAAGAGATCTAGACATGAGAAAAAGAATAGAATTCTCGAGCTGTACAAAGCAATCTAAAAAAATTCTGATTTTCCTTGTTCTTCCACGCAAGGAAAATTAGAATATTCCTTGAGACAAAGAAATCATTAAAAATTACTGTTCTCTAAGTCTCCTTTCAAAAATATACAGTTTACAAACATCATTAGGAACTTAGCAGAAACAAACTATAAATATTTGCCAAAGTCGTCAAGGCAGGATTAAGAAGAAAAAAAACTACATCGATAATGATTATAAAATATATATTATAAGACAAATCCTTGAAATTACAAATGAATACCAAAACCCTTTGGTCTGAAAAAGGCATTTGATTCAGTTCTAACATTAGCTATTTTAGATATATCAACCTTGGAATAAATCTTTAAAATTCTGAATTCTCATTATAAAATATTCTGATTTTTTCACGTTTTTTGAAATCAGATAATTTCAAATATTTCAGAATTTCTTATTTCATTCTGTTTTATTATTATTATTATTATTATTATTATTACATTTTAATTTGTTTTCAAGTAATTTAGAATAAGCACTACAGAAATGAGTGAGACAAAAATTCAGCTAAATACTAATTTTTCCCTCATCTGGAATTTATCAACGTATTTGTTTAAATTTTCATTAATTTTAATTGCATATAAGTTATAATGACATTTGGGATATCACATTCCTGGGATCAGTAATCGAATGGATGTTACTTTGAAATGGCACAGTAGTATTCGCTTATACAGTGGAAGAAATTATAAACTAGTCAAAATTAACAACTATATTTTATTGTGTGGGTACATAATCTAGAAACGAATGTGTAAAGGTATTAATATATATAAAAGGAAGCAAAAAAGAGGCTGAAAATGAAAATCATTTACGGTATACTAGAGTGAGCAAATGCCTCTCACTGTTGATTCAGCTTGTCAGATGACTTCAAAAGAGAAGCTTGTATTTACTTCCAACAACAGTATGTGTAATAAGGAAAGACAGAAACATAAAAAAATGCAATTTCAATTACGTTTATGTAAGGAATATATATATATATTCCTTACATAAACGTAATTGTAAAAACATTCTCCTATATATATTATATATATTATATATAGGATATAGGAGAATGTTTATACAACTCAAAACAGTTTGAGATTTCAAAGGAACACAAGAGATTTTATTGCCGAAGAGGAGCTCTGAAAGTAATGGATTAAACATAAAATCGAATGTTCACCTGATCACCTGATATCCACGAAATTACGTTTATTCTTTACTACCCTTCATTATAGGAGATATTTAAGGGTTTCCCATTTTTTTTCATAGAGTTTGTTTTCTGTACATCAGCTACGCATTTAATTTAATTTTCTTTAACAATTTTTTTTTCTCTCTTTGTTTTTTTTTACAAAGATCATTTTATTTAAATACTGATGACAGTGCGAATGCTTTTTATTGCATGGTTGAACTTCAGTTATTCCATTCTCTCTTATAGCTAAACACGTTCCAATTGGAGAAAATTAAATCAACTGCAGCCTCTAATGTTGTTGCCAACATCCATTGTATTATTGTTATAATACAGGAAAGTATTGAACGTTATTATTCTGCGAATGTTCTGCACGGTTAATCTGTTTATCTAATGAGAAAGTGCATCATGTTCACAAGCAAGGACTATAAAAAAAATGAAATCCTTAATGTAATGAATTTTACTGAGAAAACAAAAGACATGTTGGAGGGCAATACACTTTAAGATAGAAATTATCAACAAGGAGATGAGTGCTTCAATTACATGTAATAAATATCATTGTCGGGATGAGTAACTGATTAATGCCAATGAATCCGCTTAATGTCTACTTAGTAATAATTTTTTCCTGCAAAAAATGAATTGGGCGTACACGAATGAATCTTTGCTACACTGACTACGAAAATGCATGGAATTATGCGGTTTCAAGGGGGTCCTCTTCCCAAGTCCTTGTTCCATGAAATGGTATGCACGAAGAAATTAACCAATTAAGTCAAATTGTACATTTTCCAACTTACTTGAAAATTTTATTTTAAACATCACTTATGCCATATACTGTGAATTTTTCATTGACCTTAGTGATTTAAATATCACGTACAGGGTTATTTGAAAAAAAAATGATTCCTTGTAAAATACCACCTCAACGACGGTTATTTGGAAAATTCTGCTAACACGAAGTACTCAAATCACCTGCAATTATGCTTGAAAAATCAATAATAAATAATGGAGTTATTTTCAGCTCCATTAATCTTTGAGGTATGTTTAATTGCGGGAATGACTCTCCAAAAACTCGTGGTAACCATCAAATTATCCAACAATGAGTGATCCGAAGGATCATTTAACTCAGTGGTAATTCCGTTCTGTGACCGGTTTACCCGGCCACTGAAAAGAACCCTCAGAGGTGGCTCTGCCCAATGGCAGGCTCACCTCACCACTGAGCAGCGCCGCTCATATCTCATCTCAGATCAGAGCGCCACGTATGGTCTATGACACGGACTAAAAGTCCAGTTATTGTATAGTTAAAGTCCTTAAAAGGACTGGCCTAAAGAGCGAAGCAAGAATGCTTTTCATGTTCCCTGTAGATGACAGTGTAAGGATAAGGTGTTATGCTATATATATATATTGAGCTATATATATAAATATAATTAAAGCTCTGATCATGGCAGGAGGGTAACAGCAATAGTTAGAACTTTATTGGCTACGGCATTGCCATACATTACTCTTCCAGGATGGGTTCCGACTTCATATCGTAATGCACTGCTTGCTTAAGTCCTTATAGTCCTTATAAGGACTGGCTTAAAGGGGCGAAGCAAGAATGCTTTTCATATTCCCCGTTATCTGTAGCGGACAGTGTAGGGATAAGGTTATTGAGCTATTATTAAAGCTCTGATCATGGCAGGAGGGTAACAGCAATAGCCGAGCCTCAGTTAGAGCTTCATTAGCTACAGCATTGCCATCCATTACCCACCAAATGTATTGGATTGAATGAATCAATCACCGCATCTCACGGTCGATTGATGTTGTCACTGCTTGCTTAAGAGGCGGAGACGAATTACTTAGAGAGCCCGATTGATTAAAAAAAAAAAGGTGTTGTAAATTTGCTTATGTGTTCATATGAACGTTTTATTTTTTAATTATTTTATAAATTTTGAGAAATAAGTTATAAAGTTTTACATTCTTTTAGAAATTAATCCTGCTACGAATATAAAAAAGTGGCCAGTTTAATTCAGCAATATAAGATCTCATTTTAATTATAATTCTATCGATATTATATCTGAACGTATATAATTTATATTACTCATTTTATAGCTTAAAACTTGACGTTTAAAGCGTTTTCACGTAGCTTTACCTACAGATTGATATCTTACCAGTTATCCCAGCACCAGATCTCATATTACTACAAAGTGCCAAGTTAGATGACGTTCGGGATTTCTTCTCCTCTTTCCGTGATTTAATTAAGGAATGAGGAGCTTCATTTAAAACCTTCAAAAATGACCTCTGTTCTGCCTCCATAAACAAATGCTATCTGGTCTAACTGCATTTAATTTTGTTACTTTTTTCTTTCAATCTTTACTCCAATCAATTCACTGTGCGTCAAAAGACTTTCCATAAAATCCTTTAAAACATCTACTGTTGTTTCGGACGCATCTTTCAATTTTACCAGAACGGTTTTACTGATACAAACAGAATGGTATTAAAATTATGGAAGACGGAGTATTGTGGAGTGGGTGTCCTCCCTCCTTGAAGGTGTCATGAAATAATAATAATACAGTAGTTCCCCTCCCCCTTATCCTCGAATTCGCTGTCCTCGGAATATAGGAAAATTCGAGAAATAAACAATTTATAATTACTTCGGCAAAGTGCATATTAGATCCAACATTATTTCAAAGCCGAATGTTTGTAGAAACTATGAAAGTTTCTTAAGTTGACCTGAGAGCTTACGAGAACACAATCATCGACATCCCCGAGTTGCACAATATACTTGATTTAAGTAGTTAAGGCAACTCTGGGATGCCGTGAATATACAATACTGATGAACAGTATTGTATATAATGTGAAGAATTGCTCTTCAGAAGACGTTAGAAAAAGGTTAGGAATGGCTAAAACAACAGTCAGAGTCCTAAAATTTGGAAAGATGGATCAATCCCCATGAGAACAAAGTTCAGAATTTTGGATGCAGTTTTTTTAAACATCGACTTATGGATGTGAGACTTGGACCTAAAGTAGCCAGATAAGAAACGGATATCTGCTTTTGAGATGTGGTGTTACAGAAGGCTGTTGAGGATATCATATACTGAAAGTCGTACAAATGAATGGGTGTTAGAAAAGATCAGTAGAACTTTAATGCTCCTTAAGGATATTGACAGAAGAAAGTTAAAATATTTTGGACACAAAGAATGGATGGAAGGGGGTCTTCTCAGAACAGTAATCGAAGGTAAAGTTCCTGGAAAAATGAGCCAGGGTTAGACCATCGATGAGATGGAGATGGATAGACAAAGAGAGAGAGAGAGAGAGAGAGAGAGAGAGAGAGAGAGAGAGAGAGAGAGAGAGAGAGAGAGAGAGAGAGAGAGTGTGTGTGTGTTGAGAGAGAGTTGAGGCCGCCAGCCAAAAAGTAAACAACAGTACTACATGGCGAGGCCTGGTGTAGCACATCACCGAGCACTGGAGTGACCATACGGCATCTGTAGATGCCCAGTGAACACAGTAGTACTGATGAAAATATAAATAATATAATTTATATCACCTACGAAAAAACAGGAAATACAAATTCAGCTACATAATTTCATGAAGATTTACACGTGACAATTCTAACACAATTACTAGTAACGCAAAAGTATCACACAATTCCTACAAACATCTGAATAAAATTATAATTACACAAATCGATGGGGCTTGACCTAGATAAACGTGTTACTTGCAACATTCAACACATAAAAATGATATTCATCCCGAAAAAAATACAAATAATTATTCCCGTGTTTTTTTACCCACTTCATATCACAAACGTTAGCGATTTTGTAAAATTTACTTAGGACAAATAGATAATCCATTACATCTATTTTATTTTACACTAGCATAATCTGCACAATATAACCTCCTATAATAAAACATTTAAAAAAAATAAATTAAATACTTCAATAAATTGCGGTCATTGATAGATAATTCAGGTGTATTTCATTAGGTTATCTGTATCATTATGATTGTACAGCGGAGATAAGAAGAGAACCGAACATGTATTATAGCAAACTGTTATGAAATATGTGTAGTTCCGTGTGCTGCCCAAAAATTAACGGAGAAAGCGTTCTTTATCTCTACATGAAGAAATATATAGCCAAACTTGAGATTCGATGAGAAAGTAGGTAATGGATGGCAATGCTGTAGCCAATGAAGTTCTAACTGAGGCTCGGCTATTGCTGTTACCCTCCTGCCGTGATCAGAGCTTTAATAGCTCAATAACACCTTACCCTTACACTGTCCTCTACAAATAATGAGGAAGATGAAAAGCATTCTTGCTTCGCCCCTTTAAGCCATTCCTTTTAAGGACTAATATATACATACACTTTCTTTTGTTGTTAAAAATTCCATCCTAGTAAAATAAAATATTACTGTCCAATGTTTCGAAAGGTTATGTCGTGTATTCGGAGTTAAATAAAAGAAGCTTTCTCAGTGTATCACTGGCATAAACTGGTACAATTTGAGCGACTCACACGTGATAAAAAGTTGTCGTGTAATGTAATTTTATTAACGTTTTATTCTATTAACATTTTTGAAAAGTAGCTGAATAAATAAACCAACTAATTAAATTCCACTTAAAAAATTAGCAGATCATATACAAATTCTATAAATCTATCGTATTGTTGTTTATTTAAATCGCAGTATTAATCATTTATTTGTTTGCTTCCATCTTAGTATTATTTATTTATTTAATATTTTGCAACGTTTCACATAATAAATCATTAACTTCATTAGTTAGTATTAGATATTACCATTCATCTTAATTAAATTAATATACAGTACAAAATAAATAAATCATTTTACGTAATTTCTTCATGGGTGAAAGTTTAATAAATAACGGTGATCGAGTAATTATCCAATTATTTTTATTCCACTTATTCGGTACTCTTCAAGGAAAAATTCTATCCTGACATTTTAGCACATTTATTCAACTTCTAACAGCGATCCCTTGTTTTTTTTTTTTTTTCCATCCTGTAATACAGTAGAAGTGTTCTTTAGCATCCACTGGCCTATTCAAAGCATTGTAATGAGGATAATAAACTTCTTATCTCTACTTGTAGTGTATTTTCCACCATTCTAATGACTCGTTGAAATTTTGCAAAGTGCCATCTGTAATGTAAATCCTTATCCTTTCATATACAAAATATTTAAATCATTCGACAGGATATCTACCTCATCACACTATTTTTCCAGCAGATATTCCCCACAAATCTATGTCATTAATATAGGAATAACAACACCTTACTGAAAGTTCTTTGACCCACTACTACATCCTGGGTTTAATAGCCACCCATCCTCTTATCCATATCCCCAGATTACATCCATACTCATTTGTTCTGACTTACATAATAACGACCTTTGTGTTTCTTTTCAAATATCGCTTTGTTGCAAGAAAACATTAAATAACTAAGGCGAGTCTTACCATTCACAAATTGTACATAATCGATCTCATATAAAACTGTCATTCGCCTTGCGGATGAAATTTTAATAATTTAAACTGTCGACTGTTCATCTACTTGATTGGATGATGGTTCTCTGCAAGCCCTTTCACAAAAAAATGAATAATGATAGTAGTGAGTAGATCGATTTTCACATTTATATCCACATATTATCTGACCCACGATACGTAAATACATTGTACATTTACCACTTTTCGTAGGTGGAATTCATAATAAAACATATAAAGAGTGGCTATTTTGCCATTTTTTATTAATGATTTTCTCTGCTGTTTACAGGTTAGAAACATCGCCAACATTATGATCTATCTATTTGTAGCGCTTAATACCTCTTGGTGGAAGAGCCGCTATGATTATGCGACTGTGGGAAACCTCGACCGGCTTGTCGCGGAGTCTGGTGTTGGGGAACACGATTTTTATGTCTGTAGATGCATATGTTCAAGGAGCCGGTTTGCTTGTTCTCGGGGGAACGAAACACCTGAGTTTTCGGGTTAGTTACGATATTGTCAATACTATTGTTAATAAGTTTCACAAGAAATAATGTGTCGTTATTTATCCGATCTGCTTCAATGGTGTAAGTAGTATACAGATATAACCCTTTCATTCTATTATACGTTGAAATAGCTCTTTCCAGCAGTGTTTCCTTTTTTTCCCCGTTTCTACTAGCCTCAAGAAAAGTTTACAACAGAGTAGATCAATAAAACTTCTAAGCTTATGCGAATAATAATAGGTTAACCAGTTTGATTATTCGTTATTATTAATATTATATTAATATTAATATTAATAAATGTTTCAGAGAAATGGAACACCATTTTTAATAGCCTAAATAGCCTACACACAACTGTACACAAAGCAAATAAAACCGCCAGGAGGAGAGGGAAATAGAATTCTATAGAAAATATTAAATGGTGTTTTAAGTTTTATAAATTTAAACTTGATTTTCTACCCTTTTTAAAATAAATTGAATAAATACATCAACAATAATATAAGATTAATTATGATTTTTAATAATTTAAGTAATTTTTTAAAAAAGAAGAAGAACTAGGGACATTCCTGAAAGTTGCGCTACGCAACTTTCAGAAATTAAAACTCGGAAAAAAAAACTTACTTTAAACGAGTCTAGATGTGCAACTATTACAGAGATTAAGTGGCAGCTGGTGTCACTTCATTTTCAATGATAGGAGTTTCGAATATCTCGAAAAAATCTTACTTTTGGTCTTTAATATATTTTTTTCCATAAATAAAGTTTTTTTTTTGATAAAACCTCGAATTTTTTCACGTACCATAAATATACGAGCTCCGTCTGTTCCTTGTAAGTATAAATTTAGTTAGTTTAATTTAGAAAATATATCTGCTAAATAAGTGACCTTCAGAACAATCTTCTCACCATGCAAAGATTTTGCGTGATCGTTTCTTCCATCCAGAAACATTGCGACTTCTTCGCAGAGCTCAACAAGTCTTGTTAACACTTCGCCCTTCGACAGCCAACGTACCTCAGTATGCAAAAGAAGAGATTTATGGAAACATCCCATCTCTTCGCACCGTTTTTCAAATAAGCATGACTGTGACGTTTACTCTTGATGAAATTTATGATTTTCACGGCAGAGTTTAAAAGGTTTTTCAAATCGTTTTGACATAGCTTTAGATGCTAATGCTTCTCTATGAAGACTAAAGGGAGTCCATGAGGCATTTGGACATAGTTTAGCTCTTGTAACCAAACATAACTCCAACAGCATATTTTCATCGTTTCGATAATTGAAAACTTGTCGAACGATTTTCATCAATTTTTCTTCGATTGTCCGTTACGTCTGCGGCAGATTCTTCTTTTTGGGTTTCCTTTTCAGCGCCTTGCGTTTTCGCCGAATTCCTAACCAGCCACTCGTCCATTATTACGGTAATTATTTAAAAATAATAATCAGAGAAACACTTATTATTTACATGACAATTGCAATTACAAACAGTTAACTAGCATCGATGCGCCCGTTATTTTAACCGGTGACAGCGTGCAGCTATACTGGGCACGTCGCGACATGTTGTCACAAGTTCGTTCGATCGAGCATGTCTTGACCTGTTCGTCTACTTGCCTACATTTTTGAGCTATGCGCAATAACGAAGGGTAATGTTGTCGAGAGTTCATTGATAAACAATTCAAAATTGATTTGATAGAGATCTGCGAGCTGAGAGAAACTAGACAGAAATAGTAATCCTCGTGTGATCTTTAACTGAATCGACTTTGAATTGTTCAGCCGACGATTCACGATAAGTAAAAGTCTTCTAATGAACATGTAAACTACTCTTATATTTAAAGCGATCCACCGAAATCAACTGGCGACCCACCACTGGGTCGCAAATCGCACTTTGGGAATCTCCTGTCTAATAGAATGAAAATGGATTCTCGTTTTGTTTATATTCATATATTTAACGGATTAGATTTAATATCGATGTAAGCATAAAATTAATGAGAATTGTAAAATTGAAAGACCTATTGATATTTAATTATAAACAGCCCATTAAAAATAATAGCATCCGTGAATGGGCATGCGTATAAAGCATTACGAACAGCGACCTCATTTGCATATTTTAATGAAGTCTGAGAAGAAAAAAAAAAAAGTAACGCCGCGATTTTATTGACATGTTTTATGACTTTAAGCTTTATACTGGTATGTAAAAGAACACTGCTTATGACAATAGCATACGGACCAGATTAAAACATGTCAGAACAAGGATAATGCCTCATTTTCAAAAGAGAGGACAGTTAGTAGCTTATATCTTATTACGTGCATAAGAAAAGTGATCTGTAACTTCTCAGGCATTATTTGAAACCAATAACAGAGTGCAGTTTGCTGTAAATCTTTCTTGAACTTGCATAGATCACATGGATGACGTCACAAAAAGATGAAAATCATCCTAGTAAATCATCCGATCGCATCGGATTAGATTATATCAGACGACGATGCTGAAACTGAAGCCGACTGCGATTTTGATGTAGAAATGCGCCAAAATCACTGCTTTTTTTTGTCACCCTTTAGGAGATAGTTTACCATTTCGCATACTACTAGAAACCCATGTCCATTTTTTCACGACCATTCACTACAAAACAGCTACTCAACGAATCCCAAGAGAACCAAAAGAAGATCAAAGTTTAAGTATGTGCAATCAGAGTGTCAATGGCGAATTGTATTATTTGTCCAAGTGTAAGGAAATTACGTTTCTTGCAATCGATGCATGGAATAATTAAGCCTTTGAAGCCACGATATTTTCATTTGACCTAAAATATGGATATAGGATTCAAGATATTGTAAATTATGGCTGTGTACCATGTGGAAAGAGCATTTATTCCATACCGTTAGGTTTCAGAAAGACTTCGATTATACTCGTCAAATAGAGAAACGTTTTTAGGCCTTTCCTTGGCAATTTCCAAACAAGTACGTTTTCTCCAAGAAAGCGCTTTTGAATGCACTTTTCACAAGAAAAAACGAAAAAAAAAAAAAAAAAACCCGTAAAACTTGCAATGTGACACAAAATCACCACGAGATGGCAGCAGTTGTCTGTCACACTTTCTCTCCCGAAAGGGTCAGTTCATTTAAAGCTTGGGGTCAGTATCAGTTAAGGCGGAAGGAAGTGATGACTGCTTTCTATGTGTGAGCATAAATCAGAAACGAATATTACCATCACAAAGAAAGAAAAATGCAAAACCCGTAAATAAACAGTTTGAGGAGTTGATCAAATCCGTCTACAAAAATAAGCCTAACCGAAACAAAAACTGTTCATTCAGTCTCCATTACATTTGCAAATTAATATACGCAGGAGACTTTCTTCTCGTTTGTGTGCCTAAACAAGTTTAAACAATGGACCAGAATATGTGACTCGGATAATGAACTCATTGATACTGATTGATATATCGCATTGAAATGCCCCATTCAAATAAGTATTTCAGATAATATAAAAATATTAATAAAACGGTGTGTTTTATTTTCTCAACATATAACTTGAAATTTTTATTATATTTAATAAAAAATAATAAATTTCCCTTTTATATAGGTTGTCTAAATATTTATTATGTAGGTTGCCTAAAAGTTTTGTATATAAAATATAAAGACTATTGAGTATGTAAACAGTTTTATAAACAAGTTATTTTTACTTCTTGTTGAATATTGGATTTAGTTACATTACTTCGTAACTTCACAAGTGAGTATGTGTCTCATAATAAAAACTATTGGGGCTGTAAAAACAAAATTTGAAAGGTTCGTTGAGACCCATCAGGCACCTCTCCAGAAATTTGACAGAACAAATGTTTCACTGTGAATGCTTTATTCTTAACTCTGTCTCCGAAAGTCCATCTTTCATATAGTAAACATTCTGGCATGCGAATTCCAAGTATCTAGTCAGGCATACGTAATTTAAAAAAATCAAAACTCTTTCTGAATGCTTCTTGTATATTAGCAAAACATTTTAGCAATTAATCAACCAGCAAGAGTCACTGCTAACCAACTTCCCTTCACAGTCCATCTTGAAACTCCGTGAACTAACTTCACCGACTTCTCTTTTATTCCATCTACGTTTGTCCTTTGACTCTAATATGCAATAAGTCTTGTGGCCCTTCGTGTGTGGATCAGATATTTAAAAAAAAGTAAACCGTTTGACCAAAAAATATTAATTCATTATCAGCTGCGTTGCCCCGTAAGTATCCAAGCAAATAGAGAGGGACAAATAATTTCGATATGATTTCCTGTTTTCGAATCGAAATTTTGTTTAAAAAATCGTTTTGTCATCAATACACATTAAATTCACCTAAGAAAAAAAAAACTTGACTATTATTATTTAAATTCTTTAAGAAATTTAAGGACAAAAATTAATTGGTGTGAGAAAATATTGTAAAATATTGCTGTAAAATCTTTTGAACCGTTTTAATATTCTATAATTTCATTTCAAATTTTATATTTTATTCAATATTTTATACTTAATTTTTTAATATAATCCACCAGCTGTAAGAATAATATATTAGTAACTTCTTCCAGATTCATTAAAATTTATGAAAGAAATCAACACGATTTAAAGGATTGTTTGGTAACCAGAGTAAATGTGGAATCTGGCTAAAAGAAAAAAAAAAAACAGTTTCGCCACCAATCCAATTCGGAAATGACAATATTAATTACCATCTGGATGGGAACTGGAATGCAGTGGTAGGTGGAAAGGTGGAGAAGGGGATAACAGGAAGATCTTCTTCTTCTTCTACGCGTTATTCCCGCTTCCTGTGCAGGGTCCGCGTGTTATTTAGATGCGACTTCTTGTTAGTACTACTCCCAACCGACCCGTCGCCTGGTCTGCCGCTGGGGGGAGATATATTTTTGACTGTAGAGGCGTATGTTCACGGGGCCAGTTTGCCTGCTTGCGGGATGAAAAACGCCAGATAAACTGGCGGAAAAAACCCTACTGACCGCGCCCAAGACCGGCTAACTTGGCTATGCCTGAGGAAGATCCTCAAATTCCTCCCGTCTAGAACGGGAATCGAACCTGGGACACTCTTTCCCCAGGCATATGGTTGCGAAGCGCAAAGCCACTGGGCTAACCGCGCGGTCGGATAACAGGAAGATATGATCTTGGAAAATGGAATGAGAGAAGCGAAAGGCGTATAGAATTTTGTAAAAGACACAAGCTAATTATTGGTAATACTTGGTTCACACTTCTATAGAGAAGTAGATATACATGAAAATGGCAGGAGATACGCGAGATTGATTATATATTAAGACAAAACAGGTAAAAAAGGATATCAACATATCCAGGAGGTGATATTGATTCAGACCACAATTGGTATGTTATGGAATTAAGAATACCATTTAAGAAAATAAGCAAAGGTAAAAGCAAGAACAGGTGGAACCTAGAAAAACTTAAAGGAGATACCGGTAAGAAATTCTGAGAAGATCTGGGGAATAAAATAAGAAACAAAGAAGATTTACCTGAAAAGATTAATGATGCTAATGCAACATGGAATAGACGGAAAAACTTGATATATGAAACAACCGTTGAAGAGATAGGTTCGTGGAAGGGAAAAGAATTAAGAAGCTTTGGATTACAAATGAAATGATAAGAAAATGTGGAGGAAAGAAGAAGATGGAAAAATGTAAACACTGAAGAGGGAAAATACAAAGTATTAAACAATGAACTGAAAAGAGAAACTGCTAAAGCAAGAGAGGAATGGTTAAAAGAAGAATATAAAGTAATTGAAGAAATGGATAAAAGGGGGACGATACGATAAACTGCTTGCAAAAGCAACAGAACTTACAAATATTATAAAGAAAAGCATTAGAAATCTGCCATTAGAAGATAAGCAAGAAAAGTTAATTTATGATATTGAAATAGAAGGCGAAAGGAATACATCGAAGAACTTTATGCAAAAAAATGAAAGACCAGAGAAAATTGAATTAGAAGAACAAACTGAAATATCAACAGAAGGAAGATTTCCGGAAATACTAAAGAGAGAATTAGAAACAGCAATTACGGAATTAAAGTGGAAAAATGGAAAGAGTGGATGGATTAACTAGTGTAATTCTAAAACAAAAACAAACATGGAAACAGACAGTATTAGTATACCAATTGAAAAGAAAAACACTCCTACTAAGTGCAGTGACTACAGAACTATAAGCATACTCTCGCATGCCTTTCAAGTACTGCTAAGAATACTACAGGGTGTTCGGGATAAATTTGACATATTTATAATTAATTATATTTTTCCGTAAGTTACATGTATTAACACACACTTCTCTTCTTTTAAAAGTTTGGACCCTTCTTCATTCATATACAAGATGTCAGAAAGGATGGATAGCTGGAACCCACCTGAATCATGGAAGAGAATAACTTGTATCATGATGATTCGTGCCCGCCATCAAAATAAGGATATTACGACTGCTGCCCAATGCTCCCTGAATACAGTAAAAACAATCAGGCATGAACTAGAGACTTGCAATGGTGACTACGAGGATGTAGCAAGAAGAAAGATCCCTAGCAGACGATCTGATTGCGTTCGTACAGCAGAATTCCTCGCAAATCTGCAGGAACAGGTGTTGAAGAACCCTGGCATTGGAATTCGGGCTTTGTTCGTGGAGTTGCTAACTGTAGTCAAGCCCTGGATAACAAGGGTAGCCAATGGTAGGCCGTATGTATGGCAGCAGGATTCGGCCCCTTGCCACACCTCTGGGAAAAGTCAAAAATGGTTGTCTGAAAATTTCTACGACTTCACCAGTCCAAATGTTTGGCCTCCAAACTCCCCAGACCTTAACCCCATGGATTATTTTGTATGGGGCGCAGTTGAAAAAGACACCAATCGCACTTCCAGTAATACAAAAGCCCAGTTAATGGATAAAATTAAAACAGTTTTTGCGGCCCTTCCCAGGGAGACTGTAGCATCAGCTTGTTCGAGGTTCCGAAGCAGAATTGAAGCTGTGATCGATGCTAATGGTGGTTATTTTGAGTAAATCTTGTTGATAGTATTGTAATTAACTCTGCCTGTAATGTTTTTTTGTCAATTCATTAAATTTAATAGATACAAAGAAGATTTTCTTTTTCCTTACGAAACTGTCAAATTTATCCCGAACACCCTGTATATCGACTTCGTCGATATAGTATTCTTAGCAGTGCATGAAACTCTCTAGAATATAATAATGAATATAAAAAAGAATGTATATAATAATGTTGCTTATACATTCTGTATAAGCAACATTATTATATTGTGCTTATTGAATATCAAAATCAAATAATGGAAATCGAATGCCGCAAATGGAGAAGTAGGCGTATCCTTGGCTTAGTTGTGTCTACTGCATTCAAGGCCTGCTTCTAGAAACAAGAATCATTCTACGATTTTATCAAACAAGATAATTATGCTAGTCTTTTGTTTCATATATATTATTTATATTTATATATTTTTAAAAACCTCTAAAGAGACTATTTGAATGAGATTAAAAATTCAGTTCAACAGTAAAAACGCTCAGATTATTTATTGGATTGTAACAGCAATGTGAGATTTTATTTTTGTTCGCATATCAAAAGTCTTAACAATGACCACTGACTACTCAAACGATAGAAAGCAGGGCTATGCGATGGGGCAGTTCGAAGCAACAATATCTCTAGTAGTAGTAGTAGTAGAAAAGATATTTCCATCTAATCTCCAAGGTTTTATTCATTTTTAAAACATGTTATAAACGTATGTGAATTAAGCTGAAAGAATCGCGATGCTGTTAAAAGTGAGTCATATAATTTGAAGTGAAAATTATCATTTTAATCTGCGATGACACGTATAACCAACGAACTCTTTATTTCATGTTGCTTTAATACCTTTGGCATTTTATGTCTGTATTGGATATATGGTACAGTTGAGACTCTCTTTTACTTCTAGTTGAGGTGTTCAGATGTTAAAGTATCTTATTCACTTCTCCCCTTGTAACAAGAGATCATATATCCCTGAAATATCAGGTGGGGAATGAGAAACGTTACCTGGATTGGACCCATGTTTTTCTTCTTAGATATTGTTAAACCCAATTTCTCAATGTAATATGTAAGACCAGTACCGTGAATTTTTTCTTTATTTCTATGAATGAAAATGAAATGTTTTTGAAGGCAAAAAATAATCTACACTTTCATTGACAACAACCCTATTTATTTACGTAAAAGGAATTTTTGAACTCACTTTACTGAAAGCTCACTTCACTATTTTTAAGTCCTTAAAAGGAGTGGCTTAAAGGGGAAGATGAAAAGAATGCTTTTCATCTTCCACGTTATCTGTAGAGGACAGTGTAGGGATAAGGTGTTATTGAGCTATATAAAGCTCTGATCATGGCAGGAGGGTAACAGCAGTAGTCGAGCCTCAGTTAGAACTTCATTGGCTACAGCATTGCTATACATTATCCTCCAAGGGTATTAATCAACCCCTCACTTCACTATCCTTGTAGTCCTTGTAGGGACTGGCTTAAAGGGGAGAAGCAAGAATGCTTTTCATATTCCCCGTTATCTGTAGAGGACAATGTAGGGATAAAGTTAATGAGCTATTAAAGCTCTGGTCATGGCAGGAGGGTAACAGCAATCGCCTCACCTCAGTTAGAGCTTCACGATTTCTTATATTCTTATAAGAACTGGGCGATGGACTGAGTCCTTGACTCTTTATCCCGTCATCTGAATGAAGTAAATCTGTGTGGATGGAGTGTTATTGAGCTAAAAAGCTCTAGTCATGGCTGGGTAACGGCAACAGCCGAGCCTCAGTTAAAACTTCATTGGATACAGCATTGCCTTTTGTTACCCTAGAAGTCCTAAGAAGGACTCATCTTTCCTTCAACCATAATCAAGAGCTTCACAATCCTTATTATCCTTATAAGGACTGGCTTAAAGGGGCGAAGCAAGAATGCTTTTCATCTTCCCCGTTATCTGTAGAGGACAGTGTAGGGATAAGGTGTTATTGAGCTATTAAAGCTCTGATCATGGCAGGAGGGTAACAGCAATGGCCAAGCCTCAGTTAGAACTTCATTGGCTAAAGCATTGCCATCCATTACCCTCCAAGCGTATGGTGGTCCACCACATTTTTTCAAGAGCTTCACAATATGCAACAGTAGATCAAATAAACAATCGTTGCATATGAAATTAAAAGGTATAGTTGTTAAAATTTTGGTAAATTACTATATTCCATGAAGTATTATGTTTTATAAAATGTTATTATTTTTGTTTTCGGTTTAATAACATATTCGTCGTGTCGGTTCCTACTGAGTTAATCCCCAGTTAAATTGAGGTAATTTTGATAATAGGAATTTTCATTGTTATTGTCTACCAAACCACAGTCAGACATGCATTCTTTATACAAATATCTTAGTGTTAATGAAGATTACAATTTGTCTGTGGTCAAAATAATCGATTTCACATTCATGAACATCTCAATTGATGGTTAACAAGTATATGAGGACCGTGATATACGGACTAAAATTGGGTAAAAAGAAAAGATGCTGATATCTGTTTTGAACACTGTATTCAGAATGATACGTTTCTAACATTACTTTGTGTACTCTTAATGTAGCGTATCAAAATAACAGAATTTAAATGAATAGATTGCGACAATAATGTGCCCAGGTGATCGTAATATTTGGCAAAAATGACTTGAACGGTAGTATTAATCGGGTGACAAAGGATTATTATTATTATTTTATTCACATAATTGATGCAGTCAAAACAAGATATCATATAAACAAATTTTGACTGGTGGTATAGAACAGTTCAGATTCTACCTAAGAATCAACGAATAGTCCGTCTGGTAGCGTCGTAAAATAAGAACTGTTCCAAGTAATGCTGTTTTTTTTTTTTAAGTCATATGGGGTCACTTCGTTGATGTTTAATTGCTGTAAATAGTTGTTGGATAGCTTCTTTGAAGTTGCACGAAGTGCACCAATAACTATTGGGATGACTTCTGTGTGCTTAATCCACAACCTGCCAACTTCGATTGCCAGAATTTCGATATGTCCCAGAGAATTTTTGCTGTTTCGTTTTCGAATACCGTCTTTATTTTATGCTGCCACCAGTTATCAGAAGTAGGAAAGCCATATTTTTTACATACATGCCAATGAACTATTTTGGTCACTTTATCATGGCGGTATTTATGGTCAGATTATTATTATTATTATTATTATTATTATTATTATTATTATTATTATTATTATTATTATCATTATTATTATTATTATTATTATAACGGTGTCTCCATCGACTCAAAAGACTCATCTCATCGCGGGAGACGCTACTTTGACACACTAACCATTATTTACACAATACCTATCATACTTCTGCTTAAATTCATTCACAGACGAAACATTCACAACCACCTCTGGCAATGCATTCTACCCATTCACAACTCTCCAAGCAAAAAAATCTAGTCCTGACACCTTTGTTAATCACACTCTTACACAATCTCCAGGGATGGCCCCTCGTTCTCTTCCTTCCTTCAACTGGTCTTAAAAAAGTCATCAGTATCAATCCTATAAAAAACCCTTTAATAATTTATATGCCTCTATCATATCTCCTCTTCGACGTCTATCAGCTAGTTTTTGGAACTCACAGATCTTCAATCTATTATTGTAGGGGACATCCAAGAAACTTGCAACAATCTTTGTGACTCGCCTCTGAATACTCTCCACCATTTCTTCGTCACCAAGAAATCCAGGTGACCAGATCTGTGCGCAATAGTCTAAATGGGATATTATTAATACCTTATAAAGTGGGACAATAACTTCCTTATCCCTTCTTTTCAGTGTGTTCTTTAACAACCATGTAATATAATGTGTGTGTTTTGCAATCTTTGTAATATTCCCTTTAAACTTAAGTTCTCTGTACACAATTACTTCCAAGTTCCTTGCCTCGTGAACTTCTTGCAGTTCAGTTCCATTAATATAGTAAGCAGCATGTGATCTCGCCCTCCCGAAATGCATCACCTTACACTTAGTCACGTTAAACGGACAGCCATTTACCTTAGCCCATACCATCTGCCTATTTAAGTCATTCTGCAAGATATCTACATCATCTGAGTTGACTATCGCTCTTCCTAATTTTGCATCATCAGCAAACAAGTGGATATTTCCTTTCAAAGTATTACCAATATCATTGATGTACAAATTAAACAATAGAGGACCAACCACTGAGCCCTGAGGTACCCCACTAGTCACTTGCCTTCTCCTGGACTCCGCTTCCCGATAAGCCACTCTTTGATATCTACCCACCAGCCACCCTCTAATCCAAATCACCAACTTCGGATCCATACCCATTTGCTCTAATCTATGCAACAGAATTCCGTGCGTAATTGTCAAATGCCTTTGCAAAGTCCAGCAGTAACACCGAGTAAGGATTTCCTTTATCCATCTCCACTGTTACTTTATTATAGAAAGTAAGCAAGTTACTGAGATAAATCCGACCAGTCACAAAACCATGTTGCCCCTTATAGAGTATCATATTGCTGTCCACATAGTCCTGAATTCAAATTTTTAGCAATTTATCCAAAAAACCTTAACTACCACTCCAGATATATTGATTGGTCTATAATTTGCAACCTCTGTCTTGGAGCCTCCCTTATGCAGTGGAATTATTTTTCTCTCTTTCACTCTATTGGTTCTTTACCAGAACTGAGGCTTAAACCGTCTGGTTAGAGGATGTGCTAATTCTCTTGCACATTCTCGTAACACATGGGCCGATATACCATTTAACCCAATTTATTTATTCGTATAGAGATTCCTCCCTATTTCTCCCCCATCCCTACTGGGGAAGGGGAGTCCCCTCATGGGGGGTTAAGTATTTATGACTGTATATCCGTGTGTGTACACGGGGCCGGTTTGCCTACTTTGAACAACCCCAGATAAACTGGTGGAAAAAATCCTGCTGTCCACGCCAAGACCGGCTAACTTGGCTCTGGCTGAGGAAGATCCTTAAGCTCCTCACGTCGTCGACGAGAATCGAACCTAGGGCACTCCTTCCCCAGGCATATGGTTGCGAAGCGCATAGTCACTAGGCTAACCGCGCGGACATCTAACCCAATGATTTATGAACAATGTTAGATATCGTGAAGCGGAAAAGTGTCAAAGGGAAGATGTTGAGCAATGTGTTCAAACAGAACACAAGTAACAAAAATAGGTACATGTCACAGTCGGGGTATACAAATAAAACACGATGTACCTCAAAGTGCCATATTATCACCCACTCTATTCAACATATACATTAACGATGTTCATAACATATCTATAAGAAGTCAAATATTTCAGTACGCACATGACACTACACTACTAGCAATCCAAGCAGACATTAACACAGCTCTCTGCAAAGCACAACAAGACCTAAACGACATCACAACATACTTCCACCAAAACGCAATTCTAATCAACGGCACCAAAACACAGATGTTGATAATACACAACCCAAAAAATCATACGTCCCGCGTCACTATCGATACACTGTCACACATACCGCTGCATTAACAACAAAAACACCTGCCAATGTTCCGAAATCAAACCTGTAACACATGCAAAATACCTCAGTCTGTATAGTTTCCCACCTTAAATGGACAAAACATATAGAATACCTACACACCACACTCCGGATCATCGCAGCAAAACTCTTCCAAGTTAAAAACATTATGCCATCCAACATAAAAAAAAAAACTCCAATATCACGGTATCTGCGAATCCCTACTCAGATACGGAATAACAGTCTATACAAACACATCAAACAGCCACCTAACAAAATTAGAAACACCACACAGGAAAATCGTGTCAACAGTGATCTGGACACCTTACACGCAACAACCAATATCCGACAAGCACATGGCGATACACAGAATTCTGAGCAATAAAAACCTGAAATACTACATGACATTAACAAGGAATAACTTCAACATCACCTATCGAAACAACAGAGACACATATCGTATAACACGACCTACAACAACTCTCTACATCCCTACATCCTTCAAACAATTCATACGGTTCATTTGTGAGATCATACCAGATGGTATCCGGAGAGTTCATCGAAAAGGCAATTCATCGAATGAACAATTCATCGAACGATAATTCGTCGCAAATGCAATTCATCGAAAAAACAGTTCACCGAAAATTTAAAATTTTCGAAAATGTTATGAGAAAATTGATTCATTTAGAACAAAACCTGAACCGTGAATAAGGAGATTAAAATGCTACTTTCATAGGGAAAAATTATAGAACAATATGGTTCTTATAGTCTTTCTTCTCCGATAACTGTTTCATGTCTGTTCATGGGATTGATTTGCCTGCTTCTGGAAGAAAAGCCCAGCCGTATCTACATTATGCCTGCTAACTTACCTTTAGCAGAACAGGACCGATAAAAATTATGCGTAAATGGGATCCAACTACCCAGGTCTTTCTAACTAAACGGCTTCGTTTTTACCGACTGAACTACGCGGGTTTCATTATTATTATTGTTGCTAGTAGTAATATGCGAGTTCAATACAGCAATTATTATGGGATGAATTTTACTCAGATTCGCTATTTGAAACTTTTACAAGAAAATGTCGAACCGTTCCAGTTTTCAGTTCAGCTATATTCGGGGCGACAAAGAAATAATGTGTCCAAATTATGTACTGTATTACAAAAACTCTCTGACTTAAATGACTTAGCAGAAGTTTTTGGTACAAGAAGCTGTCTGCATGGTTCAGTTTTTGTTCTAAATGGATTACTTTTACCATAACATTATCGAAAATGTAAAATTTTCGGTGAATTGTTTTCGATGAATTGCATTTTCGACGAATTGTCTTTCGATGAATTGTTCATTCGATTAATTGCCTTTTCGATGAATTGTCTTTCGATGAATTTTCCTGTAACCCATCAGATACCCACGCAACTCAACAACCTACCAAGAAAGTTAAAACACGTAGATAACTACAGAACATTAAAAAACGAACTCTGGAAAATATACCAACAAAGTTAAGAAACCATTAACACTAATATACACATCACAAATCACCAGCATCCAATGCAACATCACATACACAAACAGTAGCAACAAATGATGGTCAGTCGACCGAAACGGTCCACACCACGTTAACGCTCTCCCCTGCCCTAGTTTCCCCGTAAGTAAACTCTTCCCCCCCAATATGCACCCCTAAACACAATAGTATATATATATATATATATATATATATATATATATATATATATATATATATATATATATATATATATATATATATATATATATATATATATATATATATATATTATTAACACAAAACCCGGGTTTCCAAATTTATTTTTCCCGCGTCAAACACCCCCACCACGCTCCCTTCCCTCCCCCTCGTTATAAACAACCTTCAGCAAGATCATGAAATTGGAAGACATCCTAGTATTCAAACAAGGTATGTACAAAATTTTTCCACCTCTTTTATTCTGCTATAATTGCTTTCTATACTCACCCATAATGCCCTAAAATATATATACTCCTTTTTTGAGTAATAATAGCCAATGTATTTAAAATAAGGGACACTCCTAAACAAAAACAGGCTATAATAGCCGTAATTATAATAGTAGCAACAACATAAATAGTGAAGGCTAATCCTACTCTCTTCATAAAAGCTAACCCAAACTTCGAAGTAGGTGGGATTAACTCGTCTCACTCAACCACACATAATGCTTATAACCAAAGAAGCAGATTATGTAATAAAATGGTTAGTAAAGTATACAACAATAAAGAAGATACTGATTATTATGTGATAATATCAATAATATAATACTCTTATGTAACATGAAAAAATAATGTAATAAATTATTCTTATAATCAAAAAATTATATAAAAAAATTCTGAATAATCTTCATTGTTAACATTAGAAGAAAATGTGTTGTAAATACATAATATAGAGGCAAAAAAATACTATTAAAATTTTTTGTTGAGATCAATGTAGAAAATGCAGCACTTAGAGCTGAACTGTGTAAAATTATAAGTTGCAATGTCACTCAAGGTGTCTATTGTATGTGTAAATATTTTAGCAATCAATAAATTACTATTACTATTAAAAATAAATAAAAAACAAAACTTATTACTATTATTAAAATATATATATATATATATATATATATATATTTGATAGGAATTTGAAATAATACGGGCGGCATTTGTTTGCCATAGTTTCTCCCCTAAGTCTTCAAATCGTAGGTGGTTATGAACTCAACTATTGATGAAAAAGAAAAGAATAACTGGTGGGCTAACCATTTCGAAAAGTTAGAACAATCATATTCACCTTATGTTTACAGAAAAAAGATATAAGAGATTTATTGTGTGTGTGTGTGTGTGCGCGCAGTGATATATATCTGAACTATTGTCAATACAGCATAAAATGATATACAATAAGTAATTAGTAATGTCATGATTTTTTTCATTATTTTTTATTTTATTTTATTTTATTTTATTTTTTTTTGGCTGTTGATTAAATTAGCAGAATCGCTGATGCCCAGAAGATTCCAGTGACGGCAATTATTTAAATTTAAAATTTTATTTAATTAAGATGTTCGTTAACCTGTATTCTACGCAGATCTTATAGTCCTTATAAGGACTGGCTTAAAGGGGCGAAGCAAGAATGCTTTTCATCTTCCCCGTTATCTGTAGAGGACAGTGTAGGGATAAAGTGTTATTGAGCAATTGAAGCTCTGATCATGACAGGAGGGTAACAGCAATAGCCGAGACTCAGTTAGAACTTCATTGGCTACAGCATTGCCATCCATTACCCTCAAAGGGTATTGGATTGAATGAATCAATCACCGCATCTCACGGTCGATTGTTATTAATTCAAGGTCACATTCTCATACGCAGATCTATAACATTTATGACATGCTTATAATAAAGCATGTCATAAATAATAAGGGTGTATTATTATAAATATAAGCATGTCATAAATAAAACGAATGTACTATACGTTTACAGGGGGAAATAACTTTTGTTGGCGGGTCAAAATAATAAAAATCATATAAAGATTTTTTGTTTATTAAATTATTACTTAGACTCCTAAATTTTCAGATAGTGAAAAATACCCACCTTGTTACATATAATATAATATTGACAAACTATCGTTCACTTAAAAAAAAAGGTTATAAAATACTCCAAATATTTACATATAATAAGGTATCGGTACAATGTTTCACTAGTTCAAAATATGCACATAAACTAGTTCTTATAAGAACTGGGCGATTGACTGAGTCCTTGACTCTTTATCCCGTCATCTGAATGAAGTAAATCTGTGTGGATGGAGTGTTATTGAGCTAAAAAGCTCTAGTCATGGCTGGGTAACGGCAATAGCCGAGCCTCAGTTAAAACTTCATTGGCTAGCATTGCCATTTGTTACCCTGGAAGTACTAAAAAGGACTTTTTTTTTTTTTCTCTTCGCACATAAACTAATAATATGTGATCTCTTATTTAGAATAAAATTCTTTCTGATAATACAAGGTGTTTCCGATATTCGCATAAGTATTAAGTGTTTTTAAGAGATATTTAATTTTAATAAAAAAATTATTAAATAAACTTTAAATTCCAATAAAATAATATAAAAATTAAAATTTATAAATAAAAAGTTCAGTCAATATCGGTAGAATAACAAATGATTTAGAGGAAAAATTAAACATACTAGACAGTGTAGTCGAATTACTCATCTTGTATAGGAAGATAACAAGTGCCACTTTTCTTAGCATCTCCAATTCGAATAACTCTTTCAATTTTAAATCACTACACTGTAATGATTGTGAAAATCGCATCGTCTCCCACTGATGAAATGCTTCATTGTATTGTATGCAGAGTATTTTCCGAAGTTTTAAAATGTATATTTTAATAATTTATATAAACAAATAAATGTTGTTAGTTTCCTGAAGGGTGCTGGATATGATACTCTATTGGGTTCATTTTAGCAAACTGTGAAGGAGAGTCCACTTCTGAAAATTCGTTATCTAGGTCTACTTTATGACTCAGAGCATCATTGTGCTTATAGGTTTAAGCATTGTTTGTCATAAATATCAGATATTACTATGCATGACATTGCCAAAATCTTAATACAGAACACAACATCAAAAGCTTTATGGCAAAGCGATCCGAACGATAGATGTCAGATCTGAACGCTGTGCATCTCGTCTCTTCACAAAGCCATTTCCATGCTACCATTCCCTTTTTTGGTAACCGGCGATGACTTCAATGAGAAGTTCGATCATAGGCCTATGCCTGTTAATATAATTTGAAGCGTGTGTACTGTAACTCGTTACTCTCCATTATTCCACACGTAATTCTCTGTCCCTTTCGCATCTACTTATTCAAAATACACATGACATTCTCATCCAGAAATTTTGAGACGTTCTTCGAGATAATAACATAAATATATTTGCAACGTAGGAGAAGACTGTTGTGGAGCGACAATGATGGCATACATGAGACAAAGCAGGAATTTTTTCTAGAAAAAAAGAATGTTTAAAACGATTTCCTAGCCACAAGTACATCTGGCAGAAATGAAATTATCGCTCTTCCTTTCCATTATATATTTTAATGTAATATCAACGGTATTACAATTTAACATGCATTTTGCATTCATGGTAAAATAAATGAGGAGTGACGTATCTTATCCATATTGACGTTGATGTGGTTAAAGATTATTTGTTCTAATAAGATGGACAAGAAAAGCCAAGATGGCTTTTCTTGGCCATCTTTAAAATGTAAAATTTATTTCTGAATGAAGATTGTCAGTACTTGAGAGAAATAATGCATTCTAAACATTCTTAAAAGTTCTTATTCGGGAATTTAAAGCAATTCAAACTGATCAAATTACTATAATAGATTTAGTTTAATCCTTTATCCCAGTGAGAGCAAACAAAGTTTGCGCCTGAAAATATCTTCAGGACTAAATATAGTGTTGTACTATCTTATCCAGTAAGTAGTGCAACACCAAGGCAACTCGTGGCAAAGGTGGAGCAAGCTACCAGGCACTTCTAACCCAGTATCTCCCATAATGCAAAACACATTTCCTATGTGGATATGTATACTGTTATGCATTAAAGGGATTGGCCATCTACCCAGACTAGTTTCGACCTTTATTGAGGTCTCTTCAGTGGGAGCCAGGCCCAGAGCTGGAGATACCAGGCAGAAGCAGTAGCAAGTCATCTGTGCCTATGGGAGTTGCCAAAAGGTTTATCACCTTTTTTAAAAAATTACTCTGGATTTAGAGAAAGATGTTGAAAATTTATTAATCACTAGGTTAGACTATAATAGATTTAGTTTAATCCTTTATCCCAGTGAGAGCAAACAAAGTTTGCGCCTGAAAATATCTTCAGGACTAAATATAGTGTTGTACTATCTTATCCAGTAAGTAGTGCAACACCAAGGCAACTCGTGGCAAAGGTGGAGCAAGCTACCAGGCACTTCTAACCCAGTATCTCCCATAATGCAAAACACATTTCCTATGTGGATATGTATACTGTTATGCAAAACAGTATACATATCCACATAGGAAATGTGTTTTGCATTATGGGAGATACTGGGTTAGAAGTGCCTGGTAGCTTGCTCCACCTTTGCCACGAGTTGCCTTGGTGTTGCACTACTTACTGGATAAGATAGTACAACACTATATTTAGTCCTGAAGATATTTTCAGGCGCAAACTTTGTTTGCTCTCACTGGGATAAAGGATTAAACTAAATCTATTATAGTCTAACCTAGTGATTAATAAATGATCAAATTACTTTTTATGGCTGGCAACATTAACCTATGCACGAATATAAATTATATAAAAAATAATTATACATAAGAATTTTTTCAAATCTAAAAATATTTATGAATTTATTAAGTTCTTTCAATGATAATAATAAGAATTTTTCTAGAGGTTCTAGAATTTTTCAGTATTTTCAATAGCCCAAATCGGTTATATATATATATATATATATATATATATATATATATATATATATATATATATATATATATATATATATATATATATATATATATATATATATATATATATATATATATATATATATATTTTTTTTTTTTTTTTTTTTTTTTTTTTTTTTCAGAATTAATTTTTACTCGGTTGGAATATTATGAAAAAGCTTTAATGACTGATACCGAGAGATAAAAAGATGACAAGATATATTTGAAAAGATACTACTAGTACACTAGTTTCGTTGAATTGATCAACAACTTCAGGTATCATAATCAAAGAAGTATATAAAGAATTACAGAGACTTAAAATTGTAATAACAGAACAAGTACAAAAAAGGCAGTAGCATGTTTGAAAACAAAATGCGAGCTTGAGTTCCAAACAAACGTATGCTACGCGCTGTCGCGAGTGCGCCAGTACTGAACAGAGGCAACGTGTGCGTCAGAGAGATTGAAACTCAGGCTGTTGTTGATATGAGAGGAATCTAGAGAAATTTTTCTAGATTCGACAATCTTTCTCTCGAGTTCATCGTAGCACACATGGATGTTAGAAGTTTGAGTCCAGTTCACAATGTGTTGGCGGCCATCGTCTGAGTTAGCTGAAAAGAGAACGTGGCTAGAGAGAGCCGTAGCTCTAGTCCTGTTATAGGAGATATCTCTACGGTGTTCTTCCAAACGTAGAAGGATGGATTTAGCAGTCTGAATTGTGTCTGAATCTTTGTGCACCATATTGTCAGTGACAACCATGCCGACCTAGTTAGCCGTAGGGCTAACTAGGTCGGCATGGTTATCACTGGCAATATGGTGTGAAATAGTGGTCAAATGAACCAAATATACAGTTGGTTTCTCTAATAGTACTAGGAGTGATGTGGAAGACAATCATCAGCAAATTAGCGCAATGAATGCAGGTCGAGTAATTATTATGGATGATTTTAACTACGGAGATATCGACCAGTAAGAGAAAAGATCACGTGTTAAGAGGGGAATTGAATGTATACACGCCTCAGAGATAATTACTTGAAACAACGTGTGGGTAAATAGATGGGTGGCGTGAATATGTTGAGTCTGGTCGTTGGTTCAGAAGATCTGGAAGCATGGTGGCCACATTCCCTCCGATTGGTGAGAATGACCCACGTGGTATGGACTTGCGAGGTTGCAAACTTTGTGCATTTTTCTCTTAAGAGGTATAGAGTGCAGATGATTATACCAAGCTTCGAAGGCAGCGTGCAGACGTCCCATAGTATAAGAATTTGCAGGGAAGCTATGCCAGCAGTGTGCGGTAATAGTCAACGGGTGTCTTAAAAAAGCAATATCGGAATGTATTTTCATGGTCAGGAAGATAAATAAGGTAGGCGTTAGATGGATGAGTAGTAGCGTTAAGAGTGATCTACAAAAAAAATCCAAGGAGGATTTACAAGGAGAAAGGTGAACAGCAAACTCACGAGCAGTACAAAGCTCTGGCTAAAAAGATTACCATCAGTGACTGAGGCTAAATCAGATTATGAGATAACCTAGGTCAAGCAGGTCAAAGGAAATTTGAAAGGAGACATTTAGTGGTCTGTTGATGGAAAGTTGGGTAGCATAATAACTTTAATGGGTGCTGATAGTCGCGAGGTGACCGAAGCAAATGTAATAGTAGAGTTACTGAGGGACCACTTTTCATAAGTCTATCACGCAAGTGAGGGTATTTCTGTATCTTCTACAAATAGAAGGTTAATACAAGATACAGAATTTTTACTCCATTAAAATTTACTTATTTTACTTAATATGATTTAATTATCGTTTTTTATTATATTTTTATTATTATTTAGGTTATTATTAATACATTATTGTTATTTATTTAGGTTATTATTTTCACTCAATATACAAATACATAAAATATGACAAAAACTTACTAGAATCAAAACTGGTGTCAGCAAAGAATACTTGTTTGGTTTATATGATTTATTAACCATCACACAAAATACAAACGAACGGATCCTTTCTTTGAAGATGGACCTTTCCAATCTTTTACTCAATATGTAAAAAACAAGCATTGTAACTTTTTTGGCGATGAATCAAACAGCATATCGTAAACTGATGCCTTCAAATTCTGGAATAGACTTGCTGATTGATTCAACTGATACTTATTTTCGAACAATTTCACTTTTTTTGAAGACAATTATCGTCGAATCATAAAGATTATACATAATAAAAAGGTTCAAAAATTAGGAAATAATTTTCAATCTCTCAACGCATCTGATTTACCTTCTATTTAACTGCTTTGAATAATAATAAAAATCATTTACTTAAAAACATCAAATAAAGAACAACTCTTTGACTTTGTAACGATTCTGCACATAAATAATCTTTAATCGCTTTATTAGAGGTGTGTATTGATCTTCAGTTCAGTAGACGATTTGAGAATACACACTACGCATTGCATACGAGCTATGACTGAGCATCTGCCAATACATGATACCCGTGATCTTCTCTGGCCTGGCTCGGGCAAACGAAGTTGAGCCCGAACACTACTTCGTTTGCCTTCCGTTCACAGCGACCAGGATTTCCGAGCTCTATAGCGTATTTCCACCTTATGTGACCGCTAATTCATAAGTAGCATAGAAATAGAAGGCACGACACAACATAAATTTTTAAAAAAAAATTAATTTTAATTAGGATAAGAATTTTTGAAATTTTTCTAATGTTTTTTTTTTCCTTTTCTTTTTTCCTTTTTCTTTTGGGGGGAGCCAGGCCCCTTGCCCCCTCCCTGGGTGCGCCAATGACGGTGATACAAATCATAAATAATATTAAATAGGAATTATTAATTTTACCCGCGCTCTTCCATGGTGTCTTTATAAAACCTATCATTTATCATACGTTGTAGTTATAATATATGTTTTAACATAACATACATAATTATATATAAACTTAATGGGGGAAAATATATTTATCGAAAGTATAGCATTATAGAGAAAGCAAATATATATATATATATATATCAGTAACCTCTGACTGTCAAAGATAAATGACTTGGCTTATTTTTAGCTTCATGAATGCTACGATAAGGAGGTTCGAATTCTGTCTGAATGGTGTTTTATTGCTACCAGTGGTACATGTTCTGCTGGCCTGTGTGCTTGACCTGCAAATCCACTAAGTATTGGGGAGGAAAAACACCTCCACACCAGTATGAGACCGGCTATCTCATCTTCAAGTGAAAATCCGCGATAAATCTTCGTTCGAGATTCGAACCCAGGATTTACCAATCAAAGTTCATTGCAGAAACCGAATAGTTATGTAGACTCTGGTGCGACATTTATTGAAAATATTAACATTTCGAGAAATAACGTTCGTAGCATGCATGCAAACAAATATAAAAATAATAAAAAAAAAGAATAAGTTTATTATTGGTAAGAGACGTATAGTTTTAATGTATAAAATGCTTCTAGTGTATCTTTTTGTGATCGTCGGCATCATTTTCTTTTTTTTATCTCAGAAGTTCGCTTAATGAAGCAGGGTACAGAAGTGAAATAAGTTCCCTTTTAATAAGATGTGTTAATCGCCTTGAATTCTGTAAGGTATCTCGCTGATACGTCGAATAACGAATGTGTAGATATGAAATAAGTTTATTTATTCTTCTAATATGTATTATGAAATGGGTGTTAAGCAAAAAGGTCTCCGTATGAACCTGAGTGACCCATGTTGTATACTGTTCGTCGTATCGCAGTCCGGATGCGAATTCAGGGTCTTTTCAAACAATCGGCATTGTCGGTATCTTGTAAAACATTTATTAATTTAAAAACTCCAATATGTTTCATCGAATGTTACGTGGACTTCGTCAAGAAGAGGGGTAAAAGTTCAAAAAATAACTGATATCGGAAATATGGCGCTGTGAGTAAGAAAATACAGTGAATTTTATACAACCCTTGAGTCATAAAGTGATATAAATTAAAGAAGTGAGACTGGCTACAGCCATTCAACTTGGGTGATGTGTCTTGCTTGTGAAGTGTTTCTATAGGAATGGGCGAAATGCTGCAGAGGCGCTTGGCGAGGACAAACGCCTAAAGACCTTACGAAAAGGTCCAATGAAGCTAAATTCAGAGTAATGCATGGTTCGTCGATTTGAAGACGCGGGTAGTTTCACAATCCAACCAGGAAGAGGTCGTAAACCCGAAATTCCGAAGATGCTGTAACTGCAGTTGTTGACCAGTCAAATGAGAATTATGTAAGTTCATCAGTGATCTTGCCGTAGCAAGGCAATTGGATTTGCCATACACAACAGTATGGGAACTTTGCGAAAAGCGTTGCAGTGCTACCCGTGTAAACTCGGCCATAGCGTATAGTTGCAAACGGGAGATGCCAGCGTCCGAGAAACGTTTGCATTGACCTTTCTGATACGCATGGAAGTGGGCGAGGATCGTTGAAGCGAATTTTCATAATTGTGAAAAATAAAAAAGAAATTTGTAATCTCCTAGGAGATGCCTTTCTTGGGCTAGAAACTTTGGCAGATAGAAATAGAGCCCGCTTAGATTCCCAAAAAAGTCCCAGATACGCTTTCGTGCCGTATCTGGGACTTTTTCCGCACTTTAAAGATGTGATACTTGATCATGTTGATCAGAAAAATTATGAATGTTTGGATTTTTCTGACCGGAGGGGGGGAATTGCAGATGTACGACCTCCTCCAGTGTCAGCATCGGGATTTCCAACACTGTACTTAGTCTTTGTCAGACACGTTGGACAGGGGGACATAAGTAAAAGAAGTGTCCTACCATTTCAACGCTGTGGCAGACGTCACAGATGGGGTCGCACAGACTTGGTCTATAGCGGGACTTGATCAGTTTCATAGGGAGTTGTCCGTAGGCTATTCGCGATGCTAAATCCGTGTGAAACGGCTGTCCCCAGCTATTCCTGATGTTTTGGAATAGGATTTCCATATTTGTATCTAAATTTCGCTTATCACATCTGGAAAGATGGAAAAATTCCCAGTATACTGCTTGTGATTTTAATTTTAATATATCTATTCCCTCTGTTTTAAATTTTTTGATGTGTTTACTAAGTGAATAATACCATTTAGGCACAACCTTCGCGCAGGGGACAGCATGACCCTTGATCCCGAAGTAGGGAAGGAAATGTCCTAGGAAGTATTTAATTAAGTTACCTGAAATATGGTTAGACTTTAAAGCCTTCTGTATGGTTTTAAGAGTAATTGCGTAAAATAAACATTTTAAACTGGGAAGTGAGAATCCCCCTTGACTGCTTCTTAATTTTAGTTTTAATTTTAATCTTTCCTGACTTCGTTTTTTCTATTATTCCAGAAAAATTCTATCAATGGTTTGTAAAGCTGATTTTCTTCTATTCCCTTAACATCAGTAATATTAATTGTATGTGTTCATTGACGTTCATTGGTTTTGATAATTATTTCTCTTCCGTAAAATGAGAAATAGTTGGGTTTAAACGGTTTTAGTTTTTCCGCGCAGGCTCCCAGTAGTTTTGAGACGAACAGTACTGGAGTAGCGGGAAATGGAACGCCAAGTAATGTAAGAGACTGAGTTTGCGGTGTTAAACCATAGGGAAGGCAAGTATGGAAATCTCCAAAAATTTTAATTACGCGGGTTGACGTGGAATTTTTATTCTGAATTTTTGCAAAATGCCGAAATAGATGTAGATGGAGTCTCTGAGCGTAGCCACTACATCATCGGCATATGCTACAATTTTGCTCTGTCTGGAGACTGGGGGGTAACGGGATTCCTCTAATTGCGGGGGTATTATCAATTTTCCGGATAAGGGGTTCAAGCGCTAATGAAAAAAGGAGAGGGCTTATCGGGCAACCCTGCCTTATCCCTTTTTTTATAAGAATCGGATTCTAGAGGAACCCGTTAATAGATATTTGGGTAGAGGCTTCTGCGTACATGTTTTTGATTACACCTCGCTATCCAGCTGCGGCACATTGTTTCGACTTTCAGAGGGTTTTGCAGCCTCAAAACATCGACAAGATCCAAGTTTACGCAACACCGTTTTAGTGCGGAAAACCCGACAGTTCCCTTATTGCTGTTCCTTCCTGTTTTATCGTAGCGGGTGTCTTCTAGACAGTTCTAGTCACCCGCTATGATTAGTTGTTCTACTCCCAGAAGGTACTGTTCAAGAGCGGAAAAGAAACCATCTCGTTGGCGCGGGCAATTCGGGGCGCAAACTGTAAGAAACCGGATAGTGCGGCCACCGTACGTCCTATAGCGTCTTTCTGGACATTGAAGAAACTTACCACGATGGGGGGTGGCGATTTATTATCCCCACCCCTCGCGAGTGAGCATCCCCGAAACATCAGTAGCTGGTGACAGGGTAGCTTCTAGAAAAGTCCTCCACGTCCCAGTGTTTAAAGAAGTGGGTTTCCTACAGGAAAAGGATATTAATGTTGTGAATTAGCATCAGTCTCCAGACAGCGTTTTAGCAGTCCGTTAAAACCTGGTTCTCATTGTTCTTCCCCTTTTTTGAGGATATTTTTTATTTCTTCCGAATTTTCATGAAAGGCCTGTAGTATCACAGCCCCATTCAACTTCTTCTGATGGGGTCAGCTTTCTTTCTTCTTCTGATTTTGATTTCTTGTTCTCTTCTCTTTCATGCTCTCTAGGCCGCTTTGTTACAGCATTGCACAATTCCATTTCTTCTGTTTCGTCTTCTCACTTGTGGAGATTTCTGCTTTTGGATTCCTTTTTCCCTGCTTTTTTTTGCCAAGTGAGTTTTTAGTGAATGGGGACTGATCTGCTTTTGTCACTTCCTTGGTAACCAGTGTTGGGAGACATGGGAATTCTTCCTGGTCTGTTGCTTCCGTATTTCCTGGTGCAACAGGTTTTATTGTCCCTCCAATGCGTTCGGCTTGGGACAGGTATCTATTTTGTGGTTACTCTTGCTGCACTTAAGACAGGGTGCTTTGCATTTCCCCAGTGCATGCGCTGCTGACAGGCAGTTCTTGCATTTCCTTCTAGGGCATTCTGCCCCTAGGTGTTCGTCCGAGCCACATCTAAAACATAACCTTTTAACAAGTTGGAGACGAGTGTTTCCATCTCCATGGAGATGAAAACCTCCCCTGACTTCCACTCTGAGACGTCCATGTCGTCGGATATTTTTATTTCTCCAACTGTTCCCCATTTGGAGAAGTATTTTTTTATCATTTCATCTCCTCTCTCCAAATATTCTAGGGCAAACTATCTATTTTAATGGTCTTGGGGATACTCCCCACCATGGAAGGGTAAAGTTTTTCCCCGGCACATTGAATTCCTTGACAGAGTGTAGATCGCGTTCCTTCATTTTTGACGACGATCTGAAATCGTCCTCCCCCGTAAGGGGTAAATCCGAAAATGTATTCCGATCCCACACAATCAATCAGGGCTTTCGCGAACGTCCTCTTTTCAATTTTCGTGTTAACCTCGAACCCTAGGGTTTTTACTCGCAGTAAGAATGCCGCCATCAAAAAAAAAAAAAAAAAAAAAAAAGAAAGGGAGGTTTCCCTGCTATAGAGTATATACCATATACCACGGGCCAAGATAGGAACAAAAAAACCCGGAATAATAAAAAAAAAGAACATTACCAATCCAGGCAGGATAATTCTTGAAGGAAAATTTTAGGACGATCATGCAGCAGGGCTGGAACTCATTATGGTTTCACATTATGGGTAAATACCAAGAATAGTAATGGAGATTGCTCCACCCTTGCTATGAGTTGCCTCAGTGTAGCACTACCAAATGGGTCAGGTGTTGCACTATCCAGGTATTTGCTTACGCTTGAACTCGCGAACTTTATATAGTTTCTATATTCGACATGAAACTCTTTGAGTTTCTTATTCGGCTATGAAACAATATCAGGTATATTTATTCTTTGTAATGTATCAAACAGTATATATATATATATATATATATATATATATATTTTTTTTTTTTTTTTTTTTTTTTTTTTTTTTTTACTTTGTCAAATGCTTTTTGGTAATCTATAAACACCTATTGGATAACATGGATAAGAAGTGCAAGTTGGCTCACTATTTCATCCACCTCAGCCAGCAGAAGGTTAAAATATCTCAGAAAGAGAAAACTTTCTTCTTTTAGCTGACATGTCCGAAGAGAGTGTTTTATTAAGATGCAGAAAATAAAATAAAATAAAAACTAAAATTCTATTTTGAATATAATATTTGAAAACAGTTTATTGGATATGCTGTTCAATGAAGAAACTACTTGAAATTTCTAATAAGAAAAAATAAATTAATAAAATGTTTCCAATTTTTGGGAGCTCTGTTAATAATAAATTAAATAATATTATTAAAACAGGGTAGTAATAATAACAACAACGTGATTTGGTCAATGAAGTAATGAACCGCGTAGCTTACAACTGGTCATTCATTGGATGAATTACCAGGTAATTAACCCTACGTATTACGCTATTTGTGCACAAGTGCATGATCAGATTTATTAAAATTAATCTGTGATGGATAAAGAACACTTTTGGCATCTCCTCTCTGAAAGTTCCGAAATTTTAACTTCTATAAGAAATGATGTTTGTTTCGTCTAACAAAGGAACTTGTGTAAGAAAAAATTTTTAAAAAAATCTGTTTGGTAAAACTGAAAGTAAATATTTAACAAAAATATAAAAATCTCTTCAAAAATTTACGTTCCAGGCTCTGGCGAATAATTTAAATAATTTTCTCATCTTTCTCTGAGTTGAAATCATGTTTAACTTAGGACTCAAGTTTAACAACCGGGTTCGATGACCGCTAATTTTCTAGCATTTTCTTTTACAGGCAGACATAATGGCTTGTCAGAAACACGTACTTTACCAAAGTGATTACTTAAAACTCAGGTATTCCATTTCGGTGCATTTGAGACATTCCTGTGGTCTGTATTTACTAATATTATCCGACATCATTATTCTTCCTTTTACACCCCATGCAGAAAATGAATTCTCTCGGATTTCCCTTAACTGGTTCAGCTATCTCCGTTTTTTGCTCTGATCTCACCTTCCTCAACATGGTGGTCACCCATCTGATTGCTCTTATGACTGCTCTCCATGGTTTACAGGGTGTAGGTTTCCTAACATAATATTTTCATTTTACCGAGCTAATGGTTTAAAGTTTTATTCAACTATTTCGTTAATGTAATTAATTTTCTTGTTTCCGGTTATATAGTCAGTTATAACTTCCTTCAAACATCCCGTCATCACTTTCGGTGCACTGCTAATTCCTGTAGAATGACGTTTTTCACACTACGGCACAGCTGCAAATAATTTCACAGTTTATCGTAACCACCTGCTTTATGATTTGATATATATCCGCTTTGCTTTCAGTGAAGCTCCTCGAATCCAAATCTTTCTCATGCACTACGAATTTCATAGCTCTGATGTACTAATATCTAAAAGCTCTCACATATAGATTTTATTTCTGGGAAAATTCCCAAGTTACTCCTCTAAGAAAATATTATTAATTTTATGGCGCTTTGACCTATTTTGGTTTAGCGGTGCCCCTTTTAATAATATCATTGGCATTTTACTCAGTGATAGGGCATTACGGAAGGTTAAATAGATATATGAAGAATATAAGAGGGAATATTCGGTCATACCTTTAGGATGTTGATGGCTGTTTTCTTATGCAGCGACATCCTGGCTGTGTGTTGACAACGTTCATCTGCTGTTTGACGGGGTATGATTGAAAGGAAGAGGATTTTTTGGAAAAGGTGGAGATAGAGCAATGTGGGAGAATTATTTGGGTATGTGAATCTTTTTGAAAGACCAGAGTTTTTTTATATCCGCCCTATATCGTATATAAAATGATAAACCATTTTATGTCTCGTTTGTATTTCACGTTGTTTGAAACATTTTCAAACTCAGGGGCTACCCTGAGTTTCGAGTCATCAGAATTCAAGGAGAACCGGCGTACCAGTCCGGAACTAGGGGGATTGGGCTCCTTAGGCGCCAGGGGGTAGCCCCCCCCCCAGTATTTATATATTATTATTAAGGGTGGGCAGAGAATACTTTGGGGGGGGTGAAAATAAAAACAATTTTTTGGAGAATAGGAGGGATATGATGGGTAGGTTCAGGGGTGGTTTTAATTTTTTTTTAAATTCAACATTAGAAACAATTTACATACAATAAATTGCTTTTTAATATTGAAATATTTTCCAACTTTTTTCAAATATCAGTTTTGTTTTGTTTAATGAATTTTTTTTAAAATTTCATTAAAACAACAATTTATTGTATATAAATTGTTTCTCGTTGAGACGAGAATGCCAAGAGACAACGTTTAAGGCATTTGTTATGGAAAAAAAAATTAAACATGGATGATTGTTAAACATTGATGAATGTTGTCCTGCTCAAACATTTTTGAGCAGGACAACATTTGTAAAATAAAGAAGAAAATAGAATCAAATAACTATTTTTGTATGGTTGCATCGCTGGTCCCGTTTTTATAGTTTTAATGTGGTTCTAACTCCTGTTTTTAATTTAAAAGTGTCATAAAGTAACTCTACTTGTCACGCTGAAGACAGTGACGTATAATTCATCGAAGTGGAATCCAAAATCTGAGTGTGCTAAAAATTGAAGCATACACCGCGGTTGCTAACGAGTATAGAACAAAGGACGTCGCCATCTTTGCAGCTGTCCAAAGGAAGAAAGGTGAGTTATGAAGTGCAACAAGTGTCAGAAGGAATTACCGTCCGACGGATGTTATATAACCTGCAGGAAATGCCATAGGAATCTTCACTTTACATGTTCCGGACTTTCAGAAACAACTTGGCAACGCAAATCCAATGCCAAACGAGAAGAATGGAAGTGCCTAAACTGTAGAGAGAACAAAGAAACGTTACCACCCAAGACGCAACTGATTACGCCGGAAGCAGAATCGGACGATGAACTTAACAGACAACAAAATACCGCTGAGTCTTATAATTTGAGTTCTGTAAATTTATTACTAGAAAAAGGTTTAGAAAATATAAAAGCCAGCTTGGTAGATCTTGTCCAAGAACTATTTGATAAACAGAATAAAGAAATAACAAAAAAGTAGCGAATATGAAGGGTTTGTTAAATTTAATAATTCAAAAGTCGAAGAAGTCTTACAAACGGTAAAAGACATTAAAATCAGCATTAACGCATTAACTGACAGGCAGCACAAATTTATAAAAGACACATCGAAACTCCGTCAAGAATTTAATTCCCTGAAACTACAATACGAAGTTTTAAACCAACAACAACATAAAGAAGACCTTGTCATAAACGGTCTTCCAGAAACCGAATCCACAGAAAATCTCAGAGACGTAGTTTTAAAGTTAGCCCATGCAATTGACATCCCCCTACAGCATAATGATATTCAGACCATAAATCGGTTTCCCAGGAAGAACAGAAAACAAGGCTCGCCACGACCCACACCAGTCATAGTTCATCTGACAAGCAAGGTTACAAGAGACAATCTCATAAAAGCCAGCAGACTAAAAAAATCAGTAGTCAAGGATTTAAATGCATCGCAAGATAATACGCCAATCTTTCTATCTGAGTATTTAACACCTTTCAATCAGAATCTTTTGTACCAAGCAAGAAAAGAAAAAACAGGAAAAAAGTATCAATTTTTATGGATCAAAGATGGCAAAATATTCTTGAGAAAGTCACAGACTTCAAAGTCTATACAAATAAAAAGCTCGGAAGATATAGACAGGTTGCCAGAGTGAAACAAAAGACTCCAACTTAGTTCAAAAAGAAGACGTAAACACAACAAAAATGAATGTGAACCATCAGATAGATGTAATTACACCAGAATACATCAGTAATTGTACTTCCGAATCGCTTGATGCATGGAAACAACACACAGTACAAGCGAGAGGTCTCTCAATCTTGCATATTAACATCAGAAGCATCCGAAAACATTGGTTATTGTTACAGGTTTATCTGAGGAATTACACTGATATTATTGATATATTGATTCTTACAGAAGTATCCATAACTAATGACGAAGCGACTGCTTTCCAAATTCCAGGCTTCCAACAACATAGATCATGCCGCCAAACAAAAGAGGGGGTCGAATAGTAATATTTATCAAACAAAAATTAATAGCAAAAGAAATGGCCTATCAGTTTGAGCATGTGAAACCCTTTGCCTCGAAATCACTAATACCACCAATAGACAGCATCCCATAATACTAAATGCTATTTACAGGCCACCAAACCTAAACATGATAAAATTCTTCACGAACTCAATTGCTGGCTTTCAAGCCAAGAAATATGCTCAAACGAACATGTAATGATAATTGGCGACATAAACATAAATATTGCAAATGAAAACCAAAACAACACTGTACAATACCTAGACACACTATCCATGTACAATCTAATACCAACAATAACATCATGTACTAGAGAAGAAATATTCGGAAATACTATCACTGCTTCCTGTCTAGATCATATAAACGTCCGAGCACCACCAAATAGTTACACTGCATCAGTCATAAAGTGCAAAGTAGCAGACCATTACTTCACCGCTCTAAACCTGCACACCAAGACAATATCCCTGCAATGTGCAATGTCCAACAGAAGAAAAGCAACAGAAAACAATAATAGACGAAGAAATATTCAATCACGAAATAAGAAAAACAGACGGGGAACACCTGGCATCAGATTCAGCAGATATCTTATACAACAACATTAAACTCACACTGGAGAAAATATATAAGAAAACTACAAAGAAAGTCTGAGTTCGTTCAAAAACAACACAAAATCCTTGGATAACGCAAAACTTAATCCTAGAAATACACAGAAAGGACGCTTTATGGAAAGAATTATAACGATATCGAAATAACACAGCTTTAAAAACTGAATATAAGATAACAAGGAATCGCCTTACAACACAAATCAGAAATGCAAAAAGAAGCTACTACAGAGACAAACTAACCTCCGCACAAAACAACATGAAACAAACCTGGCATCTGATCAATGAGATGCTAGATTCTGGTCCCAACACCACCGCCTCCGAAACCATAAAACACAGCTTCATGAAAGAACGCAAAACCTATCCAACAACTAGCAAATGACTTTAACCAATACTTTGCAGACTCCATCCACGAACTGCACAGAAATATTCCCCCAATCACAAAACGAGACCCTCCACTTGGACCACAATCAAAACAGACATTATAGTTCCCAAACCATAAAGAGAAGCAGAACTTCTCTCAGCAATAAATCAAATCAAACCAAACAAAGGCCCAGGAATAGATGGTATCAGACCTAAAGATATAAAGCAACATGCAACTACTTTAAGTCCTATCCTACTAAAACTAATAAATAAAATATTTAAAACAGGACAGATACCAAGTATGCTAAAGGCAGCCATAATCACACCCATATACAAACAAGAAAAAAGAAATTTAATCAGCAATTACAGACCTATAGCAACATTACCAATTATCAATCAAATTATGGAGCAGATCATACTGAAGAAACTCACAGCATACACTGAGATCTTTCATATTATACCCAAAACACAATATGGTGTTCAGAAAAATAAGGGAACAACATCTCTTGGAAGACTTTACAGACGTAATTATTACCGCCTTAGACAAAAACAAAATTGCCATGGTAGTCTTTATAGATCTAACTAAAGCATTCGATACACTTACACATCAAACCTTGTTAGAAAAACTGAGGCATGTTGGAATAGACGGGCCTCTTCACAGGTGGTTTACAAACTACCTTCAAAATAGAAAGCATATCACACGTATCGGGTCAAACCGAATCAGAGATCTACCAGTAACCTGTAGAGTGCCACAGGGAGCTGTACTCTCCCCAACTCTATTCAACATTTACACGCACGATATTAATTAGCTACCACTCAAAGGTAAGTTATTCCAATACGCAGACGATACAGCAATAATATCCATCCATAATAACGCAAGCACAAACAAATATGCAACATAATATAAATCTGATCATAGACTGGCTCACGAAAATCTCCATACACCTAAACTCAGAAAAGACAAAATTAATGATATTCAGAAATCCACTGACTCGACCAGGTGATAATAAATACATAACCATCCAACATCCACTTTCCAACATAAAAAACACACAAAACAGCAAAACCACTACAATCACTGAGGTTGAAATAATACGATACCTTGGAATTTACTTCGATGCAGATATGAACTGGAATAGCCACATAAACCATCTACACAACAAACTCCGAACAATAAGTGGCAAACTCTACAGGTTAAAAGACATAGTTCCCACACGCCTAAAAACACTAATATGCAAAGCACTATGCCAAAAAATACTAAGATACGCTATAACTACGTATGCTTTCTGTGCACCCTACAAATTAAATAGATTAATGTCGCTACAGTACAAAATAACAAAACTGATCTTTTGGGAACAAAGAGAAAATCACGACCTTATAAACATTGCAATGTCAGAACACAAAATACTGACAGCAAAACATTTATGTCACTATGCAGCCTTGCTAAAACATTATTTTGATGCAAACTACAGGACAGTTAGAAATACATACCGTATAACAAGACCTCAGACTACTAATTATATCATATATAAATACAATAATCACTACGGAAAGGCCACGCGAAACTTCTACATCCCAGACATGATAAACAAATTACCTTTTGAATACAGAAACCTTACAAACTACAATAGCCTGAAAAGAGCTCTAAAGACATACTCTGAACAAGAAACACGCACCCAAAATACCATACAAACTTAATGACACACAATATATTCGTTCAGGCTTCCAGTTCAGCGACACATCAATACATTCCAAGTTATTGTGTGTGTGTGTGTGTGTGTGTGTGTGTGTGTGTGTGTGTGTGTGTGTGTGTGTGTGTGTGTGTGTGTGTGTGTGTGTGTGTGTGTGCGCGCGCGCGTGCGTGCGTGCCACGTGCGTGCGTGTGTGTGTGTGTGTGTGTGTGTGTGTGTGTGTGTGTGTGTGTGTGTGTGTGTGTGTGTGTGTGTGTGTGTGTGTGTGTGTGTGTGTGTGTGTGTGTGTGTGTGTGTGTGTGTGTGTGCGTGCGTGCGTGCGTGCGCGCACGAATTTCTCAATCATAGATTTCGTAGCTTCCCAACACAGCAAAAAAAAAAAAAAAACCAATACACAAAAACCAACTGGTGTCTCCTCAGATAAGCTTACATATAAGCTTCGAGGATGAAAGCAAAGAAATTAGTTCTCATCCAAGATGTATCATATGTAACCAAATGCATGTAACCTACGTATCACATGAAAACCAATGTATGTAATGTATGTATTATATGTAAACCAATGTACGTAATGTAGATATCACATGTAAACAAATGTAAGTAATGTATCATATGTAAACAAGTGTATGTAATGTATATAATAACTGTAACAAATGTATGCAATGTAAAAAAAAATTCTTTTAAATGTAAATCATGAGTTTACACTGTATGTTTGTGAGAATAAGGAAATATAATATTTAGATTGCATATGTGTAAATACTGTTGTATAATCACACCTTTTCAAACTTGAAAAAAAATAGTAAACCACAACATGTAATATTATACAACTTATATAACTCTGAACAATATAATTGTAAATTATTATTATGATTGTTATATATAAAAAAAAAACTGTTATCATCATTACTATTTAAATCTCATTATATGTAGCACAAAGTGCTGAACCTTGTAAAATAATATACTGAATAGATGATCATTGTAGATATGTAAATATTTGAAAGAACAATAAAAAAAATTATTATTATTATTATTATTATTATTATTATTATTATTATTATTATTATTATTATTATTATTATTATTATTTCAGGCAACTCCAAGGAGTCGACAGACTCATCGAGGGAGGCCCTAACATCATGTCAAGAACAACTATTCGACATTCACACAGTATCCACAGTATCTGTCATACCTCGCATTGAACTCATTCACAGTCATGGCACCCACAACAGACTCTGGCAGCTTATTCCACTCATTTACCACTCTCCAAGTAAAAAATCTAGCTCTAGCACCCTTGTTAACCACATTCTTGCCCAGCTTCCATGTATGGCCCCTAGTCCTCCCACAACCAGTCCTATTCTCAAAAATATCTTCTGGATTGATCTTATAGAAACCCTTCAGTAATTTGAATGTCTCAATCATATCACCCCTTTTCCGCCTATCAACCAATTTTTGCAACCCACAAATCTTCAATCTGTTCTCATAAAGTTCATTCCACAGACCTGCCACCATCTTGGTCACTCGTCTCTGGATCCTCTCCACCTCCTCCCCATCAATAAGAAACCCTGACGCCCATATCTGGGCACAGTAGTCCAGATTGGGTCTTATCAGGGCTCGATATAGAGGAACAATAACTTGTTTGTCTCTGCTTTTTAAAGTATTATTCAGTAACCAAGTGATTTGATGAGGTGATTTAGCCACTTGGTTACTGAATAATACTTTAACAAGCAGAGTCTTTAAAAAGACTTTAACAAGCTCCCTATCCACCAACACTCCCAAATCCCTGGCCTCATCAATCTCCTGGAGTACGGTTCCACCAATTTGATATACTGCTGCTAATCTTTTCATCCCAAAATTCATAACCTTACTCTTTGCCACATTAAATTGACATCCACTTTCCCTAATCCAGTCCTCCAAACTATCCAAATCATCCTGCAAAATTTTGACATACTGTGCACTCACAATTGCTCTACCCAACTTTGCATCATCAGAAAAAAAGTGAGCACTTCCTGTCAGATCCTTTCCTATATCGTTAATGAACAAATTGAAAAGTAGTGGTCCAAGAACAGAACCCTGCGGCACACCACTAGTCACAAGCCGTCTTTTTGACTCCACTCCTGAATAAACCACTCTCTGGCACCTCTCCATCAACCACCCTCCTATCCATCTCACCAACCCTATATCCATCCCCGTCTGCTCCAGTTTACTGATTAGAGTTCCATGTGGTATCCCGTCAAAGGCCTTGGCAAGGTGCAGTGGAATCACTGTAAAACCATTATCCTTATCCAGTTCAGCCGTCATTGTGTTATAAAACGTGAGCAAGTTACTGAAGCATGATCTACCCTTCACAAAACCATGTTGTCCCCCACACAGTATCCCATCTTCATCTATCCAATCCTGTATTCTTCTCTTGACTAGTTTCTCCAAGACCTTGACAACGATTCCTGATATGCTAATCGGTCAGTAATTTACAACAGTAGTCTTGGAACCTCTTTTATGCAGTGGAACTTTTTTCCCCTCATTCCACCCCCTCGGGACTAATCCAGACCCGAGAATCAGATTAAACAAAATGGTCAAGGGTACTGACAATTCTTTATCCGCTTCACGTACGACACCAGCTGGTATAACATCCAATCCCATAGATGTCTTGACATTGAGGTTTTGCAATAGACTACTCACCTCCACCTCATTCACCACAATTCCCGTATAATCTATTGGTTCATTCATTTCTGCAATGTCACCTGGATGATATACTCTTGCAAAGCGCTCGCTCAGTAATTCAACTATATCAACTGATTCGGTTACCTCCCTACCATCGGCATTCTTTAAAATCATTCTGCCATATACATTTTTTCTTTTGCTTGCAACATATCGAAAAAACTGTTTAGGATTCTCTTTAGCCTGCATGGCCAATGTTCTTTCGTAATCCCTTTTTTGCTTTTCTTACCACACTCGTTACCCTTCTGACCTGGGCTTTATACTGTTCATGTGCCTGCCGGTACCCTTTCTCCTTAAATTCCGTCCATAGTTGTTTCTTTTTTTGCAGCTCAAGCTTAATGGTGTTATTCATCCATTTAACTCCTACTTGAATCATTATTCGGACTCTAGGTATACAGTCAGCCATTGCTTCATGCAAACACTTTTTAACCGCCTCCCATGCACTGTCAACTTTTCTTACCCTTGCATTTGTACATGCCATAGCACTGTAACAATCAATCTCCTAAGCTTATCATACTTACCAGCCCGATAATTCCACATGCACCCTGTCTTAATTGTAAATTCCACACCTTTAGCCACCTCCCAAGTCAAGACCACATGATCACTCTCACCAATTGGTGGCAACGTGGTCATACAGCATTGCCATCCATTACCCTCCCAGTGTACCGATTTTAGTCGCCTCGTACGACATGCATGAGCTACATTGGGGCTACTGAATAAGTAAAGCCATCTCTAAAAAATAGGACGATCCCTAGACCACTCCATAATGACCGAAAGATCGCCCAACTCAGGGTTAGCTTCACTCAGTGACGGGTTCCACCACCAACGAGCAGAACCGCTCATATTCTGGGGGAAAACATCCACTGACACAGCCCCTCACGGGCCAAGCCGGAGAACACCCTCCCCAGAGACTCAAAATGCTCTCTCAGGGAAACCCCCCCCCCCTCAAGTATCCATTTTAGTCGCCTCTTACGACACGCATGAATTTGCAGTAGAGCTTATCCCGGTTACCACATGGGAAATTATCACCTTGATCGCAGTAATATAGCTTTCTTCAAATAAATAACATTTATATTACAATTTAGAAAGGGTGTGTGAAATATCCATTTGCAAACTATTAAAATTAAAAAAACAAACAAAAACGATTTTATTATAAATTTTGCATCTATTATATAATACGTTTTAAAGGAAGTTCTTATTAAAAGATTCATTAATTTATTTAAAAATATATTTTTTATGGCCCACACAACGTCTTGTTGTCACTGCCATCTTCTCGTCGTGACGTAAGCGGGGTGGAACGCTTGATCGTCTATTTCTGTTACTTTTGCCAGAATTGTTTGTGCCGTCGCGACTTTGCAGAAATTGGTGTGTGACATCTATAAAATTTGTCGAAATATCACTTTGGTAGAAAGGATACAAGAAAATGCTTTCTTTTTTATTATTAATATCTCTAATTATTTCAATACATTTCTGTGTTGAATTCATTACAGTTCACTGGCAATGCCTTGCGCACAAAGTATCATCAACTGGAGCTCTATGTACACTTATCAATATTTTTACCTATAAATTCCAGTTTATTATTATATTAGTCCCATTTATCCGCTGGGGATACGTTCCAAAGACACCCCGCGGATAGTACCGAAGCTTATAAATACAGTACTATGTTTGTTCCTAAAGATATTAACAACAATAACTAATAATAAATTAGAACAATTATAACTGCATACTGTAATAAAGTTACCTGAATGGAATCTTAATACCATTAGCAACCTCAGCAAGTGTGTAGCTTTCTCCACCTTTGCAACGAGTTGCGATTGGATTGGATGGGATTAGTCGAATTGTCTATTACTAAAACAAAAAACCATACGGCTTCATTTCGAAAATGTAAAATTTCATAGGTAAAGCGGATATTAGATCCAACTTTATTTCAAATTTGAATGTTTGTAGAAATTTTGAAAGTTTCGTAAGTTGACCTGGGAGCTTAAGAGAATACAATCCACGGCATCCCAGAGTTGTCCCAGATACTTGAGTCATGTATGTAGTGCAACTCGGGGATGTCGATGATTGTATTTTCTTATGCTCCCAGGTCAACTTACGAAACTTGGGTAGTTTCTACTAAACATTTGGAGGTAATATCCACTTTGCCGAAGTAATTATAAATTGTATATTTCTGGAATTTTCCATTTAATATTTTCGGACCGAGAATAGCGAACCCGAGAATAAGGGAGGGACTACTGTATTATTATTATTTCATGACACCTTCAAGGAGGAGGACACCCACTCCACAATACTCCGTCTTCCACCACTTTAATACCATTCTGTTTGTATCAGTAAAACTGTTCTTGATAAAATTGAAAGATACATGCGAAACCACAGTAGATATATTAAACTTGAAAGTCTTTTGACGCACAGTAAATTTATTGGAGTAAAAATTGAAAGAAAAAAGTAACAAAATTAAACACTTCTACCAGATATCATTTGTTTATGGAGGCAGAACATAGATCGTTTTTCAAGGTTTTAAATAAAGCTTCTCTTTCCTTAATTAAACCATCGAATAGGGGAGAAGAATTCCCGAACGTCACCTAACTTCGCACTTTTGTAGTAATATGAGACGCTGTATTGGGATTAGCTGGTACGATATCGATCTGTAGGTAAAAGGACGTGGAAACGCTTAAAACGTCAAGTTTTAAGCTATAAAATGAGTAATATAAATTATACGTTCAGATATAATATCGATAGAATTATAATTAAAATGAGATCTTATATTGCTGAATTAAACTAGCCACTTTTTCTATTCGTAGCCGGATTTATTTCGAGAAACTTAATAAATTATTATAATAAATTTATAAAATTATTAAAAACTAAAATGTTAATACGAATAAATAAGCAAATTTACAACACCTCTTTTTTAATCAATCGGGCTCTCTAAGTAATTCGCCTCCGATATTAACCGGCAATAACTGGGCATTTAGTCCATGTCAAAGACATCTTTAATCGTGGCGTTCTGAGGTGAGATATGGGCGGCTCTGTTCAGTGGTCAGGTGAGCCTGCCATTGGGCAGAGCCACCTCTGAGGGTTCTTCTCAGTGGGCGGGGAAAACCTGTCACTGAATGGAATTACCACTGATTAAATGATCCTTCGGGTCACTCATTGTAAGGTAATCTGATGGTTCCCACGAGTTTTTTGGAGAGTCATTCCCACACTTAAACATACCTCAAAGATTAATGGAGCTGAAAATAACTCCATTATTTATTATTGATTTTTCAATCATAATTGCAGGTGATTTGAGTACTTCGTGTTAGCTGAATTTTCCAAATAACCGTCATTGAGGTGGTATTTTGGAGAGTTTTCCCGCACTTAAACATACCTCACAAACCTGTTCGTAAATGAGGTCACAGACGATTCGATTTTCACCGAGAGGCACTAGACCACCACCATATTTATCAGAAGTGACCTAATATTTATGACATGTTTGTGTTGTCGGAGATTTCATTCCAGAAATTTCAACATGATCACAAAAAGAAATAAAGAAAAAAAAACATAATGAAATAAAGAAAAATATTTGATTTATTAAAGAAAAAATATTGAGAATATCCTATGTTTTTTTTTAAATTTATTTTATTTATTTTTTGTTTTTATTGACATTCATCTTGCGGCTACAAACATCTGAAGTCTATTCCAGTCGCTAACCACTGTTCCTTGTGGAGATTAAATATCTTCAGAAATGTCAAATAAGTGAACTTTTAATGGAAGGGTATTGAGTGTTGGTTCGAGTCAAGGCGGATATACACGAACTTTTATCAAATATAAAATTACATCTGTGCATCCAACCGTAGTCAAGAAACCATGCGTAGCGTGTCTGTACCTAATGCTGACAATGCTATTTTTAATGGGAATAGATGGATAGAAAAAATGATGCACTCTTTCCCACACCACCTACGAGGTAAAGTATTAGTGTGCTTTTTGTAACGTGCTTTTCCCAGGAGGCCTAATCTACGAATCGATAAATATAGAAGCTTGGTAACAAAATGGTAAATAGTTTGCATATAAATGATTCTACTTCAATTACTTGTAAAGTTGTACACGTAATATGTTCTTTATCATCACCGAAAACGTTACTTCCAACATTTTATAACATTTTTATTATTCAGGTTTTATAAGTTGATTATTGTTTTGTTAGATCCATAATCAGAGTCAATTTCTTTTTTCTGCAAATTTTTTTGATTTTTATTTATCCAAGAAGTGTTTTGAAATGTGGCGATTAGTTATTCTTTTATATTTCAATCCTAAATTTCAGGAGATTTTTGATCGCTTCACCAATGGGAACACGAAACGTAAGTAACCTCTATTTTAGGAGTGCTACGACGCTTCTGGAGTTGCCGCTTATTTATGGTCTTAAAAACGTCTTAATGGTTTGTTGACATACTACTCATTTTTGGATACTAAATATGACTCAAGTATGTACTGATATCCCAAGAACAAGTGCATCGTAAATAATATTCAAATCTTTTAACACTATTACAGAATCACGACATCTGTAAATCGTGAATCCACTGATTCCTCGTCTCATTAATGGAGCTGAAAATAACTCCATTGTAATGATTTTTCAATCATAATCACACGTGATTTGAGTATTTCGTGTTAGCAGAATTTTGCAAATATCATAATTGAGGTGTTATTTTATGAGCGAATCATTTTTTGCAAATAATGCTGTCTGTGACATTTAAACACTAAGGTCAATGAAAAATTCATAGTATATGGCTTAAGAGTTCTTTGAAAATAAAGAGTTTCAACTTCCGTAGGTTGTAAAATGTACAGTTTGACTTTATTGGTTAATTTATTTGCACATATCATTTCATGGAACAAGGACCTGGAAGAGGATCCTCTTGAAACCGCATAATTCCATGCATGTTCTTAGTCAGTGTAGCAAAGATTCATTCTTGTAAGCCCAATTCACCTTTGTTGCCGGGAAAAAAATCATTGGTAAGTAGACTAAGCGGATTCATTGGTATTAATGAGTTATGCATCCCGGCAGAGATATTTATTAAATGTAATAAAAGTACTCAACTGCTTGTTGATAATCTCTGTCTCAAATATATTATCCACCAACCTTTCTTTAGTTTTATCATCCAAACTAGGACATGATGCAGTTTCTCATTAGATAAACATATTAACCGTGCAGAACATACGCAATAATAATGTTCAATATTTTCTTGTATTATAACAGTAATATAATGGTTGTTGGCAACAACATTAGACGCTCGAGTTGATTTAATTTTCCCCAATTGGAACGTGTTTAGCTATAAGAGAGAATGGAGGACTGAAGTTCAACCATGCAATCAAAAGCATTCACACTGTCGACAGTATTTCAATAAAATGATCTTTGTGAGAAAAAAAACAGAGAGAAAAAGTAAATTGCTAAAATTAGGAATCAAATCCATTGCGTATCCGATGCATATAAAACAAACTCTATGGGAAAAAAAATGAAAATCCTTTAAATATCACCTATAACCAAGGGTAGTAAAGAATAAACGTAATTTCGTGGATATCATAGCATCCGTTGAACATTAAATTTTAAGTTGAATATTATTTAAGTTGAATATTATATTATTAGTTGAATAATATTACTTCCAGCGCTCCTAATCGGCAAAAAAACCTCTTTTGTGTTCCTTTAAAATTTCAAACTGTTTTGTGTTGTATGAACATTGTCCTTTATATTCTCCATACATAAACTTAACTGAAATTTTTTTTTCCCTCTTTCCGTCTCTCCTTATTAGACATTCTGTTGTTGGAATTAAGCTTCTCTTTTGAAGTCATCTGATGAATCAACAGTGAGAGACTTTTGCTCACTCTGGTATACCGTAAATTGTTTTTATTTGCAGCTTCTTTTTTTTTGCTTGCTTTTATATATATATTAATACCTTTACACATTCGTTTCTAGATTATGTACCCACACAGTAAAAAATAGTTGTTAGTTCTGACTAGTTTATAAATTCTTCCACTGTATAATCGAATACTATTGTACCGGTATAATATCCATTCGATTATTGATCCCAAAAATGTGATATCCCAAATGTCATTATAACTTATATGCAATGAAAATTAATGCAAATTTAAACAGATACGTTGGTTAATTCTAAATGAGGGAAACATTAGTGAATTTTGCTGAATTTTTGTCTCACTTATTTCTGTAGTGTTTGTTCTAAATTATCTAAATTACTTGAATAGTAATAATAATAATAATAATAAAATCAGAAATTCTGAAATATTTGAAATTTTGGAAATTTTCTGATTTCAAAAAACATTTTGAAATCAGAATTCATATTTTTAAAGGTTTCAAATGCTTTTTGCAGATCAAAGGGTTTTGGTATTTATTTGTATTTTCAATGATTTGACTTAGAATATAGATTTATATAATCACTAGTGAGGTAGTTTTTTTTCTTTCTAAATCCTACCTTGACGAGGACTTTGGTAAATATTATATTTCTAGTTTGTTTTCTGCTAAGTTTCTAATAATTTTTGTAAAAATTCTGTATAGTTTTGAAAGGAGACTGAGATGGAAGTAATTTTTAATAATTTCTTTATCTCCGAGGAAAATTCTGATATTTGACTTTGTCACCGAGGAACAAAGAATATTCTAATTTTCTTGCTCTGAAGAACAAGGAAAATCAGAATTTTTAAACTGATTGTACAGCTCGAGAATTCTATTATATTTCTCATGTATAGATCTCTTTTCATTTCTTTTCTCTATCTGAGAAGATTTATGGTTTCTTCAGAGAATTTTCTTCCATTCTTCCTTCAGTTAATCATACCAATCTCTCTCTCTCTCTCTCTCTGGCATTTATTATTTTAGTTTTATATCTCTTTTTGGAAGAATTCTTTGATTTTCACCAGATTAATTCCATAGTCTTTTCCCTTTAATCACCTTCTGTCTTTCTCATCTTTGATTTCCCTAATCTATGGTCATCACCATCTGAAGTGAAACTATTTATTATATCTGTGTCTTGGACGATATATTTTCTTTTTGGTTCTAACATAATCTTTGTCATTACACGTCACTCCACTGGAGTTCCCATTGTCTATTTACTAGTCTTTCTTTTTTTTTTTTTTTTTGAAGAAAGTCTTCATTCAACTTTGATTTTAGTAACTTCTTTCAAGTTTACTTCTTTCGTCTTCATTTTGTATTTTTATTGTTCTGACAGTCCATATTTTGCAATTGTTGTTAGGAGCATATCGCATACACTTTCTTTACTATTTATGTCTCCCATCACGATCGTCAAGAATGTGTCATTTGTTATGTAACAATTGGTCTTGTGTTTCATAAAATGCATCTAACGCACCTTCCTCAATGTGTTATGCAGTTTCTGCATAAACAGATATAATTTTTAATTTCTAATGTTTGTTTATTTTAAAGAAAACTTCTGCAATTCTGTTTGTGACTTACATTATTATCTATTTGTTCTTTTATGGAGTGATTAATTAGAAAGTCAATTCTACGTTGTGATCTTGGATTGTCACCATAACTATAGCGAGCATGTGAAAGAAAAAGGGTATTGAGAAAACTGCCAAAATGATGCATCAGTCCCGCTGAGCTTTGACCGTTATTTATGCTCATGTAATACTAAAAATATATGAAACTACTTCCAGAAATACAGAAGAAAAATGAGTTCAATTATTAGAGAAAATCATGTAAATACACAGAAGATCCGCTTTTCGTAACTCCACGGTGAATCGACTAAGAAAGGCAATTAAAAATTAATTAACAACGATAGATTTTAAATTGTCTAGCTGGGCGATCGTCCGGAAAGAAACTAACTGTGAACACAACTGTTTCTGAATGCCGTAATAGTTCAACTGATCGTTCGCTTACAAATATCTTGGCGTTTAAAAAAATTATTTTCTTCGCAAACATATTTCATTAACGGTTAAAACAGAAAGCGTGTGGTCTATCTCTCCACTTTCATTTCTTTTTATTACTTCTGTTTTCATATTGGTTTGGTACGTTTTGTCTCATAATGTCTTGACTCAAATTCTATTCTTCCAGTATATTACCAGTATCTTCTTTTGATATCTGTTTAAGTAAGTCTTCAGCTCATGTAAACGTTTTTCATTTGATATTTATGTTTCAGATCCTTTTATTTTAAAGAAGATATTTTATTTTTATTTTTTGTTTTGTTTTGAGAATTATTTCTGTACTCATCGAAATTTTCCAATTACACCCCAGTTTACGATATTTAGTGCATTTTCATACTCAATAAATCACAAATACGGCTCTTATCTCATTGACTTGATTGTTCAATAACTATTATGCTGGTAAAATTGTGCTCAGAAGAAATATTCCTGTCTCTCTCTCTCTCTCTCTCTCTCTCTCTCTCCAGATTTTGCATTCTGTTGCAATCCTGTTCTTTGGTATTTTCACCAAGCGGACTGCATTCCAGTCAGGGTGGTTCCAGTAATGGGACTTGCTAAAATATCTGCTTTAAGTAGATATGCTTATCTACTATCTATCCCTGTAGAAACTTCTCAGCCACTTCTCAGCTTCTTTATTGCTTTCCTTATGATGTCTTTTGTTATCTCTCCTAAATTTATGTTTAACGTTCCGTTACGATATTTCGTGGATGTGTTGTTTCCTCTATTGGATTTCACCATTTAGTATATCCCTAAATTGTTTTATCAATCGCTTTTCTATATCATTTTCCGTCATCATATATTTTCTCTTTCGTCCTTTCTCGGCCTTTCCCTATCTCTTTTTTTTCGGGTTATTTCTTTTTATTCAAAAAAGATTCTTGAAATCAAAATTCATTATGACCTGTTTTTTCTCGTTAGTCATTTTATGTGACTAACGAGAAAAATCTCTCTCTCTCTCTCTTCATATTTCCTAGTATTTATTGAGCTGTTTTATTCTATACTTATTTTATATTTTGCCATTTTCTTTCATATTTCCATATCTCCGTTTTGTACTGCTTATATTTCGGATTTCGTTTTATATTTCATATTCGCCTTTGATTGACCAGCAAAGGTTCCTGTAATATCTTTATTTCTCAGTTTATTTATGCTATATTTTTCCAGTTTCTTTTGCTGCTTGATTGAAATATCTTTGCTCATTTCATTTTTATCTTTGCCACTGTCACTATATGCCTTTACATGTGTTTGTTGTTCTGCACGTTCTCGCTTCCTGCAAAGATCTCCATGATTTATTTATAGTTATGTGAGCTATTTGATATTAACTCTTTTTGTCTGGTGTGATGCTTATGTACACTGCTTGAAAAGAAATTAACGGACACCATAGTGTGAGGAGCAAACAGCCAATGCACCCACTCTAATAAGACGCTTTTGCTGTGATGACTGCAGCAATCCTATGGAGCATAATTTCTACAAGCGTACAGAAGCGATGAAGCAGAGCCATTCTTCTTGTAGGCAGGTAATGAGGTCCTGGTGTTGAATCATAGCTTCTGCTCAATCAAGTTTTATCGTCTTATAGTTCTCTTCCGTTAGTATTTAACTAGTTGTAGGCTGATATATCATCCGAAAATGAAGAAAATTTATATTATACTGTGCCACTCCATGTTCTGAATTGCATTAGCAACTTTGATAAATCAACCATCAACTGTACTAGGTTATTATAAAGCTGATTTTAGGCCGAGGTTCTCTTTATTATATAAGGTTCCCGCTGAGATTCGAATTATTTTTATGAGCAGTGCAATGAAAAAATCAGGCAAATACAAGATTCAATTCAATTAAAATTATTTAATGCATTTTCACATAAATTATATCATAACACAGTATTCCAACAGGGACATTACAATTAAACGAGTATAAAGCTCTCATTAAGATACTAGTATACTACTCAGCTGAGCTTAAAATTTATAATCAAAAACTATATTAACAGATCTTATTCTTCTTGTTATAAAGAACTTCTATCACATCTTCACTCTGACCAAGGTTACAACTCAAAACATTTTAAATATCAAATCAATTCAAGATATTCAGAAAGAATACAACTCATGAACCATCAGACATTCATTTGTAATTCTCTAAGCTCAGTCAATCAAGATTAGTTCTTGTAAGTTCGGGATTCCTAAATTACAACAAATAGGCTTCTCAATATTCTCATTAAGTCAATGAACACCAATTCTTTGTCTCCATCAACTACAACCAACGGCAACTACACCATCGCCATCTACCGCCAACCACCAGTAGTAATTTCACAGATAATCACAAACATCCATGCCCACAGCTGGATTTGAACCGACAGCCTTTTGGCTGGAGAACGAATACAGTAACCACTCCGCCAGCCAGGCCGTCAAATTCATTGCTAAAATAACGCAGTTTTAACATTTTTGTCTGAAATAAACTAAACAATTGCCAACAAGGAATCATACAAAATCCGTCGGCTTCGAAGGGAACGATAAGGAGCTGCAATGATGTGATTTCTCGTCCCTTTGAAAACTGTTTAAAAATAGTTTATAGTTGAAACTTAGTCTTAACTAGTCTTATATGTATCCATTCTACTCCAATTCCCTTCACTATTTAACAAAGCCTGTTCGATTGTACATTATCGAATGCATTTTTTAAATCTATTACTAATAATCAATATTGCTTAATTTACTCCAATCTTTGCTCTGCTATTGTTCTTATTTCAAGTAGAGTGCATCTAGATATTTGACAATTCAGGAATCAAAACTGATCTCCAACTAAATGATCTGATTTTTTTTTTTATTCTTTGCTTCGCTATATTTAGTTTTATATGTGCGCCATGATCAAATAAACTAAACATTCTAAATTTTTAATTCGTTGCATCCCATTTCTTGGGTAATGTCACCATCAACCTTATATATAAACGATACATTTCTTGTCCCAAGTGATAGATTAACCTAATCACTTTTTTTTATAAAACCTTATTTGAGTTGAATTTCTCAGGTTTTGTAAATCTCGAAATCTCAACTAGGTAACCCATTCATCGCTCTTTTAATTTCTTCATCTATCCTCCATGAATTTCAACTTTTTTCAAATTTGGAAGATGGTTACTTCTTTGTCTCGTACTTTTTGTTTTGGGATTGAAGGTGTGCGCAGTAAGTATTGGATATGCCTTGTCAGTTCGTCCTATTTTTAATTTATAATCAATAGCTTTAGATATTAATTCTATCCAGTTGTCCCTTTTTTGGAATCTGCCTTGTTCCTTGGTATTCCTTACAATCCTGTTGTTTCCTTTTTTATTTCCTCTCATTCTTAATTTAAGTACATCATTTGTAATTAATGCTTTCTCGGTTGCAATTTTTTTTTTTTAAATCCTAACTCTCTGACTGCGAATATTTAGCTATTTCTTGATGACTCTCCAGGCTTTCCCACTGTTCATTTCGAACATGAGATTTTTTTTTTCTTTCTTTCTTTCTTTTTTTTTTTTTTTTGTCCTCCTGACTAGTATGTAATCAGTCTGGTAATATGCAATATCTCTGGTGATTTCCATTTACAGCATCTTCAAATTTCAAATTCGGAAATTTCTATAAGATTTCTGTAAACAACAGAGCGTCTCACCAACTATAAGACTCTGTATGGATAAGGTGTTATTGAGCAATTAAAGCTCTGATCATGGCAGGAGGGTAACACACACACACACACACACACACACACACACACACACACACACACACACACACACACACACACACACACACACACACACACACACACACACACACACACACACACACACACACACACACACAAAGAAACCTCCGGTAGCTCTGTCGTTATCGATGACGTTCTTTGGTTGGAGAGACCTAAGTTCGAATTCCGTTTATGACGCAAAAAATATTTATCATGTATTTTCAGCTGAAGGTGAGCTAGTTGGTGTCATATGGCACGGTTTTTCCCCTCAGAAACTCGAGTTTTTCATCCCACAAAACAGGCAGACCGACCAAAATACACGCAGTGTACGTGCAATATATGGGCCTCAGAACCTTAGTTGTATGAGAAGTAAATCCAAAACAATGAACCAAAACAAACACGGACATGTAAACTTTTTTTTCACTTTTATCGATATATCTGGCAGTAGCAAAACGATTTTTTTCTTTGGACGAAATGAATTAATGAACAAATGAGTAAATTAGTACACTAAAAATTTCATACAACCATTAATCAACAAACATTATTTCAAATAACATAACAGAAATCCTTATAAGGAGTGGCTTAAAGGGATGAAGCAAGAATGCTTTTCATCTTCCCCGTTATCTGTAGAGAATAGTGTAAGAATAAGGTGTTATTGAGCTATTAAAGATCTGATCATAGCAGGAGGGTAACAGCAGTAGCCAAGCCTCAGTTGGAACTTCATTGGCTACAGCATTGCCATCCAATACCCTCCAAGGGTGAACATAACAGAAACTTACAAATTTATATTATATTCATAAAGCCTATAATAAAAATAAAATGGTGTTTTCTGTTGTATAAGTTTTAACACTTAAAAAAGATTTTTCAATAAAATAATTTATATTAAAAAGATGTAAATAATATTTTATAGAAATATAATAATGAAAATTATGAAGTACTTATTTACTATTGAGTTACAAAAGAACTATATTCTTAATGGTGCTGATAGTTTGAAGAGTGATTATAAATTTCAAATAATAATAGCTAACAATTTAGCTGTAATAACTTTAGCAGACTTGATTTATTCATTTATTAGACTTTTTCCGAATCAACGACAAAATATACAGAATCCCACACACGAAAGTATCTTTCTGACAGATGAGATCAGTCTGAATATTCTAAGAATTTATTATTCAGTTTTAAGAAACTTCCACTCACAGAGATCTGCCAATATCCAATTTTTAAGAAATTTTCAAAAAAGTTCGCTAATTTAGAACTTTAAAATTACAAACTTTCCACTTTTAAGTTTCTCTAACGAATCTTTCCAATTTATGGAAATTAGATTTTGGGCTTTGGTAAGGTTAGACACAACAGGTACAGGACCACCTAGATGGTTGTGTATTTTGTATTACAGTATATTGCGCATGCGTGAGAGCCGGAAACTTATTAAAAAATCATTACAGTGAAATTAATGACGGGAAACGGGGGAAAAGTGGAGGAAACTGATATCCTGTAATTAATTATTTTAGAAAAATGTCTAATGCTACCTATTGACATTGTTTAAGTTATCTGTAAACATTTCTTCCATATATCGAAAATCAGAACTGATAATCTCAATTAGAATATTGGTATCATTAGCATCACAGAAGGACCGCGCATAAACATCAAAAGGGAGGATATAAATCATGATTAGACACCGTTGACTTTTACACTCACATAAACATAGCACTATAGTCCACATTTTTAAATGTTTGGAACTTTGTAACAGAAATTAACAAAGTGTACTACAGAGCTAATATTCATTTGAAATAATAATAAATAGTTATTTATCTGTGCAGGCAAAAGACGTTTCTAAGAAGAAAAGCTAATGCAGAGTCCAAACCCTTGTTTGTCGCTTTTCCTTTATTAAAAACTTACTAATGCTAAAGAAAAATACGATATTTTGAAAAACAAAAAAAAAATTAAAATTTCAGCTACAGAAGTAGCTTTGAAGCACAAGGAATAGAAAGTAAAATTAATTGCCAGAAGGGACAAGTTCATCCCACGGTTTTGCATGCAAAAGCAGTTTCTGTATGTGAACGAAGGAGATAAAAAGTAGATTTTGAAAAGCATATTTTGAATTTTTATGAGAAATGTATTTCTTATTAAGAAATGTGGGAAAGCAGGCTCAAAGCTACAGAGCAGTTTCGTGAATACAATGAAGTGGGATTTTGAGCTTCAGTGGCCAGATGTTGATGCATCCTAAGAATTTGTTAATTCCATATCTCTACTTGCGAAATATCAGTTGTTGCAATAAACAATCTCATTGTTGAGGTTTCAGTTATAAAAATACTATTGCAAGATTTAAAAGTAAAATAGAGAAACCCAATCAATCAGATTGAAAAACAAATATATATATATATATATATATATATATATATATATATATATATATATATATATAAAGGTAAACATTTTACTTTTCTTTACATTTTTTTATGATCGACATTGATGTCACAAATGGTTTTCAAGAAATATGGTAACCCTTGTTAAGTTTAAAGTCTTAATTTCTGTTTAGTTATGACTGCGAAAAAAAAATGACGAGTGCAAATTACCAGGTCGTAGTGCAATCTGTCACACTAGAGTGTGAAATTAAGAGAAGTGGATTGCAGTGACTTTACTTTATTTCCCATGATGTCACTAAGTAGAGAACATCCAAAACCTGGGAAAACATAGCCATGAGCGCCACGGTGTGAATATTATTAAGGAAATGGACAGAAACCTATAAGGAACAAGAATCAACTGCATTTTCAGTTTATTTATTAAAATTCGTTCTTCCAGGCTGCAAATCGTCTGTGTGTGTGTGTGTGTGTGTGTGTGTGTGTGTGTGTGTGTGTGTGTGTGTGTGTGTGTGTGTGTGTGTGTGTGTGTGTGTGTGTGTGTGTGTGTGTGTGTGTGTGTGTGTGTGTGTGTGTGTGTGTGTGTGTGTGTGTGTGTGTGTGTGTGTGTGTGTGTGTTGTGCTGTACTTTACTGTTTTCTGTATCCCATAAAGTAAAAAAAAAATGAGCGAACCCCAAACCCTTTGAAATATTTCTTTCTTCAGGAAAATAGCAAAACAGACAAATCTTGTAATATTTCTAGGTAATTACATGCTTGAATTTTTCATTGTGAATATACTTGTAAATAATATTTCAGTCAAATAAATGTGTATTTGTAAACTTAAATGAATAAATTAAGGTGTCGTTGACATGTTCTCCATATTTAAGAATATTTATTCTGCTTAGAAATCTGCACATACTATTTTTCGATAACCAAAGAGTGTTAGTGATTTATATATTTTTATGTTAATATTTATTTTATTCTTAATAATTTGCATCTTAATAAAAGATAAGGTGTGGCTATTTTGATATAAACTCGGATTTTTCATCTTGCACACAGGTAGATCGAAAACTGAATATAATTGGCAGAAAGAGGTCATCATTATGAACAATAATGACGTATTGTGGTGGTGAAGATTTAAGAAGAGCAGAAACTTGGTTGTGTAGAACATATTGCTCTCACGCAGTTAGTCCTTGGAATCCATTGAAGCGAAACAGCCCATGGGCGTGCAGAATTTGTCATTTAATTATTGTTCATGCACATGGTTTGTATGAACAAAAGTTCAATAGCAATAATAAAATAATACACGGCTCAAAACAATTAGGTGATATTTTAGTTTCTGTCGGATAATTAAAATTTTCTGCAGATAATTATAATTATCGGGTACTTTATACATGAATAAATATTTCTTACTTATGGATAGTGTATAAATGATGAGATATTGTTTAAATAATCGATATTTATTACAAATTTAACAAATTATACATTTTACGAGTAGAATGAAATAATTTTGATAAGAATAACAACAAAAATAGCCAAAAACGTTTTTGTTAATTTTTAAAAGAGCGTATGGTCTCCATTAACAGCCAAAACAGCTGTTAAAGGTACATCTTGATTGTATGGACAGGATAAGATGATCAAACAGTTCTTGAGTATTTCCTCACTCTTCTGTGAGAGCAATTTCGAGCTCTTTAAGCGATCGTGGTGGCACCAGTCGAGCAGAAATGCGCCTACCTAAAGCATCCCAGGCATGTTCGATTGGATTGGCATGTTCTTCTGGCAGGTGATGACAAACACTGATCGTCTCTTGGAGTTTGTTATGGGCGACCTTGACCGTGTCTTCAGCAAACATTCCCTGTCTCCAGAAAGCGATTTCAAAGTCACGAAATTACGCTTTGAGATACACGACAACTTGCTGCGCTTGTTCAGCTTCTAATCGACCAATGGTTCTCCAAGTCATGTATTCATGACTTGATATCATGTTGCTCTGCCATTTTTAACAAAATAATGGGTGGTAAGTGACACAAGTTGACAATCAAATTGATAATTATGCACTGTGGAAGCGAGCGCAACAAGCCATGCTTTTATACCCCCCCCCCACATGCTAATACACGTTTCCACAAGTCTTAACATGATTTTGTACGCAGTTGCGTTTTCTACACTGTTGTATATTAAAACTATTTTAAAATAAATGTGTTACATTTGCAAATTATTTTTATAACATACAAAAAAATTAAAATATTCCCTAATTTTGTGTTTTTTTCTTTTTGGCTGGATGGGTGAAGCAAGAATGCTTTTCATATTCCCCTTCATCTGTAGAAAGAAATGTGTGGATGCGATGTTATTGTGCTATAAGCTCTGATCATGGCGGGGTTACAGCAATAGCCGAACCTCAGTTAAAACTTTATTGACTACAGCATTCCCATCCCTTACTCTCTGACTGTCCGCGCGGTTAGCTTAGTGGCTATATTGAAAAGTCCTTTGATTCAGTTAGCCACCACTATCTGAACGAAGTCCTCATAGCTGCAGGCTTTGGGAAGACATTCCAAAACATAATATATAACTTATACAACACAGCACAGTCACGCCTCATAATTAACAATAAACTCTCAGCACCTGTTAAAATTGACTGTTCGGTCAGACAGGGAGACAGTTTATCTATGATTCTTTTCGCTCTTGCCTTAGAACCGGTGATACGCGCAATCTCAGAACATCCCGGCATAGCGGGTACTCACATATGAGGTGAAGGACAAACAAAAGTGCTCGCCTAAGCCGATAATGTAACATTAACTTTAACAACGGCCGAGTCCTTCGAGCTGGCTATCTATATATTCCACATATTTCACAAATGAGGTCTAAAGTTAAACCTAAACAAATGTCATGCGTTGTTCGTCGGCAAGTGGGCAAATAAGCCAACCTTGCCAAACGAAATAAAAATAATCAACGAATACCTCCCACTCCTGAGAATCACAGTAGGAAACCAACAACAACAAAACGCACTATGGGAACTAGCCCTAAAAAAAATAATAGCGAAAATATCACAAATGAAAACCAGATAACTTTCGGTTAGGTCGAGGGCAAAAATATGCAACGAATACCTACTATCAAAGGTATGGTTTCTGATGGAAAACATTAATTATAACGGGAGACAAGTAGAAAAAATACACCGAGAGTGTGCAAAATTTATTTGGGGTTCAAAATACGAACCCCTAAGAAGGACCACAATTTTCCATGACGTTGAAGCCGGAGGACTTGGCCTGATCAACGTACACCTGAAAACTCTAAGTGCAAGAGCAAAGCTCATAGAGAGAGAGTACTCCGAAAGAAAAGCATGGAGCACATACATTATACATTATACACAAAGAATAATGCCAGACAAAATAAGCTGTACCCTTCCCCAGTCGCATGGCAAAATACCCAAAATATTCTATGAGATTGCGGAAGGATATAGGTTCATTAACAATTACATAACAATAAATGAATTCCTAAACATGAAACCCAAAACAGCGCAAATCAATCTCACGCGAGCTGTAATACCACCCCCCCCCTCAGCACCGTGAGATTGAAAGAGGACAAATAAAACAATCCCATGTACTAAAAAAAGTATTCACATTACCCATTAACCTTAAACTTAAAACATTCCTTTACAGAGTACATCACGCCTGTTTGCCCAGAAAACTATGGTGCATAGGGAAAGGCATTCCACTGCACCATCCAGCCAAATGTCATTTTTGTCCCCAACCAGAAACACTATACCACATAATGCTCTACTGCCCTCGTACGTCTAAAATATGGAACACCGTACAGCCTCATACACACCACAAACTACCCATCACAGAACACACTCTCTTCTGGCTAAACGAAGGACACATTAACAACGCTACAGCAATAATCATCATTTCAGCGATGTATGCTATCTGGACCTGCAGATGCGATAAAGTTTATGGCAGAGAAGCAGGCCCAGATATAATTACAAAGCTGAACAACTACTTAAAACAAATCATTACAGACACTATACACAGAAAAAAGATTACAAGAAATCAATGGCGCAAAACAGGTCTCATAACAGAAGATGTGGATGAACAAGTACTTATTCAAGAAATGAAAGACCCACCGTAAAACAACAAATCAAGCCCATCTCCTATATACGTATACATACAAGAGATAATGATGTAGCAATAACCCAATTAATGATATACAGCCAAAAATATATGAAAGAAACTATATGTATAGAATATGTATAGAATATGTATAATAGGTAAAATAATTATAATAATCTATAGAATATGAATGATCATATGTAGAGAATATGTATTATATGTAAAGTAGTAATAGGTATATATACATGTGTATGTAAATGTGTTTATATGTATATACATATATATATATATATATATATATATATATATATATATATACATACATATATAAATATGGTATATGGAAATAGAATTCAGTTGTCAGATTAATTCGCAATGTAAAATCCGAACCTGTGAAAAAAAAAATATATGCTAAAACAAACCTTACATAAGGTTGTATTAACATTTTTTTTTTTTTTAATAAATATTATTTACATTCTTATTTTGAAAGGGTGTAGGAAGGGATTATTTGCAAATACATTAAACATTGTTAATGAATTGGCGTATATTATATAATACATTTTAATTAAAGCATTTTATATATATATATTTTATATATATATATATATTTTATATATATATATATTTTTTTTTTATTATTTTTTTATATTATTATTTTATATTTATTTTATATTTTATATTATTTATATATATAAAATATATATATAAATATATATATTTTATATATATATATATTTATAGTTTTATTTTCTCTTAGAGAAATCATATTAGTATTCCATAAAATTTTTTTTAAAAAGTTTAAATAATAAAAACTCTTTTGTTTTTTTTCAAACTGCTATTCGTAAAATATAACAAAGTCCTGGTTAACAATCAGTCATTCTACAGTGCAATGAAGCTCTGGGATTATTATTTTATTACAGTTGGAACAAGAAGATCACATTGCATTGTTTCATTGCCATCAACACGCAGACCTTCAAGCGACACTCAAAGCCTTTTACGTTACGGGCAGAGCGCATATCTATCTGGACCAAAGAAAGGAAATATCTACAGTAACAAATCCTTCCCGCTAATTACTCTGGTACGTTAAACGTTCATATTTTATTTGCAAAGTCTTTCTTTGTCTCTATTAACTATAATGAACTTATTTATATTACTGTCTGTACATTACGGGAATTAAGCAATTAACTTTGCAATAATGCACTTAAAAACAATTAATTGGAATAGTTGAAGTAATGTTAAATCTATAAAAATAAATGTGAATCTTAAAATCTATTGTAAAATAATGTCGACATTATAATAGATTTAATAAAATTAACTTTATATAATAGGATGTTTAGAATTGTTATACTGTAATAATATGCTTAGAGTTTGCATTTCTATTTCCATCGCTAACTAAAATAACTCGGCTATTTCCATCTTTTCTCTTCACTAGATGGTAAGAATGTAAATCGTTACGAAAAGTTGTCATTGGTCACAGCTATGCAGAAACACTGACATCGTTAGCATTAGAAATACAAAAAAGAGTTGTCAGTTTATCACTCTTTTCTAAATTTATTTTAATTATAAAAAAATAGATTCTTTTTATTTAATGAAATAGAATTTTAATTTTCTTTTTATAATTAAATCACTTCCCACACTATTTCAGACAACATATCCTGTTAGGGTTAGGTACCAAGACATGGCAGCATTTCTTTGCCAATCTCTTCATCGGTTGCCGTTAAAACTAGTGGTAGTTTTGAGCCAGCTATCTCTGATTAGCTTTCCGAAATACATAAATACAATTTTATTTTATTTTATATTTATATATAATGCAATTTTATTTTATTTGTATTTAAATATGGTGGTGCAATTATATTATATTTTATATATCCTATCCTAATTTACGCCCACGCGTAGACCTACACATTTTACTTTGTAGGCATTCGGAACGGAAATCCTACGGAATACGTTGGTTCCTTATTCTTGGAGGTATCCTATGACTGTAGCCTATGTGTTCACGGGGCTGGTTTGCCTGTTCTGAGGCGACGAAAAACCAGAGTGAAAAATCTGGGTGAAAAACTCCTACCTCCGTATGAGACCGGCTAATTCAGCTTTCGTCGAAAGAGACCAGATAAAGGTTCCTCACATCACTGACGGGGATCGAACCCAGCTCTTTCCGACCAAAGGGCTTCGTCTATACTGACTATATATTGTTATTAGGATTGACTCGGGATGTATACATTTATAAAATTAATATTTAACTGACTGGAACCCGAGAAAGTATAACAAAAAACTTTAATAAATCCACAATATTAAAACCCACCTTTCTGTCAGAGTCTATCAGATTTAAAGTTTTTATTTTTGAGATGAAATCTTCAGAGTTTTTGATGAAGGAGGAGGAATTTCCAACTAGATGTTTTAAAGAAGCTGCAAGATATTTAGACAGATTGTAAGTAGGTGAGTCAATAACTTCCACAATAGGTCTTAAAGGCATGTCAGCCTTGTGGATCTTAGGCAGGCCTTTTTATTTTTAAAAATTTTTAAATTTTTATTTTTAAAATTTAAAATATTTTAATGAAATATGAGATTTAAAATTTTCAAATATAAAAAATTTAAATCTCATAGACTCTGACCGAATGGTGAGTTTTGACATCGTGTATCTTTTTACGAATGTACCTAGAGATGAAGATTTGACTCTTCTTAAGGACAAGGTTTCTACGAAAATATTTGCTCTTCTAACTCACTGCATCAATTCCGGCTATTTCTGCTACGAAGATAAAATATATAAACAAACAAGCGGGTTAGCTATGGGCAGCCCTCTATCCTCAGTCTTAGCTAACATTTTTTTACAAGAGTTTGAAGAGAAAGCTATTTCTATAGCTACTTTAAAACCTAAACTGTGATTACGTTACATTGATGACGTCTTCCTTATCTGGGAACATGGTTTAGAGGAACTTCAAAACTTCCTAAACCATTTAAATAATCAACATCAGAACATTAAATTCACGTCAGAACTAGAGAGTAACGGCGTTCTCCCCTTCTTGGATCTAAAGATCAGTAGATTACCTGACTATCTTAAATTTTCAATTTTTCGAAAAACCACCCACACTAATAGATATTTGCATGCCTCTTCTCATCATTTCCCTCCTCAGAAACTTGGCATCATCTCCACCCTTTCCCATCGTGCAAGGTGTCTTACTTCCACAGAAGAAGACCTTCAAACAGAGCTTAACGTCCTGAAAAACACCTTCTTAAATAACGGATATTCATCTCGTAACATCATTAAACGTTTGAAACCACGTCAACAACCTCGACAAGAAGATGAATCCAACCCTATCACTCACACAGTTACCATTTATCAGTTCTCTTATCCTAAAACTAACTAGGATTATGAAGAAATTCAACATAAAGACCGACTCTACAACTCTGCCAAAACCGTTCTTTTCTGAGTCGACCAAAACCGAAACACAACCAACTGCATTTTCCTGGTGTTTATAAAGTTATGTGCGACTGTGGTCGACCTTACTTTGGCCAGACAAATAAATCTATTTCACTACCTCTTGAGGAACATAGACGTGACATCTCCTACAGTAGAAAACGAGCGAGCGCCCTTTCCAGTCATGTTCTTTTCTCTGCCAACTCTATCCTCGAAGAACGTCAACACCAAGTTCATTGGGACCGCACAACCAATTTATATATATGCAAGGATGGATTTGAAAGACGAATTGAAGAATTCAAAGAAATAGTTCTGTACCCTTCACACTTGAATAAAAATCTGAGCTACAATTTGCCTGATTCCCATAGCACAGTAATCCAGTACTAGCGCTCTAAAATTAGCTGTCATCACAAACATTCAACTCTTGCTAACAATAGCACGCGGTCACCTATTTAAATATGACTGTTACTATTCTTCTTATTTTTATTAAGCTGGAAAGTCCCTGTTTTTTACTTTGTTAGTTTTATAAGTTTTATGTTATTTTATGTTATAAAAACCAATTTTATATAAACTTGGTTTTTAATCCTATTTCCCAAGTAAACAAACAGACAAGAAGGCGCAAACTTGACTTTCTTGTCTGTTAAAACCAAGTTTATATAAATTCACTTGGTATCTTGAATATATAATATACCCAAGTTAAAACACTTTCTTCATATATATTAATATAATATATACGAGGATGGTCTGAAAAATTCTCGGCCTCGACCTTAGATGGCAACACAATCGGCACGATTTTTCTTCGAAGTTGGTACATCTGTCATAAGTATCCCTGAGAAATTGCAAGTCATTCTATCAAGTGATTTATACAGCTGTCCGAAGCAAAAGTGTTGCCTGTATCCAATGAAATGGAAAACGGAGTATCGTGCGGTTATAAAATTCTTTGTAAAAAGAAGGTTTAACGCCAAAAGAAATTCATTCGAAGTTCATAAAATTCTGTGGGCAATCTTCCCCTTCGTTTCGACAATTAAGAAATGCGCTGCCGAGTTTGAAACGTGGCCATACCATTCTTGAAGATGATCCACGTGAAGGACGTCCATACCGTGCAACAACACCAGAAATCATTCAAGTGCACGATATGGTATTTGATGACTGCCGAGAGTCAAATGCGTGAAGCTGCTGAGACTATAGGATTTTCAAAAGAATGTAGGATATAGTTTGCATGAAGAATTGCAAATGAAAAAAGATTTGCGCAAGATGGGTGCCGCGCTTGCTCACAGCAGATCAAAAACACACTCGCGTGAAAATGTCTGAACAGTGCTTGGAGCGTTTTAACAAGAATAAAACTGATTTTATGAGTCCATGTTTGTGCGTCGATATAATATCTTAATATATTTCGGAACTGCATAACGCATAACGATTCTGTCGCAAAAGGGTGAATCTCAACGCTTTTTTATCCCAGTTGTTTGAATCTGAGACCACCTTATTAGGAATTATTTAGGAACAATTAACACGCCCTGTTGGGTGCTGAGGGATAAAGCGAAAGTAGAATGACTTTAATTCTTTCATATTTGTAGGGATTATGTTCGTTATAGTCTGCAGCTTGTTGTATCAGCTGATTAGGGAGCGTAGCTTCTTTTGAAAAGAACTTTACTGCTAGAGAGAGCGAAGGAATGAGGAGATATCTGGAATACTCGTATCACGATGAATCTGTTCGTTTCTGATGAACAATGGAGTATCATCCGTAAGTACTTGTTTTGCACTCGTTGTAATTTTAGTATGTTAACTTTGGAGGTGTGGCACCAAGCGGGGAGAGGCGTAGGTAATTATTGGCAGAATCACCACCTGATAGAGTAATAGTTTGTTTGTTGTATTTAATTTGCTCTGTGGATCAATCAAGGGATAGAGCTGAGCGAGAGTTTTGGAAACTTTCACACAAATGTGCCTGATATGGTTATTGAAGCACAATCTTTTGTCTTGTAGCAACCCGAGATATTTGGTTTCTTTTGTCCATGGAATTTTTGTACCAAATAGAATAATATTCCCTTTAGAAGATGCTATTCTTCTGGTGATGAGTATGGCTAAGCTTTTTTGAGAACCATTCTGAGAACCATTTTTCTATTTAGATTCTGTCTTGAAGTTTACAAGCTGTCTTTTGGTTACAAGGTGAGGACGGAGTGATCTAGCTAATACTGCAGTGTCGCCTGCATAGAAAGCCGTGATTAACGTCATGGGCGTTCTGTGAAATATCTGCGATCTAGATTACAAACAAAAGCAGGCCAGTACGTATCATTATAGAACTCCAGCCAAACTTCTACGTTGGGTACAGTTTGTTCCATTAATTCTGACCTGCATTTTTTCCTATCAATAAGCTATTACTTGATTAAACGAATCATGTTCATAGATGAGTTGGTGGTGATAAGTTTGTAAAGCAAATCATAGTACCAGATTTGATCAAAAGCCATTGCTATGTCAAGGAATACAGAACTGGTATGTTGCTTCCAATTATAATCCGTAGTAATATACTCTACTGAACTCTAATGTACTCTACTAGCAGCAATTAGACGGGAGTTTGGCAGGAATTTATTTCTAGTCATAAGTGAGTGCTTTTAGGATAGAGTGAGTTTCTTGAGGGAATCTTTCTGTAGACGGTAGTGAGGGATTTTATTTATTGACCGGAGTCAGGTTATCGATGCGTGTGATTCCTGGCATGTTGCTTTTATGGGGCGCTCCGCTTCGGCGTACGTTTTGCTAATTTGATGTGTATCTCCTTTATTTTTTCCTTAAGCTGCGTTGAGACTGTTCGATTATTTTTTACTGCCTGTCTGCTTTTTTTGGACAGCAGGTGTATCCTTTGTAATTTGCAGGATAAGGGCCATTGCAGTTGGTGCATCTGGCCGGTGTGGTTCTAGGCTTGGCACGTGTTAGTGTGTGTGTGGGGGGGGGAGGTGAATTGTCTCCACATTTCACGCACCTGTAATCAGCTCTACATAATTTCTGAGCATGGCCATATTTCTGACATCTGTGGCATATCCCTGCCAATGTCCATTTTCTTAAAGGTTTAGGCGTTATCCTGGGTCCACAGACTGATGTGAAGTCATAAATATTTTTATGGGCGTTTTGAATTTCCACCAAAACTAGTGGCATCGATCTCTTGTCAGCTCTAAATTCTGCTCACTTCGACCAGAGGCAAACCATGACATCTGAGATCTGTTGCTGTCGTCTCAGTAGTGATATCTTCGGCATCTCCTCTCAAAACTACTCTAAGAATTTTTCACCGAGCTGAGGGAGAATGTATGGCATTATACGTTGATGTTGTCCAAGACTTTGGTTAGATGACGATAGTCTCCTACGTGGTGGGCTGAATCTTTATGCCCTCGTCTATGTTTTTATCCCATGAGCAGGCAATATTTTGATTCTTCATGATCAATACGAGCATTGTCCATTTGCTTTTGACTCGTAGATGATTGGAGGCACTTTTTCATTAGTGGTTGAAGTGTCTGTATTACGGTTGCCATCATCTAATTTGTCATCTCCGCATGTACTTCTTGAAACTCAAGAGGTGGGGAAATCATCAAATCTATCTTCTCCTCCTCTGCTCCTGTCATTATCTTCTCGACTACTATTTGTCTTTGAATATAGATTTAACTAACCTGGCTTCTCGACTTCAAATTTCTATAATAGTTTAGATTGAAGTGCTAGCGTTTTGTCCGAACGTTTGGATTAAGTCATCAGTATCAAAGGATACAATTCCAAAGGATAGAAGAATGGAGATTAGATTTCAGGAATGCTTATAAGCAATGAATTGGATTATGGTGTGAACTACCGAATGGTATTGTATCGTCGGTCTGGAATTGTTCGGGTGATATAATACAATTCGGTGAGTTCACACCATAATCACAATTCATCGCTTACAAACATTCCTGAAATCCAATCTCCTTCTTCTATCCTTTCGGAAGTGCCTAAGTCCTTAAAAGGACTGGCTAGATGGTCGAAGCAAGAATGCTTTTAATATTCCCCATTATCTATAGATGTCAGTTTAAGGATAAGGTTTTATTGAGCTATATAAAGCTCTGATCATGGCAGGAGGGTAACAGCAATTGTCAAGCCTCAGTTAGAACTTCAATGACTACAGCATTTCCATGTATAACCCTACCAGATTAATTTCTTCTCTTGCTTTTGCATAAATAGAATACAAATTCGACAATAGGGATTGATGGAGTATATGAGCACTGATGCTCACCTGGCTGCATAATTCGAATCTCATCACAACGGGAATATATGATAATCCCGTTATATCAGGGATTGAAAGAATGTATGATAATGTAGGATTCTTTATATGGACTTTTACAATTGAAAATGAGTTGGCTAATCGGATAAGGAGGTAGCATGGGTTTTATTTTTCCAAACACAGGTTTTTCATCGCACGTACAGGCAAATCGACCATGAATACGCAATTTGCTGGTAAACATACTGTTGGTCGTGGTGATGGACGGTAGATAGTGTTGATGGTAGTAGAAGGAGGAGGAGTGTCGTTGTGTTTGGTTGGAGAATTACGTAGTAAAGAAGATGGTGAGATGCGTGTGTAGCACAGTAGAATGCCTCCTTGGACACCTTGGAGGTGTCCCGTAATAATAATAATAACAATCCAATTGCATAAGACATGTTTCATGGCAAAGAGAATAAAAGAAAGGCCACACTGTCCAAGGCCATAAAGGACATTTACCAATTTTGACGAATCTCTCTCCCAGGCGAATGAAAATGCAAACTCAAACCCCAAAGGGAGGTCTGCCTCTGATAAAAGAACTGGGAAAACCATCACGAAAACTTCTACTAAACCAATAACTAAATCTACCTCTCAAATGTATGCAACAAAATTCTCCTCATTGAATGTCCGTACATCACAATCAGATTAGAGGATTGATCAGTAGAACTATACGAAACCCTGTAAAATCAACTGGGACATCACTGGACTTTCAGAGGTCCAGTGATGTCCCAGTTGCATTTTTGGGACGCGACACCGAAAAAAATTATCGAAATAATTTCTCTGGGTAAAAGAGAAATAGACAATTTCTATTTTACCATGATAAAGGCGAAAACTGATTTAATGGAGTCGATTTCATAATTAAGAGCAAATGAAAAAAGTATATTAAAAGTGATACAAGCAGAATCGCCTCCTTAAAGTTAGAATTAGGAAAAAAAACAATCACTAACAATAACACAGGTTTACGCTACCACCACAAGCTATGATCAGGAAAAAAATAGAGGATCTTTATGATGAACTTACACTAGCAATAACACCCCGCAACTCCGAGATCATTATAATGGGAGACTTAAGCATGCACTAAGAAACCAAAGACAAAAGATTTAGTTCTTGGAAACCATGGCAGTCAGAAAAGGAACGACAGAGAAAGGCGACTCTTACAATTTCCCTTTAACCACCAGCTGGAAATTCCTTCTTTGAGAAAAGAGAGTAAACAAGATGGGCATGGCTTTCACCGGACGAAAAAAATAAATGAAATGGAATATGTATTATTAAAAGATTCACTTCGTCTATATAACTTTGAAGTGCTCAACAATTTCAACTTTAATTCAGATCATGGGTTAATGAGAGGAACCTTCGGATTCAAAAAAAAAACCAAAAACAGGAATCATTGGTTCCGAAACAGACAACCAGGAGTTCAAGATCTACAAAGAAACCAGGAGAAATTTAGAAACATTTTAAGCCAAATATTAACAACTCATAAATCAACCAGATCAATATTACTCGAAAGCTTAGCAATAATAAAGAGGAAGTAATGAAGCGAGCATGCCAATAACTGAGTAGCAACAAGAGAACTAAACAGTCAAAAATAACTGATAACACCGAAAACCCAATAAAACATAGAGAATCACTAAAGGAAAACAAATGTTCCAATCAATTCAGAACAAAATAGAGTTTATTGAACAAAAATATTAGCTAAAAAAGAAATTTGAAAAATGGCGAATCCTGGATCCCTTCTTTAGTAGATCAATTTGGTCATAAAACAAATAACAGATCCGAAATTCTCAAATAGCAACAAAATTCTACCAAGAATTATATTCAAGTAATCAAGCAAATATTCTAACAGACAACCAAACAAATAGAACGTGTGATGATCCTATCTTGGAAATCAAAGAAGAAGAAATAGAACAGGCAGTCAAACAAATGAAAAATGGCAAAGCACATGGAGGTGATCAAGTTCCAGCAGAATTCTTTAAAATAGGATTCGTAGAACTATTACCAGAACTTCTCAAACTGAACATTGGCACATCTTACATACAAGACAGTGGCTAAATAGAAATAATACTACTTCCTAAGAAGCGTGATAGATCAAACATAAGCAACTACAGTCCCATAAGTCTCATTTTGAATAATTATAAAATATTTATTTGAATAAAATATTGGATAAGAGGATGGTTCTGTGAGAGATATCAGAAAGCGGTGTAGGGGGAATGTGAGTCTCCAATATTTAAGGTGATCACCGGTGTACTCCAGGAATCTGCCCTTGGTCCATTGCTATTCAGTCTTTATATTAATAATCTCATTTTTTTTCTTGATATGAAAAATGATATTCAGCTCTTTGGTCACAAAGTAAACTGATAAATTTTTAATTTATCAAATCGTGGATTAGGCCTACTGGGGATACCACGTTAAAAAAAACGCGCCTGGTACTCTACCCCTGAGGTGGCGAGGAAAAGGGTACACCTTTGATCAATTTTCTGTTCTGTCAATATGTGTCAGTACGGCCAAGTGGGAATGGCTTCTTTTTTTTTTTTTTACAACACGAGTTTTAATTCTACACCTCAAAAAAAAAAAAGATTTTTTCCCTTAATCTTAAATTAATTTTATGTTTTGCATTGCAGAAAACCTTGCTCCTCAGACCAAGCATGGAATTTCTTGAAGCTACTTAATTTCTCCCCTAAGCGATACGATGGACTTACGTGGGGCGAGGAATTTCATATCTTTCGCTTACAAACAATCACATCCTGTGTACACAGGAATTCAAATCCGCAGCCTCCTGATTAGAGAGAGAGAGAGAGAGACTAATCACTCAGCACATACAACAACAATTTCAAAGGTTTGAAATCTATTCTTTATTAGAGAATTAAGTTTTCACATAAGAACAGAATATCCTTTTGTGTTATGAAAGCCATAGGAACGCGAATGCTTTGCAAAAATTTATTTTCAAATTCCAGTACTGTAATAATAAAAAGTGTAATGATAAATCTCATCCTTATAGTCCTTATAAGGACTGGATTAAAGGGGCAAAGCAAGAATGCTTTTCATTTTCCCCGTTATCTGTAGAGGACAATGTAGGGATAAGGTGTTACTGAGCTATTAAAGCTCTGATCATGACAAGAGGGTAACAGCAATAGCCGAGCCTCAGTTAGAACTTAATTGGCTACTGCATTGCCATCCATTACCCTCCAAGAGTATTAATCACCGCATTTCACGGTCGATTAATCAAGATCACATCCTACTTTTCCATTTCCTAAATCTCATCCTGATAACCGATAACTGATAACTGTGGCTTGATGGATATCAATCCCATGGATTCTGATCCCTTCATCGCTATGAAATAGACTTATATTAGAGGTTAGCGAGCACTTGGCTCACCCTGTTTAGGGCGTTGCGGAAGCACCTGAGCCGAAAGGCAGTGCAGCTTTCGAGCGCTTAAAAAACTCCTGAATGAGTTGCTTGGAATGAAAAGCTGCTTAGGTGAAAAAGTAGCGGTAGTGTTACGAAGCAATCTGGAAATATCTGGGATATCAGCATCGAGATGCAAGAGAGCATGTCACTTGTTGATCATGGAGAAGATGACTTGAGTATTCCTGAGGAATTTCTTAGTGTCGGCTTGGCTGGGGTTCATGTTGCTAAAGGCCATTAGTGGGCCTTTAGCAACATCTCCCCTAGTGAGGCAGCAAGAATCAGTGCAGAGTTTTCGCTGTAAGCTGTCGAGGCTACCGGTAAAATCCGCGGAGAGACCGCAGAAGCGTATGTTTTATCGGCGGGAACACTCCGCACTATGACTTCCGGCGAAGTTTCGTGGCTTGAATCTGAGTGGGCGGAGACAACGCCGCTCTTGTCTTCAGTAGGGTAGAAGGGTGAATTGAGCAGCCTTTATAATTGGCTGAATGGGGGTCGCCACAATTCGCACATTTAGCAGATGTAGACCGTGATTTTGTGCAAGTGTGCGAGGGATGGCTGTCACCACACTTTACGCACTTGTAATCTGCTTTACATAACTTTTGTGCATGCCCAAATTTTTGGCAGCGGTGGCATTGACCGGCGGATGCCTTTCTTCTGAGTGGTTCGGTCTTGATGACTAAGTTGCAGACTATAGTAAGGTCGTAAATTGCTCTGTGGTCTTTACTGATCTCCACTAAGACCAGAGGCATGGGGCGCTTGTCTGCGCGGTACATGCGCGAGATCTTAATTGGTTCAAGACCTTGTGATCTGAGGTCAGTAGCTATTTCATCAGCTGTTATGGTTTCTGCCAGACCTCTGATGACTACCTTAAGGTTTTTTTCACTTTTCAGTTGATATGTGTGATATGGGACTTTCTGTTCATCCATAAGTCTGGTGAGCTGGCGGTAGTCCGTTGCTCCTTTAGGGTTGTATGCGTACTCCATCGTCGGTGTTTTTAGCTGATGAGAACTCGATGTTATTGTTCTTCATCGTCTCTGCAAGTAACGACCAGTTTTCTTTAGCTCTCAGGATTACTGGTGGAATCCTCTCTTTGGGCTGTCAATGTATCTGTCTCTGTTCTTTCATCAGTTAGTGCTGATATGTCCATTGCAGCTGTAGTTTCCAACGTCTGAGGTATTATTTCAGGATCTGCTGCAGGGGATTTTTTCTTTCTCTTCTTCCGTCTGACCTCCTGAAAGACACTGGAGTTTGAAAGAGAGATGTCTTCAGTTGTTATTGCTGGCGTTGTCATGTGAAGGGTGAGGAAGTTCAGAGGGATGGGGATCCCCTGTCTCCACTTCAAGGATCTGGTGTGCTTCGATTTTATCTAGCCATTTTTTATGTCGTAAGTTGCCTAAATTCCTGAATAGCGTCAAAACTTCCTGAAAATTGAGATCGTCGAAAGATTTGTGCATGGCTAGGCTTACGAAAACGAAACAGAAACTAAAAAAGTCTTACCTGCTCTGCTGATCGAGCACGAACGCCTTATCGAGAGATCAATCTCGAGAGTCTCGATCTCTAATCATCAGTATTAAATCTCAAAACTTTAATCACTGCTGTAATAACTAGAGCGCTGAGAAAACCGGGATCTTACGGTACGGTAATAAACTCGGGATCGGATGTATAAAAATCTCATCGCATCTTCGCAACATTACTTTTAATTAAATTTATGTTAATTTTCAAAAGGTGTATTGAATATTTTTGCAATTACTTAAATTATTATTTAAATTAAATTATTTAAAAATAGTTTTGTTAATTTTATAATTCTTTGAATTTATATGAATTATTATTATTTTTTAATATTTAGGGAATTTGAAATTATAAACTTGAAAAAATGAAATTATATATATATATATATATATATATATATATATATATACGTACATATATACAGTATATATATATGATATCATTAGTGTCACGTGCCCATTTAGGTTGGGTGTGCTGTCGTGATGACTTATGCAACCCGCCCTATAAAATTCACTGCATGACTTTACCGTATGATTGCATTTTTTTATCGATGTGTGAAAGTTTTAAAGGTGTATAACACATGAGTGATCGCCTTAATTGGTTTAATGCAATTAATTGTAGGATAACTTTGAATACTTTAATTTAACAATTAATTGTAACCAAATCTACGCAGACTGGGCGACAACGTGTTTATTTTAAGATACTGTATATTAAAAAACAATAATGAAGGAGAATGCTGTATTTGAATGACTCAAAGGCGTAAACTTTGGAAGAACATGTAGAAGGTTACGTCCTTTTCACAGGAAAAATAAATAAAAAGTTTTAGAACACAGTTATTGGCGCCTTCAAACTTTAACTTACTAAAATTGGAAAAGGGAAACATTTCTACGTTTAATAGTATTAGCACAGGTTCTTGTACTTCTAAGGAAGAAGCAAGGTCGTCTTAAATATTTACATTTCTTGATAAGTCATCCTATCTTCGTAGTGACCAAATTCCCAATGATTTTCCACCTGTGGGCTAAGATAACACAAATCTTTACAACGTGAAAGGTTTTTTTTTTCTTTTCTTTTGCTGTTTACCCACACTTTTTAAAATTAAACTAAAGAAAGAATTGAATAAATAAGAAATTATCGTACGTATTTGGAAGGTATGCGTTTATGTATAGTGATGAACAAAGAGGGTGAATTTCTAGATCCAGTTGGAGGTATTCCTAGGGAAGTGCGCTCACTTAGAACACCGTATTTAACATAAAGAACAAAAAATCATTTATATTTTTATATTCATTTATCTAAGATATTAACGCACTACAATATCACTATCTTTTTTCGATAGAGTGACATAAATCAGAATTTAAACAGCATTATTTCTGTGATAACTGTTATTCTACGACATTGCTTATTATACGACAAAAGGATATAAGAAATAAAATGTTTGAATTTATTTGGAAGTGTTTATCGTAAAGCATAACGAAATACACAAAGGGTTCTTTTTTAATCTCAAGCAACGTAGCGACAGCCAATGAGTTCTTTACCGAAATGCTACCAAACCAATATAAACAAATATTGTTTAGCGAATGCGAGTAGGAATTAAAATTTGATTCGCATACGGTATCGAAAATATAAAATAAATGTTGTCGAGGATTTTTTGAGATATTATCGGAAATTTTTTATGAAAATAATTAAAATAATTAAATATTATTTTTTATTTAATTATTTACATTTAAGAAATTTAAATAATTAAATTATTTTAATTATTTAAATTTCCTGGATAATAAAATAATTTAAGAGACACCTGAAAATCTTAAAGAATTATATGACAATATTTTGCAATATTTCGATATAATTAGAAATACAAGGAATTAGAATTACAAGTTATTCTTTATCTCATGATGAGACTATTTAAGTCGTTTTTATTTTGCATTGAGCGTATTGAGAATTTATGCGCACAAGATTAGAAAATCGTTTTCGTTTTTTTTTTTTTTTTAATTCTCCTGTATCGCCTCTACATACGTATCAAACACGCATGGAAAATGTACATATGTTCTTTCTGTGAATGATTCTAGAATAGTAATACAAAAAGGGTACAAGAGAAACAGTTGTGTAAGTGATTGGTAGTAAGCAAAACTATTTTAGTTCATCAATTAAATATTCTGTTTTTAACACACATTTTCAAGGCAGGATATCTCTTTGAATCACAGAATTTGTATCTTGTTTTTAAATATCACTTTAAAGAAGGTGGGATAATTCCTGAAAAATAGAATCAATGGAAGTCATTTCATCAGACATTACGAACGCGAGATTGCCAAGAGAAATCGCCTACTACCGTACAGAAATCTGAGTGCCGTGACTAAATAATCTGAATACTAAAATTACTTCTTGTCTTGATGGCATCGCTACAATTTTCATCAAGCCTTCCGCCTCAGAACTTACTCATCTCCTGTATCGCCTCTACAATCTTATATAGATGATGTTTATCCCAATCCATGGAAACAATCACATATCCATCGTATTGCAAAAGAGAGAAAGACAGAAATCTACGGTCAAACCGCCAACCAATCTCCATCTTGTCACTCTTCTCCAAAATAATGGAAAACTTCATCAATAACCAATTTCTCCAGTACTGAGAACCCTATCAGTTAACCACCGATTACAAGTATGGATTCCGCCACTCAACATTCCCAGCTAATCTCCACGCTCACTTCTCCCGCTACTGGACATGGGCTATGAAAGGTTCAGAGAAACTTATGCCGTCGGTTTTGACTGTTCCAGAGCTTCTAAATAAATTGCCAGCTTCCTCTCTGATCCTTCACTAACTGTCAAGGTAGAAGGCCTGATCTCTTCGAGTCTTACCACTAATCAGAAGTAACTCAGAACTGAATCATTCTGTCCTATCATCTGCTCTCTTTCTCCAGCACATAAATGGATTCTCCCAGTCATCATTAATCCTATTCACAGCTGTGCAGACGACAGTGCTATACATCCCACGCGTAAAGTTTATCTACAGCTAGCGACTTAAGTTTTCAATATTGGGCTGATATTTAAAACTTCCATTCACTTCTAGACTGTCCTGCACAACAAACGCAATACGTAAAAAGCTTCCTCTGCGTCCAATAAAACTGGGAATCCTCTTTCGTTCAAGATATTATTTTACACAAAACCATTTCTAATACATTTGGATTTTAGAAAAAAACCTAATGTATTAAAATCTGTTCACATATTTGGGATGGTGCACCTAACATTTTTTCTCAACATTCTTTACGAGCTGTTCAGAGAAGCATTGCGGCTCATAATTGACGAGATATTCGGTAATGCACTCGTAATTTCTCAGTTTTAGCTGCTGACTTATAACTAAAATATAGATTATTTATTACTCGATATTACGTTTTATTTACATCATGTAATTGTAGAATATTGAGCAGCTTTTCTTTTTTCATCTTGTCATACGCCTTTTCCAGATATATAAAACTTAATTACAAGGCTTTTATATTCTCAAGAGATCTCACTCTTTTGAGAACTTGATTACGTTTTTTTTTTTTCTTGAATGTTTACTCCAATCGTTTAAGATATCTTTAGTGATCATGTCATCTCTGTCATCTCCGATTCCTTTTACAGGAGTGTTTTCCCGATTTTTCCTAAGTTTATGCAATAGTCTTTATTTTCCTGATGTGTTATTATCTTCATTCTTACAAAAGACTCCCAGTGATTTACATTTTTGGTAATTTTATTTGTTTCGTATTCTTATAAATTTCTCTATTCTCTAGATAATAAGCAGAATATCGATAAGTTTTCTTTCTCTCCCTGAACACATCTTTAGTTCTTGAGTCCAATGTGGGTTCTGATTTTCCTATCCATGATGGTAACTTCCATAACATGCCTCTCCTACTGAATAAATCAATGTGTTCCGTGCGGATTCAATGTAGAATCCGAACTGAATCTCCAAGTTTGAGCTCTCCTTATCAAACTTTCTCATTTTTTTTTCTTGAATAATGTTTGCTTATGTAAGTCTACAGCAGCGATGAAAGCTGCTCAACTTTTTTGAAAAATCATACACACTCTTCTTTTCAGTACGATATTCCATTTTATCCTGCTCAAACTAAATGGTGATTACTTCCTATTTCAAATCCCCTGGATACTCTTGTGCCTTTGAGCCAGCATGAAGACATCGCTGTTTTCAATAGCACAGCCAATGAGGCTTTTCTTATTAATCGTGTCTTCTCTTCGTGTGAATTTGGGCACATCTTAGTGTTGCAACCCAGTGTTAGTAATAAATAATACCTGTCCTGAACAGAAATCTGGCCGCTTCTTTCCTTTATTATTAATTAGATTTATTATTTTATCAAAATTTTCCAACACCTTTTTATACATTTTGTAATAATTTCCTACTCTGTTGTTTGGATGTTCAACAAGAACGAAATTTTCATTTTTCGGAACTAACTGCTTTCAATGACTTCTTTATAATAAACAATAAAGTTCCACCATGTGAACTTCGCCTTCTTGTCCGGAAGAACTTTCGCAACGAATTGCCTCCCTATAAACTACATACGGGTGAAAAGTACACAGCAAAATGTTTGATACATTTCTATCGTTTTCTCTGCATTCTCTATTTAACAAGATTGGGTTTAATTTTAATATTTACCTTATGATTTTAAACTATTACTTATCATGGAATTAAATATTGATATTTTTATACGTGATCACTGATCAGTATAATTGATCAGTGATACACAGTGTGCCCGTTAATTAACTAATTAGGCTTATTTTTTTTACAGGATAGCCCATTGAATAAAAGTAACAAACCTGTTTATAGTTTTGACCGTTAGAGTTTGTTGTAATCGCAGGTGCAACTTTCCAGTTGGAAAAATATAAAAGAATAAATGAAATATATAAAAATATTTAAAAATATAAAAAATAATAAATTGTATGTGAAAATAATTTTAAAATATTCAAAGCAATTTAAAACGACAAGTAACTTTCTATTTTACATAATTGATAATTGGGTCGACGTTTTTCATCGACCATCAATAGCTAACATGGTTTCAAACATCTTTTAACAAATGAAACTGCTGAACTCTTTTTCAAACAACTAAACAATATCTCAATGCAGACTCCTCTGAATGTATAATAATCACGTGCTCTTTCCTACTCACTCATTATTGAGAGATTTCGAAATCCTAGGAACCCTGAAGTATATCGACATGTAAAAGAAGATTATTAGCTGTTAATTACAGCAAAGGTAAATAGTTAACTATTTTGATGAACATATATGCATAAAAAAAAACTCAGCCATAAAAGCGTCTCTTAATAATGTTGACTTCTCTGTTTTAATGACAATTGGGAGAAAAGAAAAGAAAAAAGATAAAAAGAGTATTCTTTTCCGCGCCACCTCAGAGGTAGATTACTAGACGCGCTTTTTTTTAACGTGGTATCCCCAGTAGGCCTAATCTACGATTTGGTAGCAGTAGTGGATAATGTTATTTTGTGTCAAAAGAGGTGAATATCATTTTTTACATCAAGAAGAAAAAATGATATTATTAATGTAAATTATAAATATTCAAGTGGATATTAAATCCGTCATTATTTCAAAGCCGAATGCAGAAACTATAAAAGTTTCGTATGAAATTTGACGAGAATACACACGCCGGCATTTACGAGTTGACCTAGGACTTATAGGAGAGATCATCGCAATGTCAAAGCGTCCATATATTCCCCTCCTATTGGTCCATTTTGATAAGGTTTCACCGTCCTGACAGCCGTTTCAAAATTTCATATGAAATTTTTATAGTTCTTATATTTGGCTTTGAAATAATGCTGCATTTAAAATCGCTTGATTTTTATAAGTTTTGCATTACTAAAGTAAAGCCTTTGGCTCTTTATTTTAGTAAATACGTCTTCAAGCCTCAAGTCTTCAAGCCTCAATAAATGGAATACATTACGACCAGCTACAACTGGAGTCAATACACGGGAGCTGTTTTCCTTGCCCTATCCAAAGCATTTGATAAAATATGGCACTTTGGATTGCTACATAAATTTATCTCAGCTGGTATCTCAATGAAATTGACACATTTAGCTAGTTCATTTCTGCAAAACAGGACCATGCAAATCAAGATTAACGGCACTGCCTCATCTCAGCGAACCATCTTTGCCAAAGTGCCACAGGGATCACTACTGGCTCCATTGCTGTTCTCTGTATATATGTCTGATATCCCGCACAACCCAATGTCATCCATCATGGCCCTGTATGCAGATGATACAGCATCATTAGTCAGATAGTCAGATCTCTCTGACCACATTGCGTTACTAGAAAACTTCAAGAAAACCTTCTAAAATTAGAAAGATGGTTCCCCAAATGGAGACTGCAAAAGTAAATCCACTAAAGAGTTCAGCTATTCTCTTCACAAAAAAGGTCGATATCTTCTGTAGGAGACATCTTATTATTCAACACCAAAATTCCTTGGCAGACGGAAACAAATTGCTTAGGTGTCGTCCTCGACAAAACATTAACTTTTAACCAACACATCAAGGCTACATGTACAGAGGCATCTAAATCCATCGCTCAGATTTACCCCTAATAAATAGAAGCAACAAGCTAAACATCAGAATCAAACTTCTTTTATAACAGCTGACGATTCGTCTTGTAGTCACTTATGCTTCTCCAGCCTGGAGCCACACCTCCACTACAAATATTATCAAATTGCAACGGGTTCAGAACAAATGCTTGAGAATGATCCTAAGCGCCCCATGGGTCGTCAGAAATCAACTTCACCGAGATACAAATATTCCTTATATCTTCTCCTTCCTACAAACTTTAGCTGCAAAGTTCTTCCTAAAGACGTCCACTCATTCCAGTGATCTAGTTCAGCAAAGCTGTAGCCTATGAGCCTACGGATACATTCAAACACAAAAATCCAAAAGTCATTTTAACTTCCTTGAGTGATGTATAATCTCCATGCCCATTCTGGGCGAGCAAACTGCTCATAATATTTTCCCTCACTGTGACCGTAACAGACAACGGGGAATATGAAAAGCGTTTCGCTTCACCCCTTAAGTCATAAATGTCAATTATCAAAAAATTGGAATATCGCATTCTTTAGTATGAAAGAAAGTTTTTTCTTTATTAGGTTTCTGCCTAGGGTAATGGATGGCAATGCTCAAACCAGTGAAGTTAAACTGAAGCTCGGCTATTGCTGTTAAAGTGACTTTAATGAATAATTTAATAAAATATAACTATTTAATTAAATAATACTTTTTTCCTAAAATATTACGTGATATATAATTTTTTGATAGATTTTTTTTTAACTATTAGAAGTGTCTAAAATATATATAAATATTCAATAAAATACTTAAACACCTTTATGTTATTTACATAATATTATATCTTAAGGTTAAGTTTTGCTGTAGCCAATGAAGTTGACCCTCCAATACCCTTGGAGGGTAATGGATGGCAATGCTGTAGCCAATGAAGTTCTAACTGAGGCTCGGCTATTGCTGTTACCCTCCTGCCATGATCAGAGCTTAGCCAATGAAGTTCTAACTGAGGCTCGGCTACTGCTGTTACCCTCCCATGATCAGAGCTTTAATAGCTCAATAACACCTTATCCCTACACTGTCCTCTACAGATAACGGGGAAGATGAAAAGCATTCTTGCTTCGCCTCTTTAAGCCAGTCCTTATAAGGACTATGCCGTTGGATTTGATTGAAATGAATCAATCGACCGTGAGATGCGGTGATTGATTCATTCAATCCAATACCCTTGGAGGGTAATGGATGGCAATGCTGTAGCCAATGACGTTCTAACTGAGACTCGGCTATTGCTCTTACCCTCCTGCCATGATCAGAGCTTTAATAGCTCAAAAACACCTTATCCCTACACTGTCCTCTACAGATAACGGGGAAGATGAAAAGCATTCTTGCTTCGCCCCTTTAAGCCAGTCCTTATAAGGATAAAAAAAAATGACGTTGGTGAGTAATTCCCTTTATTGATCCATGGTGCTTTCCTATTACATCAGCACATCAGTGAAAGTGAAATATGAATTATTATATTTTAAACTATCAAATTCTTAAAATTTAATACGGTAGTCGAATTCTTTTCTTCACAATGAATGTATGGTGACAAGGATGTTCGCCACTGAGTAACAAATTATTCACAGCCTATGAGAAAAATTTAAGGTTGCTTTCGGAAGCATTTTCTCACCTATGATTTGACTTGTTTGTCATTTTCAAAAAGCATCACTCTCAGATATAACTCCGTATAGGAAACAACCACAAGCACGATGAAGGTAAATCCGAGCTGTAGGGAGGATGTTTCGCAACATCAAATATGATCTCTTCGATAGCCGTTGAAATGACCGAAGGCATGAATCATCGTTCCAACAGATTTTCGCCATCAGACTTCTAGTTATTCCCTAAAGTGGAAACACTTCTCAAGTGTGTTTGAAAATGGCAAGTCAAAGCGGGTGAGAAAGGTGTTCCGAAAACAACCAAAACAGATCTAGTTTGATAGCGTTAAATACATTAAGCGGTGAACAAATTGTATTAAAACGCAAGACGATTAAGCTGAGAATAAGTCTATGGAAATAAAGCAGAGACTTCAAACTATGTTTGTTATTACACAGAATGTTTTTGCTGAAGAGCTATCTCGACTGTCGTGATTTTCTCTAATCATGTGATCTGAAGAAAATAATATCGAAAGACTGGAGTGGTCAGCAAAGAACCTTGAGAGATCATTCGTGAGATGAACAGGTAGACAGAATTTGTAACACCTTCTTCTTCGACAGTAAAACAAATTAATGCAGGCTGTTTTTATCCCTTAATTAGGGAAATACACGCGACTTACATATACGGTTGGTCTATAAATAGACTTCTAGGTACCAAAATTCTAGAATTATGGTTGTGAAACCCAAGGATTCTTGTAAGGCCGTAGGCGCTTAAATTCCTGCTGGAACCAGTGATGTTGTTGATGATAATGATGACCAAACAGAAATTTTTGGATAGCACTTACCACTTATTTAACCAAAGGCTGAACAATATGCTATTAATTTTGACATACATTTTGCTTATATCTCTTACTATTTCATGAATTTTGTTTGGAAGGCGTACATAATAGAATAATTCAATTACTAAAAATTTAAAATAAAAAAATAGATAAATATTCCGAATTCTGTGCTCTCTAGGTCCACACTGGTCGTCAACAAATGACATTAACGGGAGATTAAAAATTAATACCGCAAATGCTGCTTCAGACTTTTTCATAATTATTAAAATTATTCCCATCATAACATAAACAAACAGAAATGCTTTTATGCAGTTCTCAATTAAATGCTTTAATACACAATAAATTCAAAATAATAATAATAATAATATAGAGAGGGATAATCGAATGATTCGTTCATGGGATCGAAAAGCTTTTCAATTTTGATTGATAGTAATGTAGTTAATTTTGAGTTCTATAATATAATATTAATTTCTGTTTTTATAAAAAACATTGCGCCCTTATAGATCTTTTGATATTGTATAAATATGCTTTGATTTTTCCATATTTTATAAAATATTTCTCATTTTGTTAATGTACCTAAAATTATATTACAAGATGAATTGATAAGTGGGAAGACGAATAGATGAATCAGTCGACCGTGAGATGAGGTGATTAATTCATTCAATCCAATACCTTTGAGGGTAATGGATGGCAATGCTGTAGCCAATGAAGTTCTAACCGAGGCTCGGCTATTGCTGTTACCCAGCCATGACTAGAGCTTTTAGCTCAATAACACCCCATGCACATAGATTTTCTTCATTCAGATGACGGGATAAAGAGTCAAGGATTCAGTCCATCGCCCAGTTCTTTTAAGAACTTAAGAAAAGGCTATAAGTGGACATATAATCGACCGTGAGTTGCGGTGATTAATACCCTTGGAGGGTAATGGATGGCAATGCTGTAGCCAATGAAGTTCTAACTGAGGCTCAGCTATTGCTGTTACCCCCCTGCCATGATCAGAGCTTTAATAGCTCAATAATACCTTATCCCTACACTGTCCTCTACAGATAACGGGGAATATGAAAAACATTCTTGCTTCGCCCCTTTAAGCCAGTCCTTATAAGGACTATAAAGGGATCTAATATCCCCTTAATTTAATTAATGTTTACATCGCCGAAATGAAGCGTGATGGCTCTTTATATTTAAGTATCTTAATGGGTGCACCTTTTGGACAACTCGTTTAGCAGAGTATATAAGTTCTTTCGCTATACCCGATGGTATTAATTTGGTCTTGCTACTCACTGATGAAGCCTCAAAAAAGGCTGAAACCGGTGAGGGGCTAATATGAGTTCGCTCTCTTAGGGTTTTTGCCTTAAGGGAGCAATTTGTATTTCCGGGGACAGTATTTTCCGGCACGGCCCGGTGAGGGGCTTTGTCAGTGAATGCTTTTCTTCGTAATTTGAGCGGTTCTGCTCGGTGGTGGCGGTGGGTGGAAGGCCATCACTGAGTGGAGCCAACGCTGAGATGGACGATCTTTCGCCCACTATTGAGTGGCCTATGGATCGTCCGAATTATAAGAGACGGCTTTACTTATTCATAAGGTTGAAACAGGTCTGGGTAGTAACCTCCCACCATAATGTAATAACAGCATACATTTCCTAGGAAATGTATGTTTACATTATGGAAAATACCAAGAATAGCGATCAGAACTTTACTCACCTTTGCTACGAGTTGCCCGTGTTTGTACTACGTTCTAGGACTACTTGCATTTAGCTCACGCTAGTATTCGCCGATACTTTTACAGTTTTTTATACTATCGTTTTTTTTATACTATATTCGGCATGAAACTCTCTGATTCCAATCTTTGAGTTTCTTATTCGGTTTTAAAACAATGTGGGATCTAATATCCTCTTAATTTAATTAATATCTATCTATATATATATATATTATAATATTTAAGGACGCTTCTTTGGGGAAGGGTTTTATGGGACACAGAGGGTGGGGGAGACTGTTAACGGGGTGCGAGCCGTTTCGATCGTACTATAGTCATCTGAACATTTCAGGATAAGTGTAGGGCTATGTCATGTCGGCTTGGTGTTTCAACCTTTTGGAGAGTTTGTGTTATCGCTTATTGGTCGAAGTCGTGACCTAATTTATATGTTGCGGAGCTTCCAACAGTCGGAGATTAGGTACGATCGGAGGACGTTGATTGAGTTTTCGTCACATTTTTATGGCTATCGTTTCCGATATTCTAAGGATTGTTTCGTTGTGTTGTCTGTCTATTATTATGGCCTTGTCAATTTTGAAGGTATGTTTCTGTTCAAGGGCGTGAACTACTATTTCTGTCTTCCCTGTACTCTATTTTTCATTTTGATGTTCGTTTTTTTTGTGTTTAAATGTTCTGGAAGCTGTACTACATTCTGGAATATTGAAGAACTTTTTATGTTTCATCTTTCAACAAAAAAGTCATTATTAAGAAAATGCCAAGTTATACTGCTGTACTGCATTTCTAGAATATATAATCGTTCGTATTACAGGTTCACCATCAGTGATCTTCGTCTAGGAGAGAGGATTTGAAAAAGAAGTATTTTCAGTTGATACACTAAGAGATCAGCGTAATGGTTCTATATAATGGTTCTATATAACATAACAAATCTGTAACAAATGAACATTAACATTAACATTAACATTTCTGGCTAGATGGGTGAAGCAAAATTGCTTTTCATATTCCCCTTTGTCTTGTAATGGTAGGACTTTAAATGGAATGTTTGTGAGCTTTATGCTCGCCCATTGAGGGCAGTGAAGTTAGTTGTGTTCAGCTGAACTTAAGATAGACTTTGGTCTTTTATATTTGTTGATTTCTTCTTCATTATATTCCGAGGCTTCCTTGATTAAAGGGTTTGGGTGGTTACTTGTCTTGGTAAAGAACTTCTCAGCTAGAGTTTTGAGAAGGGAAGAGATATAAGGGATATTAACTTCTCTATGGATCTGGGTGTTTCTTATGTACCAGGGGGCATCCAGAATCATCCTCAGGCTCTTATTCTGTAATCTCTGAAGTTTTAGAATGTTTGAATTTGCGGTGTGGCTCCAAGCTGGGGATGCGTAAGTGATAACCGGTCTAATTGCCATCTTGTAGATTGTTAATTTTGTTTGCATATCCAGTTTACTTTTTCTGTTGATCATAGGGAAGAGCTGTGCTAAGACGTTGGATGTCTTAGAGGTAATGTAACTAATATGTTTGCTGAATAGGAGTTTACTATCAAGAATCACTCCAAGATATTTAACTTCAGTCTGCCATGGAATCTTTACTCCCAATAAATAAATATCCTCCATGGTGTGAATTTTCTTTCTAGTGAACAGTATGGCTGAGCTTTTCTGGGGGTTAACTTGGATCCTCCAGTCTGCCATCCATTTTTCTAAGGTGTGTATGCTATTTTGTAATCTTTTAGTTGCCAGTTTTGGGCTCAGTGATCTTGCCATCAGTGCAGTACCATCTGCATATAATGCAGTGAATGTTGTTCTTGGGTTCAGAGGGATGTCTGCTACATATATTGAAAACAGTAGAGGTGCCAGAAGAGATCCTTGAGGTACGCCTGCCGAGATCCTGCGTCTGGTCGAAACCGTTTCGCCTACCCTGACCTGCATGTATCTGTCTTTCATGTAAGAATGTATTACCTTTATTAGCCTGACTGGAAAATTAAATTTTATCAGTTTGTAGAGAAGACCTTGATGCCATACTTTATCAAACGCCTTCTCTGCGTCGATGAAGATGGCAACTGTATTGAGTTTCCAGTTGAAACCTTTAGTAATGATTTCTACCAGCCGGTGCACTTGTTGGGATGTACTATGGGCCCTACGGAAGCCGAACTGTTCATTAGGCAAAATTCCTAACTTATCTGTTTCTGCTTGGAATCTTGAGAGGATCACTTTCTCTGTTATCTTTCCGAGGCAGGATAATAGGCTTATGGGTCTGTAGCTTTCAGGTAGGTGAGCATTTTTTCCTGGCTTCTTCAGTGGCATGATTGTGGCTGTTTTCCATGTAGAAGGGAAATGCTGGAATCTAAAGATGGCATTTGTAATGTTGACGAGACTATGGCCTTTCTTGGAAGTAGTTTTATTATTCTATTAGTTATGCCATCCGGTCCTGGGGCTTTTTTATTGTTTAGATGGGAGATGATATTTATCATTTCTGTTGGATTAGTAGGAGTGATAAGTTCTGAGTTGACATTGTTCTGTCTTAAGGTTGACCTAACATGACGATGAATCTTGTATATAAGGTTGATATTTAAATTAGTATACGATGGGTTGCACTGAGATTCTAGATTATCTACTATTGCCTCGGCTTTCTCTTCATCTTTGTGAACTGTTCCTTTCTTGGTTTGGATAGGGGGTATGAGTTGTTTTTTGGTGGGGATTGCTTTTAAGAATTTCCATACAGAATGATCATCAATGTTAATGTTGGTCAATTTGGTTTCCCATTGTTGGTTTCTGTGTTTTTGAAGAGCTTCTCGGACCTGCCTGTTTAGATTGTTCAATACTTTTTTATCTTGTGGGGCTCTGGTATTGTGGTATCTCTTCCTGGCTCTATTTTTTGCTCTGATTAGATCCATGATTTCTTCAGGGATTCGGTTAGTTGGGTTGAAGGCAGTGGATTGTTTGACTGATTCAATTGCTTTCTGAATTTGTATAGTTAAGTTATTTATTGCTGTGTCAATCTCTTCCTTTTTACTTATATTGGGTACCGGACCAATATGATTAGGAAGAACCTTGGCTAACTTGTCCCATGGTATGAATGTGTGCAGAGGAGAGAATTGATCTGATGAACCTAGATTAAGCACTATTGGACTGTGGTCAGAAGATAATTCGTTGACTGATTCCAATTTGTATTGGTATCTTAAATTTTTAAAGATGACATGTCCAGCACATCCGAGCCACCCGAAGGGCTGAAATGGGTGGGCTCAGTAGGGCCGGTCACTACAATAGAGTTGAGCATTGCATAGTTGAAAAGTGTGTGACCTTTGGTATTAGTATATGAGCTGTACCAAGATGTGTGTTTTGAGTTGAAATCTCCTGCTATTATTATGGAGTCATTTGGACTAAGTATGGAGTCCAGATCTGTTGTCAGCAGAGGAATGCTTGGAGGGTTATATGCAGCATAGATCTTGAGACTCCCGGCATTGAAGGTATGCACCTCCACACCAGTCACCTCCAAGTTTACTGTTTTGGGCTTGTCTATTGTGTTATGATTTAAATAACTCTTAATATATATGGCTGTGCCTCCGCCTCTTGTGCCAATTCTGTCGTTTCTGTACATAGTATATCCACGGATTTTTGGGTTATTAGCTGGTCTTAGGTGTGTTTCACCAATCAAGATGATATCTGCACTGAGACGAGTTGAAGATTCTTTTAGTTCCAATATCTTGTTCATTAGTCCATTAGCGTTCCATGCTATTATCTTAAGAGCTTTTGGTTTGAATTTATTATTCATGACAGATGGCTGTTATAATGTTTTGAGTGCTTTGCAGGAATCTTTTTCTGGAAGATGTTGATGGGCATGTCTTGCTGAATTCTTGCAGCATAGTGGCAAGTGAGGCTGTTAAGACAGATGTTATGTTGGAGCATTCTAGCTCGGGAGATGTAGGAGGCTTAGTTCTTGCAGCTTCAGCATATGTTTTGTCCCTGGTTGTTCCTTCTTGTGAGGTAGAAGGCAAGGTGTTTCGGACTGGAAGACAATTTGTTTGGATGCTTGAAACATTGTTACGTGGCGGAGAAAGATTGACTTTTATTGTTCCTCGGTTTTTTTGGATTGGAAAGGCATCCCTTATAGTTGGCAGGGTGAGGTCCTCTGCAGTTTGCACAGCATGCTGGAGTTGTGCGAGGTTTGGTGCAAGAGATGGTCTGGTGTCCCTCGCCGCACTTCAAGCACCTGTAGGCTGCCTTACATAATTTTTGAGCATGTCCAAATCTTTGGCATCTATGACACTGACCTGCAGATGCTCTTTTCCTTAGAGGCTCAGTTGTAATTTTGAGACCGCATACTACAGTCAGTTCATAGATTTGCTTTTGTGTGTTGTTTATTTCTACCAGCACCAAAGGCATTGGTCTTTTGTCTGCTCTGAGCATTCTGCTCACTTTAACTGGGGACAGGCCCTGTCTGGAGAGATCAGTGGACACTTCTTCAGGAGTGATACCTTCAGCTATCCCACGTAGAACAACTTTCAGGTTCTTTTCGCTAGGTAAAGTGAAGGTGTGGTATGGGACGCTAGCATTGTCCATAAATCTGGTCATCTGTCTGTAATCCGAGACAGTAGAGGGTTGTATTTTAACTCCTTCATCTGTATTTTTAGCCCATGAGAATGAGATATTTTGTTCTCTTAGGGCTGATGTGAAAGGGATCCATTTTTCTTTATCCCTTAATATGACTGGTGGTATCTTTTCTTTAGGACCATTGAGTACTTCTATCCCTGTTGTTTTGGGTTCTTCCACACTGGTAGAGATTTTCCTCTTCTTTTTCACCAGTTGGAACTCTGTATCAGTTTCCAAGGAATGATAATTACTGTCTTGGGATGTAGCATCTTCCACACTTGGGGAGTGTGCTAAATCTGATTGCGTCTGAGTTGTGGGCTCTTCAATCATGTCAACCATAGTATCCTCTGTGACAGCTGTGGGGGGGAATGTGTCAAAGAGCTTGACTTTTCCTGGCCAATTTTCACTCAGCAGCTTTCCCAGTCTGAGGAATTCAAAGTAAACTTCTTCGAATTTGGCCTCATTCAGAAGTTTTGCCATGACAATATTTGGAAATGTGTTAAGTCAAGGATGGAGAAAGAGTAGAGATTGCTCTGGTGTTCCGAGCAGGTAAAAGTAATCCTGTGGACTTTTGAGGGTCCACTAGCAAATCCCGTAGACACCCTAAGGTGTCTACCAGCAATAAGATGTCGCGATATAAAATACAGCAATGGCGATACTAACGGCAGTAGGCCTAGCGTATCGCCCTTATAACTTCAATTGACTTACCTGGATGGAAAATAAATAAAGTGCCTGTTTATGGCAGTAAGCAATTAACTGAAATTACTGATGAATACGCATAAATCACTAAATCATAACCGTCAAATTCACAATTCACCATCAATAATACACGACACTAAACACTACCACGCGAGCCGCCATCTTGAAGTTCTCCGTAACAAATGAAAAACGTAACCGATATTTATTATATGAAAATATGTGAATAATATAAAGGTGTTTTTATAAAATAATTAAATACATGGAAAATCTTTTAAACTTTGCAAAATTAATTTTAAATTTTACAGCATTTCAAGGGTGATTTATATTTTATTTAATTTTTTATTATATTTTCGTAATTCTACTTTAATTTTAATTAAAGTTTTATAGCACGCTACATAAGCATTCAAATGACAGAAGGCCATAACTGTATAGAACAAAATAATGCTGTTAAGAAATTGGTTAGAAATAAATATTAAAAAAAAGTATGTGAATTTCATTCATGAGGGCTTATTAAGCCTAGATGTAAGCTCATTCATATGAATACCGTGAATGGATAACATTGCCAGTTTCAATCCACGACCAATCTGCATTTATTATTATTATTATGAATAGTTTTATTATTATAGAAACTACAGTTACAGCCACGAGGACTAAGAGACGTAGCAGCCTAGATTTTACGTATCGGTATCGAATAAAGGAGAGGGTGGATTTATCAAATTTATCAGTCTGCATTTTAGCAAACAAAAATGGAAATAAGACGCAGTAAATTAAGCTCCAGAATTATCTCGAGTGTAAAGTTATTCTTGATTATTATTTGATGGATCCGAGTGTTATGCGTAACGAAGCATGATCCAATCGAACATGCAGATCCATAAGATGCATTTGTAACTGCAGTAGTTAAAAACTGCCATTCTATATTTCCTTTTTCATTAAATACTTGAAGATTCGTGGACCATTAGTCCGAATACATGTTTGTAATCTATAATAGAGTGATAAATGGAATAATAAAAATTAATTGTCAATAATTAGAAATTTCAGTTTTTATCGTAACAACCATTCCCTTAACACGAACGATTTTCTAATTAGAATAATATTTAAAACTAACTCGCTGACTTCAAATTAATTTAAAAAAAGGAATTAGTGATTCACTGACGTAAAGTTTTGTTGCACACTAACACAATTAAAAGGTAATTAAAGTGCAGAAAATATTTGACAACAGTGGAAATCCCAGATGAGGATTGTCGTGCCTAAGATCCAATCGAATTGCTGAGACTATGCCGGATTGCTAACACTACGTTATCTAAGTGAGACATCAAAATGACACATTAAAACGTTTTATTTCTCTTCCTCTGATTTATAATGCCTTCCATGTGGATGGCCTTTCTGAAGATGAAACACTGCACTTAAAAATAAACCTTTCCAATCTAGTTCAGTTTTAAATTCAGTGCGTTGTGTGCATTTATGCGAAGTTCGTGGTGGAGCCTAAAACTCTTGCCAATCGCTCTGCTTCCTGAGATCTGCAGTACTTTATCAAATGAAAATGACATGATGCATGCATTCGCAGATTTCTCTTGTTTTCACTACTGTATCAGACGATTTTCAAAGTAACAACGCGTAATATAATCTACGGCAGCTGAAACTGAGTGTGGAGAATGAAATGGACTCCGTCTTAAAACATCGAAGGAAACTCAGAAAATTTATAAGTTATACAATGAACCTTCTGATCTGGAGTCACACGCGCCACCAATGCGCCACCAACCGCTATTTACATAATGCAGCACGATGACGGTTGTGTGTGTGTGATGAAAAAGTAAACATTAATCTGAATTTGAGAAGTAAGCCCAATGACATTTTTATGTTCATCACAAACAAAAGAGTGATTTTTTTTAAAAACAACAAACATTATAAAACAATATTAATAAAATGGGCTTTTAACTGTTTTTACTACATATGTAATATTACCATATGTCGGTTGACAGATATCTTTATAATTCCACCTCTGAGCAAAGATCTCTCCAAAATGTTGGATCTAATTCTTCTATCGTGATCCAAGTCCATCTTTGGAGAGAGAGAGAGTAGGAGAGAGAAAGAGAGACAAACAGAGAGAGAGAGAGAGAGAGAGAGAATGCCCACAGCAGATTGAAACCCGCAACGTGGGCACCTGTCTCCCCCCTCCCTCCCTCCCAGACCTTCTTTAAAACATCGATTGATCGCTGATTACCCATTTTGTATTTTCAGAAACCTGCTTATCCATTTCTTTGTTTGTTTGCTTGCATTACTTATGATGCCTACACAACCCACCCATAACTAATATACAAATGAAATTACAAATATATATCTAAATTAAGTGGATATTAAATCCAACATCATTTCAAAGCCGAATGCAAAAACTATAAACGTTTCGTGCTGAGATTGACCAGAGAGCTCTAACGGGAATGCACAGTTGCCGTAATACGAGTTACCCTCGCCGAACCTATTGAGAATGCACGACCGCTGAATGCGTCCGTAATATTGCCTTCTATTGGTTCATTTTAAGGTTTCACTAGTCTTGTGAGAATGAAAGAGTGAAAGAAATTTAAATCAAAATAATTCTTAGAAAGGTAAAGAAAATCTTTAATGCATCGTTGATGGGTCTCTTATGGTTTATTTCGTTCATTTTTGGTGACCAAGTATTGCTTGCACCCTTTGTAGTTTGTAGGACGTGGTTTGTCGCAGCTGTCGCACTTAGCTGGCTCTGTTTTGAATTTTGTGCGGGAAGCCTTTGCGTGGTTTTCTTGGTATTTGAAATGCGAGGCCTTATTTTTAACACCAGTTGGTACTGTCTAGTTAATGCCTTCCATCGTAATAGTTCTGGTTTCAAAGCCAGGTCGCAGTAGATTTTCAGGTCGTTGATTTTTCGGTTCTGTTTGCTGAGATTTCCACTAGGACAAGAGGCATTGGCCCTTTATCTGCTCGGAGGTACAGCTAACTTTAACAGGGCATAGACTGCTGTTTTCATTTCATTTATTGAGTTATCATTAGAATATCATTGGTATGGTTCTGTTTTTCCTGATTTGGCTTCGGGCATTTGTGTGTGGTGTCACAGACATAGAACCTCGAGAGGTATCTGAACATTCTGGACAATTCAATGCTTCCTGCTATGTGGCGTTTCTATCGAATGACCATCGTCTCCACGTTTAGTAATGCTGCTGCTGTAACTCCGTGAAGTGTGGACATATACGTCACCGCACTTGACTGGCCTTCACAGTGCCCTGATCTCAACCCTACTGAACATCTGTAGGATGAACTGAATCTTCTGGTGAGGTCAAGGGACCCGCTCCACAACAGGCCAGGACCTGATGACCATTTTACAGCAAAAGTGGTCCAACATTCCTACTGATCGGCAAAGATTGCTGCAGCCATTGCAGCGAAAGTAGGTCCTACATGTTATTAAGGTGGGCGTCATGGCTGTTTGTTCCTAACAGTATGGTATCGGTTGACTTCTCTTGAAGCACTTGCTATACCGAAAATGATAACACTAATTATTTCGACAAAAAAATGTCAAGGTAGTGAAGCAAGGTGTTTACTCAAGTACCAGCATATATTTTGCCGCATACTGACAAAATAGCAAAGTTGATTTTTGGATATAATTTCTGTTGAAAATAGGGTTTACAAAATTAACAGGATCTGATAGTTGGTTTAAAGATTTGAATGCACGAGGTGCTTTTAAATTCCTTGACAATGCTAAAGAGGATGATAAATAAAACGTTACCATAGTCTTACCATTAAGTCATTTAAATAATTATAATAATAATTATGCTAATACTCATTGCATCATATCGCTTTCCTGATAACAGAGTTTAATCGTAATAGACCATCGAATATGTTCTCGTCTTTCATAATTTACTTGATAATGAAGTGAAAACTCCCTTCTACAACAGTCCGTAGAAAGATAATGTTTACTGACTGGGATGATAATTTCCTCAATGTGAGCTCTGGAAATCGGGAATTTGTTTATTCTTGTTGTTCAAAATAAATATGAAGATATTGAGAGTTGTTCGGTCTTAAATGTTGGCGTACATTTAATATATAAATTAATTTACATAATATTATTATTTTTATAATTTATATATTTAAAAAGTTTTTGTACCTATTATTTTCTGAAATATAATAATGTTTTATTTAAATTTGATTATTAGTTTACTAAAATTTTAAAATATATTCGAACACCTTTATTAATTTAAAAGTAATGCACTATTTATTTTAGGCATTGGTTTCATTTGTGTTAACAAGCGTTGCATTTTTAAAAGTGCAATGCTCTGGGCCTTTTGTTACCAAGTCTCCTTTCCTACTATTTCCAGCATTGACAGATGTTTATTTATATTTATATTTATATTTTGTCGATTTAGTTCTGCATTTTACGTTCGATATGCTGCTCATTTCAATAACTCTCGACAGCGGGAAAAATATGTTTTCCTTACGTTATTGAATAGAATTATAAATCTACATTTTATTACGTTTTTGAATTTCATTTAGTTTTAATACAGGTAATTAGAACACAATGTTATTATGTGATATATTTTACGTATCAATAATCATATTTCCAATTCTAAAGTAAGCTAAACTAAGCAGTATATTTAGATACTGCAGCTTATATTTTACTCCACATGTTTTATTTATTTCTTTATTTGGAATATTTGGAGAGAAGGAAAACATGTAATAAATAAATTATAGTTTATTCCGTGAAAATATGTTTCCAAATTTTCTCGGAAAGTTAACTTCTTTAACTCTCTTGATGTCTTTTCTCTTGATTCTGTCAAATGGTTCGGAAGATCGTGAGATGAGCAGGATCTTAAATGGAAATGTATAAATGGAAAGGAACACCTAAACATATTTCCATTTAGAATCACCGAAATGCAAGAAAAATAAATATATAAAACCACTTATGACTTTATTTTTGTCATGAGCAATCGAATATCAAAGAACTAAAAACATTGACTTTGTTCCAGTTGGATCATCATCAACATCATGCATATCAAGGATTTAGGCCTAGCATGGCCTGTTCCGGCCTTAGAAGTCATCGTAGAATCGTTTAAGAGGACGTCCTGGTTTTCTTTTTCCTAATGGCTTGTACTTTAAGGCTTGTTTTGGTAATCTTTCTGTTTTCATTCTTTGAACGTGTTCCATCCATTTATGTTTATATTTTTTAATTTTTTCTATTACTGGTTCTTGGTTTAATCCTTTCATAATATCTTCGTTTCTTTTGTGGTCAAATAGGGTATACTTTGCAGTTTTTCTCATAAACTTCATTTCTGCTGTTGTTAATCTTTGTTTGTCTTTTTGTTTTATTGTCCAGATTTCGCTTCCATACATTAAGACTGGTAGGGCTAATGTATTTATACTTTTAGTCTGGTTTGTTTTTGAACTAGGTTTGGTTTAAATATAGAATTAATTGCACCTGTTATTTTTAAATATTTTGCGATTTAAAATCATTTAATAATCATCATTAGTGTTATTAGGAAGATTACGACAAGGAAAGAAAATTAAAGAAATGACTTACTAAAGAAAGAACCAAAAGGCTTCATTTCGGCGATATAAAATTGCTGGGAAAAGCGGATATTACAGATAATTTTCCCCATGTGATTTTTCATCGCGAAATGAAGCCATATTGCTTTTTCTTTAGTAACTACTCTCACGCACCGACCGAGCGTTCACTTACGAAAAATACATTTATCTGGCATTTGATTTCCTTTGTACTGAATAAAAGTTTTTGCTCTCTTAAAGTTTTTGCCAGGTCTCTGAAGAGAACCAATCAGTTCGAAACAGCGGTCAAGTTAGTGAAACCTTCAAAAAATGTACTAAAACACGGCGAACATCCGGGTGCTTGGGCAGGTGGAAGGTGAGTGGTGGATTTCGATGTTTTCTGGTTGTTGTGCATTGCGGTAATAAGGTTAAATATTCTGAGAAATGTTCACCTTGAAATAAATGCAACGACTAAGATAAGCATTCTCAGTAGTGAAGTGAAATATAACACGTACTGATTGTTATTTATATAAAATATAAGTATTTTAAATATTTTATTATAAAATAAAACATTTTATATAAACAAAAAATTAAACATAATACAATAGTAAATTAAGAAAATACTTACAGAAGTAACATTTCAAGTTCAAGATGAATAAATTTCTATGATTTATTTATAACAGTTCACTTCTATGGAATTCCTTTAGTCAATAATAGACTAAAGACTATCAAGTACTTCAAAGCTCTTTGCATAAGCGACACTTTTCTGCAATCTCTTTATACAGGAATAAATTGAATATCTACAAGAAGGACGATGAATTTTCATCGGAATCGATGATTCCACCACACAAATTCAGCACTTTTTCTGTTGCTGAGGCATTAACAGAGTGACACATCAAAACGCACACTTCGTTCCAAGTTACATCTTAGTATGCCAACGAATTCTCTGCAGTCAACAAAATTATTTAAACTCTTGTTTCTAAAATCATTTACAACTACTTACCTGTATTCAAAAAACTAGGATTTGTTTGTGTTTAATAATTACAAAACAAAAAAAAACAAAAAAAAAAAAAATCAGCTAACGCCTTTTTATTCCCGTAAATTCGGGAGTAGGCGAGGCCATTTAGTCCTATCTAACTTTTTGGAGACTGAGTGGGCAGTTCAATCTCCACTGGTACCCAATCAGAGACAGATGGCCCAAGGCTATCACTAATTAAGCGGTATGCAGTGAAGAGAGACGGCTCAAATGTGCCGCCATCTCGTGGTCCCTAACCCTACCACAATATATTTAATGTCTGAAATAATGTGGGTTCTACGGTCGATTTTCTTGAGTTTACAGGACGAAAAACCCGAGTTTCCGGGAGGAAAAACCTGCTTGCCCGTGCCAGAGATCGACTAACTCGGGAACTGGTCGAAAAAAGGCTTAGAAAAATTTCCTCTAGTCGCCGACTAGACTCGAAACCAAGACTTCCTTCGTGCGGCCAAGTGCGGTGGTGTGCAAACGCCACAAATCATTTCAAAATTGGAAACTACGGTTACAGCCATGATGACTAAGAGGCGTAGCCTAGAGTCTACGAATGGGTATCGAATAAAGGGGGGGGGAAGCGTCTTATCAAAGTGAGCAACCTTCATTTTAGCACCCAAAAAGTGGGAAATAAGACGCATTAAATTAAGATCGACAATTATCTAGAATGTAAGGCAACTCTTGATTTTTTTTTTTGATGGATCCGAGTGTTGTGCGTAACCAAGCGTGATCCAATCGAACATGTAGATCCATACGATGCATTTGTAACTGTGTAACTGCAGTAGTTAAAGATTGACATTCGATATTTTCTTTCTCATTAAATATTTGAAGATTCGTGGACCGAATATATGTTTATAATTTATAATAGAGTGAAAAAGGGAAAATTAAAAATAAATTTCCGATAATTAAAATTTTCAGTATTTATCATAACAAGCATTCCCTTAATATGAACAATTTTTAATTAAAATAATAATTAAAACTAACTCGCTGACTTCAAATTAATTAAAAAAAACTTAATAATTAGTGATTCACTGAAGAAAATTTTTATTGTACACTAACACTATTAAAGGTAAGGAAAGTCCAGAAATTATTTGACTGCAGTGGAGTTTCCAGATGAAGATTATGCGTAACCAAGAAGATCCAATCGAATTGCTGAGACTATGCCGGATTGCTACCCATCGCGTTATCTCATCGCTGCTGCAAAATGTCACAATAAAACTTTTTATTTCACTTCCTCTGATTTATAATACCTTCGATATAGATAGCCTTTCTCAAGGTGAAAAACTGCACTTTAAAAATAAATCCTTCCAATCGAGTTCAGTTCTAAATTCAGTGCGTTGTGTACATTTATGCGAAGTTCGTGGTGGAGCCTAAAACTCTTGCCAATCGCTCTGTTTTTCTGAGATCTGCAATAGTACATCAAATTGAAAATTACATGATGCGCTTTTACAGATTTCTCATTCTTTCACTCTATCAGATAATTTTCAAAGTAACAACTCGTTACACAATCTACAACAACTGAAAAACAAACGTGATAATGAATGTGGGGTGTGAAGGACGAAATGGATTCTGTCTTATATGAGTGTGACCTTTGAGTAATGAAAGTGTTCGCTAACGGAATAAAAATACAGAGAATAAACGTATCCTCTATAAAAAGAACCCTCCCCCCCAGACCTTTTAACATCCATTGATCGCTGTGTAGGGATAAGGTGTTATTGAGCTATTAAAGCTCTGATCATGACAGGAGGGTAACAGCAATAGCCGAGCCTCAGTTAGAACTTCATTGGCTGCAGCATTGCCATATTTAAAGGTAAAGCCCTCTCTAGAAATTCGGACCATCCCTAGGCCACTCAATCGTGGGCGAAGGACCGTCCATCTCAGCGTTGGCTCCACTCAGTGATGGCCTTCCACTCACACGCCGCCACTGAGCGGAACCGCTCAAATTCCGAAGAAAAGCATTCATCGACAAAGCCCCTCAGCGGGCCGTGCCGGAGAACACTTTCCCCGGAGACTCAAATTGCTCCCTTAAGGCAAAAACCTTAAGAGAGCGTACTCATAACTCTCGAATCTCACTGCCCAAGGGGGTAACAGCAACGGCCGAACCTCAGTTAAACTTCATTGGCTACAGCATTGCCATCCATTACCCACCAAGGGTAGTAATCACCGCCATCTGCCAATATCAAGGTTTACCAATAACCAATAATATTACTGACCGGATGGGTGAAGCACTAGTGCTTTTCATATTCCCCTTTATCTGTAATGAGAGTTGTTTGGGAGTGGGAGATTTGTGAGCAATTAAGCTCGCCCTCTGAGGGCAGTAGTCTTAGCTATGATTGGTTGAGAGAAGAATAGCCTTCGGTCTTTTGTGTTTGTAGTAATCAGTCTCGTTGTAATTGACAGCTTGTACTATTAGTGGGTATGAATGTGAATTGACTTCACGAAGAATTTAATATCAAGGTTCTTAAGTTCTTAAAAGAACTGGGCGATGGACTGAGTCTTTGACTCTTTATCCCGTCATCTGAATGAAGAAAATCATTCAGATGACGGGATAAAGGGATGTGAATGGGGTATTATTGAGCTAAAAAGCTCTAGTCATGGCTGGGTAATGGCAATAGCCGAGCCTCAGTTAAAACTTCATTGCCAACAGCATTGCCATTTGTTACCCTCTGTTTAAGTAAAGGGGTAAAATCTCAAAAAATCAGACGATCTCTAGCCCACTCATTCGTGGGAGAAAGACCGTCCAAATCTCCGCGTTGGTTCCACTCAGTGAAACTCGAACACCGAGCAGAACCACTCATTCCGAAGAAAATAATTCACCGACAAGAACCCCTCAGCGGACCGTGCCGGAGAACACCTACCCCGGAGACTCAAATTGCTCCCTTAAGGCAAAAACCCTAAGAGAGCGAACTCTCGAAACTCAGCAGGGTAACAGCAACAGCCGAACCTCAGTTAAACTTCATTGGTACTGCCATTCGTTACCCTGGAAGTCCTAAAAAGGACTTTGAACATTCTCAATTTAATATCAAGGTTTCCTTATAGTCCTTATAAGGACTGGCTTAAAGGGGCGAAGCAAGAATGCTTTTCATCTTCCCCGTTATCTGTAGTGGACAGTGTAGGGATAAGGTGTTATTGAGCTATTAAAGCCCTTGATCATGGCAGGAAGGTAACAGCAATAGCCGAGCCTCAGTTTGAACTTCATTAGCTACAGCATTGCCATCCATTACCCTCCAAGCAATACCAAGGTTATAGTCCTTATAAGGACTGGCTTAAAGGGGCGAAGCAAGAATGCTTTTCATATTCCCCGTTATCTGTAGAGGACAGTGTAGGGATAAGGTGTTATTGAGCTATTAATTAAAGCTCTGATCATGGCAGGAGGGTAACAGCAATAGCCGAGCCTCAGTTAGAACTTCATTGGCTACAGCATTGCTATCCATTACCCTCCAAGGGTATTGGATTGAAAATCAATCACCGCATCTCACGGTCGATTGATTCCCACAACCATATACCTCCAATACCAAGGTTTACTAGTAACATTACTGGCTTAACGGGTGAAGCAAAAGCTTTTCATATTCCCGGCTATCTTAACAGAGACTGTGAGTAGAAAGAGTTTCTGAGCTATATTGCTCGCCCTGAGTGGGCTAGGAGATTAATCCTCAGTGAGGGGGTTTAGGATGGCTTTAGGTCTTTTGTGCTTAGAATAGTCCGTTGCATCATAGTCAGCAGCCAGTTGGATCAGTCCGTTATGATGCACAGTTGCCTTTGAAAAGAATTTTTTTGCTATAGTCTGCATGAAGGTGTAAATATAGGGGACCTCCGTGTCGTGGTGCAGTTGGACAGTTCGGATGAACCATGGAGCGCCCAGGATCAGTCTAAGACACTTGTTCTGAATGCGTTGTAATTTAATGATATTTGAGTTTGAAGTATGGCTCCAGGCCGGTGAGGCATAGGTGAGTATTGGACGAATCATCAGTTTGTATATGAGAAGTTTGATTCTGGTGCTCAGTTTACTGTTTCTGTTTATTAGCGGATAGAGCTGGGCTATGGTTTTGGATGTGTTTGCACAGAGAGTCTTGATATGGGAGTTGAAAGTCAGTTTACTGTCCATTACTACACCGAGATACTTGATCTCTGTTTTCCACTGAATTTTTGTGTTAAAGAGGAGAATATCTTCTTTGGGAAGCACTGATCTTCTAGAGAATAAGACGGCTATGCTCTTCTGAGGATTCACCTGGAGACGCCATTTGGCAAAATATTGCTCTATTTGCAGTAGGTTTTCTTGCAATTTCTTGATGGCTAAGTGAGGCTTTAATGATCTGGCCAATATCGCTGTGTCATCAGCGTAAAGAGCTTTAATTGAAGATAAGTTGTGTGGTATATCATGCAGATATAAGGAGAACAGGATTGGTGCTAGTAAGGACCCTTGTGGAACTCCAGCCAAGATGTGTTTCTGTGAGGACACTACTACACTTAGTCTCACTTGCATGCGCCTATCGCAGAGGTACGTCTTGATGAGTTGAATGATTCCGATTGGGACACCGGATGATATAAGCTTGTATAGTAAACCATAATGCCAAACCTTGTCAAATGCACTGGCTAAGTCTAAGAAAACAGCCCCAGTGCATTGGCGCCAGTTAAAACCTGTAATGATATGTTCCACCAATGTGTGTATCTGTTGTGTGGTACTATGCAACTGTCTGAAACCAAACTGCTCCTCAGGTAGGATGTTTAACCGGAGTACAGAATCTTGAAGCCTAGTAAGAATTACCTTCTCAGCTATTTTTCCGAGATTAGAGATGAGACTGATTGGTCTGTAATTCCGTGGCAGAGTGGGATCCTTTCCAGGTTTATGAATTGGAACAATGTACGCCAATTTCCAGTAGGAAGGGAAATACATGTACTTGTAGTGAAGTATGGAGTTGATTATGTTTGCCAAATGAACAATAGCTTTGCGAGGTAGAAGTTTTATAACTTTGTTGGAGATGCCGTCGGGTCCAGGAGCCTTTTTATTTTTGAATTTCTGAATAATAGCATATATTTCAGCAGGTGAGGTAGGTGTGATTTGAGTAGAATGTGTGGGAGCAGACTTGAGCGAATATCTGACATTACGGTGTATCTTGTAGATATGACTAATGTCAAGGTGACCGTATGCGGGTTTGCATTGATTTTCAAGATGATTCGCTATTGCCTCAGCTTTATCAGCATCAGTGTGGATGAGACCTGAATCTGTTTGCAGAGGGGGAAGAGGTTTATTTTTGTTCTTGATCTTTCGGATAAGATTCCATACAGAGTGGCTGTCAGTGGAGATGGAGGTCAGTTTTTCATCGCAGAGTTGATTTCTATGAGCTGCGAGTGCATCTCTCACTGCAGAGTTTAACCTATTTAAGATCCGTTTATCTTGTGGCGCCCTAGTGTTGTGGTATCTTTTTCTAGCCTTATTTTTTTCCCTAATCATATTCATAGTATCTTCAGGCAGGTGGTTGGACTTGTGGGTGGTTGCAGGGGTAGTAACTGCTGCACAGGCTGCTGTAATCTGTTCTGTTAGATTTTTGACAGCTATGTCAATTTCCTCTTTTGATTTAATGATGGGAACAGGACCAATATATTTTGGGAGCACCTTGGAGTGCCTTTCCCAAGGAATAAATGAGTGAGGGGGTGGGGATAATTTTTCAAGATTTCCTAATTTTAACCGTATTGGATTATGATCTGATGATAAATCATTGATTGTTATTAAATTGTATTGGAGTCTGATGTGCTGAAGTATGGCTATGTCCAATACATCGGCCCTACCATAGGTGTTGTGATGGGTGGGATCAGCAGGGCCTATTACGTGAAGGTTGTTGAAATCAGCATAGTTCTGTAGTATCTGTCCATTTTTGTTAGTGGAGTGGCTATTCCAGGTAGAATGCTTGGAATTTAAATCACCTGCCACAATGGTAGGCTCTCCAGTGTCAAATATGGCGTTCAAATCAGAAGGTAGTAATGATTTCTGAGGTGGATGGTATGCTGCAAAAATTTTTAATTTGCCTACTGAGCTCGTGAGAATCTCGATGCCAGTGATCTCAAGATTGGAGGTAGTAGGAATGTTTATGGAGTGATGAGAGATAACATTTTTGATGAAAATTGCCGTGCCTCCACCTCTGTGGGTTGATCTGTCAGTTCTATACGACTGATATCCATAAATTTTAGGATTGTCTGCTGGTCTTAGATGCGTTTCATTTATTAATAGAAGATCTGGCCGATGTCTGTGGGCAAAATTTTGGAGTTCTAGGATCTTATTTCTTAAGCCGTTTGCATTCCAGGCTATTATCTCTAGGGCTTCTGGTTTTAATTTTTTACCGTTCATTAGTGAGCGCTGAAATGATGACTTGAATGTCTTTTAGAAATCTGTTAGTAGAACTTTGTGACTGAAATCTAATACCATATTTGCCAGGGACGCGGTAATGATAGCTGTCAAATTTGGGCGTGATGGTGATTGTTCTAGGGATGTCTGTTTAGGGCGGATTACATCCGCATATGTCCTGGACTGCCAATTTGGAGTCGTTTTTTGAGGGACCTCAGTTTTCAGCAGATGGGCTTCTGGATCTTTATTCTGAACTTTAGGAGGCTGTGAAGTAGCCGCAGATGTAGGCGAGCTGATGGAAGGAGAGAATGGTCCCTCTTCAGATTTCCTGTTACGTGGATTGTACAAACATCCTCTGTAGTTGGATGTGTGAGGACCGCCACAATTGGCGCATTTAGCCGGGGTAGATTTTGGTTTAGAACAGGTGTTCGTTGGGTGACCAACCCCACACTTCAAACATTTAAATTCGGCCCTACACATTTTCTGGGCATGCCCAAACTTTTGACATCTATGGCATTGCCCAGTAGAAGCTCTCTTCCTTAACGGTTCTACCGAGATTTTCAATCCACAGATGGTTGTCAAGTCATATATGTGTTTATAGGTTTGACTGATCTCGATCAGCACTAATGGCATTGGAGTCTTGTCCCTCCTGGTCATCCTACTGACCTTGATTGGTAAATCACTCGAGTGCAGGTCTGTGATGATTTCGTCGGTGGAGACATCCTCAGGTACGCCTCTAATCACAACCTTGAGATTTTTTTCCGAACCGAGTGAGAAAGTATGGTACTGAATTCCTCTGGAATTTAATTCAGTTGTTAACTTACGATGGTCTGTGACAGTTTTGGGGTGAATTTTTACACCATCTGTGATATTCTTTGCATTGTTATATGAGATCTTTAGGTTGTTCATTATACTCTTTAGAGTCATCCATTTGTTCTTCTCACGCAGGATAATCGGGGGGGGGTCTTTTCCCTTGCGGAGGTAGGTGAGTCTGGTGCAGAGCCATCTTCTTCCATGATATCTATAATTGGTGATTCGGAGGTCGCAGTTTTGCGCTTTTTGCTTGCGCGAACCTCCTGAAAATCAGTGTGGTCAGTACGGGAATGATCTTCAGCCGTTGTTGTTTTTTCAGTAGCGTTGTCTTGGAGTAGTTCAAGAAGTTGAACGTCGTCCGTATCAACTTCTTGGATTTCATGAACTACTACCTTACCTGGCCATTTTGTGTGTAGCAGATTTCCAATATGCTTGAAAATAGCCAGGAGCTGTTTGAAGGTGAGTTCCTCGTACGGCAAGTCTGTGGCTGGACCCACGTTTTGTTCTGGAGAACAGGACATGCTTTCCATTTCTACCGTATTGTGATAATAGATAGTTTCTAAATAATAACTGATGGAATGAAACAATGGCGATGCTGATGACAGTAAGCCTAGCGTATCGCCGTTGTTTCGAAAAAAAGGTTAACTTACCTACTGAATTAGTTTTTATGAGCCTATTCAAGAACCAAACCGGTTGACTATATCAGTAGGACTATTCACTGCCAGTAAAAATATTTGTTGAGTTCATTAAATCACATTTTGTATCAAATATCAGAATCGCGAATCATATGTATGAGCACTAGGCAAAACGCCATTTCCTAACCTCCATTTAAAATGTTCCGTCCATACCAAGGTTCCTTATTCCTTATAAGGACTGGCTTAAAGGGGCGAAGCAAGAATGCTTTTCATATTCCCCGTTATATCTGTAGAGGACAGTGTAGGGATAAGGTGTTATTGAGCTATTAAATTAAAGCTCTGATCATGGCAGGAGGGTAACAGCAATAGCCGAGCCTCAGTTAGAACTTCATTGGCTACAGCATTGCCATCCATTACCCTCCAAGGGTATTGGATTGAATGAATCAATCACCGCATCTCACGGTCGATTGATTCACACCTCTCCTTATAGTCCTTATAAGGACTGGATTAAAGGGGCGAAGCAAGAATGCTTTTCATCTTCCCCGTTATCTGTAGAGGACAGTGTAGGGATAGGGTGTTATTGAGCTATTTAAAACTCTGATCATGGCAGGAGGGTAACAGCAATAGCCGAGCCTCAGTTAGAACTTCATTGGCTACAGCATTGCCATCCATTACCCTCAATAATAATAATAATTTGTGAGTTCAACGTATCTCATCATTGGCCTGTGGAGTAAGATAGACTGAGATTCAGCAGATAGTAGGAGAGGAAATAAAGATAGAGTGCATAGTAGTAGAGTAGATGAAAGAGGTCTCAGCTGACCTGTTTTAGCTGTTGACCCCCCAGGGGTGCTTCTAAAACGGTCGTTGATTTTTCACTTTTAAAAAGGAAAAATCCTGAAAAGGAAAAAAAAGGAGAGACTAAGCAAATTTAACAAGTGTAAATAAATCTAAAGACTATGTGGAAGACAATTCTATAGAGGAATGAGTTTGCCGAGCAAACCCAGAACAGTATAACCAGGAAAAGAAGGGAGATGCCCTGGCCCGGAAGACCCCGCCCTAAAAAGGGCTTGGGACCACCTCGATGTCGGCCTTCGCAGTCCGGGTTTGTTCAGGTCAACCCCAACCTGGGGACAGAAAAACTTTCAACTGTGAAAGGACTAGACCTACCTGTGGGTTAAAAGCTGATCAGGAAGGAAGATCGAGATAGTGTCAACACCTACAACTTGAAGGTGTTATAGGTGCAGACACAGCCGGATTCCCCCCTGTATGATCTGGCAGATGGTTGGTGGATCGCACCATCTCCTCAGGAACCGCTCTTCTCCCCGTAAGTACCTTTCCTGCTCCAGGAAGCGGCGGAGGTAGGCTGAGAGACAGTTCTTAACACGGAGATAGATGCGATCCTCCTCGTTAAGAAGGTGTTTTTTCCTGATTTTCCAAATGTGGTGCTTAATCACATTTATTAGGAAAATCAGGTGTTTCTTGTTTTTGGTTACTGGGGAGGAATCTGTAGAAAGACTATTTCGGCGAATGTGAGCGCTGGGATCGCAAGCACCTCATCCAGTCTGTGCCAAACACGCTGTGCTGGCGGGCAGTGAAAGAAGAGGTGCCCTACGGTTTCTATCGCACCCCAGACGTCGCAGAAAGGGTTGCATGGTCGCGGGTTGTAGGCTGATTTTACCAGTTTCACCGGGAGTCTGCCGTAGGCGATTCTCCAGGCTAAGTCCCTGTGAAATGATTGCCCCCAGCTGTTTTTTATGTTGGTGAACAGCACCTCTTCGTTTGTGCCCAGATCGGGTTTTTCCCAGTCAAAGCTGTCAAAAATTTTCCAGTACAGCTTGTTTGGGCTGAGCTGAAGCACTCGAACTCCATCCGTTGCCATTTTTTCGAAAAGTTTGCATATTATGTAGTACCACTCTGGCACCGTCTCCGCACATGGTCTGGCGTGGCCAGTAGTCCCGAAGTAGGGTAGGAAAAATCCTAAGAAGTATTTAATTAGATTGCCGGAAGGGTGATTTGATGCCAGTGCTTTCCGTATGGTCTGAGCAGTGTTGGTTAGGTGGCAGTATTTGAAGATTGGCAGGGCCAATCCCCCTTGTGTGGGGGGAAGATGGAGAAATGCCCTGCGCACCTCGTGTTTCCTGTTGTTCCTGAAAAAATTAGTGATATGTTTGTGAATGGCGTTGTCTTGTGTGTCTGTTATGTTTGTGAGGTTAATGGTGTGCAGTAGCATCGGTTTTAGGACTGTTTTGATAACTGTTGCTCTACCTTCGAATGATAGGTAGTTGGGACTGAAGGGTTTGAGTTTTTCGCGACATATTTCTATTAAGTGTTGTGTTTGCAACACTGGGGTCTCTAGGAAGGGAATTCCTAGTATTCTTAATGGGCCGGTTGTGGGTTTCAGACCATACGGAAGACTGGCAGGGTCGAATTTCCCATAAATTTTGATTCTTGTTTTTTTTGGGTTGGTGTGAAGACCACTGAATTCTCGCAGTATGCCGAAGAAGATGTAAATCGATTCGGAATCCCTAAGGGTTCCGACAATGTCATCGGCATATGCGACAGTTTTGCTCTGTTTGGAGCCTAAGGGTAGCGGTATTCCTCTTACCGCGCGCGTCTCATCAATTTTTTTAGAAGAGGCTCTAGTACTAAAGAGAAAAGAAGGGGGCTAAGGGGGCAGCCTTGCCGAACCCCTCTGCGTATGGGAATGGGTTCTGAAAGAAACCCATTAATCGCAATGTTCGTTGTGGTTTTATCGTACATGCTTTTGATTGCTTCCCTTACGCAGGCCGCCACTCCGACTTGCTGTAGGATATAGTGCAGGAAGTTGTGCTTTGCACTATCGAACGCTTTATCTAAGTCTACTGATACGAGTGCAAGTGGAAGTTCCTTGTTCGTCACAAAGCGAAGAAGGTCTCTTATCAGGAAGAGGTTGAGCGCCATCGATCTTCCCGGAACTCCGTATACTTGAGTGTTGGTTAGCACATTCCCAATGCCCAACTTCAGACGGTTACAAATCACTCTTGCGAATAATTTGTAGTCTGTGTTAGTCAAGGAAATGGGCCTCCAGCTACCCATGCTATTCAGGTCTCTCCCTTTCTTGGGGATGAAAATTGTGTACCCGCTAACGAAGTCAGCAGGCATGTCACCAGTGAATAGGAAGCTGTTGAATAGTGAGACCAGGATAGGCAAGATGAAGTTCCAGGCTGAGCGATAGAGCTCAACGCCTAGCCCATCCAGGCCAGGGGTTTTCCGAAGTTTAAGCTGTTTATAGGCTCGAGTAACCTCTTCCGAAGTGATTGGTCTCTTTTGAAGAGTTCTGAGGTGTCAATGTTCCACATTCCGAGGTCGCCTGTCTCCTCAGCTTCGTCGGAATAGGTTCTCGTGTAATGCTGGGAAAATTGCCGCAGGATGTCTCCCGTGGTTGTGAGTGTTTGCCCGTTGGCATGAATTTGCCGAACCGCTTTCCCGTCTTGTGCTGCTATGCGCTGCCGGTTATAAAAAGCGGCCGAAGGCGTTTCCGCCTGCCGGAGAAACAATCTGGTGCGAAAATCGAGCTCGGCGACTTTTTTTCGTCGGAGTGCCTCGAGTTCGATTTCCACGGCTTTAATAAGCGAATCGCTAGGAATACCGTTTCTCTGGTTAGCCCGGTACCACCCTAGCTCTCGGTACAGCTCTCTCATTTTTTTCCTTTGCGCGTGAGCTCTTTCTCTGGAGATGTTTTGGAAGAGCTCTTTTGCCTCGGTTTTGAACTGGGCCCACGCGTCCCAGTCCCAGTGGGCCCTTTTCCTTCCTTCGCATAGCAGCTGCAAATCCTTGCTATAAATTTTGGGGAAGCTTGGAGGCATTTTCCAGGGTCCTCTCGATGTTTCTACGACCTCGGGTAGTTCGATGTTCATCAGAACCATTTTATGGTCTGTTATCGAGCTACCAACCACTATATGCCTGACCGAGATAACTCGTGGCCCAAGGTTCCTGGAAATATAAAGGCGGTCGAGTCGCGTTGCGCTCCTCCGCTCGCCCATGTGGTACCCACTGTGTCTGGATTATGTTCCCTCCAGATGTCGATGAGGTCGACATTATCACAGCAGAGTTGCAGTTCCCTAGAGCCACCGGTACCGGAGTTGATGTTGCCACCAACTTTGTCAAATCTTACGTCAGCGATGCAGTTCCAGTCCCCCCCCGGCTATGATATACTGAGCCCCGTGTAAATAGGGTTCTAGGGACATGAAGAACCCGCTGGTGGGCGTTGTTGGGGGCATATACATTAAGGAAGCGGATGACTCTACCTCCAAACTTCCAGTCTATAGAGACTAGACGTCCTGCAGCATCTTTCTGTACATTGAAAAACCCGCCTAGAATAGGCTGACGAACAAGGATTCCCACCCCCCTCGCACAGCGCTCTCCGAAACACCAGAAGCTCTGAACGGGGAAGCTTCTGGAGAAGTTTTCTATGCCCCAGTACTGATAAAAGTGCGTCTCCTGAAGAAAGAGTACATGAACCTCATGCAATAAGAGTAGGCTCCAAACAGCGCGTTGTGCGGAGACGGAGCGCAGACCGTTAATGTTGAGAGTGGCGACGCGAAATTTGTTGTTCATGTTAATAGTTGAGTTTTAGAAGGTACGGTTGAGGTTTAGTACCTCCCCGTTTGCTATTTCAATTACTGCTTGGTGTAGTGATGTTATGTCACTTTCGTGTAAGCCCAGATTACTGGCTACGATGGTGTTCCTGAAGGAGTCCTGTTGTTCGCTAAGAATGTCAGGCACGACGAAGTTTCCCCATTCCAGATTAACACAGGGTTTGGATGCACCCTCCTGGTAGCGGGTAAAGAAACGTGGCTCGCCGCCCCTTTCTATAGCGGTGACAAACCTTTCATGACCTTCTTGGTCTGTTTGAACGAGTTGGAGAATGGCAGCTCCCCCTTTTATTATTCTGGGCGGGGGTTTGTTCCTGTGTCAGTTGTGGGGGGGGATTGGATTTCCCATAATGGGCAGTCTTTTGCATGCAGCCTGCTCCTTTTCCGCATGCTCCCTCTGGCGTTTGACAGTAGAGGTTTCCATTTCCTCTATCTGTGTGTCTTCGGCTGCGTCTCTGTTTGTGGGGGGGTTCTTGTTTTCTGCTTTTCTTTGGCTTTTGGGCTTGTTTCTTGGCACCAGTATGGTCTGTTTGAAATTCTCCTGTTCCCCCCCTTTAGATTTGGACCCTGTTGTGGGTAGAGGAGGAAAAGCGGAGGTGCATTCTATGGGTGTTTCCGTATTGTCTGGGATGGGGGGAGGGGGGAGGAGCGGTTGTATCGAACCCCCCGCACGTTCTGCTAATGATCTCTGAGTACAGGTGTTGAACCTGTGGTCTGGCTGGTGGCATTTTTTGCAAGGGTTATTGCATTGTTGTAGGGGATGCCCAGAATCACCGCAATTACTACATTTTGCCTTACCGCATTCTGCTGCCAGGTGCTCAGAGGAACCACACCTAAAACATTGCCTCTTCACACCTGGGTAATTAACCATAACTCTAGCTGAGCCAATAGTGACAAAGTTCGGAACGGGCGTCTTCATCTCTATTGTGAAGGTGACATCTCCTGATTTCCATTCCGGTTTGTCGGGATCGGTTCCCAGTTTTATGTTCTTGACCGTTCCCCATTTAGAGAACACCTTGTGAATGACATCATCACTTTTTTCGATGTATTCAAGGGGGAATCTGCTAACCTTCACTGTTCTCCACAGGCTTCCCACTAAGAAGGGGTTGATTTCAATCTCACCACATTTGAAACCTTCCAGTAGTTTGTCCCTTGTTTCGTTGTTTTTGACGATTACCTGGTACTTTCCGGACCCGTACGGGGTAAATCCATAGATGTTTGAGGAGCCTACTGCCTCGCATAGTGCTTGACAGATATACCTCTTATGCAGAGTAGGTTCAGTATCGAACCCAAGCGTTCTAACCCTAGGAAATAGATATGTCATAGCTAGTCCTAGGAATAAGTTAAAGGATGAAAAAGCGTAGGGGACTGTGACCGTGGTGGTAGAGTAGATAGAGAAAATCCCGTAGGAAGAGGTTCTACCAGCAAAAAAAAAAAAAAAAAAAATCAACAACCAAACCTTCACATCTCTCCTTATAGGGGACTGTGACCGTGGTGGTAGAGTAGATAGAGAAAATCCCGTATCCCGTAGGAAGAGGTTCTACCAGCTAAAAAAAAAAAAAAAATCAACAACCAAACCTTCACACCTCTCCTTATATCAAGGACTGGCTTAAAGGGGCGAAGCAAGAATGCTTTTCATATTCCCCGTTATCTGTAGAGGACAGTGTGGGGATAAGGTGTTATTGAGCAATTAAAGCTCTGATCATGGCAGGAGGGTAACAGCAATAGCCGAGCTTCAGTTAGAACTTCATTGGCTACAGCATTGCCATCCATTACCCTCCAAGGGATATTGGATTGAATGAATCAATCCAAATGCCTCACACCTCTCCCATGTGAACCGAAACTTACATACTTCTATTATCGAATTGTCGAAGTGGTGTACTATATATTGTTAAATATTGTTAATTACAAAGATAATAAGCCGAAAGGCTATTTTACCGGCGAATTTGTTAATTAAGCGGGAGATGGTAAATCCCGTTTTATTTTATAGCCAGGTGCGAAACTCGGGTAGAAATTCATACCCAGCTATAAAATAAAACGGGATATACCATCTCCCCCTCAATCAACAAATTCGCCGGTAAAATAGCCTTTCTGCTGATTATCTTTATATTGACAATATATTTAGAGACTATATATTTATACACTACTCATATGCACACGTGGTATAAGAACAATGCAGTTTAGTAATTCAAAAAAGGATAATATTACACAAAGATATTGACTATATATGCAGAGAATAATACAGTATATATATTCATATTACACATATGATATATATGGACATGAAGGAATCAATCAACCGTAAGATGCGGTGATTGATTCATTCAATCAATACCCTTGGAGGGTAATGGATGGCAATGCTGTAGCTAATGAAGCTCTAACTGAGGCTCGGCTATTGCTGTTACCCTCCTGCCATGATCAGAGCTTTAATAATAGCTCAATAACCTTATCCCTACACTGTCCGCTACAGATAACGGGGAATATGAAAAGCATTCTTGCTTCGCCCCTTTAAGCCAGTCCTTATAAGGACTATATATTACACATATGTACATGCGGAATAAGAACAATGCAGTTTTCATTGGCGGTTATGAAGTAATTATTAAATCTGTCTTCTTTCACTGTTTAAATCTATATGATTGCTGTCCTCCTTACTAAGTCTTGGAAGTGTTGGTTCTCGGATATTTTTGCCCATTATATATTGCTTACGAATTTCCTTTGTTTTTTTGGCACTACCTTCACATTTCAAAAAATCATTACGGTAATACTCGTTTTTTTCCTTCTTTCAATTTTTGACTTACTAGTTTCCTATAATATCTGAAGCTATTCTGATAGTATTCATTGTGAGGATTTTTTCCCCATCTGATATTTGAGTTTTATACATTATTTTATATTTTGCTTTAATCGTGGCTTCGTTAGTTTGCGCCTGTTTCCTTCGAGTATGACAGTGGCGTGTTGTATTTCAGCATCTAATATGTTAATGAATTTGCAGTAAGCATCGTCAACATCGGTTTCAGATTGTATTTGTTCCTAGGGTATAGTACTTGATTTATGTTTTAGCACACTGGACGCTGACGTCTTTTGTGCCTGTAGATGCTGACTGTAGATGAATTCTTACGGCTATCGGAAAGTGATCTATAATTGACTGTTTTAACCCTGCTGTCTTGACTTTAGTCGGACTTTGTGTTCTTACAAACACATGATCCAAACACGAAGCACAGCCATTGAAATCCCTCGTATGTTGCTCAAAGCCATACATGGCTAATAAATCTATGTAATCGAGAGAATAACGGATGTCGCTTAGCAGAACAATATTTATGTCACCAATTATGATAACATTGTCATCATCGATGTCGTGTAGTAGGTGTCCAGTTCTTGTGTTAAGTCGTAAGACGTATAAGAGTGAGATCTATAAATAGCCATCATGAGTAATTGCATTCGTCTAAGTAAATGCTAACATTCTTGGCTGTTTTCCATTTTTGCACTGCTAATGTGTTTGACAGTTAGATGCCTTCGAGCAAAGAGCATTAAACCCCCAGATCTGTTATAATCCCTGCAGTGATAGTAGTTTTAAACTCTTCTAAACAGTATAGGCTAGCTTCATGCTTCTTTATCCATATTTCTGTTAGTATTAAAATATCTATATTATAATCTAGGTCATTTATTATTAATTCTTGATGTTACATTTTATCTCTTATTCTTCTAATGTTTGAATGCAATTTTTTGGAGAAATTTGAGGCGTATTATTGAAATATAAAAGTCTTCTTAATTATGCTGTGTCATTGCAAATTATACAATTTTCAAAAGCAGTTAAACTAATATCCATCGTAAAGTAATCGGGGATTCTTTTGTTATTTTTAAAGTTTTTGGAAGTCATCTTCGCACATTATCCTCCATATATGCGAAGTGTCATCTTTTCTTGTGAAGAGTTTACCGTCCTTGACCCAGAGATACTTACAGTCTTTATCTTGTTTATATTTTTTTGCTGCATACAGCAAAATGCTTCGTGTTCGCAGTCAAATGTTAATTTAAGTACATTTTGCCGTCTTTAAAATTACTACTTATATCTCTAGTACTTATTTTGTGCTTTATTTTCTTGTTTCCTTCTAGCCATCTATCTCTCGTCTCCTTAGACCTGAACTTAATAATATGTTTTGGCTTGTTTTTTGTGCATTATGGAGTCTATGGGCTGCTTCGATGTCCTTTTCATTAAAATCCACTTGAATGTTTTGTGAAATCTTTTTTATTATTTCATACACGCTTTTATGAGGCTCTAGAAGGACACCTACTATTTTCAAATTTCTATTTATGGCTTGTCGACTGAGGTCATCAACAGTTTCATTAATTAATTTAAGTTCGTGCCAAACTGTAAATTGGCATTTTCTAGTTCTGTATTTTTCGATTTTAGTTGTTTCCCTTTCTTTGTTAGCCCAATTATCGTGTACAGAAACTCGTCCATTTTGGCAGATGCATATTCAGCAGAGGTTTTCAGTTCACTTACCTCCTTTAAGTCGCAGATCACACTCGTTAAAGTGACATCTACTGCACTGGTGGAAGGGCTGAGTGACTCATTTTCGTCTCCATTTCTTCTGGAGTGATTGGTCTGTTGAAAGGGGGTGTTGTTTGTCTCCATACTTTCTGTTTTATTTCTTTCTCTTCTTCTTCTGCACTGGTTTCATCATTTGTGGCAGCTCGTTTTTTGGCTGTTTCTTTTTCGTGTGTGTCTCGCTTCTTCTTCTCTTTCTTAGGTTTGGATGTTGGGATTTCTATGGAGGCTGCCTTCTCTTCTACGGCCGTTGCTTCGCTGTGTGCCTCTTTTAGAGTTAGAAAGTCTGGGTTTCCCGACTCTTGTTCTGTCGTAACTGTTGTTGGTCTTATTATACCGCCTATCCTTTCAGCGTGGGTTCTGGATGGGCAGGTGTCCACTTTGTGGTTTAAGTCACCACATTTGAGGCAAGCTGCTTTGCATTTATCTAGTGTATGGCCTGTTTTAAAACAATTTTTACATTTTATTCGAGGGCAGTCTGCCCCAAGATGATTGAAGGCACCACACCTGAACATTGGTTTTTCACACCAGGGTAGTTCACCATTACCCTGGCAGATCCTATCAGAATGAAGTTGGGGACTTCGGTTTTTATTTCAAGGGAGATGTTTACTTCCCCTGATTTTCACTCTGGGTTGTCAGCATCGTTAAGAATTTGAATTTCCTTCATCTCTCCCCACTTTGAGAACACGCTTCGAATGATGTCTTCGTTTTCCGCATATTCTAGTCGGTATTTGGAGCATTTTTAGGATACTCCCTACCATGAGGGAGAAATCTTTTCTGTCCATATTCGAAGCCACTGAGTAGCTTATTTCTGGTTGCTATGTTCTTGCAAACTACTTGGTACCTTCCGCCCCCATAAGGGGTAAACCCAAATATGTTTTCAGCTCCTACATAATCCATGATTGCTCTCGCTATCGACCTTGCCGGTGTTGAAGCATCCACCTCAAAGCCGAGGGTTCGGACGCGAGGACCGACAGATGTCATCGTCGGAAGATTTCCTGGAGGGGCGACCTATAAAGTCCTTGTCGCTTTATCTCGTGTGTTACTTTCATCCCAGTCTGAGGTTTAAAGTGTCTGTACTTAGATAGTTCGATATTTCGTGCCCCTATTGGATCCGTATCTGATATCAACTGGAAAGAACAAACGCTACACTCTCACTTAGCTCGAAAACTTTGTAAGAACCGATACTATACTTTGATCTTAGCCAAAAGGCCGAGAAGCAATAATGTTCCCCAGGGCTCTGTCTTAAATGTAACCCTTTTTGTTATTAAAATTAACTCAATCATTGAACAGCTTTCTCCCACTGTAGACAATGCTCTATATGTTGATGACTTCACAATTTACTATCACTCTGTAACATGAGGGTAATTGAAAGACAACTTCAGCAAGCAATTGATAATGTCTTTCTGTGGGCTCTTAATAATAGGTTTAAGTTTTCAACAGAAAAAAGTGTCTATGTACACTTCTGTCAAAAACGCTTGAATGGGACATACTGTTATTCCAGTACCAAGACAGAAACCATGATAAATTATGATCTTTCCATCGCTAACATGAAAGATCTAAAGTGACCTTATAGTCCTTATAAGGACTGGCTTAAAGGGGTGAAGCAAGAATGCTTTTCATATTCCCCGTTATCTGTAGCGGACAGTGTAGGGATAAGGTTATTGAGCTATTATTAAAGCTCTGATCATGGCAGGAGGGTAACAGCAATAGCCGAGCCTCAGTTAGAGCTTCATTAGCTACAGCATTGCTATCCATTACCCTCCAAGGGTATTGGATTGAATGAATCAATCACCGTATGTGTAAGTAAAGGTGATATCTCAAAAATATCGGACGATCTCTAGGCCACTCATTCGTGGGCGAAAGACCGTCCAAATCTCAGCGTTGGTTCTACTCAGTGAAACTCGAGTACCGAGCAGAACCACTCATATTCCGAAGAAAATAATTCACCGACAAGTACCCCTCAGCGGGCCGTGCCGGAGAACACTTTCCCCGGAGACTCAAAGTGCTCCCTTAGGGCAAAACCTAAGAGAGCGAACTCATTTACCCAGGATAACAGCAACAGCCGAACCTCAGTTAAACTTCATTGGTTCAGCATTGCCATCCGTTACCCTATATGGGCATCTCATATAAAATCAATCACCGGATGTGTAAGTAAAGGTGATATCTCAAAAATATCGGACGATCTCTAGGCCACTCATTCGTGGGCGAAAGACCGTCCAAATCTCAGCGTTGGTTCTACTCAGTGAAACTCGATTACCGAGCAGAACCGCTCATATTCCGAGGAAAATAATTCACCGGCAAGTACCCCTCAGCGGGCCGTGCCGGAGAACACTCTCCCCGGAGACTCAAAGTGCTCCCTTAGGGTAAAACCTAAGAGAGCGAACTCATTTACCCAGGATAACAGCAACAGCCGAAGTTGGCTATCTTCGGTTTGTAGTAGAATTGATTTTGGGCTTTCATATTTGTAGTGTATTTTGCTTCATCGTAGTCGGCAGCTTGCTTGATCAGCGGGTTTGAATGAAGGTTTGCCTTGGTGAAGAATGTTCTTCTGCTAAATCACGAAGAAGAGAAGAGAAGAAATGTTAGGAATGATTACTTCACGATGGATCTGGGAATTTTTAATAAACCATGGAGCGTCCAGGATCATCCTTAGGCACTTATTCTGGATTCTTTGCAGTTTCAGTGTTTAAGTTTCGGAGGTGACTCCATGCTGGAGAAGCGTAGGTGATAACTGGCCGAATTATCACTTTGTACAGAGTTAGCCTGTTTTGGATGTCTAATTTACTTTTGCGGCTGATCAGGGGGTAGAGTTGTACTATTGCTCTGAATGTCTTCGATCCTGTTAGTTTGATGTGACTGTTAAATAGGAGTTTATTATCAGTTTCACTCCAAGGTATGTAACTTCTTTCTCCCATTGGATCTTGACTCAGTTGAGCTGAATGTCTTCCTTTTCTGAGGACATTTCTTCTTGAGAATAATACGGCTGCGCTTTTTAGGGGGTTTACTTGGATCCTCCAGTTCGTCAGCCAAGTTTCCAGTGTATTATTACTGCCTTGAAGTCTTTTAATTGCTAATTGGAAACTGAGAGACCTAGATAGCATCGAGGTATCGTCCGCGTATAGAGCTGAGGTAATCGTGCTAGAGGTTGTCGGGATGTCGGCTACGTAGATCGAGAATAGACGTGGTGCCAGAAAAGAGCCACGTGGAACACCTGCACGGATCTTGAGTTTCGGTAACACAGTTCCGTTTAGTTTGATTTGCATATATCTATCATTGAGATATGATTTGATTGGTTTAACTAATTTTATTGGAAACTTAAAGATTATAAGCTTATAGAGAAGATCCTGATGCCAGATCTTATCAAATGCCTTCGCAATATCAATGAAGACCACTGTTGTGTGGAGGTTCCAATTAAATCCACCTACTATATTTTCTACCATTCTATGTGTCTGTTGCACTGTGGAATGTTCCCACAGTTCGAAAATCAAATTGTTCGCCAGGAATTATTACAAGATTGTCAGCAATTGTTTGTAGCTTGTGAGGATAAGATAACATTTTCTGTGACCTTTCCAAAGCTTGATATGAGCCTAATTGGCCTATAACTTTCAGGAAGTTGGGGATTCTTACCTGGCTTTTTATAGGTATGATGTCTTCTGTTTTTCCAGGAAGTGCTGAAATCTGATGATTGCATTTGTTATATTAACTATGTGTATTAAAGCTTTTCTTGGTAGCATCTCTATTACCCTGTTTGTGATGCCGTCTGAACCTGGAGCCTTTTTGTTGTTCAAATGAGTTATAATGTTTATTATTTCTGCCGGAGTAGTGGGAGAGATCAGTTCTAAGTTATAGATATAATGATTTAAGCTTTATTGACCTGGCGATGAATTTTATAGATGAAGCTATTATTTAAGTTTTCATGCAATTGACTACAATGCTCATCCAAATTGTCTATAGGGGGCTTCTGCTTTATCCGGGTCTGTGTGAACTATTCCTTGCTTGGTCTGTATCGGAGGTAGAGGTAGATGAACGGGAAACCAAATTAGCCACAATCAGAAGACCATTTTCTCTGGAAATTCCTAAAAATCCTTCGTACCAAATTTAGTTTCCAGTTCGTGATTACGATGGTTTTGAAGAGCTTCTCTGACTTTTCTGTTAAGGTGGTTTAATATTGTTTTATCTTGTGGGGCCCTTGTATTGTGGTATCTCTTTCTAGCGTTGTTTTTTACTCTGATTAGGTCCATGATTTCATCTGGAATCCGACTGATCGAGTGGTTGATAGTGGTTTGCGTAACTGAAGCTATTGTTTTGTGAATTCGGCTTGTTAGATTGTTTAAAGCTATGTCTATCTCCTCTTTATTGTGAATGATGGGCGGTGGGCCGATGTACTCTGGGAGAATTTGTTCAGTTTTTCCCATGCTACAAAGGAGTGCTGAGGTGAGAATTGTTCTTGAGTACCTAGTTTAAGCTGGATGGAGTTGAGGTCAGTTTAGAGTTCCCCTATTGTTTCTAGTTTGTATTGGTATCTGATGTTTTTGAAAATTACAATGTCTAGAACATCTGAAATAGAAAAGACTTGATTGTACAGGCGATTGGAATGCCAAAATTGGAACAGACATCGGCAAGGATTTTCTCCCATTTGTCGAACCGTATGGCTATGGGAAGACAAACGAAAGAGGTTTTGAATTGATCAATTTTGCCTCACAAAATGAACTCACCATCACTAATACTCTATTTCCCCATGCACTTGATGGTAAAACACACAACCAAATAGACTTTGTCCTTGTAAGCACAAAATATAAAAACTCCATCAACCTCAAAAGAACCATATCATTTCCTGGAGCCAACATTGGTAGCGACCACAATATGGTCATCACAACTGTGAATATGAAAATGAGGGAAATATTACCTTCAAAATCAACTCGTAAAAGATATAATATGGAAAAATTAAAATATCCCCAAATAAATTCACTATAAAAATACAAATTAAAACAAATGATTTTTCACACAAATTTGTTTTAATTTGTATTTGTATCGCATCTAAAACCAAATACTTCTCACATAAGATAATTGAGACAGGTTAAGAAATTCTTGGACACAAAAGGAAAGCCAATAAACCATGAATACCCAAAAATATTTTGGACCTATGCGACGAAAGAAGATATTTGAAATCTCATTTTAATAGTGGTGATAATAGAGAACAGTATAAAAATATTACTAAGATTATTAAAAAAGAAATCAAACATCCTAGAAACGTATGGATACTAGATGAACGCAAAAATATAGAAGAGCACTTAAATAAAAAATAATCCTAAAAGTGTTTTTCATATTATCAATAAGTAACCAAACCATTTACTGCAATTAATTGGAGCACAGAAGATGATGATGGAACTCCTATCACGGATAACCAGAAAATCGCTGATAGATGGAAATGTTACGTAACCAAGCTTTTTCAAAAGGACCCTAAACTGACTGACGATATTTTGGACGGAAATTTGCCAGGAGGTTGGGAGGAAGGAGATTACCCATTATTAAAAGAAGTCATTGCAGCAGTTAGATCCTCATAAAATAGGAAAATCACCGGGAGTTGATGGTGTTACAATGGAACCCGATAAGCGAAGGAGGTGACAATATCATAGACACCTTGCTAAATTTATTCCAGGACGTATGGAACACAGAGACTTGGCCTTCTGATTCGCGGACATCTGTCCTCCTAAAAAGGGAAATAGCAATAAAACAAAATCATTAGGATTATTAAATTTCTTTATTCTTCATCTGATATGAGAATTGAAATTAAAAATTACAGCAATGAACCGTTCCAGGCAGAACAGGGGGGAAGGGGGATAAGACAGGGATGCATCTTGTCCCCTCTTCTTTTTTAATTGTTTTCTGGAATAAGTCATAGATGAAGCTCTTCATGAATATGATAGTGGAATAATAGTTGGAGGAATAATAAAAAATAACTTACGTTTTACAGACGATGTCGATCTTCCGGCAGAAAGTGAAGAAGTATTACAAGAGATAACCAGCCGCGTTTTCGGAATATTAAAAAATATGGATTATACATAAACCTACAAAAAACAAAAACAATGATAACCTCAAAATCAGACATTGAATTCTTAAAGACACAAATTGGCAATAAACAAATTAGGAATGTAAATAAGCTCACTTATCTAGGAAGCACGTTGAGTCAAGATGGTCGTTCAAAAACCGACATTAAATACCGAATTGCTAAGGCAACTGTGACCCTACAGAAGTTAAGACCATTGTGGGGATATAACAGAATAGCAATCACAATCAGACTAAGATAATTGACGCCTTGGTGAATTCTCTCCTCTTGTATGGTTGTGAGGCCTGGACTTTATTGAGGGAAGATGAGAGGAGACTCCTGTCTTTTGAAACGAAAACTTACAAAAGACTTGGGTATCATGTAATAGCACATGATACCCAAGACAGAAAAGAAAAGGTTCCTCAATTTATACTCCGAGACAAAGAAAAGTGGATCTCAGTCCTCTGCTGATCTCGTCAACCGAGGCCTGATCCCAGTCAAAGTGAGTAGGATGTTAAGATCAAATAGAAAACCGATGCCACTCCTCTTGGTGGAAATAAGAAACACACAGAAAAGAATTTGCGAACTAAATAATGTATGCGGACTCAGAATTACAACTGAGCTAAGGAAGAAGGCATCGGCAGGGCAATGCCATAGATGCCAAAAAACTCTGTAAAGCCGCCTACAAATGTTTAAAATGCATCGAGGGATACCTGAACAGCATTTGCACCAAGCCGAAAACCACTGCGGTGTGTTGCGCAAATTGCGGAGGACCCCACCCCCCGCCAATTACAAAGGGTGCATTTTCCACTGAAAACAAATCATCGTGGATCAACAAAACTAGCCTTTCCCTTGCAACAACTCCATAACCAGTCAAGCAAGTCTCCCTCCAGCTCAAATTAGCCCCAGCAACACAGGAAGGAAGGAATGCGACCCACAATCATGACCAAAACATATGGTGAGGCTGCACAAATCAAAACTCCTACACCTCACGAGCAAGCAGGCGCTAATCTAACTTCTATTTTAGCTGCTTCATTTGCCACCATGCTGCAGAAATTCAGCAAAACTAGCCACTCACCAGTTTCAAGAAAGAGATTCCTAGAAGAACCCAATTTATTTAGACAGCTCTCTGCCGTGAATAAAAAAATCAAACCCAATTCACTTATGATTGAAGCGAATGCTAGTGGATTAACAAACAAAATCTTGGAGCTCCAAGAATGTGTTTCCAGATACAGTCCTGACATCATTCTAATTAACGAGATACATCTAAGGACAGCAAATAACCCAAGACTCCGAGGTTTTATCGTGTAGAGAAACGATCGACTCGGCGCAAGAGGTGGAGGCCCTGCCATCTGCATTAAAAGCTACCGGAACCACAATAAAGTATCCAATCCACAAAGTACGAACTTGGAGGTAACCGTTGTGGAGGTACATACCAGAAATGCTGGAAGTGTCAAAATTTATGCAGCTTACAATCCTCCAAGCATTCCACTTCATCCGCTCTGCTAGCCATGTGGTTAACCATATGCATGAGAAAGAAGGGCCTGCGTTCGATTCTCGTCGCTGACTGAGGATCTAAGGATCATTCTCAGACATCGCCATGTTAGCCGGTCTTGCGCGTGGACTGCAGGGTTTTCTCCCTAGTTTATCTGGGGTTTTTCCTCCCGCAAAGCAGGCAAACCGGTCTTAATATCTTTACATACTAGCGGGCTCCGCCCCCTGCGCCCAACCCCGCGTGTTCCGGACTGGTAGGCCGGTACTCCTTGAATTCTGATGACTCGAATTTTGAAGATTCGACTCAGGGGCTACCCTGAGTGTCGAGTCTTCAAAAGGCCGCTACTCCCCCCGCCTAGCGTCTACGGCGCCCAAACCCCGTGTTCCGGACTTTGTATCCAAGTTCTTTTTGGTCTGCTTCTTGATTGTCATACTCCAGTGATTCCATTCAAGACTTTATTTGGTAATTTTGAAAGGACATTCTCTTGAGGTGTCCGAACCATCTTAATTTCAGTTTAAGAATTATAGCTATGATATCTTCTCTATGCTTTAATTCGTGTTTGACTTGCTCATTTGTTTACGAAAAATAAAGTTTCCCTAGTGAGACTTTATTTTTCGTAAACATTTGATTTCGAATGCTTTGATTTTCTGTATTTTTTTCGGATTGAGTCTTCATAAGTTTCTGTAGGTATAATAGTGGTGTTATAGAGTTTTCGTTTGGGCGTTTTAGATATGCTGCTATTTCCCCATATTTTCTTTAATTTATTCATTTTAGACCGTAATTTGCTAAGTCTGTATTTTACTGTTTCTGTGTTGTTGAGGTTGTGAGTAATGAGACTGCCAAAATATGTAAATCACTTAACTTGTTCAAGTATATGATTTTCTAAGTTTATGAAAATTTTTTCCACATCTCCTCCGAATTTCATTGTTGTAGCGACTTATTGTTTCATGATTTATTCAAGAATAAAAGCTTTACTTAAATAAATATGAATTAGGCTCTTTGTTATTGAGACAGATTGAAAACTTTACCATTTTTGTATGCGACAGATAATTTTCCATTAATGCTCTTTGTGCTAATCCAAACAAGTTCCAAATTCAAGCATTGAGATTTCACTTAATTTGCTTTGTATCAGATACTCGGCATCGTCATAGCAGAATGCTTATTATATCAACGATTCGCCATCTGAGACACGGGGTGGGAGAAAATATATATATATATATATATATATATATATATATATATATATATATATATATATATATATATATATATATATATATATATATATATATATATTCGAGAACCGTTGACAACTGATTCGCCTATAGACGATGAATGCAGACATAAAATATATATATATTTTTTTTAAATTCTAAATTGCACTATATGCAGGAGATTTAATATGGAAGTAATCCGTAATTCCTCTGATTAGTCAAATATTTTCTAAAAGATAAAATTCGCAGTTTTTCAAATTGTGGCAAAGCGAAATAAAATACGAATATTGTTATTATATGGCTTCTTCATGATATCCAAGTACTCAACCCCAGAGGCCACTCCACGATCCACTTCGCCTTTATACAGTCCACTGTCTGTTAATTGCGAGATTAAAAATCCTAATTTCTGTTAGAAAAACAAAACTGTACAATTTCCATATTGAGATTAGCAGTTGATGAACTCCATACTATTTATTTACACCATTCTGAGAAGAACTGAGCTGAGGCCCATTCTTTTTCGTTCTCCCAACTACGGAATATCTTAAACTAGATCTTAAAGTAGAAAAATAACATAACAGGAAAATAGTGTTATGAAATTCAACATGCCCAGCATTCGTCACATGAATATACAGAAAAGATAAAATTTGTATACCAGAAATTCTAATGAAAAATGCTGCCAAATAGTTCTTTTATATTTCATAATATAATATACTTTAAGGTGTTTTAATAAAAAAAAGGATTACTCTTAAAAACTGTAAATTAAATCGCTTTACTAATCTACTTTATTTAAGATCATATAAGAAAAACTGAAGATTTCTTAAAAACTCATCGAATTAATCACATAATGAGGCACTACCGGTTGATAAAACAGTTTTTCGAACCTTTACACTTCGATTAGCTCTCTCAAGAATGATGGTGAAATAGTACCTCAGTCATTTACATAAATTTGCTTTGTTGTATGAAACTGCCTATTTTTTCTGATTATTTTAAATCAGTTGTGAAATAAAAACATTTAGGATTTATTTATTAATTGTGTTTTGCAACTGGTTTCTCTGTCGACAGAGAAACTGTTTAGGACTTGCAGGTGACAGTGGTGTGATATAAGAATGAATGCTTCTGCTTCCATATTACCCCATGGAAATTTGTAATTTTAAAAATAAATTCTTTTGGTTTAATAATCTTCAAAATTACGTAATTTTATTAATAAATTTAAGCAAGTATCTGATAAGCAAACAAGCAAATCTCTGCTTAACAAACTTTCAAGAAACGAACGATTTGTTTGCATGAAAATCGCACGGACTGATCAATTCCTACTCCTTGCTTACGAGCGTTTTACGATGTGTAAAAGTTCACCGTTACTTTACAATGAGCAACGGACAATGTTGAGTCCCCGTCTTCGCCGCACTTCATGGGGTTATGCATACTTCTTGTAATTCGGTAATTCCCTCTCAATAAACTAAAACTTCGATAAAATCTTCAAAATAAAGATCAATAAAAACTAAGATAAAAATTAAGTGATCTGATAACGATGATTCGGAATCAACGATCACAAAAATGATCACAAAGAAATCCTGGGAATTTATTTTATTTTATTTTACAGTCTGCAACGACATTAATAGAGGTTGATCTTCTACAAAGAACTATACAAAGAAATGAGGCATCTTCCGGTTGATAAAATGATTTAACCCTACATCACAGGTCTAACTTCATCGCCCTCTAGGAAGATCTAGTTGCATTCTTCGAACTATCGTGCATTAAACAAACACCTTCTTTGCCTTTCCTCCCCATTCGGATATGATCACAGCATCTTAGATTATCTCTGCAGTACATATTTCTCTATTCTAACAATATAAAGTTCATTCCTAATATCTTCATTTTTTTTTTGAATGATACGCAGAATCTGCTCTCCTTGCTAGTACTTTTTATTATTATTCAGAAGAACTCGCAGGTTCTGTCTTCGATAAAGTGTTTATTTATAGCAAACATGAATTCCGTACGATAAAATTCATTTGAAAAGGGGGAAACAGCAGCTTAGTGATTTGCCTAATTTATTTCCATTTTCCATATTAATTATTAGGTTAGCTCTCACTATCAATTTTCCTATTCTATTGTCCACTGCCATATTATTTTACCACCTTCAATAAGATATGTGATAATGGGCAGTCTCGTATTTCTGGATATTTCCTGAAGTGAATACATATCTCAGATTTACCCGTTTAGAAAACTATGAAGAGATAAGCACATGTGAGGAAATGGTTCTGAAAACAACCCCAAGAATTTTTAATAGTTGGGTTTAAAGAACTTGTTATATTTCGTCCGTCAGCATATATTTATTGTTAATAAAAATCAAGTTATACTGTTGTACTACATTTCTAATCGTTCGCATTACAGGTTAGCCGTCGGTGATGTTTATCTGCGTGAGAGGATCTGAAAAATACGTCAGAAAAAGGTTGTGTTTTGAAATGATACAATGTTTCCATAGGAGAGCCAGAAGTAAAAATGAAACCTATATTTATTATATTAAATTATGTAAGTAATATAAAAGTGTTTTAATAAAATAATTAAATACATGGAAAACCTTTAAAAATTGCAAACTTTATTATCCATAAAGTGAAAGCACTTTATGGATAATTTATATTTTATTTAATATTTTTATTGTTTTTCGTAATTCTGCTTTAATTTTAATTAAATTTTTATAGCGGACTACATAAGCATTCAAATGACCTAAGGCCATAACCGTATAAGACAAAATAATCTTATTATGAATACGCAGGTTAGAAATTGGTTAGAAATAAACATTAAAAAAAATTATGTGAATTAAGCCTAGAAGTAAGCACGTTCATATGAATACCGTGAATGGATAACATTGCCAGTTAAAATCCATGAACAATCCTGCGTTTATTATTATTATGAATAATCTTATTATTATTACAGTTACAGACATGATGACTAACATAACTATAGCCTAGCTTTTACGTGTGGGGTATCAAATAAAGGAGGAGGGCATATCAAAGTTAGCAACCTGCATTTTATCACACAAAACGTGGCAAAATAAGACGCAGTAAATTAAGTTTCACAATTATCTAGAGTGTAAGGTAAATCTTGATTTTTTTTTTTTTGATGGATATGAGTGTTGTGCGTAACAAACATACATCACGCAAATCCGGTGGGGCACTCAGAGGGGAGGCCCTGGCTCTCCCAAAGAAAAATAAAAAAAATTCTAATTAAAATTCATTTTTTTATTTATGTTGTGTCATGTCTTCTATTTCTATACTACTTATGGATTAGGGATCATTGCAGATGCTCAGTCATAGGTCGTATGCGATGCGTAGTGTGTATTCTCAAATCGTGTACTCAAATCGGGCCCCTCCCTCCCAAGATTAAATCCCGAGTGCGCTACTGCTCAGATTCATAAAATTCGTTTGTAACTGCTGTAGCTAACAATTGACATTCTACATTTTCTTTCTCATTAAATACTTGAAGATTCGTGGACCACTAGTCCGAATATATGTTTGTAATCTATTAAAACGAAGGACGATTAAGCTGAGAATAATTCTATGAAAATAAAGTAGAGACTTCAACTATATTTTTATTACACTGCATAAGTTTTCGTTAAAGAGTTTTCTTGACTGTCGTGATTTTCTATAATCATGGGATTTGTAGAGAGGTTAGCAAGGAACCTTGATAGATCACGCGTGAGATGAAAAGGTAGACAGAATTTGTAATACTTTCTTATACGTTAGTAAACCAGATTAATGCAGGTTTTTTCGTCCCTTAATAAGGCAAATATACGCAATTTACATACACAGTAGGCCTATAAATAGACTTCTAGGTATAGACCAGAATTGTAGAATTATGGTTGCGAAACCCAGGGATTCTTGAAAGGCTGTAGGCGCTTAAACTCTTGCTGGACCCAGTGATGCTGTTGATGATAATGATGAACGAACAGAAATTCTTTGACGGCACTTAGCACTTATTTAACCAAAGGCAGGACAATACGTTATTACCTTCGCCATATATTTTGCTTATATCCTTAGTATTCCATGACTTTTGTTTAGAAGGAGTATGTAATACAATAATTCATGGAAATGGGCGAATGCCACAGGGGGAAAAGTAAAAGGGCAATAAACTTACAAAGAGTTTATATTACAATTATACTGGAGCCAGAAAAAAATTAAAAAAAAATATATAATTAATTATATTTTTTAATATTTGTTTTGTCATGTTTAATGTGATTTCTGTAATATTTATAAATTGTGCAAAAACTATGCACTCATGTTATGTAATAAACACAAAAATATTTATTTTTTTTATTATTATTAATTATTTATTCACTATATATATATATATATGAACTCAAAAATTTGCTCGGGCCGTCGCTTCCTACATCTCTGGTACCAGTAACCGGTTACCGATTACCGGTCGCATCTCCGGTAACTTTTACTACAGCTTCTATTTAGGTACTGTTTTTAGAGTGAAGACGCAATGAAATTAAGGATCGAGAGGTGGAATGAAGATAAAACAGTCGGTTAAAGACTAGAAACCACATCTCTATGTCCACATTGCTCTTGGATATGGACAAACGACATTAAGTGGAGATTTTATTTAAAATGAAAATACTCGAAACTAAGTTGGCGTCACTGGCATTCAAGTGCTTGTATGTATGAGAGAGAGAGAAAGAGATTTTCTATTGGAAAATAAAATAAAAGGAAAATCATGGTACCAACGTGATGAAATGCAAACGGAAAGCTGGAAAGTCGCAAAGTAAACATTTTCCTGGTGTTTTCATTTGGAAAAAGTGAAGACATCCAGAGTACCAAGAGAAACCGAACACCATCAACGTGACGGGTGCCAAGAGAAAATATTTTGAGCTAACAGAAAATTAGAGACGTACCATGCCGAGGTACTGGGTGTTACCAAAAAAAAAAAAAAAACGTGAATATAAATGACGATATTTGACAGTTTTAGAACAAATGAATGAAACATGAAAGTTTCGAATGCTCTCAGAGGGTTTATGAGAATAATCTTCGGCCTAAGAAATCAGCCAATGGGAGTCTCCTGATTATCGTATTCGTTCTCTCATTACAAGCTCCTGTCACAAAGCGCTTTTGTGAAGTTGTAAATCTTTATTCACTTTCTCTAAATTCTCGGTCTATCTGCATTGAGTCTTAGAGTATTTCAGTTAATCAGATATTAGTAGGCAAAGGAATTAGGATAAGCCTGGAATCGCAATCAATAAATTAATACGGCAAATGTTGCTTTAGATTTTTTTATAATTAATAAATTATTTATGTTAAAATGAAACAAACAGAAATCTTTTATACATTTTTCAATTAAATCGGATTTAATCGGATTTAATCGTTTTAATACACAACAAATCAAGAATAATAATAAAAAAGGGTGTTTTCATTATAGAATAATGAATTCATTCAATTTTTCACAAAGCAATTCCACTTACTGATGACAGTGCTAACCGATTGGCTTGTATTGTGTTCGAAAAATTCGAAAAACGTTTCAATTTTGATTGATCATAATTTAGTAAATTATGATATATAGTTCTATAATATAATATTCATTTTTTATTTTTATTCAAAACATTGTTTACTTATAATATTTTCTATATTTATAAAAATTGTATAAATTTGGTAAGTTTTGGAAAATATTTTTTATTTTATTAATGCACCTAAAAATTTATTACTTATAAATTAAATATTTATAAATTGGTGCATGAGTACACAGATGGACCAGAATTACTTCGATAGTCGAACTTCGGATTTTTGAGGTCTATCATAAACTTTAAAAAAAAACAAAAACCAAAAAAAAACAGTCTGTTGAGTATTAGGTATGTTAATTTTCGTACTTCACATTACACCATTTTTTTATGATCTGTTTTTAAGGAAATGTCAACCACAATTCATCCCTGTAGCCAGGTTATGAACAAAAAGAGTCCTTTTAATATTTAAACCTAAATCCTATCCTATCAGTGGACACCAACACGCACTTAAGCGCCCACGACCTTTCGAAGTATTCTTGGACTTCTAACGTAGCTCGAGGATAGGGTGGTCAGCCTTATGCCTCCCTGTGTGTGTCCTATATCTGTAGATATGTGTCCACGAGGGCGGTTTGGCTGTTCTAGGGTACAAAAAATTCGACTCCTTCCAGGGGGATAAAAGTCCCAACCTCCGGATGACACAGGCTAACTCACCTTTCTTCTAAAGAGACCAGATAAAGCTGACGGAAATCGAACCAAGGTCTATAAGTCTAAAGGGCTTCGTTTATACTGACTGACCTATGGAGGCTCATTTAAACATAAATATTTAAATTTAAGTATATTGAATTGATTCTAAATTTTCAACTGCAACTGCGCACAATCGCTTGAAGGCATTCGTTACATCAGTTTCGATGTACTGGAAAAAATAAATTAATCTATATATAAAGCAAAGTCCATTTTCGATGTTCGCTTATAACTCCAGAACGAATTGACCAATTTTGATTCAGTCTTCACCCGTAGATAGAGAATGTTCCAAATATGATTCAGGTGTATTTTCATAGACATACACCTTCAGATTATGGCGCAATATTTAATTTTGTTTTACCTCCCTTCACGGCCCTATTAATTAATTTAAATAATAATGCAATTCTACACCATAACGAAAGCAGGCACGATCACCAAATACTCGAGTAAACATCCTGAAGTGAACCATTAAAAGTATACGTTTACCGCGGCAAAGCGGGAGGGGACTCGGCTAGTAATAAATAAAATAAAATAAAAAATCGGTCAGATCATGGATTTTACAATTAGAAATAAACATTTCTAATTGCGAAATTTGTCAGGATTGGATCTGCTTCGGGTAATTGCTTCATTTCATTTATTAATTTTGAATAAAATTATTGTGAAAAACAGATTTGAACGAAAGACTTCCGATTTCATGTTTATCAAATTGAAGACGTGGAAGAAATCAGTTGAGAAGCACCACTTCGATAAAAGATAAATCGCTCGTGCATTTTTTTCAACATTTAAGGAATTGCGACTTCACTTTTTACGAAGCAACCATTACATATAAAAATCAAACTAGTTTAGGATGGCTTAAGGTTCACTTCTGTATAAAACAATCAAAAATGTTACTCACATGGAACCTCTTCTTCCAACATTTATTGCAAAATTTATTTGCATTTTTTAATTTTTATTTTGTTTCTTCATTGTCGCTTTTAGGAGAGTCTGGTTTTGGTTACCATACAACGTACGCTATATTTCATCGAAATCCATCAAAGAACTTGGTGATTGTTCTCTGATAAAATACTTTTCTTTAGCACCACACGCGAAATGATAAGATGCTTTTGTTTTATTTTTCTTATTTTTTTACAGCAGGCACCATGCTCTTTTTGAATGATGGTTCTCTCAATAAAGAGGGTGTGTGTGTGGGGGGGAATAGAATGTTTTGAATACTTTTCACCGTCGCACCATAAAGTGTTGAGAAGAATTTTTTTGTTCGATAAGGCTGAATACCGCCGTTTCCATCTGACAAACTCCGAGAGAGAGAGAAAGAGAGAGAGAGAGAGAGAGAGAGAGAAAGGGAGAGAGAGAGAGAGAGAGAGAGAGAGCTTGTCATACTTTCTCTTTATGAATCTTGAACCACCTGCGGTTTTCTTTTGCATCTCTCAGAATAAAATGCGTTTCTTTCACTAAGCGCGCAGTTACGTTTAGTAAAACCACACATTAGTGTTATTGTGAAGACATGACTACACTGGAGACATCTAGCGGCCAACAGACCTTTCCCGGTGGTATCTTCGATAGGCAAAGAGAAACGAGTCGCGAGAAGGATGTGAATGAATTTACTGTTACTAATAAAGTTCTATAACTAGCATTATGTTGAGATGATCAGCTTAAGATAAACAACAGGATTAAAACATCGCTATGATGAACGACTCAGTATCCGGTATTCTTTTTGAGAATGACGTCATTGGAGAAGTTGAAGAAATATTGCGGATTCGCGCTTCCTTTCACATCTCGGGAATTATACGTGATGAGCAGCTTTATTTTGTGGAGTGGAATGTTCCTGGGCCTCTTAGGGAATATGATCATTATTATCACTATCCTCGGTGTCAATTCACTTAAATCGGTCCCTGTGAATTTTCTCGTTCTTAATCTTTGTGCAGCTAATTTATTTAAAGCAGCGATTGACATTCCGCTTATTATCGTTGTGGTCTTCTACAATCGTTGGCAATATCCGATTTCTGAAACGTTCTGTTCTTACCAGCTATTTTTTCATGCTTTTCCGAATGCTACTCAAGGTGCAATATTAGTAGCGGTGGCTTACGAACGTATGCACTCAGTCAGCAAATCTTTCGACAGAGACGGCCGCAAGTTTCAAGTGCAAATGAGTGTCATTGGTGCGTGGATTGTCGGCATCGGAATAGGATTGATAAACGAGTTTGTGTTTCCTGATAGCATCATCAACGAGTTCTGCTGAAGAACGAAAAGTTACAAAAATGTCACTCATGTGGCTCTTTTTAATATTGGGACATCTTATAGCGTCATCTTTCTCTTATCTGTTGCTCTTTGCTACTTAAAAATCATTCTTACAGTCCGTCGTCAAGCTGTTGTGATGAACGGAGTCATCGCGCCGATAGATGTTGGCAGACTTGGAGTCACCATGACGGATGAAGAGCCTGCTGGTCATAGCGTACGGATGGCACATTCAACAACACCCACAGATAATAGAAAATGTACAGACACACGCACAGCCTTATCTGTCATTTCATTGGATAATTCAAATCACCATTTACGACAGTACCAAGGAGAACACTCTAAAGGGACTCCCACACAAACTTCATTGACTCACTCTGGTCCACAGTTCGATGTCAAATATCAAATAAAAAGAAAGAGAAAAACTCAGTCATATAATCCGGGATTAACTGATTTATCTCCTCATCAATTTAGCACTCATCAGCAAGCACGCTTCAATACATCACTGTTTACTCCTAAAGAGGAGCAGAAGAACGAATCTATTACACGACGCTCCAAAGAGAACAGGCTACAGAAGAACCAGCGTCGTTTACAGTTGCAGATGACCAAACGGGCATTTTACATCATTGCGTCTTTTGCCATCCTTTGGATTCCACAGTTTTTCTGTACTGCATTGGAAACTGTACTGTTCGACAGTTTAGAACAATCGCATCGGATTCAATTTGGGTGTGCGACGCTTACGACCTTTTTCGCTGCACTGAACCCTATCACTTACGGAATAGCAATCAAACCTTTTAGGACAGCGCTTGTGATTTTGTTAAGAGAGAAATGGAGAAGAATTAGAGGTAGGTTTCAATGCGAACCGTTATGAATCATTTGAAAAAAGAACCCGGATTGTTGACTTTGTGAAAACTTCCGCATTTAATCAGAACACCAAAAGAGGGACGAAAATCACATCACAGTATTCTCAGATTTTGTTAATTTAATTATTTTACTACTATCTAGTTAATAAGGTTTCACATATTATTATTATTATTATTATTATCATCTAATATCACGAGGGACTCAAAGACTTCCTAGTGGTATTTAAATCCCATACTTCGGATATAATCTTTGTAATTCTTCTTTTTTGCACCCTTTCCACAGCTTCTTTATCCCCTTGGAACCTGGGAGAACCAAATCTGGGCGCAATAATCCATGTGCGGTCTTATCAAGGCCTTATAAAGGAGTAAATTGACTTCCTTACATGTCAAGGTTCGTTTCAACATCGCAGTTATCTTCTGAATTGTATTTGCAACTTTTGCTATGTGACCTATGAACTTCAAATTCCTCCGCTAATATAATATGCTCCTGGAAATCTCATCACCCCAAAGTGCGTAACTTTACACTTATTAACATTAAACTGATAGCCATTTTCGTTTGTCCAAACATGCTGGATATCAGTAGCATCTGTGATTGCCCTGCCTGTCTTCACATAATCGTAAATCTGATATTAGACCCTTCCTAATGTCATCAATGTACAGATTGAACAACAATGGCTCAAGAACTGAGCCCTGAGATACACCACTGGTCACCTTAAATCTCGCAGATTCACTCTTCCACCGAATACCACTTTCTGTTGTCGGTCTGTCAACTCTCCATTTATCCAGTAATCACATATATTCCGGTTTATGCAATGGTCTTTCATGCGGTACGCTATCAAATGCCTTGCAAAATTCGACATTATCATAGTATATCCAATCCCTTTATTCAACTGTTATAAAATATGAGCAAATTGCTAAAACAAGACCTACCTTTAGTACACCCATGCCGTTCCTTGCAAAGTATAGCATGTTTGTCTACTCATTTCTGTATGCGAGTTCTTACCAACTTCTCTGAAATCTTTACTACCACACAAGAGATGCTGATAGGTCGATAGTTAGACGCATCCGTTTTTTTCACCACCCTGGTACAACGGTACCATCACACATTCCTTACATTCGGGTGGGGATTCTTTCATGAGCTGAGACTCAAGTTATACAGCCATATCAAAGGTCTAGTCAATTAGGCTGAACATTCCTTTAGGCAAACGGGCAGATATTCCATCTGTCCCTAGTGAGAAATTCTTATCCAGGTTATGCAACAACTCTTCAACCGCAGACTCATGCAGCTCTAACGGTTTATCCCACGTAGCACCATGAACCATGTTACATACACCTAATTGATAATCTTAGCAAAGTGTGCGCTCATTAACTGAAAAATCTCATGAGCTTCTGACAGAAAAGTACCATCTACTTTCAGTAAAGATTTCTTCCACATTCATTGATTTTTTTCTTTTGCTTTGCGGTATGGCGACATTATTTTCTTTTGGATTCCAAGTTTTACAAGAAGAATATTACAGGCTGAAAATAATAATACTATTATCTTTCATTTTTGCCTCTGCACTTATCAAAAGATACTAATAAAAATGATAACATTTATTCTCTCTCTCTCTCTGTCTTTCTGTCTCTCTAGGAAATTCATATACATAGACTTTTTAAACAGATTTGAATTTTAGGAGAAAACTCAGTCGTTATTCTAAAATATAAAACAACCGTAGAATTTGTAAAACACATGTAATCTGTTTCATGCTTTTCAACAGATGAAGAAAATTTTGTGTTGTTCGATCAAGGATCAAACTTTGGAATAAAAAAATACTGTGTTTATTGTATATTAAGTTTAATACTATTCTCTGGACTACTGTGAACAGGCAAGGTACTTGTAACACACACACACACACACATATGAATATGTATAAGAAGAAGTTTGAAATCACAATGGGATAAGCCAATGTAATCTCACAAAATAAAGTCGTGTGTATTCCACCATACAACTTTATTTCTCTAGATTCACTTTTTAAAACCTGCATTTTTTTGTCGAAAACGAAGCAGAGCTTATGTTCATTCGTCAGCAGATTTCTCCATAAACTTAATTTTTTTTTTTTAATCTGCATGAACTATTTACAGATTTTACTATTTCCATGGAATCAGAACTATTCGTGCGAGATCAAGATTCCTACATTCCAAAGTTCGTATCAAATCTTGCTTAGAATATACACTGCTTGGAAAGAAATCAACGGACGTTCCCAATGAGCAAGGTGTGTCGTGCCACGTAACCAGTCACGTGTTTGTAGTCGATATGAATTGAAGTAAAATGATGCTCCCAATTCAGTGCAACTGTGTCAGGGTGTAATAATAATAATCGTATGATGATATATGGCCGTGAGTCCCCTTTACGAGGAGGTACGGCACCATCTCAGTCTCCCAAATGTTATCCGGGCTCCGGAACCGGCATAGCTAACAAATCAGACCTATGGCTGGGTCAGTATTTCTGACTGTAATCCGTGTGTGCGTTCACTGGACCGGTTTGCCTGTTTGCGGGATGAAAAATCCTGAATAAACTGGTGAAAAAACCCTGCTGTCCACGCCCAAGACCCGCTAACTTTGCTATGGCTGAGGAAGATCCTTAAGCTCCTCATGTCGTCTACGGGAATCGAACCTAGGACATTCCTTCCCCAAGCATATCGTTGCGAAGCGCGTAGCCGCTAGGCTAATCGCGCGGACACCGTCAGGGTGTAATGGCTGCGAGAAGGAAACTGAATGAGCTTGAAAGAACCGTTGTGATAGGGTGCTATGTTGCACGCCTATCTGTTTCTCAAATTGCGCCATCCCAGGTGAACAGTCGGTGATACCATACCGGGATGGAAGGACAGGAGTCAACTGCCTGCATGGAACACCGCACCGCACTAACCGAACATGACCATAGTGTGCTACGAAGCATAACATGTATAAACCGCCACTCGTCGCCGACACGTTGAATGCGGAGTTCCGAGTAATCTCTGAAGCACAAATTTGCACAAAAACGTTCAGAACCGAGGCTTACAACACAGTGGTAGAACCGCAATATGCATTCCCTACATCACCGAAACCAACATCCACCGTCTTCTTCAGTGGTGCTAAGAGCGTGGACAGTGGGACACGGAAGCTTGGAAAGATCTGCTGTACACTGTTATACAGTTATAATTTATTTCGTGTGCGAGTAACTTTGGCATTCTGAATGAAAGAGATATAATTACATTTGTTATTGTAGTATTTGTTTAAGAATAGTTTTAAGGATGTTTTAAATTGTTTTCTTAATTTTAGTATCTTCTCTAAGTTCATATCCGCATTTTCAGCTTTTCTTGAACTTTCTTAAACTTGAGTTTTCATAACTTTCTCTCATAATACATAATTTCAGCTATTCTATAGAATGAGGGGTCATTTTAGTTAGATTACGAAATAAGAATTTTATGTTCCATTTAATCTAGCTGAAGTTTACGTAGTTCAGTCGGTTTCGACGATGCTCTTCGGTTGGTAAGACATGGGTTCGAATCTCGTCTGGGATACGAAGGAATTTTATCAGGGCTTTTCAGCTGAAGGTGAGTTTCATGCGCATGTGACAGGATTTTCTTCCCAGAAACTCAGGTTTTGGGATTCCGCATACAGGAGTTTGATCCTAGAATCATAGCTACGGAATTAAAGGATACCTTAGATAATTATGGGTGATTGAAGGCAAGTTAAGAACCGTAGAAGAAGATTTTATATCGAGGTAATTTATGAAATGCTTATGTTTTCTATAGAGTAAGTATGTTGATTTAAGTAACGTGAATGCAAAATGTTGCGATGAGTCATCTGTTTATTATTTCTCCGTGATGAACTGCAATATCATTCCTAGTTGCACATATTAACGAAATGTTTATGGGTGAGAAGGAATGTTTTCGCAGACAGAGATTGCAACCACATAAGTTTGTAAATGTATATCTCGGTCTGCAACGAATTTTTATAATTATAATTGCAGACATGCAATCCAATGGACAAAGAAATGTACGATTATTATTTTAAAAGAATTATTTCAGAAAGTTTTATTTTATTTATTTATTTTTTTATTTTACGTTATCAGATCAATGGAGTGAATAATTGTATGCCGTCCGCTGAGAAGAAGAATTGAAAGGAAATCGAGTCGGAACGTCCAGCGTCTTTGGAATTCATAGGTGGAATGTGATCTTTATATTCTAAGGGAGCGTGGAATCGCTTGACCTAGATCTCAACATATCATATTTAATTCAGCTAACTCATATAACCGTATACAACACCGTTAAAAGATCTGAAAGGAAATCGGATTAGAATGTCTAGATGATCCTTTCGAAACGGTGGGTGGATTCTGATCTTTTAGAATTCAGAGGGGAATTGAGCGACCACTTCCCCTAGCACTTCGCATATATCACCCCTCACTTGGCATTGTGACGTCATTTCCTTCGAAATATGTGCAGATAAAGGTTTTATGTATAAAATGACTTAAAATAATTGAAAGGTGGTTTAAGTTGATTTATACTTTTAATAAGTTTTCTTTTAAAATATTTAAAATTCTTGAAACTTTTGAATGCTTAAAATGTATATATTTATAATTATCATTATTTTTATGAGATGGAGTTTTAATTTAATTTCTAATTCTCTTTATATCCGAAAAAGTCAATATAAATTAAGGAGTTGAATATTAACCATCTTCTTCAACCTTTTAGTTCTGTCCACTGCTGGACGAAGGTCTCCCCCATGATTTTACAGGTCACTCGGTTTTCTGCCTCTCCCATCCATCTCACTCCTGCAATTTGTTCCAGGTTCATCCCTCCACTTTCTTCTAGGTCTTCCTCTTTGTCTTGCTGCATCCACTGGTCTCCACTCTTGTTTTTCTAGTTCATCTCCCGTCACTGCATCTGGCAATATGGCCAGCCCATCTCTACTTAGCCTGTTTAATGTATTTTACAATATCCATGACACCTGTTTGAGATCTTATCCGGGTATTTGTCTTCCTATCTCTTAATGTTATTTTTAGAATACTTCTTTCCATGCGATGTCGTGTTGTTCTCAGCTTTTCGTTTAAGGCTTCTGTTGAAGTTCATGTTTCTCCTCCGTATGTTAGGACAGAAAGTATGCACTAGTCGAAAAACTTTCCTTTTTAGACTCATAGGGATGCCACTTCTGAATATGTCTCTCATTTTCTCATAAGCCATTCATCCAAGGTGAATTCTTCGTTCAATCTCTTTTCTTTGGCAATCCTCAAAGGATAACAATTGGCCCAAATATGCATATGAAATAACTTGTTATATTTCATGGTTTTCAACTTTGACAGTCCTATGGTGAATGTATTTAATCATCATTATTTTTGTTTTTTCTCTCTTTATTTTTAATCCAATTACTCTGGCGGCTTCATTTAGCTGATTTAGCCTTTCTTCAAGATCTTGAAGATTGTCTGCTATCAGAACAATATCATCTTCAAATTTCAGATGATGCAGCCTTTCTCCATTTATGTTTATTCCTTTTGTTTCCCAATCAAGGCTTCTAAAGACTCCCTCTAGTGCAGCTGTAAATAATTTGGGAGATATGGTGTCTCCTTGCCGGATGCCTTTTTGTATTGGGATCTTTTCACTGTTTTTATATAATTTAAGTATAGAAGTTGCATTATTGTAAATATGTTTTAGTGTTTAATATATGGTTTCTTAGTTCCCTGGGTTTCAAGTGTTTTAAGTGTGTTGCAGATGTTTTAACCGAATGAAATGCTTTTTCGTAGTCTATACATGCTAGACATAAGGGTTTTATTGTATTTAATTGATTTTTCAATGAGTTTTCTATTGTCTTAATTTGTGAATATGGTCCAAAGTATTGTAAGACTTTCTAAATCCAGCTTGCAGGGAATGCAATCCTGTGAACAACACCGGATTGCATTCCCTCTAGTTTCGATTTTATTCTATTATTTATAATTTCTGTGAAGACTTTTTATATGGTGGGGAGTAGGCTTATAGGTCTGTAATTTTAATTTCTTACTTATTGCCCTTTTTAAAATTTAATATTAGAAGTAAATTGTTACAATCCACTTTTTGTTGTAAATTTTCTCTGTTTTAGGTATTTATTAAGGGGTTTAGTCAGTTGTTTGATGACAGGGTTTCCTCCCAGGTTTAGGAAGTCTACCATAATTTGTCTTCTCCTGGAGCCTTTCCATTCCTCATTTCTCGCAGTGCCATTTCCACTTCACCTTGTAAGATCTCAGGGGCATCGTGTTCTTCCTCACTCGAGTTATCCATAGATGATTCTTGGATGTCTCGATCTTTGTCTTTATAGAGTTCAGTATAAAATTCCTGAATTCTTTTGATCATTGCATCTCTATTTTTTATAAGTTCACCATTTTTTCCTCTTACAGCAGGTATTTCCTTTGTTCCAACTAATAATATTCATCTTAGGACCTTCGTATTACTATTGTTTCTTTAATTCTCCTAGTATTATATGATCTAATTTCATGTGTCATCCTTTTACGTATAGTTTTACAGATTCACTAAATAGGAGGTATTTCATATGAGCTTATTCCGTTCCCATTTTTGGTTGATCCATACTTTTGCCCTTACTAGTCTGTGGGCACTTCCTGTTTTAACCATATATATATATATGTATATATATATATATATATATATATATATATATTCTGATTAAACATGAATTCTGCAGTGGAGCCATTGGGAAGCTTTATTTACTTCTAGAATGTTGCCAAGTTGTTTCTGAAAGGCCAGCACATGTAAAGTGTAAATTTGAAAGTGTTCCCAAGTAACTCTACAACTCTACTTGTCAGGCCGAAGATAGTGATATAAAATTCACCGAAATTGGCTAAGAAGAAACCAAATTTTGAGTGCTGAAAACTGAACAGAGAAGACAGTCGTCAACAATGAGCGAAGAACAAATGACGTCGCCATGTTTACAATCACACTACAGTTGCTGGTGCTCAAGGGAATAAAGGTGAGTCATGATGTGCATCATCTAATGCCTGGAGGATTTATCGACCAACGGAAATCATATAACCTGTACGACATGCCGTAGGAAACTACACTTTACATGTGCTGGCCTTTCAGAAACAACCTGAAAACCTTATACCAGAGACAAACTCAGGCAACGAACTGAACAGAAAAAAAAATACAGGTGAGTCCTATAATTTGAACTCCTTAAATATACTAATAGAAAAAGGTCTAGAGAGTATAAAAGCCAGCTTAGGAGATCTTGTGCAAGAACTCTTTGATAAATAGAACGAACACACAACAAAAAAATCTAGCGACTATGAGGATTTGGTCAAACATAATAATTTAGCAGTGAAAGAAGTCTTGCAAACGGTAAAAATCATTAAATCAGGCATTAACGCAATAAGTGACAGGCAACACAATTTGATGAAAGAGACATTCGAACTCCGTCAAGAACTTAATTCTCTAAAACTACGATACGAACTTTTAAATCAGCAACAATATGAAGATGATTTTGTTATAAATGGTCTTCCTGAAAAAAGCACCTACAGAAAACTTCAGAGACGTAGTTTTAAAATTAGACCATGCAATCGACATCGCTCTGCAGCATAACGACATTCAGCCCGTAAATCGGATTCCCAAAAAGAGCAAAAAAAAAAATGCCTCTCGCTTATTGCGTTAATGTAATGTAATTTCAAAGGCCACCATATGTAAAGTGTAAATTTTAAAGTGTTCCCAAGTAACTCTACTTGTCACGCCGATGACAGTGATATAAAATTTATTTATATAATTTATATTTATATTTATTTAATTATAAAATTAGTTTCCCGTTTCAGAAACGGGAAACTAATTACGGCTTCAACTTGCCATAAAATTCAAATATAAAACATATATAACGATATGAACTGAATCACTGTCATAAATAATATATAAAATATCCATACTGAGTGAATCGTTATTCACTCAATATGAATTATATATATATATATATTTGATATATACCATATACCATAACATTATAATAACATAACAGCATCAAGACAATAGTTATTCATTGTGAATGAATACATTTTTTTGGATATCATCATATATCATATCATATCAGAAAAATAATTCTTAATGTGATCAAGATTACATAATAAAATGATATGGAAATGAATAACTTTTCCCACTTATAAAATGATATAAAAATGAATAACTTTTCCCAGTTGCAAAATTTGCACCCATTATCATTCTTATTGAGAGTTATTATAAAAATAAAAAGGATTGCTAATAAAAAATAACGTGTTTTAAATATTTTCCTTAATTTTTCAAAATTTTATTCTCTTTTAAAAAAATTATTTTATGTACAATTGTATTATATAAAAATTAAGAACATTTTAATATTTTTATAATTAATTCAAGCTATTTATTAACGCTTTTCCTGATGGCACCGATTTCACATGTTGAATTAATCAGTTATTGTGGGGGTTGGCAACCTTTTTAAGTGTGAGTGCCAAAATCGATTAGTCAGATCCTTCTTTAATGCTTCAGGTTTCCTAAATCTCCTTTTTTTGTTTTTCGTTTCATGACATATTTCTCGTTTCATTTCATTTATTTCGATTTTTTTTTTTTAATTTTCAAATCCTTTTTCCGACTTTAATTTTTTCATTTACTTTTATGTTAATTCATACGTTCATCGTTATATTCCTCCGTTTAGGTTCAATTTTTAAAAGTCAAGAGCACCTTTAAATCAATTTTGTCCCTTCGGATTCAAATTAATTTCTGGCAGGACAGTTTTTATTCAGATTTTAGGAATTTGTAATTTCTAAACGTTTGTATAGTTGTTCCGAGTTAGTTTAATCGTGTTATTTCCTGGGTGAACAAGAGTGAAAAGCGAAAAGATGCTCCGGTGATATATATATCACCGGAGCATCTGTGTGATATAGTAGAACGGCAGTAGCAACTTCACCACTTGTTGCGATCTGGTTGGTTCGCGACCTCTGCCAGGTCGGACTCCCAACGATTCTGGTTCTTCAAAACGACTAATCATTCGTTGCAGAGCCACCGAGAGTTTTCGTTCATTAGCCCGCGATAGATGGCGCTGCGAGGGGTGGACACTCATAATTGTTTTCATCAGCAGTTGGTGGTGATCCCTTGATTTCGAGGGATTTTCTGATATTCGTCTTACAGTCAACCCCTTGGTACTTCTTCTAGGCAAGGTAAGGTTGCATGGTGTTGTCAAGCACAACTGCACATCCCTACGAGATAAGCTAGAAGTGTTGAAAGAATTCTATGATGATGTTGATGTGACTAAATAGTGTGATACATTTGGTACTGATTCTCTATTTAAACAAGCAAAGGGAGAACGTATTGAAATTCTTTACAGACAGACAATGATTGTAAGAAGCAAATCAGTGTTAAATAACAATACTAAAATCGGTCAGAATACTTACCATGATGTATGATGAGGGAATAGTTTTGATAACGTCAGTGTGATGCGGTGGACGTATTAGGAGAGCATGCGAATGAAACAAGCTAAGTCACTCCATAAAGAACTCAAATGAGAACTCCAATATGACAGAAAGACAGCTTCAAAAGATTAAGAAGCGCCGTGCAATTCCCGTGCAGAAATTGCGTGTTAAAAATGCTCCACAAACCACCTCCTACCGAATTTGTGGACGAATTTGAGAAACTTGCAGCTGACAAACACCCCAGTCCCAAGAAATGTATAATCCTGATTAAATTGCCTTAAGTTGGCGAAACACATCGCGAAGGACATGATCGAGTGTTTCGTATGGCAGGAAGGCGACACAACTTTCCGTAGAACTGCGATGCTTCCACCTGTTTTGGTTGCATTTTTAATTCTTCACTTAAAGCGGATTTTGCTTGATTTGGGTTTTTATTGATCCCATATCGTGGAGGTTGAGAAACCTACAGTATCTCACTGGCGTGTTTGGGCAAGTATTAAGAAAAAAAAAGGAAGGAAGGAACCTGTTGATGTGCTTTGAACAAGTGAAGGTTTTTTAGTCGTGGAAAATTGTTTTGTGTGGTAGACTGTTCCGGTGCACAGAGGTCGATCGGAACAACATGCTCCAATCAACCTACTGTCAATTCATTAATTAACATAAATGAAAGGGAAAACAGCGTTCGTTTGAGCAGTTTTTGAACACAAATAATCTTATAAATTAATTCTTATTTATCAAGAAAAGAAGTGTGGGTTTCTAATGCGATTACTTATTGGTAGTCGGACCGATTTCATTTTCTTTTCATTTTATGAGGAAAATTAATATAAAAAAAAAATTAAATTAAAATTTTGGTTTTTCAATTTTTGTAAATTTTATTTCTAAGATTATTTTTTCTTAAAATTGTTTATACACAATCTTATTACTAATCAGCCTGTTTTATAAAAAACTAGAGAGTTTAGATATTTGAACACATGGTAACAAATGGCAATGCTGTAGCCACCAATGAAGTTTTAACTGAGGTTCGGCTATTGCTACCCAGCCATGACGAGAGCTTTTAGCTCAATAACACCCCATCCACACAGATTTTTTTTCATTCAGATGACTCAATAAAGCGTCAAGGATCAGTCCTTAAAAGGCGTTTAAGGGTTAATTTATAGTAATTTAATAATAATAATAATAAATTACTATAAAATTAGTATAAAATACTACAATATCTCATTTAAAATACTACAAATTAGTATTTTAAATGAGATATTGTTAAGAAGGATTGATCTTAAAATTAATATGTTATTAAATATAATCTAAATGAGTAAAGACTAATTACTACTTATATTTCCAGAAATCTACTCGCTTTGTTCCTTATTTTGAAGCAAAACGAAGGCCATGATAAAGTAGGTCTCACCGTTCTTTCTTTAACTGCTGTTTGTGTTTGAACGATATCAAATATTGGTGGACAACAATACAAAAATGAACAATGCACTTCATTTCCTTTCAACTATTAAGCGAGATAACTGATTTGTTTCCGATTCAATAATATGTTTCCTACATAATTATTGGAAATGCCCAGTTCTTTCTTACGTAAATAATCACTCATCTTCTTTGGAGGGGAGGGACAGCGATTCGAAAATGTGTAAAATTAAAAACAATCGCGAAACAAATCAGTATAAATTACCAGCTGAAATTTTTAAAATAATAAAAAAGGAAATTTTACAATTAAATGTATAACAGTTTGCGTTCTCATTTATTATTCAAATATTTAAGTGCTGCAACCAGCGGCGCACCCAAGATTTAATCTTAGGGGAGGGGGAGCAAGTTGAGTAGACGATTTGAGAACAGACACTACGCATTGCATACGGCCTATGACTAAGCATCTGCAGTGATCGCCAGTACAAGAAACCCATGATCTCCTCTGGCCCGGTCCGACCGATGATAATTTTTTTCTTTCCTCAGTGTAAGAGCACAGTTGGATTTGCTGCACGACGGAATGGGCTTGAAATCGGTTTTCAACTTTAGTATCCTGAGCAGGTTTTCTGAATTGTCTTCCCCACCAGCAAGTTCAAATACTAACCAGCAGTGATATAATGCAGTTTTGCAATATTTCATGGTTAGAATTCACATTAAATAATCGTCTCGTTAATCAAAGCCGTTGTTAAAATACTGTAGTACAGGGAGTCCCCGGGTTACGAACGAGATGCGTTCGTGAGAACGTCTTAAAGTCGGATTTGTACGTAGCTCGGATCCCTGATGAACAGCACACATGCAGTATTAATTATAACAATACTATGAAGGGTTATATGTAGCAATAATAATGCAGTGTAGCACTGTAATAATAATAATAATAATAATAATAATAATAATAATAATAATACCCCTGTACTGTAATAATAAGTTATAGAATTATAGGAACTATTGTGCCCTTTCAAGCAAACAAACCATAAAAACAAATTCATATAGATAGGAGAAATTTCAAAAAAGGATATTAAAAGTTGCATCAATGTCTTGTTTACTGAAAGGAGAATTTCTGAGAGAAGAAGGCAGGCTAACATTAATCGGAAGATGATGATGGAGATGGTGCTAGAGAGGATGGACCTTGTGCTGGAGATTCAGGATTCGACTCTGTTTCTGGAGGAGGGGAGGTTACCACTGAAGTCGGATTCTTGAAAAAAGTATCTAGAGTTATTTGCACAGACTTTTGTTTTCATCATAGATGCCTGGTAGCAGCTGATGTTCTCACTAATTGCTTAAATCCTGCTTCAATGAGACAAAAGGCTTCAGGTAATTCTTTTTCGTAAATTTTCTTGGCTCTGTATTTCTGATTCTTCGTGTTCGTTTGTTTCGTTCTATCTCCATAAGGTCTTCGTAGGTATGGGACCTCTAGTAAGTCAATGAAATTATATTCATTAGTGTCCAATTGCAATGCATTGCAGTATCCACCAGAATCAGCTTTTCCTACTTTTCCTACCCAGTTCACCATAGAAATTGAGGAAAATGGATCTCTGCCTTTTTTAGACGTCAAACGTACTAAGATGTCTGACTGCATAAAAACTTCGATACTCAGAAAATCAACGCACACGGATAGATACCTGCAGGCGTCTTCACACCACTATCCGGCATAAAAGTTGGGCATCATCTCCACTCTAGCGCATCGTGCCAGGTCTGTATTGTCAGATGAGGAGGAGCTAAGAAATGAACTACAACATCTAAAAAGAACCTTCGTAAATAATGGTATCTTCAAAAACTATTAATAAACAACTATACCGCCGTCCTCAAAACAACGGAGAAACACAGGACAATACCAAAGGTTACATCTCTTTACCGTACATCCCATAGACTAAGAAGAATTTTGAAAAAATTTAACATAAAAACGTGCTTTTCCACTCTTCCTAAACTCAGATCAATTTTAAGCAAACCAAAACAGGCTCACAACCCAACCATCTTCAGTTTCCAGGGAGTATAAAATCACATATTATGGAAAATCCGAGAAATCCATTCTCCTGCGTCTCGAGGAACATCAAAGTTACATTGCTTACAACAGAACCAGAGCAAGCAAGCCATGTCCTGTTCTCAGTGAACACAAATAGTGAAGGCCGCCAACATGAGATAAACTGGACCATAACATCAAACCTTCATATATGCCACGACGAGGTAGAACGCCTCATATTTGAGTCTAAAGAAATTGTTCTGGACTCTTATCACATAAACCGTAATTTAGTTATAATTTACCAGACTTATTTAGCTCTGCTATCAGATACTGGCGCACTCGTGAAGGCCACATGCTCGCATATATAGAAAAAATACCAAGATATTAGTAATACAGAGCTTATAAATATTTTACCAGAACAAGTTACCATAAGGTGTTTTAACCTTATTAAATAAAAATCTCAGGAGAAGAGATAGATGTCGAAAGTATTTGACCTTGGTTATAATAAATGTTAAAGATGCCAAGCTATTTTAAACTTGGTTTTACTCCATTTCCCAAGTAAGCAAACAGACAAGTAAGGCAAGTTTGCGCCTGCAAGTATTGCAAGTCTAGGTGATCCCACACGTAGTGCAAGACCAAGGCAACTCATGGTAAAAGATGGATAAGCTCTGATCACTATTCTTAATATTTACCCTTAATGCAAAGCACATCTCCTAGAGGAGATGTATGATGCTTTGTATTAAAGGCAAGGGGCCACTACCCAGACAGGTTTCGACCTTTATTGAGGTCTCATCAGTGGGAGTCAAGCTAGAAAAACCAGGTTTAAAATAGCTTGGTATCTTTAACATACATGTATATATATATATATATATATATATATATATAATGTAATGGTACGAGCAAGCAGCTTTTTATCTCCCAGAAACTTTTTCGTCCCGTAAACTCAAAAAAATCGACAGTAGAACCCACACCATTTCAGACAATAAATATATTGTGTTAGGGTTAAGGACCACGAGATGGCGGCACTTATTGAGCCGTCTCTTTTCACTTCGTGCCGCTTAATTGGTGATAGCCTTGGGCCAGCTATCTCTGATTGGTACCAGTGGAGAGTGAACTGCTCACTGTCTCCAACAGTTAGCTAGTGCTAAAAGCGGCCTCGCCTACTCCCTACATACGGGAACAAAAAAGGCGTTAGCTGATTTTTTGATTTTTTTTATTTAATAATGAGTTTCCGTTAAATGATCGGTAGGAAAAACCGACTTTACCGTACTTGTTCTTGCAAGAGATCTTTTTGGGAACTCGTCGAATAATGGCACGGAAAACAATTCTCCAGTTGGAAAGTTCAAATGAAATGAAAAGTGCTCCTTTGCGCAGCATAATGCTATGTTAACAAACACCATTTCCACAAAGATACACAGCGCTTCTAGTATATTTTCAGAAAATCTTATTAACCTTTTTTTTAAAAAAAAAAATCAGTTAGTCGCCATGCCAAAAAAATAAGTTGTAAATTAATGATGAATTTTAAAAAAATGCAACCGCGTCATATCGTTACACAATGTTTCTCTATATTTTGAATTTGTCATGTCGGACGTTCAGAGAAGCAATTCTGTTAACTTACACTAACTCTGCACTACTTTGAGGAGGTTGTCTGAACTAAAATTTAGGTTTGACTGAAGAAAGTGAGCCGCTATTCATTCCAAATGCGATTAAACAAATGACAGTCGAATTTCTTGATTAACTAAATAATGTTTTGTGAGGCAAAAAAGAAATCAGCCTTATTATTATTATTATTATTATTATTATTATTATTATTATTATTATTATTATTTGAAACACCTCCACGGAGGCCAAAGACTCATCGAGGGAAGGCACCTGCTCTACAACTCTGTCTCCACCAACTGACTGCAACTACACCAACGCCATCTACCGCCGACCACCACCACCAGTATTTCCACAGACAATCACAAACATCCATGCCCACTACGGGATTATTAACCTGTATTTTTCTTTTAGGATCGACTAAAGCCAAAATAAATTGATAAATGCATTTTTATTGAAGTAAATGAAAACAAATGGGCCAATTAGATAACGATCTCTGCAGAAGAGTTCCGTTTTATTGAACATGCTAAGAAACGTATTGATAGGGAATTTGTCTAGAATAAAGTTTAGTACTTTATGTCGCTAATATATTATTTGTATTTGGTTTTTCACATATCTTAAATTCAGATTGAAAATGATATTCCAAAAAGACAGTTTGCATCACGTACACACACGCACGCACCCACGCACGCACGCCCGCACACACACACACACACACACACACACACACACACACACACACACACACACACACACACACACACACACACACACACACACACACACACACACACACACACACACACACACACACACACACACACACACAGAATCTGGGCATCAGCACAAGCCGATATAGACTTCCTTGCGTCCGCGCTTTTCATCAGGTCTGAAAAAATCCAGCGACCAAACACTCGGAACAACCAAGGAGGTAAACATGCATGGAAGAAGTTCAGTACCTTGATGGAAAGACGAACTAACATTCCTAAGAAAACGTTTTAATGCACTCAAACGACTATATAAAAGAACATACAGTAACCAAGACTTGAGAGAGAGAGAGAGAGAGAGAGAGAGAGAGAGAGAGAGAGAGAGAGAGTAGAAGACAGAACTACTATAGCTCTCAGTCCAAATTTACAAATGCGAAAACAGAATCATGGAAAAAAATTCTGTACAGCTTCAACTGTATCGAATCTTTGGAATTGTATAAATAAATTAGGAGCAAGCAAGAATAAGACAAAAACTAATATTATTAACTATTAAGAAAACAGACGGGCAAGCAGCCCGTCTATTTTCTTAATAGTTTCTTAAATCCAAGTTCGTTGAATAACACTGTCGATACACTAAAAACGTAGCAGAAACTGCAGCTGTTATGATAAGGACATATGTGGATTACTGTGCGAAACTTTGGTGACCTGCTTTTCAAAAAGCTGAGGATGTAGATGGAAAAAGGTCCTGAGGCGATTGACTGTCTCTGGAATGTTGAGTATGAAGAAACTTTGAAAAAATGCAATTGCAGAAAGCGGTGGGTAGGAATCGAAGAGGGGATATGATCGAGACACATAAGCTATTAGGGGGGTTATTACCAGATTAATGTATAGGAGATTTTACATTGTATGGATAACAATAGTGAGAGAACATGAATCCACTTCACCTACTCCATGTAAAGGAATAAATAGCGTTGGCGGAATGTTTTATTTCACTGTTTTCATTAACGTTAAATTATAATTTAAATAATTTAATTAAATTAACTTAGATTTTTGTGATTAATCAATACTTTTCCAACTGAAAAAAGAAGACCTCGGAAGACCAAGAATTACCTGGCTGAAATTAATAAAGAACATCTCGGGATGCAGAACATATAAGGAACTTTTTCGAACAGCAAGGAATAGAGAAGACTGGAAGATCCTGCTTAAGAGAAGACTCAACCCGTCTTAGACGGAAGAGAAGAAGAAGAGAAGAAGAAGAAATTTTTGTTATTCAGTTTAATTAACGTTTACAGGAATTCAGAAGTTTCTGTTAGATTTCTGCAAAAGTATTCATAAAAATTCAGCGATGCTGCCACATTGATTGAATCAACTTCTTATTTACTGGTAGGAAGAGGTTCAAGTACTTTCTCAACTCGTATGATCAACAAATTCCTTTCTTCTTTCATGAAGGCATTTTGTCTCCCATCTTTTGCGTTATTATTATTATTATTATTATTATTATTAAGAGTCCAATGAGGACTCATCGAAAGAGGTCATACTATTCTCACCAGCTATCACAACTGTTCTTGAATTTATTCACGCTACTTGCACACACAACTTCCAACTGCAATCGATTATTATATTTTGTATTGTTGTAAAATATTAACATAAACTATTTTCCTCAATGTCAGTATAAGAACAACATTTTTACTTATTGTTTAAATTGGAAATCTGGGTTCGTTGAATAACACTGTGGATTACATTGTTGAACATGTACAGTAACGTGTTTCCTTTTTCTTTTTTTTTTTTGATGACGCGAGGATGATACGTAATTGTTAAAAACGTACTGACGTTGAGTATAAATAGAAGATATTGCTGGATCATACCAGTAATTGTGTCGTTGGATTAAGGAGGTGGTTATAAAACATACTGGCTTCTGGATGACTGTGAAAGTCATAATGTTAAACGCCAGTCGTGATTCATGATTTGGAGACAGGAAGGATTCCAACGAAATCCTAATCTTCATAGTTCTACTCCGGTGCACTTGCATTCTGAGTGGCTGGTAGGAGGTAGGCAGGTGGACGCAGCTGCAGTGGAATTTAGTTATGAGAAACGAGCTTCATATTCAACACTAAAATGCAGTGAGCGTGTCGAAGTTGTCAGCATGATGATGATGGCAATAAGTTTATGTAAAAAGTAAACTTTGCATGTGGACTTTAAGTGGAGTGTGGAGAGAAGGATTTGGTTGGAATTGACCATTATTATGGAGCAAAAATTAAATTATTAACTGGCTTTTGTGGATGGCGATTGGAGAGTTGTTGCCCAGTATTGAGGATGGAGGAGGATAACAAGCGATTCCAATTGGTTGGAATCGCTTGTTATAATGAACAATGAATAAATTGTGAAGTTATTTTATTCATGCGGATTTGATCGTGGTTGAAGGAAAAGCACAACAAACTTTATGGTGGAAAGCCATTGTATACGACATCACACACACATTGAATTATGTCCTTCCACAGACTACTTATATTAATAAAAAAAGAGAACGTAAATATATCAAGTACGTATTTCTAATAGCGCGTCCATGTAAACAATATAAATCGTCAAGTATTAAAAATAAGCCAATTATATTGCTCTTGACACTCCACTATACAAAGGTTTGCACAATGCATATGGAGAACTGCTGGGATCCAGACTGAAATTCTAAAAACTGAGAATGGTCGAAAATTCTCTCAACTTTTATTTCCCAAGTTCTGAAAGTGTCACAGACTGTTATTATTAACTTTCGTTGCTTCGGAAAAATCGGTTTGTAAAGTTGTCGTCAAATGCCTGGGATAGACAGAAATAAATCGATGGTGACATTTATCCTTGCTACATATTAACACCTGGAATAACATCGACCTTCTATGGAATTATGGGTAATTATTAAGCTAAATAAAATATTAGTTTTCATTTATTTGATTCAACAGTGGAATCGCATTTTATTCATTCCAGCAGTGGAAAAAATAAGAATATTAACTTATATAAGAATATTAACTTATATAAGAATATTAACTTATATAAGAATATTAATATTAATATTCATATTAATTACTGCTTACACGCAGTAATTAATATGTATCAAATAAACGAGTAATTCAAATAATTCAAACAAGACAGAAATCAAAGTGAATACAACAATCAGTATGTGAGCTGGCTAGGAATGTTTATATGGTTTATTAAAAAATTTGTATTTTTTTTAAATTATTTTTCACACAATCCGAACACTGTACTCTAGAAAGCAATCATAGAATTTCTTCAACTCCCCAGGATTTCTGATATTTATCTTCCTCTTAAATACAACGCATTTACTTGGCTAATAAATAATAGATAATGCATTGATGAATCATAGCGTTGGGTATTCTAAGAAACGTGAAGTTGTAATTCGTGTAAAGACATTTCGTTTCAACTGTTTATCTTTTCTTAACAGGAAAGGGAGTGTTGAGATATCAGAAGGATATTTCGTTTCTCTCCTAGAGGGCTTAATGAAACACATTCTTCTTGGTTTCCATCCCGAAAGAGTACTGCCAACGCATTTCCCTTCTGAGAAATTGCTTCGTGTTGAGGGAAATACAGAAAACTAAGTGTTACATAAAAAGGTTTACAACTGTTCCCAATATAAGATATTATGAACATGCATATTTTAAAAATTAACCAGGATACCGCATTTTGTTATAATTTCCCATTCGTGTGTCATCTGCTATGCAGCAGGAGAACACTTCCACATATTGTCTACGATTCATGGCTGTTAATCCATCTGTGTGTTCACGAGTTCAGTTTGGCTGTTTTGAGGGACGAAAATCCCGACTTTAATTATAATTATAATTACACATATTACAATTACATATAACAACTAAATGAAAACGAATCCAATTCCCTTATCAGAAATATCTGTCTTCTGGTGTTCAGTTGCATAACTTTTTATCCCACCACACATTTTGTGAATATGGTGGGATGTATTGGTGTGTCTACTTACAACAATAATCCTCTAAATAAAGCATTTGCTGTTTTGAGGATTAATAAAAAAATACATTGGATAATTATATTTTATAGAGGTGTCAACCTTTTCCCTTTTTCGTTTGGGGGCCTTGGCTCCCTTCTGGATGCGCCACTGATAATTAGTGATAACCATGAGCCAGCTATCTCTGATGGCTAAAACTGCCTCGCCTACTCCCAATACGGGAAAAAAGGCGTTAGTAGATTTATCACTTTATCTATTTTATATATACAAAACAGAGTTGAAGAAATTGTGTAAAATTCTACTGGTCACACAAAAAATGTACTTTACTCCAAACCCTAATTTCTTAAATATATCTCAGCAAGTCTTGGTAGCTCCACGAAGTGATTTGTTCTGCTGCATGTCTTTTTTGTTCTAAAGTTTTCAAGCGTTTGTTTATTTCTTTATTAAATGAAAAACATGTTTTGTGCGGTCTGGATCTATTCGCCAGCTTGCAAAAAGTACTCGCCCTAGTAATTGTCGATAATGCCCGAGGAGAATCTTATTCTCAAGATGGTCGGAGAAAATTTCTTTTCAAATGTTTTATCAAAACTCCCTGAAAAGCATGAACTTCTGTACTGTTGTGTTTCAAATAGTTAATGATAACACGAAGTATTCACATTTTAAACACCATTTTCTTTTGAATACTTCACAAATGGATACACTACGGTTTGTGTATTGACCCAGTTAAATGCATCACTTTGCATACTTCCCTTTGCATCAAAAAGGCATATTTTTCTAAAACAAAATCCCTAACACAATGCACTAAAGGTACAACTGCTGTTTTCTGTTTAGATTTTAAAAAATGTATGGACTTTTTTCTTTGAATACGCCAAATTTAGAAAAAAAGCTTATCCTTATACGTGGGTGTGTTTCTTTGAATTTCAAACATTCTATGAACGTTAAGAGCACCAGACACTTTCGCTTCTTTGATTGTTCTCCGAGAAGTAGATTTAGATCAAAGGCAATCTTGCAGTGACCAAATCTTTTGTATCAAGTGCTTAACTCTACTTACTTCATCGCTCAATAGAAAACTACCATCTTCCTAATTTTGTTATCATCATAGCTTTATCATCTTAATCTATTTTCACTTTACTTGTTCTCAATACTTAGTAGTACTCCGTGTTTCTTTCTCGCTGCTCTAGAAGTGTGTTTATTCAATATAATCCGAATAAAGGAGAGGTGCAGTTGGTTTTCTTCATCGTAATCACTTAGACTCATCAGGAACAAAGAAATCAGTTTTTAATTTTATAATTTATTCTGATCCAGTTGATATTGTTTCAATTTTTTGAACTTTATTGCTTCTTTGCTTCTTTTTCAATCTATTTTCATAGAATATGGAAGAACATTGAACTTGAAATAAATATGCAACCCTTAATTTTACTACAGTAATAAATTCCCAACAATCACCAAATGAAAATTAACTTTCAGATGAGAGTCGCATTGTGAAAACCGCATGATGGCAATTCCTCAAGCATGGGAAGAATCTTTGAACAACAGTGCAAATTTAACAATAAGAAAATTAAGGAACAAAAAAAATTGATTATATATTTCACTTTATTTATTTTCTGTATGCTAGATTCACTAAATACAATTTGTAAATAATATTTCATTCAAATAAAATGTATAAATTTAAATGAACAAATTGAGTGTCATTGATGTGTTATACAAATTTAAGTAAGACCATAACGTTTTTTTCCCTTGTGAAATTTCATGCCATAAACTAACCAGAGACTTTTTTTTTGACAATCCACTCAGTGAAACTGTGTCAACTCTTGGAAGTAAAAGGAAATGGGTATTAAATTAATAGGCAGAATTTTAGTGGAGAATATTTCACATGAAAAGTGACAAAAAAATAAAAATGTATTGTAGCATGCAGATGTAGCATGCAGTGAATCAACATGCATATATCAAAAAATACTTGCCATTGGAAGAAAAAAATAAAAAAACATTAACAAACTTAATAGCCAGATCCGTTCTTCATTTAAATGATACCAAATGATGAATAAAATATGTGCATGAATTTTCAAAACTTTGAAAAAGCTGATGAATTTCGTGTTTGCTGTGATCATAAATATTTATTTTAGGGTAAACTTTTTTTTTCTTTACAATTTTTCTTTCTTTCTTTCTTTCTGAGCTAATTTTCATTTGAAATAAGAATGAATAATTATTTATTTGTATTGGAAAGAATATCTAATATAATAATTGTGTTAAAATATATATATATAAATATCCCTACTGTGAAATAAATGTCAGGCCGAGAGGACAACAGTCAATTGGGACTAACGTAAATGAGTTTTACATATTTTAACTATGTAAAAACCATAGTTCAAATTGTTTTGAAATGTCACGTGGTGAAAAAACATGAATTACAAGTAAGCGCCAATGGAAAATAACACACAATGAACATCAGTGCAAATGTTAAATCACAAGAATAAAAAAGCAAACACTGTCTTTTTCACTTTATTTAATATCTGTATGTTAGATTCAGTAAATACAATTTGTTAATAATATTATATGCAAATAAAAGGTAACATAGAAATTAACACAGTATATATTACAGAGCTAATATTCATTTGAAATAATAAGAAATAACTATTTATTTGTTGTGCTGGCAAAAGAAGTTTCTAAATGAAAACGCTACAGCGAGTTCAAAACCCTTGTTTGTCTCATATCCGTTTACTTAAAATTACTAATGCTAAAGAAAAAATAAATAAATAACATAAATTCCAGTTACAGAAATAGGTTATGAGCACAAGGAATCGAAGGTAAAATTAATAGTCATATTGCTTTTAAAAAAATAAATGTAAGCATTAATTTACTACAGCAATAATTTCCACGGGAACCAAGAGTTCCAAACTAACACACGATTTCTCACCTACTTACAACAAAAACAAAATTGGCAAATAGATAAGAGAGATATCATTAAGATAAGACTTAATGAGAAATCTACAGTGTTGGAAAATAAATTCACATTCATTTTAATTATTTATTAATTTTGTTCAGTTATTCTGTTAGAATGTGTTGTTAAACTGAATTTTAAAAGTAAAATATAGAAAATAACCATTCAATTTGAAAAAAAAAAATCATTTCACTTGTGAGAATTCCATACTCTAACAGCATTCGGAATTCGAAACCGGAAATAATACTTACCCTAAACTAAACGGCGCATAGACTTTCCCACCAAGCTTGGGAAAACATAGCATGAGCAACTGTGGGAATGAATTAAGACAGAGAAACAATCGGATAGTAATCTAAATTAAGTAGTCAACTAGCTTTTCTGGTTATTTACATAAATATCTTTCAACTCCTATGTTTTGTGTGTTTTTGTGCTGTGAATATATGTTAGCCATATAATGAAAAAATGTCAACTGCATTTTCCGACTTGTGTTTGTGTTCTGTGCTGTGAATATATATTAAAAATCAACAATTTGGAATATTTAGGAAACCTAGATAGTACGAAGATGTTCCCATTCTGGAAAGAAATCTGAGTTAATTTTTTAAACTTAAACATAACAATTGATAATTGTAATTTCAATAATCACTGCTCATATGTTTTGGTATGTGTAATTCTAATACTGAATAGTTTTTATTTTAATAAGAATAATCATAGGGTAGATATTAGAGTATCAACATGGATACATTAGCGACTTTTCATGTCTAATGTGTGTATGTGTGTTTGATGGATGCCAGCATATAAATAAATTATTCAGAAAAGCCTAATCACTGCCGCCATCACGACTCTACCTAAGAATTCCCACCCTTTAACAGGAAAGAAATACCTCGAAATGTATTGGAAAATTAGTACAGCCATCTATAGACAACCAAAGACAAAATATGACAACAATGATGGATGTGTTTGTCATCCTGGGAAAATTTCAAGATATCTTATCTCAAAAACATCGTCCACAATTCCATAGGCAAACCAAAACGCCATGTGATATCACAGAGAGACATATGGTCCCCAGAAATTTCCAAACACAAAACGTCATGATTCCTTATCTCTAAACATCACACACGCAATGCTATAAGCGAACCAAACACACCATGTGATGTCCCTGACATATGAGGGAGCCCCCAGAAAAATTCCAGACTTTATCTTATGAATATCCATATTACCCATAATACCATACGCAAACCATTTACTTAACTACAACTCATAACAATACACATCCAGGACACTGACATCACTTCCCCTTTCATCCTACCCGTATTTGGTTCATAGTATCCCACTAATCACGACACGAATGCTTCTCCACTAATATCTTCCTTTTCCATTCAAAACAATAACGTCACTTATTTACAACTAACAAATAATGCACTTATCTTCATCTGATAACAACAAACATTCACGTCACGATTCCTTATCTTATCTTGATCTGGTTAAAAGTGTCCCACCAATCACGACACGATTCCTTATCTCTACCATCACCCATAATTCCATACGCGAACCAAAACACAAGAACTGAAGCCATTGACACATATACCCACAGGGAAATTCCAATCATTCCAAACACATGACGTCATCTTTTCAACCAATGACGTCACGATTCCTTATGTTATCTTGATCTTGATCTGGTTCAATGTGGCACCCCCTGCTACTGACCATCCACACCGACCGAATGAATGTGCAGTGATACCATGGATAATATGAAAATATGCCATTCATAAGCCGATGCGTTCAATGCAGAATTTCGGGCATCAACTGGAACACGAGTCTGTACAAAAACATTCAGAACCAAAGCTCACCACATGGGTTTCCATTGTTGGACCGCAAAATGCAAGTCTCACATTAGGCGAAGCAACATGCAGTATTGTCTTCTGTGGCGCAAAGACGGCGTTACAGTGGGACGTGGAAGCTTGAAATGCTGTGTTGTGGAGCGGAGAATCACGCTACACCATCTACCTAGCAGATGGATGGGTGTTGGTGTGGTGGATGCCGATGAAACTCTTTTACCAGAGTATGTAACCCCAACTATGAAATTCGGAGGTGACGTTGTGACGGCATGGTCCTGCTCTTAGTTTGGCCTCGGACCTCTCTTTGTGGTGCGACCAACATTGAACTCCGAGAGGTATATCTGAACATTCTGGACAATACAATGCTCCCTACTTTGTAACGTTTCTACGGAATTGCCCATTGTCTCTTTTAGCAAGACAATGTACTGTGTCATAAGGCTGTTGCTCACTGCGAGGTTTTTGAACATGAACATCACCACACTTGACTAGCCTCTACAGATCTCTGATCTCAACCCTACGTAACATCTATGGGGTGAACTTTAGTGTCGATAGATCAAGGGACGTCCGCTCCACAATAGTTCATGGCCGCATTAAAATCATACAGAAAGAATGGTGCCAAATTCCCATTGATCGCAGGAAATTAAGGTCCGACACCAAACTAAGGTGGTATGTTGTCCTCTCTCGAAGCAGTAAGAATATTTGATGTCAGAAAAATCAAAAGAGTAATTCTTTGGACAAAAAGTATCAAGGTAGTGTAATGAAGGCTTTTCTGAATTACTACATATATTGGCAAAACAGAAAAATTGATTTGGCTGTAAGTTTATATTATTATTATTATTATTATTATTATTAAATAAAAGTCTCATCGTGTGAGAATCCACAATCACATACACAATTCATCATACCTCGACTTAAATGCACTCACTGTCCCTTCACTGAGTGCAGGGACAGATCTACTGAGAGTAATGGGAACAATCACCCACCACCCTCCATGCAAATCTACTCCTTTCCCCCTTGCTGACATCCATCTTACATAGCGTCCAGGGATAGCCTCTTGTTCTTCCCCTGTCTCCAAATATTCTATGAAACATCTCACCCATGCTAGTCTAGTAATTATCCCTTATCAACTTATATGTCTCCCCTCTATCTTCTATCCTCTAAGCTCTGTAATTTGCAATTCTTCCATCTGTCCTCATATCCCACACTTAAGAACCAGAAATTAAATTTGTTTGCAAAATCTAAATATATCACTGTACAGTATGTGCATCCCTCTTGTCCTGTGACCAAATCTGTGCACAGTAATTCAAATGCTGCCTCAACAAAGTGTTGTAAATACAGAGGAATCAAAACATCCTTACTTCTACATATCAGTGTTCTTCCATTATTCTCATAATCCGGTCTGTCTTCCTCACAGTTTTAGCAAAATATCCACAAAATTTCAAGTAGCTATCCTCCATAACCCCACATCTTTCATTTCCTCTATCTCCTCTAAAATATCCCCACTAATCCTATACTCTGCATTTTTGCTTCTCAAATGTTAAACCCTTACACATTACAACATTAAACTGACACATTTGCCCATTCAAATAGTCCATTCATGTCCTTTTGCAAAGGGACATCATCTACTCTACGTATCACAACTTCCTCCAACTTTGCATCATCTGAAAACAACTGTATATCACCATTTAAGCCCTTATCAATGTCATTTAGTTACAAATTAAACACCAATGGTCCAAACCAGATGCCTGGGGCATTTCAATATTGGCTTTACCTCTTCTGGGATATCACGTACCCGTACATAACATGCTGATACCTTTCACCCAGCCAATCTCCAATCCAACACGCTAATCTACTGTCCAACTCCATCTGTTCTAATTTAATTACTAGTTTGTCATGTGAAAATGTATCGAAAGTCTTTGCCAAATCTAAATCTACCACTGTGTATGCATCCTTCTTGTCCAATGTATTCGTCTCCTTGTTATAATAAATAAGTAGATGGCTAAAAACAAGATCTTACTTCAGCAAACTCTTTCTGTCCATTGATATCCAAAAGAGATTTTACAAAATTAACAGAGTCTGATAGTTAGTTTAAAAATCTGAACCCACGAGGTGCTTTTAAGTTCCGTAACAGGAACAATGATAAGTCAAGCGTTAACATATCCATAACTATTAAGTCATTTAAATAATTAAGATCATGAATATGATGGAACTTATTTAATTATATTGCTTTTCTAATAGCAGATATAAATCAAAAGTCAGTAAAAGGATAAATTATAACAGGCTGTAGATTATGTAGGAGTGATATTAATGTATAAACAACTTTACACCGAGTATAAAGTTGTTTATAATTAATATAAAATATATTCTTATAAAACTTTATACTTATAAAGTTTTATAAGAATGATAAAAATTTTAATTATTTCCCAAGTATGGTAGCTATATTGCTACTATACTAGGGAAATGATTATGGTGGGTTTCCGTTGCCTTCCTTAAGCCAGGGTTTTTTCCACCATAAATTTAAGATTTTTAAATTTATTACAAATCTTATTAAAATTTAAAATATCTTCTGACACCTTTATTATTTTCCCTTAAGCCAGGGTTTTTTCCACCATAAATTTAAGATTTTTAAATTTATTACAAATCTTATTAAAATTTAAAATATCTTCTGACACCTTTATTATTTTCAAATCAATACAATATGTCTATTAGGTATTTTGTTTTTAAGTAATCGATCGTTGCATTTTCAAAAGTGCAATGCTCCGGGCCTTTGGCGATTATGTCCCCTTTCCTAACAATATTTTCAGCACTGACAGACGTTTATATGTCGTCGATATAGTTCTGCATTTTACGTTAGAGATGCTACCATTTCAAAACTCTCGACTGTTGTAAAAATACGTTTATTTCATTACGATATTGAATTGCATAAAGATCTGGAATTCATCGCACAGACACGTGAGATGAATTTCAGATTATCTTTAATCAATGTAATTAGAAAACAATGTTATTAAGTGATATATTTTAAGTATCCGTAATCATATTGTAATTGTAAACTATTCTATTCCCTCAGCCATACGGCTGGTTGGGGTAGCTGCTATATGCTACCATACTAGGGAAATGATCATGGTGGTTTCCCACCACCTTCCTTAAGCCAGGGTTTTTTCTACCATAAACTGATGGGAAAAACCCTGCTATCCACGTCCAAGACCAGCGAACGTGGCTTGGCTGAGAAAGATCCTTAAGCCTCCTTATGTTGTTGACGGGAATCGAACCTAGGACACTCCTTCCGTAGGCATATGGTTGCGAAGCGCACAGCCATTAGGCTAACCGAGCAGACAATTGTAAACTTAACACCATAATTTATAACTTCAATAGTTCAACCAGAATTTTAGCTGCATATTGCAAATAGTTCAAAATTTTTACTTAAAACAATAGAATAGCAACGAAATAAAAGCATTCACATTGTTCCAGTTTCTTCATCATCATTAGTACAAGCATTACTGTTATTATTATTAGCATAGGACGAATGACTACGATAATGAAACACGGGCAAGAAAATGAGAGAAATGAATATTTGTTTGCACGAGTAAAAATGTTTCTTTTAACTTCTCAGGCTATTTAGTATAATTAACTTTATTTAAGTTTTTATTTTCATTTTAAAATAAGTGGTGAAATAAACTAAATGGTGAGCAGCTGGCAACAGCATCGAAAGGCTTCCCATAGTTTTGGTATTCGAGATTTGAAAGAAGAAAAAAAAAAGGAATATGAATAAGTTCCCGTTTTCTTCTCTCATTTTCTTGCCCGTGTTTCATTATCGTAGTCATTCGTCCTATGCTAATAATAATAACAGTAATGCTTGTACTAATGATGATGAAGAAACTGGAACAATGTGAATGCTTTTATTTCGTTGCTATTCAAACTTCAGCTTTGCCTACAAGCTGAAGTATCATTTGAAATAAATATGAAATATCAAAACCTTAAAAGTTATATCAAAATGTAAAGATTTCTTGTCCCTAATTACAAACATTACGTTTGCAAAAAGAATTCATTAAGAATTCGTTTTGTGAATTAATTAAAAGTAATTTTTAAGTAGTTACTTCTAGAGTGTGAATGCAAATTTGGAAACTTATGTTAAAAATGTTATTAATCATAATTGCAGCCGTCACGTCTACAATGTTGGTTATTTACATTTGAGGTTCTGACATTCTTTACAGATTACCAATGTTCTAAAAAATTGGGAGATTTTGTTTAAATTAAACATATTTGGTCGTTTTATAATTAAAATACAAATATTTAATACTGACCATTTTGCAAAACAAACTAACATTATAACCTACCAGTTCCGCCAGCAAACTATCTGACTTTTTCAAGGCGTTTACGAAAGACATAAAAACTAGTAAATGCAAATTGAAAGGAACATAAAAAAACGTTGTAAACCAACTGTAGCTAAGGATGCACGTTCGCGTGACACAGAGGACTTATTGTTCTTATTCATTATCACGCATGCGTGTTTGTTGTAAACGTGTAATGTGATTACTGTCTAGCTGTAATTCAGATGGATTTAGAGAGAGGATCAGGTTTTTCTGCGAACTGTTTAGGATTGCACCCTGATTTCTGTCGAGGTTTCCGCCGGTTATTAACACTATTGTGGCTTCCTTGAATAAACGATGTCTGTAGTCGTCATCCAGATATGACATGGAGCTGTTTTGCCACTCTATCGTGTGGTTAGACGTACAGAAATGATGTGCTAAGCCGGAAGAGATACTTCTGTTGTGGTTTACATCACCAACGTGCTCTCTCTGTCTGATTTCCAAACTTCACTTGACTAAATTTATAATCAGTGTTGCTTTATACTGCTCATAGATTTTAATAATCTACTGAAAATTTCTACTAATACATACACAGCTTGGAAAGAAATCAACGAACACCTCTCCATCTTACTATGTAACGAGTCACGTGTTTGTAGCTGGTATAAATTGGAGGAATATGATGCTCCCAAGACAGTGCAGCTGCTTCCTGGTGAAATGGCCTATCTGCTTGGCAGTTTGTTGAAATCTTGGGACATCTCAAGTCAATATCAGTGACACCACTTTGAGATTGAAACGCAGGGCGTTACTACAAGTGTTACTCGCAGGATCTACAAGTGTTGCTCGCAGGGGATAACCCTCCACACTCAGTGGACCTGACCGTAGGATGCTACGAAGGATAATATGTAAAGTAATATATTTGTCGCTCGACACGGTGGGTGCGGAGTATCGACCATGGGCTGAAACACGAATCTGCACAAAACCATTCAGAACCGAGGCCCACACACATGGGTTTCCATGGAAGGACCGCAATTTGCAAACCACACATTACCCGAAACAACCTACAGTGTTGTCTTTAGTGACGCAAAGAGGATGCACAGAGGCGGTGGTGTGACGGTAAGGTTCTCTTTTTCCTCGTTTGGCTTCGTACATTTGTGTGGGGCGTCACTGACACAGAACCGCGAGAGGAATGTGAACATTCTGGACAATTCAATGCTTCCTGCTTTGTGACGTTTCTATCGAATGGCCATTGTCACTCTTTTAGTAATGCTGCTGCCGTAACTCCGTGAAATGTGGACATATACGTCACCGCACTTGACTGGCCTTCACAGGGCCCTGATCTCAACCCTACTGAACAAATGTGGGATGAACTGGATCTTCTGGTGAGGTCAAGGGACGTCCGCTCCACAACAGGCCAGGACCTGATGACAATTTTACAGCAAAAACGGTCCAACATTCCTACTGATCGGTATCGTCCGCTTGAGGAAAGTGTTCCACGTAAGATTGCTGAAGCCATTGCAGCGAAAGTAGATCCTACATGTTATTAAGGTGGGCGTCATGGCTGTTTGTTCCTAACAGTATGGTATCGGTTGACTTCTCTTGAAGCACTTGCTATACCGAATATGATAACACTAATTATTTCGACAAAAAAATTTCAAGGTAGTGAAGCAAGGTGTTTACTCAAGTACCAGCATATATTTTGCCGCATACTGACAAAATAGCAAAGTTGATTTTTGGATATAATTTCTGTTGAAAATAGGGTTTACAAAATTAACAGGATCTGATAGTTGGTTTAAAGATTTGAACGCACGAGGTGCTTTTAAATTCCTTGACAATGATAAAGACGATGATAAATAAAAGGTTAGCATAGTCTTACCTTTAAGTCATTTAAATAATTATAATAATAATTATGCTAATACTCATTGCATCATATCGCTTTCCTGATAACAGAGTTTAATCGTAATAGACCATCGAATATGTTCTCGTCTTTCATAATTTACTTGATAATGAAGTGAAAACTCCCTTCTACAACAGTCCGTAGAAAGATAATGTTTACAGACTGGGATGATAATTTCCTCAATGTGAGCTCTGGAAATCGGGAATTTGTTTATTCTTGTTGTTCAAAATAAATATGAAGATATTGAGAGTTGTTTGGGTCTTAAATGTTGGCGTAAATTTAATATATAAATTAATTTACATAATATTATTATTTTTACAATTTTTATATTTAGAAAGTTTTTTTACCTATTATTTTCTGAAATGTAATAATTTTTTATTTAAAAATAATTATTAGTTTACAAATATTTGAAATATCTTCAAACACCTTTATTAATTTAAAAGTAATGCACTATTTATTTTAGGCATTGGTTTCATTTGTGTTAACAAGCGTTGCATTTTTAAAAGTGCAATGCTCTGGTCCTTTTAAGACTAAGTCTCCTTTCCTACCATTTTCAGCATTGACAGATGTTTATTTATATTTTATCGATTTAGTTGTGCATTTTACGCTCGATATGCTACTCATTTCAATAACTCTCGGCAGTGGAAAAATACGTTTTCTTTACGTTATTGAATAGAATTATAAATCTACATATTATTAGTAATATGTAGATTTATAATTTTTTATAGTTTTTCAGTTCCATTTAATCTTTAATACAGGTAATTAGAAAACAATGTTATTATTATTATGTGATATATTTTACGTTTCAATAATCATATTCGAATTATACAGTAAACTAAACTAACCAGTATATTTAGATACTGCAGCTTATATTTTACTCCACATGTTTTATTTATTTCTTTAATTTGAATATTGGGAGAGAAGGAAAACAAGTTTTATGTAATAAATAATTTATAGTTTATTCCGTGAAAATATGTTTCCAAATTTTCTCGGAAAGTTAACTCCTTTAACTCTCTTGATATCTTTTCTCTTGATTCTGACAAATGGTTCGGAAGATCGCGAGATCAGGAGAAACCTGAATGGAAATTTATAAATAGAAAGGAACAACTAAGCATATTTCCTTTATAGTCCTATATAGTCTTGTTATATGTATTCTGTGATACGATATGGTAGGAGAGCGGAAATTAAGATGGCGGCTCGCGTGTTAGTTTCATGTATTATTGATGATGATGATTTGCGAATTTGTTTGATAATGTTTTTAGCGATTGTTGCTTTAGTGACAAGTATTATGTTCACATGTGTTGATTAAGCATTTTGTCTATGAAAAGTTTTTAAGTTGAAGGTGAGTAAATACTTTAATTTCAAAATCTTTAGTTCCATAGGAAACCATCTGCTAAGCCTAATCACAGGGCCTACTAAATTATATATCGTAATGCTGGTAGACACCGGACTGTGCCTACGGGATTGCTTGTGGATCCAATCCACAGGATTAAACGCTTCGTCACCATGGCAAAACCTCTAAATGAGACCATTTTCGAGGAGGTTTATAATGAATTCCTCAGACACATTCTCTGCAGTCACAGATGATAACTCGGACAATACAAGTGTGGAGCTCATTACTCAGTTACATTCTCCCTCAGACTTTGAAGACGTACGTGTGCGCAAAACCGCTGATACAGAACCTCCCATAGATGTATGGAAGAGGATACTCCCAGTTCCAATCCCTCGAACACCACGCAAGAGAGAGAGTTCCTCCGATAGTCCTCTGGGAAAAGAAAAGATGGACACTCTTAAAGTCCACCATGATAAACTCACGGATACATTATCTCTCGGCCAAGAACACGGATGATGGTATAAAAATTCAACCAGCTACTATGACAGACTACAAGAAACTAACCAAAGTGTTAGACTCTAGCAATATTCAATACCATACCTTTTCTCTTGGTTCGGAGAAAAATCTGAAGTTGATACTGCGGGGTGTCACGGAGGATATAACTACAGATGTAATTGAGGCTGACCTCCACCACCAGGACCTGCCACTTATTAAGATCAGCAGAATGACTAGAGCGGACAAAACCCCTATTCCTCTGGTCTTACTGGAAATCAATAAAGCCTATGAGAATATTTATGATTTAACATCAGCCTGTGGACTCCGGATCGCCCTAGAACCACTCCGCAAACGGGCGTCTACTGGTCAATGCCATAGATGCCAAAAATTTGGCCATGTTCAAAGACTGCAAGGCAGAGAACAAATGTCTGAAATGTGATAAGAACCACCCCACGAACACCTGCACAAAGCCAGAAACTACCTCGGCAAAATGTGCCAACTGTGGTGAACCCCAGTCCAGCGAACTACAAGGGATGTACGTAGCACCCAAAGAACAGACGGATGGAGACAGCTAAACCGCCCTCTTCCTCTAGTAAAAGAACACCTGAGGCCCTGCTGCACAGCCTGAGACTCGGCAGCAACAGTCAGTGACCTTCAAAGTCAGTGGAAGCCAAAGGCAAACAAGAGGTTATGCTGATGTGGCCCGCACAAACAAACCAACATCAGAACAAAATCATCCAACAGCACCTACTAATCTGACAGCTGTTATTACTGCCCCTCTAGCTAACATGCTACAAGATTTAAGCCTGTCTAACCCTTCAGCATCCTCCACTAAAAGATTCCTATGTGAAACACAGGCCATCCTCACAGCAATCATAAATGAATAAAAACATACTTATTCCAGCCTCTCTTCAGAACATTGCGTGGAATGCAAACGGCCTAAGAGAAAAAAATTCTGGAGTTACAAGATTTCACCTACAGATACCAATCAGATATTATACTAATCAGTGAAACACATCTTAGACCCTCAGACAGCCCCAAAATACGGGGTTATCTCATGTACAGAAATCACAGATCCAACTACAGAGGCAGTGGCACTGCCATCTTCATTAAAAATTATATTAAGCACCATTCTGTGAACAACCCACCAACCACTAACCTTGAAATTACAGGCGTGGAAGTTTTCACCAGCGCTGCCGGCACATTGAAAATCTACTTAGCTTACGATCCACCCTTAAAAACTCTACTGCACACTGATCTAAATGCCATTTTAGGAGTTAGAGTATCCATCATTATTGCTTGGGATTTAAACTCCAAACACTCTGCTTGGAATTGTAGAACCACCAACAAGAATGGCTGCATCCTTTCCAACTACATAGGATCAAACTATGCTGTTGTGGCTGGACCTACCGAACCAACTCATCTCGGTATCTGGCACTGCTGACATCCTGGATATAGCTATCCTGCAAGACATTAAACGTCAGTCCAGCTTAAATCACGGAACGAGCGTCATCGGATCACAACCCAATTCTACTACAACTGGGAGAACAAGAATACCTGTCTCTCCCTCTTACTTATGCATATCATGGGACAGATTGTCAAAGCACTTAGGGATCAACTTGGACCTGTCCCTCACATATGCACAGAAGAAGATGTGATCTGCAGTTACTAGCCTCACCCAACAAATTCAGTCCACTATAACGGTTGCCACCTTCTACAAATCTGTCCCCAAGCCTGGTCATTTGCCCGAGGATATTATGGACCTGATCAGAGAGAAGAACAGAGCTAGGAAGAGATTTCGCAACACTCGCGCACCTCAAGACAAAACAGTTCTTAATAGGTTGAACGGGGCAGTGAGAGATGCACTGTAAACTCATAGAAACCAAGTTTGGATGAAAAGTTAGCCTCTATTCTCAGTAATCTGGGGATTACTGAGAAATATCAGAAATAAAAACAGATATTCCTCCCATAATCTCTAAGGAGGGCCTGGTTCATACAGATGTAGACAAGGCAGAAGCCATAGTAAAAAATCTAGAGGAGCAGTGCAAACCTTCATATGACAATTTAGATTTCAGTCACTTATATAAAACCCACAGACAAGTTAGACACGTATTGAAACTCCCAGATACCAGTGCTGACCATATTGCACCCACATCACCTGCTGAAATATATGATATTATTAAAAACCTAAAGAACAATAAAGCTCCTGGTCCAGACGGTATCACAAATAGGATGATCGAACTACTGCCCCGTAAATCTGTAGTCCACTTGACTATCATTAATGGCATCTTAAGGTTTCCCTATTTTCCTTCCATCTGGAAACAGGTTGATGTAATCCCAATTCATAAACAAGGTAAGGACCCAACGTACCAATCAGTTCAGATCATGTGAATGAAGTTGCTGCTGCCGTTGTGGAGCAGACCGTGACTAACAGCGCTAGTTCCTGTAGTGCACGTGTTGTATCAAGACACAGGGATGCACCTTATACAACTATAAGGAAAATTCTGCAGCAGATCCTGCATTTCCATTCATTCAAGTTAACCTTGATAGACGTTGGAGTTCCGCCCGTAGGACTTTGAAAGTCGACTGACATTCGCTTTAACTTTTCTTGCTCGAGTGTATTCGGACGGTGCGTGGTGGATTACGATCGCTCTGGTTGTTGCTCATTGCGTGAACAAGGTCAAATATTCGTAGAAATGTTCACCTTGGAATAAGTGCAACGACGAAAGGTAGCATTCTCAGTAATGAAGTGAAGACAATTGTAGTTCTTGTTCGAAATGTAACATTGGTTTGAGCCTTTCCTTACATTGGGAGGAATGTTTCTAAAGGTTTTGCAAGTAAGGATGAGACAGTAGGAGGGCGTTTTAACTGAAACACTTGGTTTGTTTTTATTTTTTTCCTATTTATGTCTGCAAAGAGTGCAAACTCTTTGTACACTGCAGAATCTCGAAAATTATTTAAGATCTTCCTTCCGAAATTATTTACAACTTATCAATACTCTGAAAGCTAGGATTCGTTTCTGTTTAGTAATTTCAAAACATAACAGGAAAATTTAATAAAGCACTGTTTGATTAGTTTCTGTGTTCTGTTGCTAGTAAATTCCTTCAGGTGTAGTTAAATATATGTACATAGAAATGAGACATGCCATAAAGTGCGAATTATCCCTCCGTAGTTACAATGTGGATTGTTGGTATCGCTGAAGTTGGTGTTATTTATTTAGAGAGTGTTTTAGAGATTTCCAAACATCAAGCAAAATTAATCCTTGCTTCCAGTTGAAGGAAACGTTTACCAATCGCTTCTTTCATTTTCTTTTGTTAGGTTGAAATAAGAAATTTTCCCGTGGGTAAGCTATCATAGCTGTATATCATCCGTGGTGCTGCAATTCGTGGAACAGACACGTGCGATTGGGCCTGAGTTTTCATTCCGTTTATTGAAAACGTCGCTAAGTATGTCTCTTCTCTCTTCTTTTTTTCCTTATTATCTGCTAGCCAGAAACTGTGAATCGCACTCATAGACTGCAAACGTATAGCACGTGAATAGCGTGGTGCTTTCCGGTAGATAATGCGGACAAGAAACCTCTAGAGACCAAACATAAACCTTATGAAACTATTGCTAGCTTGTAATAAATAGGGTGGAATCACACAGTAAAAGATTAATATCATCTCTTATTTAAATGCAATCATAAATATCTAAGCTACAGTGGGATTTCAGCCAACCGCCTCTTCGCCTGAGTTTCCCAAACGTTTTCTACAACGGAGCACCTCGCAATCCTGAAATTTTCACGGAACAACTTGGTTATTTTGTAATGTATTAATTAATTAATTAATGATAATAATTAATAAATCATACATTGTAGACGAGCAAGCAGGATTTAGGAAGGATAGAACTACAATTCAACAGATTTTAACAATGACGTTAATAGCAGAGAAAGCTAGGAGAAAAAACAAAAACATATATACTTGCTTTGTTGATTTTCGGAAAGCATTTGAGAGTATGGACCAGAAAGTGATATTAGCAGTTCTGGAATCCTATGGAATTGATAAAAATCCAATAGCTATATTAAACGATGTTTATCAGAATGCAGTTGCAGCAGCAGTTAAAATAGGTGATGATTTGGAGAAATGGTTTAAAACAAGCAGAGGTACTAGAAAGGGAGACCCAATATCACCAAGCATTTTCATCGTACATTTAGAAAGAGCAATGGACAAACTGAAGGAAGATGCCAAAGGAATATCTGTACACCGAATGAGAATTAATAATCTGAAATTTGCAGATGACATTGTTATTAGTGAAGAAGACGAAAGAGAACTGCAAAAAACACGGAAACTGTTAAATGAGGAAGGGAAGAGATTTGGACTTGTTATGAAGTTGGAAAAACAAATACAATTTGGTATTTGGTGAGAAGAGCATGAAAAAAAAGATACAAGTGGATGGAACTGATATAGAAAATGTAGAACAATTCACATATTTGGGAAATAAACTGACATATGACTTGGACTGTAAAAAAGAAATAAAGATCAGGATTGCAAAGGGAAGAACAAATCTGATAGATGGATAACATCTGGAAAAGTAAAATGATCAGTCTGCAAACAAAACTAAGAGTACTGGAAACATGCATCTTCAGCGGTGTACTGTACGGATCTGAAACGTGGGTAATAAATAAGGAATCAAGAAAAGGAATTTTGGCATTTGAAAGAACTTGTTACAGGAAGATTCTAAGAATAGGATGGGTACAGAAAATCACCAATGAAGAGCTCTATCAGAAGATACAACGAAAACAGAATCTAATGCAGAAGATTATAAAATGGAAGCTGCAATTATTTGGACACATCTGTTGAATGAGTGAGGACCGGAAGATAAAGACATTTATGTTGGGTATTTTGGATGGTTTAACAGAAGAGGTAGACCCATACAGAGAATGGATAGACGATATAAAAGACTGGTGTGGAATCGGTGTACAAAAACTGCGACACTATGCACTGGACAAAGAAAGGTGGAAGAATATAGTGAAGCAGACATCAGACATCAACGGGCGGTGAGCCCATGGTTCGTGATGATGATGAATTTATAATTAATTGGCAATTTAGCTGATTTTTATTATTAATTAATAATTTATAATTAATTAAACATCATTTCTAAATCACTTAGGGAATTGAAACAACGTAGATCCGAATATAAATTAAATTATACTTTAATAAATATTTCCGATATTTCGGCAATGTCACATTGCCATTTTCAAAAGGAACTTACAAAAAGGCAGGTGCACACAGGCACTAAGAATACAGTAACTGAGAATGAAGATATGAAGCTATCGTTCTCCTAGAAGTCCTGATGGTGCCCTCTAGCGGGCTAAGTAGGCGTTCTTGGCCGTTGGGCTGAAGGTCTGCTGATGTATGCCATCCAAATCCATAAAATATTAAAACCTACAAACCACAGCCTCCCTCCCCCCTCCACAAAAAAGATTACTCTAATTCCATCACCATTCCCTACATCCGAGGCACCTCGGAAAAAATTACCAAAATTCTAAAAAAACATGACCTCACCTCCTGTTACAGGCCTTACAGAAAATTGGCATCCCTTATCCGCTCCACCAAAGACCAACCACTTCCTCTAGACCTACCTGGTGTATACCAGGTCCCTTGCAGTTGTAAACTGTCGTACTTTGGCCAAACAGGCAGGACAGCGAATATCAGAATTTCTGAACACAAGGACTACATCCGGTTTTACAAGTACAGCCATTCTGGTCTTGCAGACCATGCTCTGGATACTCGCCACAGAATACGGTGGAAGAAAGCTACAGTAATACACCGGAGCAAATACAAATTCGAAAGACTATTTATGGAATCAGCCTCTGCCCTAAGAAACTCTCTAAACCTCATTAAATTTGGTTGTATACGACTGCCCCAAATTTGGGAGGCATACATCAGCAGACCTTCAGCCCAACGGCCAAGAACGCCTACTTAGCCTGCCAGAGGGCACCATCAGGACTTCTAGGAGAACGATAGCTTCATATCTTCCTTCTCAGTTACTGTATTGTTAGTGCCTGTGTGCACCTGCCTTTTTGTAAGTTCCTTTTGAAAATGGCAATGTGACATTTCCGAAATATCGGAAATATTTATTAAAGTATAATTTAATTTATATTCGGATCTACGTTGTTTCAATTCCCTAAGTGATTTAGAAATGCATAACCAACGTATAAGCCTGTCTACTATAATTAAACATCAATTTAACATCATTAAATTAATTGTGCTGATTTTCATTGACATATCATATTCTGATCACCAAAAAGTTATAATATTATTATAAGTACTTACGAGTGGATGGAGACTTTTTCTCCTGTATGCTGGTAGTTTTCCCCCTCCTTTTGTACATCCTGGAGATCTTTGTAGGCTTGAGGTGGATGACTCACTATCTGTTCCGTCACAAACACCTTCAATAAGAGATTTCTTAATACCAAAATTAAACAAAGTGCCTTGTCTCTTATTCATATTAGAATTTAAATCTGTATTTCTATTACTTTTTAAAAAAATCAGAGCACTCCGGTTTCAGAACAAGAACTTACACACTGCAATAAGAACTTGCGAAGAAATTATTCAGTATTAATAGAGTTGAGAACCGGATATAGACTACTTTGATCTTCAATTTCAGTGGAAAAAGTTTCTTTATACTTCCTTGCTGATTGGTCACTGACATTCGCAACACAGATGTTATTTCGTTTAGTTTTGAGAAAACTCCGCCCATTGTTGTAATCGGCTTGCAGGCAATTTTTATGATCGGTCATAAATGGCGGTATTCTCTTTCAGGATTGTTGAAAGATTTCGATGTGTGAAAATTAACGATAATTCATGAATATTTCCATGTTTAAAATATGCCGCTACGTCACTGACATTTGCTACACAGATGTCATTTCCTTCAGTTTTGAGAACAGAGGATATGCCACCCATTGTTATAATCCAATTGCAGGCAATTTTTATGGCAGGTCATAAACAGCGGTGTTCCCTTTCCCAAATGCTGAAAGGTTTCGATGTGTGAAAATTAACGATACACAGATGTTATTAGACGTTCTGGTCTGAGCTTTTCGACATATTCACGAATATTATTCTCCTCAGAATATTTCTGCTATAAAATATTTATTCATGAAACTTAGAAAACTAAAATGACAAATTCCAGAACTTCTCGCGGAACACCTATTCACCTTCCGCGGAACACAATTTGAGAAACCCTGCTGTAGCCAATGAAGTTCTAACTGAGGCTCGGCTATTGCTGTTACCCTCCTGCCATGATCAGAGCTTTATATAGCTCAATAACACCCTACCCTTACACTGTCCTCTTCAGATAACGAGGAATATGAAAAGTATTCTTGCTTGGCCCATCTAACCAGTCCTTTTAAGGACGAAAAAAACATATTTATGAAGTCCTAGTTCATTATTAGTTTTTCTTTACTATCATATTTCAAATTGGCAACACTTTCAGAATAAGGACAACATATTTCGTAAGAATTGCTATATTTTTAATATATATATATTAATATTTAACGATATATATATATATATATATATAATAGATTTTTTAACTTGGGGATATTGTATATTAGGATAACCAAGTTATTTTATAAACTTGGTTATTTTAACTCCTAATCTCAAATATGTTTTTGGTTCTTATGTTTCCTAAAGACGTATACTTTTTATGTTCTCCAAAGGAAGTAAGTGAAACTTTTGGAAATCGGTTGTCAGCCGGTCTCAATCCTTTGTCGTCATTATCAGCCGCGTGCAGGGCAGACAATGACTTTAGAAATCTGAAGGGGGGGGGGAGCACAGCAAACAATTGCTGAAATCTTATAACAATAGTCCCCAATATAGCTGTACTGGCTAAAACAACATGAGTCGCCAGAGTAATTCTTTAGATAAGCCTGTAACAATAACCAATGTGTTCGGATGCTTCTGATGTTAATATGCATGTAGAGTCCTGTCGCTTGTACTGTGTGTTGTTTCCATGCATCGAGCGAGTCAAAAGTACAATTGCTGATGTATTCTGGTGTTATTACATCTGTAATAATCTGAGATGCTATCTATGTCTTCCGTGCTTTTTATTTGTATCGACTTTGAAGTTTGTGACTTTTTCAAAAATATATAGCCTTCTCTGATCCACAAAAATGGTAATTATTTTCTGTTTTTGCTTTTCTTGCTTGGTACAACAGATTCTGATTGAATGATGTTAAACACACAGATAGAAAGATTGGTGTATTGTCTTGCAATGCGTTTAAGCCCTTAGCAACTGTTTTTTTTCCTGTCTGCTGGCCTTTATGAGATTGTCTCTTGTGGACCTTGCTTGTTAGATGAACTATAACTGGTGCGGTTTGTGACAAGCCTTTTTTTTCTTCCTGGGGATCCAATTTACGTCTGAATGTCATTATGTTGTAGGGAGATGACAACTACATGGCCTAACTTAAAAACTACGTCTCTGACATTTTTTGTGGATGCATTTTAGGAAGACTGCCTATGACAAGATCTTCTTTATGTTGTTGTTCATTTAGAAGTTCGTATTGTAGTTTTATAGTTTTAGGGAATTAAGTTCTTGACGGAGTTGGGATGTCTCTTTCATTAATTTGTGTTGCCTATCAGTAAGTACGCTAATGCTGATTTTAATGTCTTTTACCATTTGCAAGACTTCTTCGACTGTTGCATTATTATATTTAACAAAATCTTCATATTCGCTATTTTTTTTTGTTATTTGTTTGTTCTGTTTATCAAAGAGTTTTCGGACAAGATCTACTTAAGCTGGCTTTTTTATTCTCTTAACCTTTTTCCAGTAATAAATTTACGGAATTCAAATTATAAGACTCACCTCTATTTTTCATGTGTTCAGTTCATCGTCTGATTCTGCCTCTGGTATAATCGGTTGCGCCGTGGGTGGTGGCGTTTCTTTGTTCTCATTACAGTACAGGCACTTCCATTCCTCACGTTTTGCAGTGGATTTGCGTATCCATGTTGTTTCTGGAACATGTAAAGTGAAGATTCCTAAGGCATTTCCTGCAGGTTATATGACTTCCGTCGAAGATAAATCCTCACAGGCACTTGTTGCACTTCATGACTCACCTTTCATCCCTTCAGCAAACGTAAAGATGGCGACGTCCTTTGTCCTTTGCACGATCGTGAACACTGTGAACTCTGTTCAATTTTCAGCACTCAAAATTAGGATTCTTCGTGACCTATTTCGGTGATTTATACATCACTGTCTTCAGCGTGACAAGTAGAATTACTTTATGGCACTTTTAAATTAAAAACAGGAGTTAGAACCAATTTAAAACTAAAAACGCGAGCAGCGATATAACCGTGCAGCGGTTAGTATGCTTACACAGCGCCTCTGAATAATAATAATAATTCGTGGATATTTACAAACTGGATGAAAACGTTCAGTTTGGGGAGGATAAAAACCCTGTCATTATCATAATGACAAACGCATTCTTCATTAAGTTATTTGAAAGCTCGATGTAGATGGAAATCGATCCAAGCCCTTTCCGACTGAATGAAAATCTACTCGACTCGTGGAACAGAAATAAACACAGTTTATCAGATCCATTCACATTAGGACAATGTAGTATTACGTCACAACATTCCTTATGCACTTTCTTTATGGAACTTACTCTTGTACATCACTTTAGCTTCTTTCCAAACCTTAAATGTGAAGTGAAATGAATGCCCGGCAAGTTCAGAGTCAGTAACAGAAATGACAATAAGTCAAACATTAGTATATACTTGCTGTTAAATCATCTCAATATTTATATAAATGAGCATACTGAATAATTGTGCAGGTTCTCATTGGATCATAGTGTTTTCCTAATAACAGAAATAAATCTCAATTCAAGGTAAAAAAGATAAATCATAAATAGATCAAAGATTATATTCTTTCACCGTTTTAAATTCCTTGATAATGTAGCGAAAAAGAAAACGTTCTTGCTCTGACAATCAGCAGGAGGATGACATTATTCATCAACCGCGATGATTTTTTACTTGATGACAAACTCGAAATCGAGAACTTGTTCTACAGCCAAACTATTTTAATGAATATTGCAAGAGTTTGGCTGTAAAGGTTGGAGTAAAGTCAATGTATACATAATTTTGAAGGAGTTAGTTATATGATTATCTTTTTTTCTATATTGAAAATATTTATGCATTTAGTTTTCATACAACGAAGATATTAAAATAATTATGTTTCTTAACTTTTAAATTAAAATTTTAAATATCACGGAGCACCTTAATTTTTTTTAAGAAGTAATGCATTTTTTATTTTAGGCATGATTCATTTTTGATTTTTAATTTACTGTTGCATTTTTATAAACATACTCGTGACTATGTCCATACTGTTTTCAGTGCTGAGAGATTTAGTCAATTTGTTTGTGTATTTTACATTCCATATGCTTCGAATTTCAAAAACCGTTTCTCCTGTTGTCAAAATACAAGCTTAGTTGATTACGTTATTGTTGAATTCAATATAAGGTTTGTTAAGCTAACTCTTTGATAACAACGATATTATTTTATGTTTATAATATCGTATCTCAATCGTGAAGATTATGTTTTATTTAAAAAAATTTCATCGGTTAGCAAACTATACCTATCTGCGTGGTACATGTTTGATTTCCTATGTGTTGAGCTTCACTTATGAAGCATAAGAATAAAAAAAGTTCACAAATCGTTAAAACCAGTTGAAGAACAACCGTCTAAAACATTGACTTTGTTCCAGTTTCAAAGTAATGGAATCGATCATTATTATTACATGGCATTATTATTATTATTATTATTATTATTATTATTATTATTATTATTATTATTATTATTATTATTATTATTATTATTATTTACCAAAACTACCGGCACAAAATCAACATCAAACTATGTATATTCTACCTGTAACAAAACAAGAACTGAAAGAAGCACTTTTACAGCTAAAAGCAAACACCACTCCAGGAATAGACAAAATAAGACTCACAGACCTTTCAACACACTTTGAACAAATAAATCCAATAATTTTGAGACTCGTGAACATAGTATTCGACACTATCATTATTCCAGAACAACTAAAAACTGCAATGATTACGCCAATGTACAAACATAAAAGAAACGATACTCAGAATTACAGACCAACAGCTACCTATCAGTCATATCAATAATTCTAGAAGATATAACACACACTACACTACAGAACTAGTTACAGAAGTACAACATCATCTCACAAAACCAATATGGCTTTCAGAAAACAAAAAGCCCCACCACTTTATTAGAAGACATCGCCGACGCAATAAACAAAGGTCTCGATGAAAACAAGTACGCCTTCCTTATACTGCATGACTTAACTAAAGCATTTGATACACTTGAACATGATATACTACTTACCAAACTATACGCAATAGGTATAAGAGGAACACTGCAAACCTGTTCAGGAACTATCTCTCAAACAGAACACAAGTAACAAAAATAGGTTCATGTCACAGCCGGGGGTATACAAATAAAACAAGGTGTTCCTCAAGGAGCCATATTATCATCCACACTATTCAACATATATATTAACGATGTTCATTACCTGACCATAAGAAATCAAATATTTCAGTACGCAGATGTCACCGAAATACTAGCAATCCACACAGATATCAACACGGCTCTCTCCAAAGCACAACAAAACCTAATTGAAATTGCAATATACTTCTATCAAAACGCAATTGTTATCAACGGCACCAAATCACAGATGTTAATAACACACAACCCGAGAATCATGCACCCCGCTCCACTATCGATACACTGTCACACATACCGCTGCATTAAGCTCAAAAATACCTGCCAATGTACCGAAATCAAACCTGTAACACATGAAAAATACCTTGGTCTCTACATAGATTGTACCGTAAATGGACAAAACAAACTCCGGATCATCGCAGAAAAACTCTTCCAAGTAAAAGACATTATTCCATTCAACATAAAAAAAAAACCTCCTATATCACGGTATCTCAGAATCCCTACTCAGATGCTGTATAACAGTCTATGCAAACACATCAAAAAGCCACCTAACAAAATTAGAAACATTACAAAGGGAAAACTGTGTCAACAGTCATTTGGACACCTTACACGCAAACCAATATCCGAGCACTACTTGAAGATACACCGAATCCTGAGCATTAAAATGCTGAAACACTATATAACATTAACAAGGTATTACTTCAGCATCACCTATTGAAACAACAGAGACACATATCCTATAACACGACTCACAACAGCTCTCTACCATCCCTACACCCTTCAACAACTCATACAATTCTTTTGTGAGATAGCAGCAGATACCCACGCTACTCAAAAACCTACCAAGAAATTTAAAACGCAGATAATTACAGAACATTAAAAAACGAACTCTGGAAAATATAATATTAACACTAATATACACATCACAAATGACCAGCATCCAATGCCTACATCCCATGCATAAACAGTAACAAACAGTAAACAGTATATATATATATATATATATATATATATATATACTGTATATAACATAACATAACCTTATTTCGTGCTATAGAGAACTTGATCTGGCTATTTTTCATATTTGCCGTCTCCGACCATTTTTCCTTCAATCAGAGGATAACTGGAGGAGATGCGTTCTTTTTTTGTGTTGGTTGATGCGTCCATTGGTGTTTCCTGTTCTACTGAGTCCGTGACCTTACGTCTTTTCCTTCTGTTGATTACTTCGAAATCTTCAATATTGTCTTCTGAGTTAGAGTAGTGTTCTTGTGCGGAGGGTTCTGGTTGTTCAACTTCTAAGTCCGTGGGGCCATGTATTCCTTCGTCGTTTGGTGGTGATTGTATGAGTGTTACAGTGCCCGGATATCTGGTTTCCAGTTCTAAACCTATCTTCCTGAAGAATGTTATTAGTTGGTCGTAATTAAAGTTTGTTAATGTTAGTTCCTCCATTTGGTTCTGTCGGTATGCTACTGTTAGTTGGTAGTTGATCGGTAATAGTAAATAGAAAATTTACTTACAATGTCCGGATTTTCTTCCATGCACTTTCTTTAGTTGTTCCGTTGTAGACGATCCTAATCCACTGCAGATGTACTGATCACGAATTTAGTTGACGCAATCTGTATACTATATCCTATACTATACTATTCGACTATAACATATACTATATATGATCATTCAAAATTCAAAAGCTCCTAAGCTAACACGAACACACTAGGCACAATCCGCCTTGATCTTCTGATCATCGAAAGATCTGCCTATGCTCACTCAGATCCTCAGTCGACCTGTTTGGATTTATAACCTGTTAAGGGGTTTGTGGCCAAACAGGTCTACCGACATCATCTCCCTATATCCGTTCATACAGCTTTCGACTGTCAACCATCTCTTCAGATGTCTGACAAACGAAAGAAGAAAAAACAAATAAAAGAGAAAACTAAAAAAAAAGAAACCTAAAAGAGAGGACTAAAAAAACACAAAGGACAAGTGAGTACAAATTTGGAACTAAAAGGAAGGGGGAAGAGCCTGGCCCGAGTGATGCAGCCGACAAGGAGCTGCACCGCCTCGCTATAAGCCTTCGCCGCTCGGGTTCTCAGGTCTACCCCTTCCTGTGTGAACTAAAGACTGGTGAAACTATACAAGGGAATCTATGAGGTGGTTATTGTGTTTGCCGATGGTTGTGAACTGTCAGGATTTCTTCGGCTAGCTTACTTCCATCGGTTGAAATTATCGCCGAAAGAGCTCTAAAGAGACCAATCTCTGCCTCTTCTTCAATGTCAAGAACTCCCATGACTTGTTCGGGAGTCGTTATTTTCAATTTTTCCAAACTAACGGGGGTTTCCTTTAAGAAAAAACTTAAGGTTTTCCCTACTTTGGCGTGGGGGGAGGGGGTCTTTTTTGCTTCCGCTTCCACTGGGCTTCTCGGCCGTTTAGAAGCGTCGTTGCTTGTCTCCATTGCTTCATTTCCATTCTCGTCTGTATTTTTGGGGCGGTGGCATTGTCCTTGCCGTCTTCTTTTGTGGTTTCTTTGATGTACGCTTGATTTTTGACTGTTTTTTTTTCTGTCTCTTTGCAGATCTTTTCTGCAGACGTAGCAGCTTTTTTTTTTCTATCTTATGAAAAATTTTGTCGCTGTTGACTCGAGTGCGGCTTCCAGGGTCGGAAAATCTTCCTGTTCTGAATCCTTTGCCCTTTCTGATGATGATTGTGTAGCTAGCGTGATAGTACCTTCCATCTTTTCTGCGTAGGTTCTCGATGGGCAGGTGTCAACTTTGTGGTCCTTGGACCCACATTTTAAGCAAGCCGTTTGACATTTGTCCAGTGCATGGCCTGTTGTAAGGCAGTTTTTGCATCTAATTTTTGGATAGTTCGCCCCTAAGTGGTCAAAGGATCCGCATCGGAAGCATTGCTTCTTTACGCCACGGTAATTGATCATTACCCTGGCCGATCCTATGACAACAACTTTTGGCACTTCTGCCTTCATTTCGATCACTACGGTGACTTCACCAGACTTCTAATCTGGGATATCTGGATCATTTGCCACTTTTACATCTTTTACTACTCCCCATTTCGAGAATATTGTCTTAATAATGGCGTTCACTTCTTTTAGGTATTCTAGAGGGAACCTATCCGTTTTAGGGTCTTCTGAATACTCCCTACTACAAATGGAAACACTCTCTTTCCTTGGCAATCTAACCCTCGCAGTAGTTTCTCCCTTGTGGTGGAGTCTTTAACTCCCACTTGGTATCTTCCTGTCCCATAAGGGGTAAAGCCTTAAGGGGTAAAATCTTCCCTGCACCAACCACAGCTTTCGCTAACGTCCTTTTCAGGATGCTGGCATCTGCTACTATACCAACAGTCCTGGTACGTGACAGAGCAGAGGACATGATCGGGGATGGGCTACAAAGTTCTTTTCCCTCAAACATATTTACTTTTGCGCCAGTCCTGGGTGTACAGTATATCTGCACTTTATTATTTTGATATCTTGAACTCCGAAGGGACCCGTACTTGTTATCAACTGTAAGAACAGATACTACATTTTATCTTAGTTCACAAAGCGGAGTAAGAACAGATACTGCACTTTGATCTTAGCCAAAAGGCCGACAATCGAATGATATCGAAATTATAAGTATAAATAACATATATATATATATATATATATATATATATATATATAAATATAAATAACATATATATATATATATTTATTTATTGAAATTTTCATATTAAAGTCATCCAAATATCAAAACCATCCTGGAACATGGAAATGATTACTTTTTTCACTTTCCATTCCAAAACAACAACAACAATAACATTTCTGGCTAGATGGGTGAAGCAAAATTGCTTTTCATATTCCCCTTTGTCTTGTAATGGAAGAACTTTGAATGGAATGTTTGTGAGCTATGTGCTCGCCCATTGAGGGCAGTGAAGTTAGTTGCGTTCAGCTGAACTTAAAATAGATTTTGGTCTTTTAAATTTGTAGATTTCTTCTTCATTATATTGCGAGGTTTCCTTGATTAACGGGTTTGGATGGTTACTTGTCTTGGTAAAGAACTTCTCAGCTAGATTTAGGAGAAAGGAAGAGATATAAGGGATATTAACTTCTCTATGGATCTGGGTGTTTCTTATGAACCAGGGGGCATCCAGAATCATCCTCAGGCACTTATTCTGTAATCTCTGAAGTTTTAGAATGTTAGAATTTGCGGTGTGGCTCCAAGCTGGGGATGCGTAAGTGATAACCGGTCTAATTACCATCTTGTAAATTGTTAAATTTGTTTGCATGTCTAGTTTACATTGTCTGTTGATCATAGGGTAGAGCTGTGCTAAGACGTTGGATGTCTTTGAGGAAATGTAACTAATATGTTTGCTGAATAGGAGTTTACTATCTAGAATCACTCCAAGATATTTAACTTCAGACTGCCATGGAATCTTTACTCCCAATAAATAAATATCCTCCATGGTATGGATTTTCTTTCTAGTAAACAGTATGGCTGAGCTTTTCTGGGGGTTAACTTGGATCCTCCAGTCTGCCATCCACTTTTCTAAAGTGTGTATGCTATTTTGTAGTCTTTTAGTTGCCAGTTTTGGGCTCAGTGAACTTGACATCAGTGCAGTATCATCAGCATATAATGCAGTGAATGTTGTTCTTGGGTTCAGAGGGATGTCTGCTACATAGATTGAAAACAGTAGAGGTGCCAGAAGAGATCCTTGAGGTACGCCTGCCGAGATCCTGCGTCTGGTCGAAACCGTTTCACCTACCCTGACCTGCATGTATCTGTCTTTCAGATAAGAATGTATTACCTTTATTAGTCTGACTGGGAAATTAAATTTTATCAGTTTGTAGAGAAGACCTTGATGCCATACTTTATCAAACGCCATCTCTGCGTCGATGAAGATGGCAGCTGTATTGAGTTTCCAGTTGAAACCTTTAGTAATGATTTCTACCAGCCCATAGTACAGCCCAACAAGTGCACCAGCCGGTGCACTTGTTGGGCTGTACTATGGGCCCTACGGAAGCCGAACTGTTCGTTAGGCAAAATTCCTAACTTATCTGTTTCTGCTTGGAATCTTGAGAGGATCACTTTCTCTGTTACCTTTCCGAGGCTGGATAATAGGCTTATGGATCTGTAGCTTTCAGGAAGGTGAGCATTTTTTCCTGGCTTCTTCAGCGGTATGATTGTGGCTGTTTTCCATGTAGTAGGGAAATGCTGGAATCTAAAGATGGCATTTGTAATGTTGGCGAGATGGACTATGGCCTTTTTTGGGAGTAGTTTTACTATTCTGTTAGTTATGCCATATGGTACTGGAGCTTTTTTATTGTTTAGATGGGAGATGATATTTATCATTTCTGTTGGATTTGTAGGAGTGATATGTTCTGAGTTGACAATGTTCTGTCTTAAGGTTGACCTAACATGACGATGAATCTTGTACATAAGGTTGATATTTAAATTAGTATACGATGGGTTGCACTGAGATTCTAGGTTATCTACTAGTGCTTCGGCTTTCTCTTCATCTTTGTGAACTCTCCCTTTCTTGGTTTGGATAGGGGGTATGAGTTGCTTTTTGGTGCGGATTGCTCTTAAGAATTTCCATACAGAATGATCTTCAGTATTGATGTTAGCCAATTTGGTTTCCCATCGATGGTTTCTGTGTTTTTGAAGAGCTTCTCGGACCTGCCTGTTTAGATTGTTCAATACTTTTTTATCTTGTGGGGCTCTGGTATTGTGGTATCTCTTCCTGGCTCTATTTTTTGCTCTGATTAGGTCCATGATTTCTTCAGGGATACGGTTTGTTGGGTTGAAGACAGTTGATTGTCTGACTGATTCAATTGCTTTCTGAATTTGTGTGGTTAAGTTATTTATTGCTGTGTCAATCTCTTCCTTTTTACTGATATTGGGTACTGGACCAATATGATCGGGAAGAACCTTGGCTAACTTGTCCCATGGTATGAATGTGTGCAGAGGAGAGAATTGATCTGATGAACCTAGATTGAGCACTATGGGACTGTGGTCAGAAGATAATTCGTTGACTGATTCCAATTCGAATTGGTATCTTAAATTTTTAAAAATGACAATGTCCAGCACATCCGAGCCACCCGAAGGGCTGTAATGGGTGGGCTCAGTAGGGCCGGCGACTACAACAGAGTTGAGCATTGCATAGTTGAAAAGTGTGTGGCCTTTGGTGTTAGTAGATGAGATGTACCAAGATGTGTGTTTTGAGTTGAAGTCTCCTGCTATTATTATGGAGTCATTTGGACCAAGTACGGACTCTAGATCTGTTGTCAGCAGAGGAATGCTTGGAGGGTTATATGCAGCATAGATCTTGAGACTCCCAGCATTGAAGGTATGTATCTCCACACCAGTCACCTCCAGGTTTACTGTTTTGGGCTTGTCTATATGGCTGTGCTTCCACCTCTTGTGCCAATTCTGTCGTTTCTGTACATAGTGTATCCACGGATGTTTGGGTTATTAGCTGGTCTTAGGTGTGTTTCACCAATCAAGATGATATCAGCACTGAGACGAGTGAAGCAAGAATGCTTTTCATATTCCCCCTTATCTGTAGAGGACAGTGTAGGGATAAGGTGTTATTAAGCTATTAAAGCTCTGATCATGGTAGGAGGGTAACAGCAATATAGCCGAGCCTCAGTTAGAACTTCATTAGCTACAGCATTGCTATCCATTACCCTCCAAGGGTGTTGGATTCGAAAGTGCACCCATTATCTTACTTATCACGAGTCATCATAAAAACAAAACGGTTTATAAATATAATGAATGTTATTTTAATATTTTTCTTTAATTTTTATAAATTCAAATAAGCTTTTAAATATTATTTTATGCACAATTATATTGTATAGAAATTTATTAAGATAATTTTAATATTCTTATAATTACTTACGCTATGATTAACGCTTTTCCGGATTTAGAAGCGTCATTACCCGACGTCACATGAAGAATTAATCACTTATTGGAAGGGCTGGCAGCGTTTTCAAGTGTGCGTGCCAAAGTCGCCAAATCATTGAAGCAAAATTTTCTCACATGCCAACTATACATACATACATACATCTTCAAGGCCCACCTTTCCAAAATTGGGTTGTGGGGGGGGGGGAGCAACAGCTGCAAGAAGAACTTCCAATCGTCACGATCCTCTGCCACCAAGCTCAGGTGTTCTGGTGGGATTCCCAAAAGTGTCCACCCAAGGTTTTGGATATAATCTATCCAGCGAGTCCTTGGCCTTCCACGTGGCCTCCCTCAGCAGGCCCTCTTGGCTTGGCAAAGAGGGTCTGCTGAGGGAGCCTCTCTTATGGTATTCTGACCAGGTGCCCGTACCAAGGGAACGTCGTATGAGGCGACTAAAATGGGTACCCAGCGTGGATGGCAATGCTGTAGCCAATGAAGTTCTAACTGAGGCTCGGCTATTGCTGTTAGCCTCTTGCCATGATCAGAGCTTTATAGCTTAATAACACCTTATCCTTACACTGTCCTCTACAGACAACGGGGAATATGAAAAGCATTCTTGCTTCGCCCCTTTAAGCTAGTCCTTATAAGGACTATAAGGGAACAGATTAGTTTGAAGAATATTGGGCTGAAGCAATAATATGAATCATGTAAATACAGTATATTATATTTATATAATATATTCTATTTGAAATAAAATGGTTTTCCAAGATATTCCAAGAAGAGACTTTTTGAAAGAGAGGAAATTATAACACAGGAAGAATGTGACTGTATCTATTCAGATACAGAGATTGGTTATAAATAACACCTGCAAAATTTCGCAAGAATGCTTTTCATCTTCCCCGTTATCTGTAGAGGACAGTGTAGGGATAAGGTGTTATTTAGCTATTAAATCTCTGATCATGGCAGGAGGGTAACAGCAATAGCCGAACCTCAGTTAGGACTTCATTGGCTACAGCAGTTGCATCCATTACCCTCCAAGAGTCAACCCTCCTCCTAATAATGTGGTTTTTCAGTCCTTCTTATGATGAGAGTTATCCTAAATCCAAACAGGTGTGTTGAACTTTCTGAATTATTTTTTAAAATTCTAAATTGTATTAAAAATGAAATAATATTAATATAAAGAATATTTATATAATATTTTATAATAATCATTCAAAATTTTTTAAAACAGAAAATTATAAAATTAAAATATGGTTTTAAATCTTCTGAGGGTAAATTTGGCATTTAGATGAAAAAACCATGTAATGCTTTTTAAAAGCATTACATTGTTTTTTTTTAAAAAACCATGTAATTTTTAAGTTTTAAAAAGCATTACAAACCATGCAATGCTTTTTAAAAGCATTACATGGTTTTATTTACATGAAGAAGTTCTTAATTTTTCTTTTATACAAACTTAAGGCTCTTGGCTGAATGGTATTCCAACGTCTTAATTTATGGAGAAATAAAAGTTGTTAAAATCTCTGCTGTCAAAGAAAGAGGATTCTTTTTTTTTTATTTTCACAGAAACGAACATTTTTCTTCTGTAAAAATATAAGCATTTTCCGAAATAGCAATTTTTATTAGAATTACGACCAATCAACTTACACTGCGAGATTATTAAAACAAAAAAGGAGAGAATTAATGGTTGATGCGTGCTGCTTGAAAGTGTCAAATTTTTCCAGATGTTTACAATTTTGTGACGTTGTACCATTCTAGATATGATCTTCTCTACACACCCACCCACCCAGTAAATAACACAATGATTGTTCACAAAAAAAAAAAAAAAAAAATTAAATGCTTACCTGAAGACGAAAAAGAATCCAAGCTTAGTCTCATGAATACATGAATAGTGCTCTTTACAAGGATACATTCTCCAATCATATTCGTCTAATTTCATAGAACTACTGTTCAGCTAGAGATTCTGTATTGTAACAAAGTACGTCATTTTACAGAATGTATTTAGAGTTTCGACATTATTAATAAGAGAAAAGTCGAGGACATCAGCCAAGCACTAAATTAAACTCAACGATTTTGAACTTTTTACCAGTTTTGTTCCGCAATGGCAGTTGGAATGTCAGGAGAGAAAGGAAAGGCATATTTAATGACCATTACGGTTGTAAGTCGATGCCTGATGATCGAAATTCTTCTATGTTGGTCAAGAGTGTATTTCGCGATTTGATTTAGATCATTAAGCAGCTGACACTTGGAGAAGTCGAGGTGGTATATGTGGATGGAAAATAATTTTGGGTAGTTTAAATAAAGAATTTCGTGCTTGGTTGAAAAATAAACGACAGCTGGATAAATCAATGGAGTTTTACGTCGCTTTTTTTGGCACGATCTAGGTGACATATTATTGGATTTAAAAAATGACAAAAATCACATCCTTGGTAATGACAACCAAGAAAAAAATCTGATATCTTAAAAAAAATAATCTAACAAAATGGCACTGTTCAGTTGTAATTTTTGCACATGTTTATAATGCTTTATTTTATTTTTGATGGTTGCAGTCTGGGGAAAAGATGGGGGGAAAAGGAAGTAGAACGTTTTACAATTTCAGGTCACCATTCTGCATGTTTGTAATCATCCAAGGTTGTCAGATAAATTGCTGATAATAAAAGAAGTTATTCAGCAACAGATTTAGTAAAAAACAATGACGTAATCATAATGTATGAAATCGTGTTTCTTACTTAAGGCATTTTAATTATGCACTTGTGGATTTCACTATGGTTAAGCACAAATAAATAAATGCGTATAAACTACGCATTTTATATATGCCAAATGCCAAATGGATCCTTTTGAGGACAAATCCATAAATTGCTCTAGTATTATTGCAAGCCAGAAGGTACGTTCAGGTTCAACTTTAATAACTAAACTCTGAAAAGACCGTTATGTGGCACAGTCCAAGATTTTTCGGATTAATTATTGTATTATTTCATTTCCGTATATCATGATATACTTTTTTTTTAATTTAAAATTTATTTAAAATTTAAATACATAAATAAAAAGAGGGTATTATAGAAGAATTTTAAATAGCAATAATGGAAGATTAAGTATATTTAAAACTAATTATATTATTTAAAAATCTCTAAATTAGTTCATACATCACACACTAAATTATTTGTTATTATTAAAGAACGTCGGATCTTATGGTCCTTATAAGGACTGGCTTAAAGGGGCGAAGCAAGAATGCTTTTCACCTTCCCCGTTATCTGTAGAGGACAATGTAGTGATAAGGTGTTATTGAGCTATAAAAGCTCTGATCATGGCAGGAGAGTAACAGCAATAGCCGAGTCTCAGTTAGAACGTCATTGGCTACAACATTGCCATCTGTTACCCTCCCAGAGTTTCATCTATCAACCTACCGTCCCAGAACGTCGGATCATCCTTATAGTCCTTATAAGGACTGGCTTAAAGGGGCGAAGCAAGAATGCTTTTCATCTTCCCCGTTATCTGTAGAGGACAGTGTAGGGATAAGGTGTTATTGAGCTATTAAAGATATGATCATGGCAGGAGGGTAACAGCAATAGCCGAGCCTCAGTTAGAACTTCATTAGCTACAGCATTGCCATCCATTACCCTCCAAGGGTATCGGATTGAATGAATCAATCCAATACTCAACGTCGGATCATTTTGTTCCAATTATATATAAGTTGCGATATGTTCTTCGCCTTAAAATGGTGTTCAATATGATTATCAATGATTTCTAGAAATGATGAACTAGGTCAGTATTTGCAGAGTGATTTACTATTTAATTTATCAAAATACTGAGCTTTCTCGCTGTTAGCGAGAGTAATGTTTTGGAAACCTTATTTATTCACACATCGTGCTCTTAGCATAAGTAAGAGAAAACAAATAATTTTAATTACAGTATTAAATGTAAAAGATTAAATTAAATTTGCAAAATATGAAATATAAAAAATATATTTTCATAAAAATTTGCTTATTAAGAAGTTTTATGCAAAAATATGAACTCGTGGAACCTCAACAAAAAGAACTTAAAACTTCGAATTTATTTAAGTGACAGAAACAAATATATAAACGATTTTAAGCAAATTACTGTTTCATTTGAAAAATATAGCATAATATAACATATAACACATATACATAACTTAAGTTTTATTATTTTAGTAATTATTAAATATTTATAAAATTTATTTTTAATGAAATAAACATCGAAAGAATCTAAAACAGCTTTCATATTTTACACTAGAATATCTTGATATATAAGTGCATGCATAATAATTTTTATGATTCTGAACGCCCCGTGGTATATATATCAGAAACAATCAACTTCATAGAGACACAGATATTCCCTATATTTTCTCTTTTCTACAATTCTTAGCATCCAAGTTTTTCCTAAAGACGTCCACACATATCCCAACGATTTGGTTCAGCAAGCTACAGCAGTTCAGCAGTTTTCTAAAACACTGCAACATAATGCACCAATCCCTTTAATTATGGGCTTACGTTGGATTTCCTGCACTTCTCGGCATCAAATTGTGCTTCTGTAGTGCAATTGGAAGAACGATGGTACTTTGATCCTTTCAGTTGGATAAGGCCTACGTTAGATTCTCGTCTTGAAGAAAAGGGATATTTATGTGAGTTAAATTTAGGGTTTTTTCAATTGAAGATTAGTGATCGATCTCATACGGAGGTAACATTTTTTTTTTGTTTTTTCTCTCTCTTCTCCCGGAAACTTGGGTTTTTCATTCCCACATACAGTCAAGTCTGCCTTGAAAACACACTCAATTTATATACAAAAATACTAGTGGTCGTGGCGGGTAAGACGGCGTTGTGCGTAGATGATGATGATGGTACAGCGTTTCTGTGTATCTGGGGGATTAAATGGTTGAGACGGAGAGTTGCAACCTTCAACTCATAAGTCGCGTAATAATAATCATAATAAAGACATGTTCGGATTAACTATGCTCAGATCAGGAGAACGAGTAAGCCATGAAGTGGTAAACGCACGGATGATCATTCTGGCTTCCCTGAAATGTTCTCAATGAACCACCTGCACCGATCGACTGATGTGTGGAGGGACCTCATCCTGTGGCACAACCAAATTGTTTATCACATCACGGTGGAGAAAGTGCAAAGGAAAGTGTTAAAAATGATAGGAGGATTGGGGAATACTTATTATGAACATTATTGAGAATTTTATAGACTGCAGACAAACAGAAGAAAGAGGGGTGATATGATTAAGACTTCAGACTTCTGAAAGGGTCATACAGAATTTCAATTGATGGAATTTTTCAATTTATGGAAGGTGGGAAAAGGACAAGAGGGTATCCATAGAAGCTGAGAATGAATGAAGGGGGTGAGGACTAGATATTTCTCTGATAGGGTGGCGCATGATCGGAATGGATTGCCATTGAATGTTGTGAGTGCAAGCAGTGTGAATGAATTCACAAAGTATGGCAGTTGGTGCGTGTAGTATGTGGCCTCCCTCGATGAGTCCCTCACCCTTAATAATAATAATAATAATAATAATATTGCAATACATCTTAGCAGTAACTGAGCAGGTCACAGGACCCGACTGGTGAATGTTCTCAAAGAAAAATGGACCAATGATAACGAAGCTGCTCCGCCGAAGCTACCATGTTATAATATTCTTGTCTTAATAGCATGAAAGGTTGGGAGGATAGTCACCAAGATGAGCAATGCAAGAATTTTAGAAAAGATAGGCCAAGTGGTTAGCGTATCCAATCTGCAACCAAAAGGCTGCAGATTCAAATTCTGCCGTCGGCATGGATATTTGTGATTGTCTGCGAAAATACTAGTGGTGATGGTGGTGGTGGTGGGCAGTAGATGGCGTTGGTATAGATAATGAGGTTCGCTATAGTTGGTGGATTGAGTGGTAGAGACGGAGAGTTGTAGAGGGTTCTCTCCCTCGACGAGTCCTTGGAGGTGTTCACGTAATAATAATAATACCCAATGCAAAATTAGTAAATTTTTCTATTCAGACAATCAGTGAAGAATGAAAATGAATCTTGAACGAGTCACTGTGGACAGTTCAATATTGTTTCTTGTTTGAGGACGATCTCAAAACATTATCATTTCTCTCTCTCTCTGTTTTACACTTACGCGTGAACACCACACGTACCATGTACCATGCAGGCTTTCTAGAAGACAACTTTTTCCGGTCAGTGACATGAGGAACCTTTATCTGGTCTCCTCCGACTAAAGGTGAGTTAACCAATATCATACGGAGATAGAGGGTATTCTCCCGGCAACTCGGATTTTTCGTCCCTCAGAACAGGTAAACCGGTCCCGTGAACACACACCGAACTACAGATAAAGATACCTTCCTCCCGCACCCTATTGTCAGACTCTGCGGCAAGTGGATTTAGATTGAAGCGCGTAAGGTAGCATTATGTAAAAGGCCTACCCCAAAATAGAATTGAGAAAAGGCACAAGCAGAAGAAGAAGAAGAAGAAGAAGAAGGAGGAGGAGGAGGAGGAGGATATTTTGGTACATCACTCAAAGTGTGGGAACAGCATTACAGTTTTGGGCGAATTTAGGACGCACTTTTATCATAAACGTTGTGTGTTAGGTGTTCTAGAACGGTCGCGAACGCCTTCGTTTGTGTCAAGAAATGCGTTTGTGACAGCAAAACTAAATGTATAAATCAACGCAAGAAGAGAGGTTTTGAATTGACTGGATATACGAATATTATCAAAACAGAGGGAAGTGAAATGATATCTTTCATTAAAATTTAAATGAATTCAATAGGTCGATCGTTTGATGGATGACTTTTTTCCCTGTTTTCTTGCGATAGCCTATTTCTAGTTATCAACGATAAAAAGTAATGTCCACAGTGTACAAGATATATCAGAAATGGATATCGCAATAAAAATGGATGCTCTCCTGGAACAGATAGTAGACAGGAATATGATAAAGAATGAAAATTAATTCTGGAGAGCACATTTAGAGCATGGTCGTGGAGGGAGGGGATTTAATATCACTACTCGAAGAATTGTATCCGAACTATTAAGGTTTCCTTTATGTCTTTCTGGAGAAATGTCGAAAGAATTGAGTTGGAGAAAAAGACGGACTCCATAAGGTCTAGTTTTATATTTTAGGGATGTTAGAATTGTATCCTCTAGATGTCAGAGAGAGAGAGAGAGAGAGAGAGAGAGAGATTGCTATGAATTTTCCATGAAATCGCATAAAAATAAATAAACAAATACAATATGAATTATAACTCGCTGATTTTGTGATGCATTAGGTTTAATAGAGTTATCATGAAGTCATGGATCTTTGTGATTTTTTTAGATGAGAGATGATTTTCATCGACTGATGCAACATCAAAATCTCTCTTTTTTTTTTTTTTTTTTTTTGAGGCCTGAATTGAATTCTGTATTTGGTATTTAGATAATGGTTTCCTGATTATTAGAAAATGAATAAAACTTTAAAAAATATCAAATTACTTTCAAAAATTTGTAACAAAAAAGGTTTAAATATGTTCACGGTAATGCATACGCATTAATAAACTTGAGAGTGGCTGGTAGTTAGTCACAAAAATTACTTCAGTAATTTTAACGTCCTTAAATTCCTCTAATATTAAATTGCGTGCAAAATAAAATAAAATTACATTAAAACAAATCCATGTAATATTTCTCGGAATTTTCCTGAATATTTTGTGGAAACCAATTTAATATTTTAGAAGAATTTAAGAACGTTAGAATTACTGAAGTAATTTTACAAAAATCTTATTTGTAAAATAAGTGTTGTCGGGCACAATTATAATTTAAAAAAATAATAGATATCACTTGTCATCAAAATCTCTTACTAATTACCATGAATTTGCAACGTACATCAAATTACGCATGTGCATCTCAAAATCCGATAACTAATTCGTCTTAACCAAAGTGCAACGCATTTTCCTACAGCTCGCAACAGTACACGTTTTAAACGTGTACTGTTGTGAGCAACAGAATCCACTCCATTGTTTTTTCGATTCTATTTCTGTACATTTTGTTTTTCTTGAATGGCAATCACTCATATCCATTGGTCCCAGTTGGTCTGCTATATTTATATAGGAAGATTATTTAATCAGTGTTGGCTACTACGAATTAGGTCTAAAGTGAAACGTAATTTAAGAAAATCACGGAGAAATTAAAAGTAATACATATTGTTAGTTTATAATAGATCCAGATGACGAAAGTGAGATCTTCATCTGCTTTGAGAAACTACCGATTCCCTAGACGACCATCTTAAAAATGATTGATACATCTAAGTGGAACATTTTAAATATTTATGAAATTTATGATATCATCCCCACACATGACGAATCCCATCACCTAAGACACTCCGCACCATGCGATTAGAAAAAAGAAAGGACTTTTCTTGTATTTCTTGAAGGCCTGAGATTTTATTCGTTGGGAAAACAGTAGGAAGACTTCGAAACACCCGAGGTGTAGGGGATGAAAGAAGAGGATATGAAGTTGGTTCGATAAGTTTGGACTTAATTGGAAAATTCCTGTGCAATCTTCTGAGATGGATACGAATCCCTATTTGCAATTTTGATAAGCATTTCGATCAGTCAATCTACGTTTCTTTCGTATTTGAGGTAGATGGTAATTTCTCCTGAAATTGTGCGTTGAAAAGAACTCCCATCTCTTTCTTTTCATTTTTATCCGACACTGAATTTAGTCTCTGTGTTAAATATAACGACAACTTACATGCACTATATGGGCTTCAGAGCCTTAGTTGTTTGAGAAAACAAGAAACCAAAACAAACACACACATGTAAATGTTTTTTGTTTTTCATCCATATATCTTGAAGTAGTAAAAATGATAAAATGTTTTAGGACGAAATGGAGTGAAGATTATTTCTTCGGACGAAACGAATTAAAGAATAATAAACGTATGCATTCCTAATATTTCATACAACCAGTAAACAATCAACGAAAGTAGATATTTTGTTTTGGAGGGGGGCGATGGACTGAGTCGTTGACTCTTTATCCCTTCATCTGATTGAAGAAAATATGTGTGGATGGGGTGTTATTGAGCTAAAAGTTCTGATTAGGTATTTATAGTGTTCGTCAGCTGAAATTGCATTTATATATTTCTCTTGATCAAAATTAAAATTGCTAGTGTCATTAATATTTACTCGTTTAATAGATAAAATTGCGCATTAACCAAATTCCATTTTGATATCCTGACTGAAAAAGACGAACTGTGTTCAGTAAAGTATCTATTTGCTTGGCTGATTTTCCATATAACTTCAAGTCATCCATATACAACACATGGGAAATTTTAATATTACGTTTAGGAATTTCATATCCAAGATTTATTTTCTTCAGAATCATAGATAAAGTTATCAAAGGAATGTTGAAGAGCAATGGTGATAAGAAATCAGCTTGGAAAATTCCACGTTTAATTATTTCCAAATCCTTTTTTTTCACTATTTAAGTTGTTTTCGATGATTTCATAGCAGCAGCCAAAACGGAACATATATTTTCGCTAATTACAAATATGTTTAGTGATTTTAGGACCCAGGAGTGTGGGAGAGAATCGAATGCTTTCTTGTAGTCTATCCATACCATGTTTAAGTTAGTTTTTCGTATTTTTGAGTTTCTGAGAATCGTTTTATTGATAAGGATTTGGTCTTTTGTTCTTCTAGATTTTTGAAAATTGCCTTTTTGTTCAATCGGATAAATCTGATTATCTGATAAGTAACGGTATATGGAATTGCTATGATTGCAGTGAACAGCTTAAGCATAGTTGGTAGGCATGTTATTGGACGATAGTTACTTGGGTCTGCACCCTTATCTTTCATGAAGAGAAACGTGCGCCCAGATATCATCCAGTCTTCCACTGAGCCCGACTGCAACAAATAATTAAATTGTTCTGCCATTCGATCATGTAGACTGGTTAGATGTTTTAACCAAAATCCGTGTAGTTCATCTTATCCAGGTGCACTCCAGTTTTTTAATTTTCTAACTTGTACGCTGACCATTTCTTCAGTGATAAAGTGATAATGACATTTTCCATTTTTTTGTTTCATTTCTGATTATATTTCCTTAATCAATGAGGCATCTTTATTGTGTTCAATAGGATTATCCCATATTGTCTTCCAAAATTTGAGTGTTTCTTCTTTTTCTTGTGAATGATTGCTTGCATTTGCATTTTTCTGGAGAGACTGAAAGAACTGACGTTGATTCTGTCGAAATTGCATGTTTTGAACATATTGGTTTATTCTTGCTTCGTATCTTTTAATTTTATGTGCAGTTGCTATAATTCTTTGTCTTAGCTCCTCAGTAACTTCAGCAATTGTTTCGTTGGCCAAATTATGTGTTAATTAGTTTGTTTTTGATGTTATTATTTTTCAGCCGTCATTCTTTAAAACTCTTTAAGTTGCTCAAATCAGCTAGAAGTTTGTTGACTTTTCGTTCTAACCGGATTATCCATGGTGCAGATTGTTTCAACCTCGGCTTTGGCTCTTGCGGTTTGCAACCAAGATTCACTGTAATGATATAGGCTGTGCCACATGTATAGGAGAATGTCGCACAGCCTGATTTGTTTCCTTTATGCTGTTGATTATGATGGTTTTAATCACAGCTTTTGCGTCTCAAAGGAGCTATTTTATCTTAGATTTATTTAAAACCTTTAATGGTGGTAATCTTATTGGGTCATTTCTGGAGTTCATATTTTCCAATGTCCCTGACTTCATTTTTCAATGCCCTTCTGTCAAAACATTCTGAAGTATGTCGTCAGCTTGATGCTTATTGAATTGAATTCCAAAGTTTGATATAGATACCTCCTGATGATTTGCTGTTCAGTAGAGTTGTTTGTTGGTTTATTACGGAACTCTTGCAGCTCAAGTTCAGTAAATATTTTGTTACGGAAAATGAAATTCGTTTGGTCCGTAAGTCTTTGTTCTGTTATTGCAGACTCTGGGAATTTTTGTTTCCAAATTAAATGCATACGCTTTATGAAACCTCGTTTTTCTAGTGTTGGTCTCTAAAAACATTTCATAACTTCTCTGTTTTCTTCTACAGCCCAATGCTTACATATGGTTTCTTCCAGGACAAGGCCGTGTTCCTTCGGGGATTATTATTATTATTATTATTATTATTATTATTATTATTATTATTATTATTATTATTATTATTATTATTATTATTATTATTATTATAGAAAGCATATCACACGCATCGGATCAAACCGAAGCAGAGAGCTACCAGTAACCTGTGGAGTACCACAGGGAACTGTACTCTCCCCAACTCTATTCAGCATTTACACGCATGATATTAATGCGTGTAAATGCTCAATAGAGTTGGGGAGCATTTACACGCATGATATTAATCAGCTACCATTTAATGGTAAGATATTCCAATAAGCAGACGATACAGCAATGATATCCATCCATAATAACGCAAACATAGCCCAAACAAATATGCAATATGACATAAATCTGATCATAGACTGGCTCATGCAAAACTCCATATACCTAAACTCAAAAAAGACAAAATTAATGATATTCAGAAATCCACTGACTCGACCAGTTGATAACAAATATATAACCATCCAACATCCACTTTCCAACATAAAAAACACACAGAACAGCAAAGCCACTACAATCACTCAGGTTGAAACAATACGATACATTGGAATTTACTTCGATGCATATAAGAACTGGAATAGCCACATAAACCATCTACACAACAAACCCATATGCCAAAAAACACTAATATACAAAGTACTATGCCAAAATATACTAAGATACGCTATAACAACGTATACTTTCTGTGCACCCTACAAATTAAATAGATTAATGTCGCTACAGTACAAAATGAAAAAACTGACCTTTTGGGAACAAAGAGAAAATAACGACCTTATAAACATTGCAATGCCAGAACACAAAATACTGACAGCAAAACATTTATGTCACTATGCACTTTGCTAAAACGTTATTTCGATGCCAACTACAGGACAGTCAGAAATACATACCGTATAACAAGACCTCAGACAACTAATTATATCACATATAAATAAAATAATCACTACGGAAAGGCCACGCGAAACTTCTACATCCCAGATGATAAACAAATTACCTTTTGAATACAGAAACCTTACAAACTACAATAGCCTGAAAAGAGCTCTAAGGACATACTATGAACAAGAAACACGCACTCAAAATACCACACAAACTTAATGAAACACAATATATTCGCTCAAGCTTCCAGTTCAGCGACGCATCAATACATTCCAAGTTTGTGTGTGTGTGTGTGTGTGTGTGTGTGTGTGTGTGTGTGTGTGTGTGTGTGTGTGTGTGTGTGTGTGTGTGTGTGTGTGTGTGTGTGTGTGTGTGTGTGTGTGTGTGTGTGTGTGTGTGTGTGTGTGTGTGTGTGTGTGTGTGTGTGAGCGCGAACTTCTCAATCATAGATTTCGTAGCTTCCCAACACAGCAAAAAAAACCAATAAATAATAACCAACTAGTGGCATCCTCAGATAAGCTTACATACATATAAGCTTCGAGGATGAAAGCAGAGAAATTAGTTCTCATCCAAGATGTATCATATGTAAACAAATGCATGTAATGTACGTATCACATGTAAACCAATGTAGGTAATGTATGTATTATATGTAAACAAATGTATGTAATGTATGTAATAACTGTAACAAAAGTATGCAATATAGAGTGATTATATCCATTGATATTGTATGTATAGAGTGTAAAATTGCAAAGAAACATCTGTAATAATCATCATTATGAATATTATAATAATATACGTTGTAAACAGTTATTGTTATTATTATTATTTAAAAAACTTTATGTACGAGAAAGTATTTCATATGCATAATTGTGTTCATATAATGTATGTAATTTATCTGAGATATAATAAAAATGTTTAAAAAAAGTATTATTATTATTATTATTATTATTATTATTATTATTATTATTATTATTATTATTATTAGAGTCCTTTTAATTATTAAATCTGTAAAGATATACTTAATAAAAAAATAATAAATTATTATTATTATTATTATTTGTGGGGATGAATGGTGTTAATTCCGATTGAAAAATCCTTTAGGCTCCGATATTGAACTCCACTCTTCTGCAAAGGAATCATCGACAAATCTGCATCATGCTAAAACTGTTTCTTTAAACTGTTCATAGATTTCGATCATCTTCTAAAAAGTTCACTGATACATACACTGCTGCTTGGAAAGAAGTTAACGGACATCCTCATGGGCAAAGCGTGCCATCTTACCATTCCCTTGTTTCTCAACAGTATGAGGTTAAGTAATATGACGGTCTCGAGTCATTTCAACTGTCTGCGAGGGAAACGGCTGCGAGAACGGAAATGAAACTGGAGTTTGCAAGAGGCGTTGTGATGAAGCTTTGAAATTGGATGTCATGTTGCACGCTAATCTGCATACGGAAAATATTTGACAAATTCAGTCATCCCAGTTCAACAATTAGTGATACCATCTACCATACTGAGATGGAAGCGTAGGGAGTTAAAAACAACTGCTACCGCAGTGAACGACCATCCACGCCGACCGAATGACCGTGAAGTGCTATGGTGGACAATATGAAAAAACCGCCATTCTTCAACCAACACGTTCAATGCAGAATTTTTCGAGCATCGACTGGAACAAGAGTGTGCACAAAAACATTTAGAACCAAAGCTCACCACATGGGTTTCCATTGTAGTACAGCAGAATGCAAGTCTCACATTAGGCGAACCAACATGCAGTGTTGTTTTCAGTGGTGCAAAGACCGTGTTATAGTGGGACGTGGAAGCTTGAAATGCTGTGTTATGGAGCGAGGAATCACGCCACACCCTCTACCGAGCAGATGATCAACCACTAGGGTAACCGCGAGTTTGCAGTTAACCTAGTGGCTGTGCGCATCGCAACCATATGCCTGGGGAAGGAGTGTCCTAGGTTCGATTCCCGTCGTCGACGAGAGGAGCTTAAGGATGTTCCTCAGCCATAGCCAAGTTAGCCGGTCTTGGGCGTGGATAGCAGGGTTTTCTCCACAGTTTATTGTGGAAAAAACCCTGGCTTAAGGAAGGCAACAGGAAACCACTTTAATAATAATCATTTCCCTAGTATGGTAGCATATAGCTACCCCAACCAGGCTGAGGGAATAGAATAGTTTACAATTACAATATGATTACGGATACTTAAAATATATCACATCATAACATTGTTTTCTAATTACATTGATTAAAGATAATCTGGAATTCATCGCACGTGTCCGTGCGATGAATTCCAGATCTTTATGCTATTCAATATCGTAATTAAATAAACGTATTTTTCCAACAGTCGAGAGTTTTGAAATGAGTAGCATCTCTGACGTAAAATCGACGACATACAAACGTCTGCCACTTCTGAAAATATTATTAGGAAAGGGGACATAATAATCGCCAAAAGCTCGGAGCATTGCACTTTTTAAAATGCAACGATTGATAACTTAACGAACAAAATGCCTAATGGACATATTGTATTAATTTGAAAATAATAAAGGTGTCCGAAGATATTTTAAATTTTAATAAACTTTTTAATAAATTTAATTAAACTTTTTATCATTTTTTATAAAACTTTATACTTATAAAGTATAATTTTTATACTTTATAAGTATAAAATAATTTTTATACTTTATAAGTATAAAAATTATTAGGCATCTGTTTTGGACCATTGGTGTTTATTTTGTACCTATATGACATTGGTAAGGGATTAAATGGTGTTATATAGTTGTTTGCAGATGATGCAAAGTTGGAGAGAGTTGTGATACGTAGAGTAGATGACGTCGCTTTGCAAAAGGACATGAATGGACTATTTGAATGGCCAAATGTGCCAGTTTAATGTTGTAAAGTGCAAGTATAAGAGAGAGATGATTACTTCCCCTCAGGGTTGTCGGCGTCGCTCAGAATTTGAACCTCCCGCACGACGTCCCATTTGGAGAACACGCCAAGGATGATGTCTTCGTTTTCCGCATACTCTAAAGGGAATCTAGGGATTCTTAGCATTCTTAAATTGCTCCCTACCATGAAGGGAGATACTTTTGTTTCCCGCCTTCAAATAGCTTATTCCTGGTCTCTATATTTTTCGTCACCACCTGTTACCTGCCTCCTCCATAAGGGGTAAAACGAAATATATTCTCTGCACCTAGAGAGTCCATAAGGGCTTTTGTCAACGTCCTTGCCAGTATGGTCCGCAAACGCGGCAAAATAGAGGACATGATCGTGGGGGTCTCCTGCACTGTTCCCACCACCGAGTGTTTAACTTTGCCCCAGTCCGGGGTTTAAAAATATCTGTATCTGTAGTTCACCAGATGTACATCTTGATCCCCGATGGAACCGTTCCGATATAAACAGTGAAGAACAGATACTGCAATTTGCTCTTGGTCGCTAAACTGAAAAGCACAGATACTACACTTTGATCTTAGCCAAAAGGCTGAGAAGCGATCTATCCAACAAGTTAGGCCCGATTGCTATCTAGATACAGCTTTGGGATGGCTTTGGAATAATTTAATAATAATTTGTGAGTTCAACTTATCTCATCATCGGCCTATGGAGTAAGATATTTGCTGAGATTCAGCAGATAGTAGAAGAAGAAGATAAAGATAAAGTGCATAGTAGCAGAGTAGGGGAAAGAAGCCTCAGCTGACCTGTTTTAGCTGTTGACCCCCCCCCCCCCAGTGGTGTTTCTAAAACGGTCGTTGATTTTTTACTTTTAAAAAGGAAAAATCCTAAAAAGGAAAAACATAAGACTAAGCAAAACTTAACAATGGTAAATATATCTCAGGACTATGCGGAATACATTTCTAGAGAGGAATGGATTTGCCGAGCAAACCCAGAACAGTAAAACCGGGAAAGAGAAGGGAGATGACCTGGCTCGGAAGACTCCGCCCTGAAAAGGGCTTGGGACCCCCTCGATGTTGGCCTTCGCAGTCCGGGTTTGTTCAGGTCGACTCCAACCCAGGGATAAAAAAACTTTCAACTGGGATGAGAACGAGAGATTCCTATGACATAAATGCTGGTTTGGAGGGAGATTCGAAAACACGTCCACACCTACAACCCAAAAAGTGTTATAAGTGTACACATTAACCGAATCCCCCCCCCGTGTGATCTGGCAGATGGTTGGTGGGTCGCGCCATCTCCTCAGGAACCGCTCTTGGCCCAGCAAGTACCTCTCCTGCTCCAGGAATCGGCGGAGGTAGGCGGAGAGAACAGTTCCGCATCTATCTCCGTATTAGGAGATAAATGAGGGCTTCCCATGAAGAAGATTTTTTTCCTGATTTTCCAAATGTGATGTTTAATCACATTTATTAGAAAAATCAGGTGTTTCTTGTTTTTGGTTACTGGGGGCGGGAACTGTAGCAAGACTACTTCGGCGAATGTGAGCACCGGGATCACAAGCACCTCAGCCAGTCTGTGCCAAACACGCTGTACAGGCGGGTAGTGATAGAAGAAGTGCCCTACGGTTTCTACTGCGCCGCCGAAGGGGTTGCATGGACGCAAGCTGTAGGCGGATTTGACCAGTTTCACCGAGAGTCTGCCGTAGGCGATTCTCCATGCCAAGTCCCGGTGAAAGGGTTGTCCTCAGCCGTTTTTTAAGTTGGTGAATAGCACTTCTTCGTTTGTGCCCAGATCAGACTTTTCCCAGTCAAAATTATCGAAAGATTTCCAGTACAGCTTGTTTGGGCGGAGCTGAAGTACCCGAACTCCATCCGTTGCCATTTTTTAAAACGTTTGCAGATTGTGTAGTACCACTGTGGCACCGTCTCCGCACATGGTCCGGAGTGGCCAGCGGTCCCGAAGTAGGGTAGGAAAAATCCTAAGAAGTATTTGATCAGGTTGCCAGAAGGGTGATTTGATGCCAGTGCTTTCCGTATGGTCTGAGCAGTGTTGGTTAGGTGGCAGTATTTGAGGATTGGCAGGGCAACCCCCCCCCTTGTGTGTGGGGGGGAAGATGGAGAAAAGCCCTGCGCACCTCGTGTTTCCTATTGTTCCAAAAAAAATCTGTGATATGTCTGTAAATGGCGTTGTCTTGTGTGTCTGTAATGTTTGTTAGGTTGATGGTGTCTAGTAACATTGGTTTCAGGATTGTTTTGATTATGGTCGCTCTACCTTCGAATGATAGGTAGTTAGGATTGAAAGGGGTGAGTTTGTCGCGACAGGTTTCTATGAGGTTTTGCGTTTGCAACACCGGGGTCGCTAGGAAGGGAATTCCTAGTATTGTTAATAGGCCGGTTGTGGGTTTTAGACCATACGGAAGACTGGCAGGGCCGGATTTTCCATAAATTTTGATTTTTTTTAGTGTGAAGACCACTGAGCACGCTAAACTGTCGCAGTATACCGAAGTAGATATTATGGGAGTTCATATCTTTCATCATCGGCCTAGGGAGTAAAAAGAGTGCTGAGGGTCAGCAGATAGCAAAAGGGGTGAAATAAAGGTAGAGTAAGATAGTCGTAGGTAACAGAGGCCTCAGTCGACCTGATTAACTATATAACCGGAAGGTTGGGGCTAACGAGGTCCGCAGACATCATCTCCACTCATCCGTTCTCACAGCTTTCGCACGCCAAACATCCTTTAAGATGTTTGACAGACGAAAGAGCAAAAAACAAAAACCTTACAAAAACAAAAAAACAAACAAAAAAAAGACAAATTCCGGCATAAATCAGAAAGAGGACTGGTAGAAATTTTCGGAAGAAAGAAACAAGTAGACTACAAAATTGGGACTAGAAGACTAGAAGAACCTGGCCCGAGTGATGCAGCCCACAAGGGACTGCACCGCCTCGACGTAAGCCTTCCCAGTCCGGGTTCTTAGGTCTACCCCCTCCTATAAAGATTAGCCATGAACCTGTTGGGACAAAAGTTACAGACAAACTATTTTTTTTTTCAAGAATCAACGAATTGTTAGTGTGCCTTTCAGTAAATAGAACAAGGTTTAAGTCTCCCTACTTCAGTTTGTGATGGGCTGTCAACACCTCTTCAGCCAACTTACTACCCCTGGTCATATCTAACATGCAAATAGTTTCAAAAAACGCCACTGCTACCCCATCCTCTATGTCAAGAATTCCCCGTACCTGCTCGGGAGTGATTTCACTTATATCGTCTATGAAAAGGTCACCCCATTTCGCAATAACTATCTTAGGACCTTTTTTCCCGTGACGAGGAGTATAGGGTCCCCTATTTTTTATGGCTCTTTTGAATGTCGGCTGTACTACAGGGGTGTCTTTTAAGAGATGCCTTAAAGTCTCACCTGCTTTCTCGTAGGGGGGGGTCTTCGAAAGCAATCTCTGATTCCTCTCGAGTGATGGTAGCTGATTTTGGCTTTATTTGTCTCCACTTTCTCTGGACGTATTGATCGTTTTGATGTGCTGGTGGTTGCCTCCATCTCCTCCTCTTCTTCCTCAACTGAGTCTACGTTAGTAGCCTCTTTTTTGTCTGCTGTAGGCTCTGTGTTGCCGGTTGGATTATCTAACTTTGTCCTGTCCAGTGTTGGCGATCAGTACGGGGGATGCTTCTTCTTTTGCTGACGTACATTCTCCTACTACATTCTCACCTGCAGAGACTGCTACATGTGGAGTCCTCTTTTTCTGTTTTGTTTTCCATAGAATGGTCTGGTGGAAGTCAGTTTGTTTTCCTTCCGTCGTTGTCTTGCTAGCCGGCTCTTGGAGAACTGGAAAATCTACATTCACTGTCGGAATAGGTGCAATAGTCCTTCCGAGAAGTTCCGCATGAGATCTATGCTGTCAGGTGTCCACCTTGTGATCTGTATTTCGACACTTTTGGCAGGGTGTTTGGCACTGCTCCAATGCGTATCCTGCTGTCAAACAGTTTTTAGACTTTATTTTGGAGCAGTCTGCTCCAAGGTGATCGTACGAACTGCATCTGAAGCACTGTCTTCTTACGTCAGGATAATTAACCATTACCTATGAAAACGGAGCCTATGAAAACGAAGTTGGGGACGGCTGTTTTCATATTCATAGTGATTATAACCTCCCCGGATTTCCAGTCTGGCATGTCAATATCATTTGTCTGTTATATTTCACGGACGTCTCCATATCTTGAAAACAACTTTCGAATCGCTTCGTTCCCTTTTTCAAGGTATTCAAGTGGAAATCTATATATTTTCAAAGTTTTAAGAATACTTCAAACTATGGAGGGATAAACTTTTTCCCCTGCACAGTCGAAGCTTTGAAGGAGTTTCGACCGCGTCTCCACATCTTTAACGACTACCTGATACCTTCCACTCCCATAAGGAGTAAAACCGTAAACCTATGCTATCTATGTGAACCTATGCTATCTATTTGCGCTTTAACTAGCGTTCGCTTGTCTATCTTAACGGTTATCTCAATGCCGAGTGTCTTAACTCTTGACAGAAAAGAAGCCATAATTCTTATTTTTAAAATATAACCAAAGTGCAAAGAAATTCCATAAATAAAGCTGCAGCACTAACTAAGTGTTAGAGGAAGAGAATATAATATAATATAATATAATATAATATAATATAATATAATATAATATAATATAATATAATATAATACAAAGTCCGAAATTCATGGAATTAAAAAATAAAAAGAGAAAAAGCGCCAAGCACTCCCTGTCGGCAGAAAACTCTGCTTACAAGGTATAATGACAGACGTGCACAAAGCAAGAAAAACGAATCCAACAGAACTAGAATGACAAACAAAGTATCTTACCAACGAGGCTGTGCACGACCTTGCAGGGGAACTTCGACTCAGAAGATATTATACGAGTTCATATCTTTCATCATCGGCCTATGGAGTAAAAAGAGTGCTGAGGGTCGGCAGATAGCAAAAGGGGTGAAATAAAGGTAGAGCAAGACAGTAATAGGTAACAGAGGCCTCAGTCGACCTGATTAACTATATAACCGAATGGTTGTGGCTAAAAGGTCCGCAAACATCATCTCCTCACATCTGTTCTGAAAAAAAAAACTCAATTAGTAAACACTGTAAAGTACCTTAGTTTGATCAACTATATGAACTGAAAGGAAAGAGCCTGAAAAAACTCTTGAATATGAACAATTAAAAAGACCATATTGACCAAGAATTGGGGAAAGGACCTGCCCCGAGTGATACAGCCCACGAGGAGCTGCACCGCCTCGACGTAAGCCTTCGCTGTGCGGGTTCTATCATGCTAACCCCCTCATGTTGAACTATAAGACCAATAAATTACATACTAAAGAGAACTGATATGCTAAAGGAAGATACATGGTTTAATATGATCCTGTGTAAGGATACAGAGAATGGGTGGTTTGCACCATTTATTTACGAACCGCCCACCCCCTAACAAATACCTTTCTTGTGCCAAGAATCTGAATAGATAAAAATAAAATCCGCTTATGACTCTGGCGTAAACCCTGTGTTCATCATGTATCTGCGATTTTTCCCTCACTTTCCAGATATGATATTTGAGTACATTCACAAGGAAGATTATGAGTTTTGGGGTTTTCCTGACAGGTGGGGGGAATTGTAGGTATACAACCTCCTCCAGTATCACCAAAGGAATTTCTAATACTGTACTTAATTTTTGCCAGATACGCCGAGCAGGAGGACAAAAATAGAAAACGTGTCCCACCGTCCTGACAAACGTCACAAAAGGGGTCGCAGGGTATATATCGGGACTTCACCAGTTTATTGGTGGATACCCCATAGGCTATCCGCCATGCCAAATCTCTGTGAATTGGCTGTCCCCAGCTATTCTTTATGTTTTGAAATATAATTTCCATATTCGTTTTGAGATGCGGAGTATCATATCTAGAAAGCTGATAAAATTCCCAGTATAGTGCTTGCGATTTTATTTTAAAAATATATCTAATCCATCCGATTTATATTTCTTAATATCGGGCACAACCTCTGTGCAAGAACAAGCATAACCAGTGGTCCCGAAGTGGGGCAAAAAAATACACCCTAGAAATTATTTAATTAAAGTGCCCGAAAAATATGATTTGACTTTAAGACCTTCCACACGGCTTTAGAAGCATCAAAGAAACCGATATGGCTATATATGGAAATGATTACTTTCCCCACAAAACTTACTTGCACCCTTTATCATTCTTATTACAAGTCATCATAAAAATAAAAAGGTTTGTAAATATAAAGAATATTATTTTAATATTTTTCTTTAATTTTTTTAAATTCAAATACATTTTTAAAATATTATTTTATGTACACTTATATTTTATATAAATTTATTAAGATAATTTTAATATTCTTATAATTGCTCACGCTATTGATTAACGCTTTTCCGAATGGCACCGACGTCACATGATGAATTAATCAGTTATTGGAAGGGCTGGCAGCCTTTTTTAAGTATGCGTGCCAAAGTCACCAAAATCTTTGAGGCAACATTTTCTCACGTGCCAACAATTTGAGGGAATATATTATTATTTGGTGTCTTTAGGGAGAATAATCAAATAATTCAAATAATCAAAAATCCCACTAGAGTAGTACGCTCAAAGAATATTGTAAGAATGATTATTGTAAGTCATGTAAATATACCATGATAAGAAAAAAAAAGGTTTATTTATTTTGTTTTCTCTAGATGTTTTTTTTAAAGAGTGCGTTTATTAATTATTATATATACAATTACGTTCTATAAATAATTAGTGTGACGTTATTATTATTATTATTATTAATCTAATTAGGTGACGTATATATTCTTTCAGGATAGTACTGTTCAGTTAAGTGATGATCATCTTCAAGTGATGTGGCACTTTTTGCCGATTTCTTCTCTATGACAAAATAAAGAATTTAAAATGTATGTGAAAAATTTAAGAAGAGCGTGACGATCTGGACTCTTGTATTGTTCCTTCTCGTGTGTGTGTGTGTGTGTGTGTGTGTGTGTGTGTGTGTGTGTGTGTGTGTGTGTGTGTGTGTGTGTGTGTGTGTGTGTGTGTGTGTGTGTGTGTGTGTGTGTGTGTGTTGTTCCGATTCATCAGGAGAGGACAAGTTTCACCTCTTTCTGGTTTGCATACTACTATGCGTAATACTTACGGGAGGACAGCTATCCAAACCGATTTCGATGAGGTCTTATCAGTGGGAGTTAGCTCCAACAGATCAGTGTGTAAGGTAGGGATTGTAATTACCAAAAAAAGTAAGAAAATTTTCATCATGATATGATTTTTTTTATTGTTGTATGAGAATCAATTTCATTACGGCATACATTGGTTTATATGTAACAAATCATTACCATAAAAACTGTTAAAATTCTAAGAATATTGATGAAATTGAAAATTTAACACAAGTGTAATTGATAAATCAATGTGTAATATAAATTATTATATGTCTTTAGTAATTGTTTTCGAAATCCTGGCATATTGCATCGTTACATCTGATTTATTCTCCTAAGATTGGTTCAAGCTGAGTGTCTTAAGTTGGTGTAAGCATGCTTTATTATTTCCAATATCTCAGTGGTAGGAAAGAAAATCCGACAACAGCTACTTCGAATACGCTAATATATATCTCTTACTTGAGAGTTGAGCAAAAATAAAAATGAAATCAAAAATTAATAGTTTAACAATTTATTTAATTTGACTTCAACTGTTATTCGTATTGAATGAATAATCTTCCTGTAATTTTAATTGCAATATCTTCATGCACAAATGAGCAAAATAAAGCAAATTTCATACAAACATCATGCAACGTATCGACTTAACATCGTCCAATTGATATGGTGTTCTTATTTAATCTTGTGATAAATCTTTTTCTGGGAAGATTTATACATATTAATATTTGTAAAATATAGAAATTATTTTTCCAAATATATCAAATCTAAAAAGTCTATCAAAAATTTAATATATAATAATAATAAATAGTAATAATAGTTGTTTAATAGTTATGTTATTATTCACTGACAATTAGTATAACCAAAATAATTACTGAAACACTCTTTTTTATTTGGAAATACTTTTATTTATTCTTTATTCATAAATAACGTTCGCTAGTTTATAGTTTAAACAAATACCTTAAAATAGATCTTCTTCTTTTTTTTTTAAATCAAATTTTAAGCACCTCATGTTTTTTTCTGTATTTGAATACTCAGAATTTTTAATGTGAATCTTATTCGGGAAAGAGTGCAAAGATTTCCACTAGCTGACTGAGGATCAGAAAAGTGTTACATTTGTAAATTATTTTTATAACTTACAAAAAAAACAAAATATCTCCTAACTGTTTTCACCAGTATATAATAATTTTTTTTTCTTTTTGGCTAGATGGGTGAAACAAGAATGCTTTTCATATACCCCGTTATCTGTAGAAGGAAATGTGTGGATGAGATGTAAGCTCTGATAATGGCGGGGTTACAGCAATAGCCTAGCCTCAGTTAAAACTTTATTGGATACACCATTTGCATCCGTATCTCTTTGACTGTCAGCACGGTTAGCCTAGTGGCTATGCGCTTCGCAACCATATGCTGGGGAAGGAGTGTCCTAGGTTCGATTCCCGTCGACGAGGTGAGGAGAATAAGGATATTTCTCAGCCGTAGCCAAGTTAGCCGATCTTGGCCATGCACAGCAGGGTGTTTTCCCCAGTTTATCTGGGTTTCTTTTATCCCGAAAGCTGGCAAACATACATACACGGATAGAGTCAGGAATACAGAAGATATTCCCTCCAGTCAGAGGCCTCAATTGTCAGCTATGCCGATTCCGAAAAGGAAAGTGTCGAAAGTGCAAGCCATCCACCGTATCGAAATCCTTCCTTCCATTAAGTTCACTTGCTCAGATTATGTTTACAACGAAATAAATGTTTTATTGTTATATATTTACGGACAATATTTTTGTTTTTTTTCTCATGCATCTGCCGTCTCATTTAGTCTCTATCATACCATAGCAACAGTCCCATAACGTTTACTTCCTCACTCTTCTTTTTCGCATGCACCAGCAACTTTTTAATATCTTCTTATCCAAACTAAACATAATACTTCACCTTCTTACATCATCACTGCTATCTTTAATCTTCGCACCAGGAAAACACGATTTCTTCACACTATCCTCAAACTCTCCTCTTATTAATGAATCGCAATACAAAATCCGATCCTAATTCTCACACTTTCGCTCATTCCTGCTCTGCTTTTTCTCGATTTGCATCATCTCCCTCTTCTTTCGTTGGTTTGTTATACCATCCGTCAAATCTTTCTCCGACCACTCAATCTCAGGTTTAGTTCGTTTTAGAATTCTGTCGGAGTGGACTATCTGTCATCCACCATCTGGTCATTCTCTTCATCTTCCACCGCTTCATTCATATTCATAACGCTTTTAAAATCAATTTTAAGAATATATATATGTATATAACCATTGTACCCAACCCTAGTACATGTGTACTAGAGGTTAACTAATAACCTTTGGAGGGTAGGAACTACATATAAAAGAAAAAAAGAAATGCATTATCGATTGTATTAGAAAGCACAACTTCTAAAGCAACTTTTCAGTTTCGAATACGAAGAAAAATCACCAAATAACCATCCACGTGCATATAGTCGAAATGAATCTCATTTAATACAATGGAAGGTTTCAAGATTTTCTGTCTCTTTCAGAAAATATTAAAAACAAAAAGATGTTTTGAAAAAAATCAAAATATTAGAAACACTATTAAAATTTAGGAATTATTTTCCTGAAATTATAAAATATATTTCCTTTGCAATAAGAATTCTAAATAATTAATTTTTATCTGGTAACCTTACGAGATAAGCTAGAAGTGTTGAAACAATTATGTCATAATGTTTATGTGCGTAAATAGTGTGACACATATGGTACTGATTCTCGATTTAAACTAGCAAAGGGAGAACGTATTGAAATTCTTTACAGACAGACAATGACTGTAAGAAGCAAATCAGTGTTAAATAACACTACTAAAATCGGTCAGAATATTTACCATGATGTATGATGAGGGAATAGTTTTGATGACGTCGGTGTGATGCGGTGAACTTGTTAGGAAAGCGTGTGAATGAAACTAGCTAAGTTACTCTATAAAGAACTCAAATGAGAACTCCACAAAAGTTTAAGAAGCGCCGTGCAATTCCCGTGCAGAAATTGCGTGTTAAAAATGCTCCACAAACCACCTCCTACCGAATTTGTGGACGAATTTGAGAAACTTCCAGCTGACAAACACCAAAGTCCCAAGAAACGTGTAATTCTGATTAAATTGCCTTATGTTGGCGAAACACAACGCGAAGGACATGATCGAGTGTTTCGTATGGTTGGACGGCGATACAACTTTCCGTAGAACTGCGATGCTTCCACCTGTTTTGGTTGCATTTTTAATTCTTCACTTAAAGTGAATTTTGCTTGATTTTCCAATGTTTGGGTTTTTATTGATCCCATTCCGGAGAGGTTGAGAAACCTATAGCACGTCACTGGCGTGATTGGGCAAGTATTAAGAAAAACAAAGAAACGAAGGAACCTTGATGTGCTTTGAACAAGCAAACGTTTTGTAGTCGTGGAAAATTGTTTTGTGTGGAAAACTGTTCCGGTGGAGAGAGGTCGATCGGAACAACATGCTGCGATCAGTGTACCGTCAATCAATGAAAGGGGTAACAGCGTTAGTTTGAGCAGTTTTTGATCACAAAAAATCTTATGAATTCCTTCTCATTTAGCAAGGAAAAAAGTGTGGGTTCCTAATGGGTGTCGGACCGATTTCATTATCTTTTCATTTTATACAGAAAATTAATATAAAAAAATTAAAATTAAAGTTTTTCTTTTTCAATTTTTGGAAATTTTATTTCTAAGATTAAGACCAAAGGAGTTTATGAAATCAACTATAATACCAATACCACAAAAGAATAATCCAAACAAATGCAGCTAATTTAGAACAAGAGCTTTAATACCACATGTTAGCAAAATTCTGCTAAACATTATTCAAAATAGAATTTATTCAAAAATAGATTGTCTATTAGATGAAGACCAATTTGGATTCAGAAAGAATAAAGGAACAAGGGAGGCAATACTCTGTTTAAGAACAATAATAGAGAGAAGATTAGACCTTAGTCAAAATAATTACAATGGCTTCCTTGATTTAGAGAAAGTGTTTGATAAAGTAAACCAGCAAATACTCCTAAATTGTCTAACTAATATCGGCATAGATTTGAGGGATAGGAAAATAATTTATCAAATTTACAAAAATCAAAATGGACGGATTAAAATCAATGATAAGGGGAAAATAATAAATATAAGGAGTGGAGTAAGACAAGGATGTATACTTTCACCACTTTTATTTAATTTATATATTGAAAAGGCCATTCTGGAAACTAAAGATAAAATAAATAGTGGCATAAAGATAAATGGCGAGCAAGTCATGTGTATGAGATTTGCTAATGACATAGCCCGTGTAGCAGAAAAGAGAAGAACGTGAAAAACAATGCTAGAATTACTAAATAATAACCTTAAAAAATATAAAATGAAAATCAACACAGATAAGACTAAAATCGTTGTTAGAGGCAAACTCAATATCAATATTGAGCATACAGAAATCAGTGGGAAACACATAAAACAAGTGAAAAGCTTTAAATATTTAGGAAGCCTAATAACAGAAGATGGCAGAACAAGAGAATACATAAGATCAAGAATAAACAATGCAAAAGCCAAATTCTCTAAGATTAAAAGCATTTTAACAGGAAACCTCAACCTACAATTGAAAAACAAATTAGTAAAGACATTGATATGGAGTATTGCACTGTGTGGATGTGAAACCTGGATTCTAGGCAGAGAAGATGTAACAAGATTGGAGGCTTTTGAAATGTGGTGCTGGCGCCGCATGAACAAAATAAAATGTACAGGAAAAAAATCAAACCAACAAGTCCTGAGAGAAATAAACGAAACAAGAACTCTAATTAAATCGATCAAAATGAAAAGGGATAGGTGGTTTGGACATATACTTCGACATGATGGACATTTGTAAAGAATAACTGAAGGCAAAATAGAGGGGAAAAGAAGAAGAGGCAGACCAAGGAAAAGCTTTCTTGACCAAGTCAAAGACAGCACGAGTTTGAGGAGTTACCAGGAGGTTAAGAAGAAAGCCAATGACAGAGCGGAATGGAAGAAATTGCTGCTGAGCTACCAGTCAGTCCCAAGACTGATGCAACCGATGATGATGTTATTGGGAATTAAAGATACCAAGAAATTATATACTTCGTTTAATGCTTTATGCAAGTGTAAGCAAACAAAGTTTGCGCCTGGAGTATTTTCAGAACCGGGGCAACTCGCATATAGAAGCTAATGACTTCACATCACTTGCCTTAGTATCCAATAACGCAAAGCACATATTCTTAAGGGTATGTATAATGCTATGCATTGTGGGAAGGGTAACTACCCAGACCGGTTTCGACCTTTATTGAGGTCTCCTCAGTGGGAATCAAAGCCAGAGGTGATACTATGTTTGACGTAATGCTGAAGTCATATTTTTATATAAGAGTTGCCAAAACGTCTGGATAATGACCCTTCCCATAATGCATATGTATATGTGCTTTACATTATGGGATACAAAGGCAAGTAATGTGAAGTCATAAGCTTCTATATACGAGTTTCCCCAGTCCTGAAAATAGTTCAGAGGCAAACCGCCCACCACCACTTGTATTTTCACAGACAATCACAAACATACATGTCCACAGCGGGATTCGAATCAGCAGCCTTTTGGCTGGAAAGCGGATACGCTAACCACTCTGCCAACCAAGCCATAAATTACTGTGATAAAAAAGATAAAACATGTCTTTTGGGAACAAGGACACAATACCGGCTTTTTTTTATATAGTGTAGTGTCAGAACACAAAATACTAACAGCAAAATATTCTGTCACTATGCAGGTATGCTAAAATATCATTTCGATGCCAACTACAGGACAGCCAGAAATACATACCGTATAACAAGACCTAAGACAACTAATAATATCACATGTAAATGTAATAATCACTACTGAAGGTTCACTAGAATCTTCTACATCCCAGACATGTTAAAGAAAACTACCTTTTGAATACAGGAACCTTACAAACTACAATAGCCTAAAAAGTGCCTTAAGCATATATAGTAATATATATTAATATATAATAATATATATAGTAATATATATATATATATATATATATATATATATATATATATATTACTATGAACAAGAAATACGCACCCTAGACACCTTACAAACCTAAGGAAACACAATATATTACTTCAGGTTTTCCAGTTCACTGACGCGTCATGGCATTCCAAATTATTTTGTGTGTGTGTGAAAGAGCCTATAATAAATAACACCCCATATATTCATTCTCTACCGTTAAACGGGAACATGAAAAGCATTCTTGCTTCACCAATCTAGCCAAAAAAAAATTGTGAATTCCTAGGTCACTGTAACATTTTCCAAGCTGTTTCAAACTTGGAACACTTGCAGTAAAAGTACAAAATATTTCGTAAAATATTTAGATTTATTTGCGATGTATTAATGTTGAAAATGTCTTCCAATGTTCTTACATTCTCTAAAGAGGACGTGAAACTAGGTTTGTGTTGAATCTCTCAACACAAACCTAGTACTACTACGTTTTTCAATCGATGACGAGTTAGCCGAATTCATACGGAAGTAGCAGGATTCTCATCTCCCACACAGAAAAATCAGCCAAGAGAACACTCGTAATTAATAGACAAAAAAAACTATCACAATGTATTGGGGACGTTGTGTCTTGATGGTATGTGGTTGTGTGCAGTTGGAGGATTAAATAAAGGAGACAATCAGTTGTGCCACGGAGTAATACGACCTTCACAATGAGTTCATAGAGATTTCACGCAATTTTGTCGTTCTGATTGACCTAGTGGTTAACGTACCCGTTTTCCAACCAACAGGTCATGGGTTCGAATCTCACCGGTGATGTCTGTGATTGTTTTTGGGTGGGAGATGAATTTCATCGCCCAGTGGGAGACCACCATATCGCATACTGGAGGCCTGAAGTGGCTTGAAGAAGTTCCATGCTTGATCTCTAGAGCAGAGTTTCCTCTCTAGGTAAAAAGAAGTACACAATTACACAAAAAAAAAAAAAAAATATATATATATATATATATATATATATATATATATAAAATTAATAAAAATGAAAAAATAATTTTTCGATCGCCTACGGTACACATGTACTAATATAGGTTTATTAATAACCTATCGAGAGTAGGGTCCACACACACACATAACAAGAAAATGTATTTACAATGTATTACAAAGTACAACTTCTAAACCAAGTTTTAAGTTTAGAATATTAAAAAAATGTTTTTTAATTCCTTTCATCAAACAAATTGCAATAATAAAAGTTTTCATGATTTTTTTATAAAACATGATATATATAAACCGAAAAGATTTTTTTATAAATATTTCAAAATCTAAAAATTTATATTAAATTTTGAAGTTTTTTTGGTGGGAAGTAAAAAAACAGATTAAATTTGTAATAAGAATTCTATATAATTAATTTTTTAATAGTTAGTTTTAGAGCGAGAATATAAATTTGAAAACTTTGTTCAAGGTTAGTAATCATAAATGCAGCCCTCATTATTGCAATGTTGTTTATTTACGCTTATGGTTCTGACATTCTTTGCAGGTTATCGATATTCTAAAAATTGTGATTTGGTCATGTTGTTAGTAATTACAATTAGTAATTCATCTGAAACTGGATCTTTAAAACGAGAAACATTTTTGAGAGAAATTAGGCATGCTGTAGAATGCATGTTATCTCTTCACAGTGGTTGCAGATGACTGTTGTCATCATTGGCGCTGGTGACAATTAGGGATCCTACAGCCGAGATAAACACAGTTAATGAGGTCACATTGGAACAATGAAGTAACCCTTCACAAATTTCTTATGTAATTTTTCTGAGAGGAACCCACCATTGTACAGGAGTTGTGAATTTCGATTTCTAGTCTAGTCTGTATTCTTTTTTTTTTTTCATATGGGGATGAATGGTGTTAATTGCAGTTTCTCTCCTCTGCAAAAGGATCATCCACAAATCTGCACCATGCTAAAAGATTGAAATGAATATTAAGAAGATGATTTTTTAAAAACCAAAATTCTTCATGAAGTAGTTAAACAAAGTGAGATAAAGAGAATTTCCCATTGCTGTCTGTTCTTCAATTTATTTCTATTTGTTTTACAACTGAAATAATTAAAACGAATTACAGAATAAAAGAGAGCTTTGGGGAGGTTGTGAAAAATTTCGGCATCATCATAATCTGAATGTGTTCCATTGAATAAATTTATAATCACTTTTGGAAGCAATGTTGCTTTATACTGCTCATAAGTTTTGAAAATCTACTGAAAATTGCCACTGATACATACACAGCTTGGAAAGAAGTCAACGGACACCTCTGCATCGTACCATGTAACGACTCACATGTTTGTCATCATCATCATCAAATTCCTGCCATGTAACCTCAACGGGTGTGCAGGATATGATAGTTCTACATGAAAAAAATTACATCATTACTAACTTCCTATCTACAATTTTCCTCCAAATCAGTCTGTTACTTGTCAAGACTCCAACATTATCAGATCTTATATTTCTATCGTCTAAGGCACTTTGTACCGTATCAATCCACCTATATCTTGGTCTTCCTCTGGGTCGTTTTGCTGGCAACCTGGCAGAGAACACTTGCTTTGCTAATCTTTCTTCACCCATTCTGTTGAAGTGACCATACCATCTGAGATTAGCTCTGCTAACGCATTCCTGGATGTTGACAATGTCAAGTTCTTTCCTAATATTCTTTTTTTAATATGATATTGCCATTGATGCCATCTGTTCACGCCTCTAATCTTTCTCAGGACTCTCATATCTGCGGTCTCTAATCTTTCGTCAAGTGTTTTACTTCTGACCCAGCTCTCTGATCCATAAGTTAAAACTGGTTTGAACACACACTGTCTTGTATACAGCTAATTTAGTGTTCCGACTAATTTCTCTCTTATTCCATATGAATTTATTCAATTGACTTCCCACCATACCAGCTTTCCTGATTCTGTTGTCTATTTCTATATTTAATTTACCGTCTTCAGTAAAAATCGTGCCTTAGTAGCTAAAATGTTTTACTTGTTCCACAGGTTCTCCATTCACAACACAGTTGACATTTTCAGTGATTCTGCCTATTTTCAGTGTCTTTGTCTTTTTATTGCTGACCTTCATACCATATCTATTACAACAGTTATTCAATTTAGTCAGAGAATCTTGCAGACTTGTAGCGGAATTATTTAGAAGTATAACATCATCTGCATAAAGCAAAGAGCTGACATTAACATCTCCAATTTTGATATCATTAATACCACTTTTCTTCATAATGTGATCCATATAGATAATGAATAACAAAGAGGATAATGCACATTCTTGCCTCACACCAGATTTAAGATTAAACCATCTTCTTGTACTTCCTTCAATTCAAACTGCTGACTTAGAACTCAAATAAAGACTAAGTATTGCTTGATATAATGCCCCATTGACACCATATAACTGTAGCGTATTGAATAGCTTCTATCTCTTGGCACCTTGTCATACGCCTCTTACAAATCGACAAAACTTAAATACAGATCTTTGTTATATTCCCGTGCTTTCTCGATCTATTTATTTTAAAGTGAAGATCTGATCCTGACAGCCTCTATTTGTCCTGAATCCAGCTTCTTCTTCACCAAGCTTTTCTTCCACAATTCTTCTCAACCGTTTCTCAAGTATACTTATATAGATCTTGCCAGGAACACTCAGTAGGGAAATACCTCTGTAATTCTCACATTCAGTTTTATTTCCCTTTTTATATATGGGTTCTATGACAGCTCTACTCCAATCATCGGGAATTCGTCCCTCTGTCCAGGCTTTCTGAACTATGCAGTACAGCCACTGTAAGACTCTTATACCACCATACTTCAGCAATTCTGGTCGAATATCATCTACTCCTGCTGCCTTTCCACATTTCAAGCCTTTGATGGCTTTTTCTACTTCAAGTATGGATATCTATTCCTGACTACATGCCTGGTCAGTGATTTTTACCACTGTGCTGTCATCACTGCTTGTTTCATTTAGCAGTTTTTCAAAGTAATTACTCCATACTTCAATGATATCTTTTTCTCCCGTTTTTCATGTCACCTTTATCATCTCTAACTCCTTTTACAGCACTCTTTCCTCCATTCCTAAGCTTCTTCAACAATCTCCAGAATATTTTGCTACCTTCTTGATATTTATTTTCTATATTCTTGTCAAAGGCCTCCCATAACTTTTGTTTAGCTTGTTTTACACAGTGTTTTGCATTCTTGCATTTGTCTCTGTATTCTCTAAAAGCACAAACTGACTTATTTGCCAGGAACTTTTGATATGCTTTCTTCTTTTCCTTCACTGCATCTTTAACTTCCTGTGTCCACCATGGAGTTCTGATTTTTCTATCCTTGCAGATAACTTCACCACATGCCTCTCTAGCTGAATCAATCAGGGCTTTCTTCAAGGCTTGCCACTGAATCTCCAAGGTTTGATTCCTGTTCTCAAACTCTTTGATTTTTTCTTCAATACTCTTTGTGTATTTTAGTCTACAGTTCACATCTGAGAGCTGCTCAACTTTAATTCGCTTTAAAACTTTCTTACATGTTATTCTTTTCAATATGAAATTCAATTTTATCCTGCTCAAGACTAAATAGTGATTGCTTCCAATTTCAAATCCTCTGTACACTCTGGTGTCCTACACCAGGGAGAAAACATCACTATCAACAATAACATAGTCAATGAGACTTTTCGTATTCCTTGCCTCTTCTCTCCATGTGAATTTGTGCACATTTTTCTGTTGGAACATGGTGTTAGTAATAACCAGTCCATGTCCTGAGAAGATCCTCCCCTGTCAGTGCAGCATCATATTCCTCCAATATAATGCTCCCATGTCAGTGCAGCTGTGTCCAAGTGAAAGGACCTATCTGTTTGGCAAATTGCTGAAAAATTGCGATATGTCAGGTGAACATCAGTGAAAAACACTCTGAGATGAAAACACAGGGAGTCATCTACAAGTGGTTATCGCAGTGGATATCCCCCCCCCACACACACACACTCAACGAACCTGACCGTAGAGTGCTACGAAGGATAATATGTAAAAAACTACACTCGTCGGTCGACATGCTGATTGCAGAGTATCTGCTATCGACTGGAACAGGAATCTGCACTAAACCGTTCAGAACCGAGGCTCGCAACATGACTTTCAATAGTAGAACTGCAATACGCAAGCCCCACATTACTCGAACCAACATACAGTGTCGTCTTCAGTGTGCAAAGAGCGTGTACAGGCAGGCTGGTGTTGTGATGTATGGTCCTGTTTTTTCTGGTTTGGCCTCGGACCTTTGTTTGTGGTGTCACGGACCTAGAACCGCGAGAGATAGCTGAACATTCTCGACAGTGCAATGCTTCCTACTTTGTGTCGTTTCTACGGAATGACCATTTTCTCTTTCAGCAATGCTGCTGCTGAAACTGCGTGGTTTGTGGACAAGAACGTTGCCGCACTTGATTGGCTCTCACAGATCTCTGATCTCAATCCTACTGAACACCTGTGGGAATGAACTGAAGCATCTGGCGAGGTCAAGGGAGACGTATGCGCCATGACGGGCCAGGACCTGATTACTATTTTACTGGAAAAATGGTCCAAAATTCCCATTAATCGTACGCATGTGGAAAGTTTTCCATGTAAGAGTGATGCAGTCATCGCAGCGAAAGGAGGTCCATCGTCGTATTAAGATGGACGCCATTGTTGTTTTACTCCACACTAACGTTTTTAGAAGCAGTGCAGTAGAAGGACTTGCTGTCCAGAAAATGATAACAGTAATTATTTCGACAAAAAATATCAAGGTAGTGTAGGGCAAGGTTTTTACTGAAGTACGGCATCTACTGGCAAAGTAGCAAAGTTGAATTTTGGATAGAAATTTCTATTGAAAGTAGGGTTTACCAAATTAACAGGATCTGATATTTAGTTTTGAACCCACGAGGTACTTTTAAGTTCCTTGACAATGATAAAGACGATGATAAATAAAACGTTAGCACAGCCTTACCATTAAGTCATTTAAATAATTACAATCATCAGTATTTTAATACTCATTTGATCATATTGCTTCCCGAATATCAGAGTTTAATCATGATATACGAACCATCGATTATATTCTCGTCTTTTATAATTTACTTAATAACGAAGTGAAAAATTCTTTCTACAACCAACAGTAGATAATATGTATTGAGTGGGATGATATTTACCTCAATGCGGAAATGGGAAATTTGTTTTATTCTTGTTGTTCAAAATACATATGAGAATATTAAAGAGTTCTTTGATCTTAAATGTTGGCCTAAATTTAATCTATATATAACTTTATAAAGAATTATCACTTTAATTACGTTTTTTATAAATATAATAAAGTTATTATTTAAATTTTATTAGAGTTTATAAATATTTGAAATATCTTCGAACACCTTTCTTATTTTAAAAGTCATACAATATTTCAATTAGGCATTGGATGCGTTGGTTATCGAGCATTGCATTCTTAAAAGTGGGATGCTCTGGGCCTTTCCCGACCTTGGCTCCCATCTCGCTATTTTCAGCATTGACAGACGTTTTATATTTAGTCGATTTATTTCTCCATTTTATGGTCGACGTTCGATATGACATTCATTTAAAAAACTCTCGACAATTGTAAAAATAGGCTTTCATTACTTTATTGAATAGTATCATAAATATACATTTTAATACGTTATTAAATTTCATTTAATCATTAATAATCTGAATCTTACTCATGAATGAATGCTCACTTAAGCACATGAATAGTGTGGTGCTTTACGGTCTATAATGAGGACAACATACTTTATCAAACAATTTCTAGCGTTTAATAAGTAGGGTGGAATCACAGAATAAAAGATGAAAATCATCAGTTATTTAAATACATTCACAACTATCAAAGCTACAGTGGGTTTCGAGCCAACAGCCTGTTCGTCTGAGATTAGAGACTCTGTTCACTCGCAGGCAAACTATCAACATTAAAATTAATCAAACGTTTCTTTCTGCATGTGATCACTGTTTTTGTTTCTTTTTTTTTAAGTTGAAATGTGAAATATCAGCTAAGCGATTGTTCGAAGTCTCAAATTATCTCGGTTTATTCTGTTCATGCAATAATTGCAGAATTATTTTATATTGTAAAATACGTATTTTGGATATTCAGTTTGGAAATATCTGTGATTATTTCTTATTAGCATTTAAACAACTAATAGGTAATAAGTAATTTTTTTTAATCTTCTCTCATTCTATTTTCTTCTCTTAAGCCAATTAAGACGGCTCTAGGATCTCGTCGTAGTCGTTTGACACCAGACGATTGAAAAGTCGAAAATTATCGTTCTATTCTTTAATCAACATAGCTTGTAAATTCTAAAGCTCTGCTGATGTTGGAGTTTGAGTCAACTAGACATTTTTGAGTTAATCTGACCAATCCGCTTTCAGAATTATGAAAGGTGTTTGAAATCTCTGCAAGGTCGCTTTTTCAGCTTGCAAATAAGCAATTCAAATAAGATTGTCAAGTCACTTTGTTTAAGAATCAGATTCTCAGACTATTCATGCCCAATTGAACATCCCCCCTTTCTCTCTCTCTCTCTCTCTCTCTCTCTCTCTCACTTTCTCTCTGTCCTCCAGTTCTCTCAAGTAAAAAAAATAAACTTACCAATGTATGTACCGTTATCACATTAATTTCGAATTATGCACCTTTCTCAAAGTAATATTTTATATGCCAGATTTCCGATATGGAGAGCACTTACCTTTCCATGTTCTAGGACTGCTAATTACTTTCATCCCATCCTCAATAACCATTAAACCGATCTATCGTACTCGATTTGCCCCTACATTTCTCTTCACATGCTAAAGATTGAAACTTTATTTTTTGCCAGTTGACAAATAAGAGAACGTTGCTTCTCATGGTTAAGCAATTATATAATGAAAAAAATAAAAAATCGTGAAACGCTTCCTTTGTCATATTTTATTGCTTCTCCAAAATATATATTACTGATTTGTACTTATTAGAAAAAAACTATTTCAAAAAACGCTGTGATAATAAAGCATCGCTAGATGCTTTATTAACACAGCATTTATAATCGAAAGAGCGTCCATCTCAGCGTTGATTGCACTCAGTGATGGCCTTCCACCCTCCACCACCACCGAGCAGAACCGCTCATATTCCGAAGAAAAGCATTCACCAACAAAGCCCCTCACGGACTGTGCCGTAAAACACTTTCCCCGGAGACTCAAATTGCTCCCTTAAGGCAAACATTAAGAGAGCGAACTCAAACTCTCGAATCTCTGCGTCCCAGGGCGGTAACAACAACATCCGAGCCTCAGTTACAACTTCATTTGCTGCAGCATTGCCATCCGTCGAATATTTTCGACACTTATGCATCGCTATAGGAGGCTAATATAGCTTTTGGGGAAACATTTATTAATTACCGCATGGAAACATTTATTGAGCTATAGTCCTTATAAGGACTGGCTTAAAGGGGCGAAGCAAGTATGCTTTTCATCTTCCCCGTTATCTGTAGAGGACAGTATAGGGATAAGGTGTTATTGAGCTATAAAAGCTCTGATCATAGCAAGAGGGTAACAGCAAGAGCGGAGCCTCAGTTAGAACTTCATTGGCTACAGCATTGCCATCCATTATCCTCCAAGGGTATTAATCACCGCATCACACGGTCTCTTCCAACCACCTGAACCTCATTCCGGAAACATTAATTCCTTATAGTCCTTATAAGAACTGGCTTAAAGAAGCGAAGAAGAAGGCTTTTTATCTTCCCCGCTATCTGTAGAGGACAGTGTATGGATAAGATGTTATTGAGCAATTAAAGCTCTGATCATGGCAGGAGGGTAACAGCAATAGCCGAGCCTCAGTTAGAACTTCATTGGCTACAGCATTGCCATCCATTACCCTCCAAGGGTATTGGATTGAATGAATCAATCACCACATCTCAAGGTCGATTGATCCTCCTGGCCCCGGAATACCCAAAACATGTATCCTTATAAGGACTGGCTTAAAGGGGCGAAGCAAGAATGCTTTTCATCTTCCCTGTTATCTGTAGAGGACAATGTAGGGATAAGGTGTTATTGTGCAATTAAAGCTCTGATCATGGCAGGAGTGTAAGAGAAATATAGCCGAGCCTCAGTTAGGACTTCATTGACTACAGCATTGCCATTCATTACCCTCCAAGGATATTAATCACCCCCCAAAACATTTATTCAATTCACAAGACTATTTTATATAACTTTCCTTCTAGTCGGATATAGGTGTGCGTAATATATAACATTTTTAAAATTTTTCTCCCTTGATTAACATATTATGAATAAAACTTTTCACTGAGTTTATAAAATTAGGATTATAATAAATATTCTTATTTTATTATGAATCCAGAAGGAAGTTAGAGTAATTTTAAAATTTTTCACTAGATGTTTATCGCACTTCCTTGAAAACATATGATTGGGTAGTTTTTTGGGTTTTTTATATCTAAAGACATCGCTTTATATAAAACAACACTAGTTTTTTGAAGGAAAGTACTTAACAAAACCCTAAAAGGAATAATTTTACATATATCCACAAAACTTGTGATGATTTGTTAATTTAAGGAAAATGATATAAAGTAAACGATGGTAAATATTAATCCATTGAGAACTAGTTTTGTAATATTATTCATAATCATATCTAGTAATATATAAATCAATTAAGAATCATAAAGCAGTAAATAGAGGAAATATGACAAACTGGCATTTCCTGTTATGTATACATGTGCGTATTCTTATGTATTTTTCTGCACTGACATTGGATAGAAATATTGAAAAATCTTTATTTAATTGCTTATAGATCATGTTAGAGCCTCCTTGACTCAGTCGGTAAAGACGAAGCCTTTTGGTCGGAAAGACCTGGATTCGATTCCCGTTAGTGACATGAGGAACCTTATCTGGACTCTTTCGACTAAAGGTAAGTTCGCCAGTCTTATTATCTTAACGAACCAAGTTAGCCCAGAAAATACATCCCTAAAAATGCATCTTAGTAAGTATCTTAAAAATATTACCTAATTACTAAATATACTTTGAATATTTAAAAAATATATCAAATGACTTCTGTTTTATGTTTAAAATATTGATTTCTTAATTTCCGCTTCGAAAAAGTAGGGTTCGTCTTATACATGGGGCGTCTTATACACGGAAAAATACAGTATATAATTATGAGATATACTAACTCTATAAAGAATCTTGCATCAAGTGTAAATAACTTTCAAATTATTCATTGGGTAGGTCATGGTTTTCTAGTAGGATTAAGAAACTGTGAATTCAAACGAGGATGAAATCATGTTGACGAAAAAAAACGCTTGAAGCTTGTTTAAATATAAAAAAGACAGATATATTTTTCGCTTGTTATTTCAATAAATTTTAAGACATTTGAGTTGAGTTTAACATTTTTGATGTATGCTCTTTCTATTTATTTTCTGTTTCTATATATATATATATATTTCTCCGCTAGACCAGTGCGTGCAGATTCTGTGTTGAGAAATGAAAACGCTGAAATGTGAATGTTCACGGAAAAGTATTGGACCACAAATCATTTATTAACGCAATATGCAAATACATTTCGTTTGGCATGGCCATGGCGTGCAGTATCTGGAGTTCAGTATCTGGAGCAGTAGACCGAGATATAGCATATCTCGGAGCAGTATATCTGGAAAAGGGGAACGCCATTTCCATGGCACCCCCCCCCCTTATTACGACGTAGACCCTCCTTTCGCTGCGATAAATGTAGCAGTCCTACAGGCCATACTTTCCACAAGCGTACGATAGCGATCGATGGGAATTTTGGACCATTTTTCCTGTCGGCATGTAACGAGGTCCTGGCAGTTGTGGTACGGACAACCCTTGATCTCACTCCACGCTCCAGTTCATCCCACAGAATAGCGATAGGGTTGAAATAAGAAACCACAAAGTTACAGCAGCACCTTATGATACGGCGCATAGTTAGGGTTGCGCATTCTGATAAGAGACGTTCACCGAGCATCCACACCTGTCGGTAAAGGGGGGTAGCGAGATTCGTCGCTCCATGACACAAGTTTCCAAGCTTACACGTTCCACTGTACACGCTCTCACGTTTCTTTGTACTGAAGACGACTCTGCATGTTGGTTTGAGTAATATGGGGCTTGCATATTGCGGTCCCACCATGGAAACCCATGTTGTGAGCCTGGGGTGGGGGCTGAATGTTTTTGTGCAGATTCGGCTTCTCCTCGATGTCCGGAACTCCATGTCGGTGACGAATGGCAGATTTTACATATTATCCTCGGTATCACCGTAAGGTTACGTTCAGGGAGTGTGGTGAGTCGTTTACTGCAGATAGCATTTGCAGTTGATTCCCTGCGCTTCCATCTCAGTATGGTATCACAGAGAGAGACCTGGAGTGGCCCAGTGTTTCAACAATTTGCGAAACTGATAGGCTTGCAACATGGCATCCTATCACAACGCGTGTTTCAAACTCCGTCAGTTTCTTTGTAGCAGCCATTTCAACCGGACACAGTTGCGCAGGCTTGGGAGCATCATATTCCTCCACTTTATACTAGCTACAAACACGTGACTCGTTACATGGTACGATGCACCTTACTCGTGGGGTATCCGTTGACTTCTTTTCAAGCAGCGTGTCTTAATTATGGTTAACCGAAACACTGACTATATTCAGATTTTTTTTTGTCGTTTTCTGATTTCTTTTGATTTGTTGTAAAATTAAAAATTAAAACCAAATTCACTTGAGCAAACTGTAAAAACATTTCTATTTATTTTATTATTATATAAACTTAATCAAAAATTTTATACCAAAGAAAACCGAATCAATTATTTATTGACTATTTCTCAGCTGAACGCTCTGAGACATCATCAGTTCTTGTGCTTATTCTTAATACCCCAAGTTATCTACCGCCAGCTAATTCCAATGATTGAAGTTCAGAATAGCGCGCGTTGTAGGCAGACCTGAGACCGCAGAAGAATCCAAAGTTTTCGAAGAACTCGATGAACGCAAAGTTGTAATGCCAACTTGGCGCATTGCGGAAAATGACAATCTATGATTAACGGAATAAAAAAAATTCAGTATGTTGATTATTTAAATGTCTTGGAGCGTCATAGTCTTCTAATGCTAATATACTCGTATGAGTGGAAAAATATCAGAAATTTAAAGCAATTTTTAAATAGTTAGTGTCCATAAACGTCGCCCCTCCGTAGCGCAATTGGAAGAACAACGGTACATTGAGCCCTTCGACTGGAATAGGCCTAAGTTCGATTCTCGTCGTGACGGGAGGAATCTTTATCTGAGCGATTTCAATCGAAGGTGAGTTAGCCGATCTCATACGGAGGTAGCGGGGTTTTTCTCCCGGAAACTAGGGTTTTTCTTCCCGCATACAGACAAATCTCAACCTCTACCTCCATCAACGCGGTAGATGGCGTTGATGGAGGTAGTGGTTGAGAGAGTTGTACGTGTCCTCCCGCGATGAGTCTTCGGACTCCTTGGTGGTGTCATGAATAATAATAATAATAATAATAATAATAAACATATCTACATTACAGACGAATGGTGCTGTCCAAAGGATGGGGAAAATAGGATTACGTAAAAATTCGGTTTGCTGATCTGCAACTACAAATGAGGCTGGTAGTTCTAGTGCTTGATGTCCTTGGATAGCCATTTAATACATTCGTTCTGTTTCTTTCTTTCTAGAAAGAAACAGAACGAATTTGAGTATTTGAGTGTTCACGTTAGATGCTTTTAATTTAAACGGAAATCAATTGACAATTGACAATTGACATTTATTCTTTAAGGCTGAAGCAAAAAGCTTTTCATATTCCCTGCTGTCTGTCGTGGTTACAGTGAGGTAAAATTTAAAAGCGGTTTGCTCGTCCTGAATGTGCATGGAGATTATGTATCGCTATAGGAGTCTAATATAGTTTTTGGTCTTCTATATTTGAATATGTCCGTTGGCTCGTATGCTGCAGCTTGTTGAACCAAATCGTTGGGATGTGTGGACGTCTTTAGAAAAAATTTGGCAGCTAAGGATTGTAGATAAGAGAGAATATAGGGAATATTTGTGTCTCTGTGGAGTTGGCTGTTTCTAACATACCACGGGGCGTTCAAAATCATTCTCAAGCACTTGTTCTGCACTCGCTGTATCTTAGTAATGTTAGTATTAGAGGTGTGGCTCCAGGCTGGAGAGGCATAGGTGATTATAGGACGAATCGTCATCTGGTATAGCTGCAATTTGATTCTGTTGCTGAGTTTGCTATTTCTATTAATTAGCGGGTAGATCTGAGCTATGGCTTTAGATGCTTTTGCACATGCACACTTGATATGTTGGTTGAAAGATAACTTTTTGTCGAGAATCACACCCAGGTAATTTGTTTCTTTCTGCCAGGGAATTTTAGTATTGAATAGTAACACATCTCCTGCAGGAGACATTAGCCTTTTTGAGAAAAGAACTGCTGAGATTTTCAGGGGGTTGACTTCCAATCTCCACTTGGAGAACGAACCCTCCAGCTTTAGAAGGTTTTCTTGAAGCTTTCTGGTAACGAAGTGGGGTCTGAGAGATCTGGTTAATATTGCCGTATCATCCGCATACAGTGCTAAAATGGAAGTCATCGGATTGTGTGGGATGTCTGACATGAATACAGAAACAGCAATGGAGCCAGTAGAGATCCCTGCGGCACTCCAGCAAAGATATGGCGCTGGGACGATGTAGAACAGTTAATTGTAACTTGCATTGATCTATTCTGAAGATATGAACGGATTATATGAACCATTTTTAGTGAGATCCGGCTGAGATACGTTTGTGCAGAAGTCCAAAATGCCAGATTTTGCCAAATGCTTTAGATAGGTCTAGGAATACAGCTCCTGTGCACTGGCGCCAGTTGTAGCTGGTGGTGATATATTCCACAATTCTGTGGATTTGCTGGGTAGTACTATGGTGTTGTCGAAAACCAAACTGTTCTTTAGGGAGGATGTTTAGGTCATTTACTGAGGTTTGGAGTCGTGAGAAGATGACCTTCTCTGCAACCTTACCCAGATTGGAGATGAGATTGATTGGACGATAATTCTGCGGTAAGTGTGGGTCTTTGCCTGGCTTTTGTATAGGAATCACATCAGCCATTTTCCAGGTGGAAGGAAAATAGTGAAGTCTTAAGATTGCATTTATTATACTGGTCAGATGCACTATAGCTTTTCGAGGCAGCAGCTTGATCACCCTGTTTGAGATGCTGTCTGGTCCAGGAGCTTTATTGTGCTAAAGTTTTTTAATAATATCATATAATTCAACAGGTGATGCGGGTGCAATATGATCAGCACTGGTATCCGGGAGGTTTAGTGCATGCCTAACCTGTCTGTGGATTTTGTACAGATGATCGAAATCAATGTTGTTATAAGAACGTTTGCACTGATCCTCAAGATTTTTAAGCATGGCTTCTGCCTTATCTGCATCTGTGTGGACTAGGCCCTGGTTTGAGATTATAGGGGGGGGATCTGTTTTTATTTTTGATGTTTCTCAGTAGGCCCCAGATAAAGTGATCAATAGGTGAGATAGAGGCTAACTTTTTATCCCAAACTTCGTTTCTATGTGCTTTGAGTGCATCTCTTTCTGCTCCATTCAATCTATTAAGCACTGTCTTATCCTGAGGTGCGCGAGTGTTATGAAATCTCTTCCTAGCTCTGCTCTTCTCTCTGATCAGGTCCATAATATCCTCAGGCAAACGATCAGGCTTGGGAACAGGTTTCTGTAAGGTTGCAACCATTATAGCGGACTTACTCTGTTGGGTTAGGCTAGTCACTGCAGATTCCACATCTTCTGGTGTGCATATGTGAGGGACGGGTCCTATTTGATCCCGAAGTGCTTTAGACAATCTCTCCCACGAAATGCCTGAATGAGAAGGAGGAGACAGGCATTGTTGTTCTCCCAATTGCAGTAGAATTGGGTTGTGATCCGACGATAGCTCGTTTAGTGATGTAAGGCTGTACTGTAGTTTAATGTCTTGCAGGATGGCTATATCCAGGATATCAGCAGTGCCAGATGTACTGAGATGAGTTGGTTCGGTAGGTCCAGCCACAACAGCATGGTTTAATCCTAAGTAGCTAGAAAGGATGCGACCATTTTTGTTAGTAGATTTACTGTTCCAAGCAGGATGCTTTGCATTGAGGTCTCCAGCAATGATGACCGGTCCTTTTACTCCAAGGATGGCATCCAGATCTGAGGTCAATAATGTCTTTAATGGAGGGTTGTATGCAGAAAAAATTTTGAGGTTTCCAACTGAGTTTGTGAGAACATTGATTCCTGTGATTTCGAGGTTGGTGGTAGTAAGGTTGGTTATTGAGTGATGATTGATATAGTTTTTGATAAGGGTGGCTGTACCTCCACCTCTATACCCAAGCCTATCGTTTCTGTAAATCTGATACCCTCTGATTTTCAGGGTGTTAGCAGGCCTCAGGTGAGTCTCATTAATTAGCAGTATATCTGGGTTGTATCTATTATTAAATTCCTGGATTTCTAACAGTTTGTTTTTTATACCGTTGGCATTCCAACCGATAACCCTAAGAGAGTTTGGAACGATTTTGTTTCTATGCATCAGAGAGTGCAGATAACATGGATTGGGTTTGCTGTAGGAATCTTTTTGTGACACTTAAGGATGGATTTGAGTTGCTGAAATCCTGCAGCATGTTTGCAAGAGAAGAGGTGATAACAGCTGATAGATTTGAATGTGGATTATTCCAGTTCTGGGTTTGTACTATCTGTTTGGAGCGGGCCACATCAGCATATGTTCTTACTTGATGTTGAAGATTCGTTTTCTTAAGGGGCTCAGTTAATGATGGGCGAGCAGCTGTTGTCATGTTTTCACTCTTGGAGAACTGAGTAGCCTGAGCTTCAGGAACTCTCGCACTAGATGACGGGGTAGATTGATGACTAGGATCATTCCATCTGTTTTTGGGGTGATGTATACACCCTCTATAATTAGCAGGGTGATGACCCCCACAATTAGCGCACTTAGCCGGGGTGGATTTTGGCTTGGCGCAGGTGTTTGTGGGGTGATTCTTGCCACATTTTAGGCATTTGAACTGAGCTTTGCATAGCTTCTGGGCATGGCCAAATATTTGGCATCGGTGGCACTGCCCAGAAGATGATTTCTTTCTCAATGGTTCTGGGGTGATTTTGAGTCCACGGATTGATTTTAAATTATAAATGTCTTTGTAAATGTTATAAATTTCTACTAAAACTAAAGGCATAGGTGTCTTATTTGATCTAAACATTCTAGGGACCTTTATGGGGGGTAGTTCCTGTAGGTTAAGGTCAGTAACTATTTCATCTGTGTCAATATCCTCGGAGACTCCTTGTAAGACTACTTTCAGATTTTTTTCGGAGGCAAGTGAAAATGTGTGATATTGGGTTCCTCTACTGTCCAGTTCCTTTGTAAGATTTCTATAGTCAGCCACCGTGGTGGGCTGGATTCGTATTCCCTCGTCTGCATTTTTAGCAGACGTGTAACGAATCTGTGAATTAGCCATGATGGTTCTGAGTGATGTCCATCTCTGCTTTTCCCTTAGGATAATCGGTGGCACCTTTTCATTGGGGGAAACAGAGGGATCTGAAATGGGAACATCCTCGTCCATACCAACAACATTTGTTGACTCAGCAGCAAGAATTTTTCTCTTCTTACGTGCGGGGGTTTCTTCTTGATCAGCAGGATTAGAGGTAGAGACAACTAGATTGAGTTTTTTCTCCATTTGAGGGGATCTTCATTTTCCTCAACATCGACTTCAGGTGAGGAATACAAATTTAAGTAGCCGGGCCAATCCCGTTCAAACTTTTTGAGAAGCGTTTTAATAAAACTGAGTGCTAGCTTTTTATCGAGTGACTCGATAATAGTGTTGGCTCAGCACTATTATCGAGTGTTGGGGTCAATCATGCTAGTAGGCCATGTCAGCTTGAACTTCTTTTGGAGTTTATCAATGAGTTCAAGGGCTGGCTCTTTATCGAGCAAATCAGTGAATACGTCTAGGTCAGGTACGCTCATATCGGTTTAACTGCGTATGTGCGTTAATAAAATATCCCGCAGGTCTGAAGACCTGCCAGCAGAAATTTTTGTAAAATATCCTGCAGCCGCAAAGGACTGCCAGCAATATCAAGCATAAGCGTGTCAACCAGCAATAAGATGTTAAAATACAACAACAATGGCGATTCTAATGGTAGTAGGCCTAGCGTATCACCTTTGTGAAGTCAGTTGACTTACCTGGATAAACCAGTATGGAAAATAAAATGCCTGTTTATGGCAGCAAGCAAATAACTGATATTACTAATGAATAAGCATAAATCTCTAAAATCGTATCAGTAAAATTCACAATTCACCATCAATAATACACGACACAAAACACTAACACGCGAGCCGCCATCTTCAATCCTATATTATATTTTCAGCCACGGAAATCAAATAGAGAGGACCATCCATTAGAAGTCAGAAACTTAATTAGTTCTTAAAAGAACTGGGCGATGGACTGAGTCCTTGACTCTTTATCCCGTCACCTGAATGAAGTAAATCTGTGTGGATGGAGTGTTATTGAGCTAAAAATCTCTAGTCATGGCTGGGTAACGGCAATAGCCGAGCCTCAGTTAAAACTTCATTGGCTACAGCATTGCCATTTGTTACCCTGGAAGTCCTAAAAAGGACTATCAATCAAGTCGGAAACTTATAGTCCTTATAAGGACTGGCTTAAAGGGGCGAAGCAAGAATGCTTTTCATCTTCCCCGTTATCTGTAGAGGACAGTGTAGGGATAAGGTGTTATTGAGCTATTAAAGCTCTGATCATGGCAGGAGGGTAACAGCAATAGCCGAGCCTCAGTTAGAACTTCATTAGCTACAGCATTGCCATCCATTACACTCCAAGGGTATTGGATTGAATGAATCAATCACCGCATCTCACGGTCGATTGATTTCAACCTCAAGTCGGAAACTAATTCTAATAGTTCTAATAAGAACTGGGCGATGGACTGAGTCCTTGACTCTTTATCCCGTCATCTGAATGAGGAAAATCAGTGTGGATGGGGTGTTAATAAGCTAAAAGCTCTAGTCATGGCTAGGTAACGGCAATAGCCGAGCCTCAGTTAAAGCTTCACTGGCTACAGCATTTCTATCCGCTACCCTGGAAGTCCTAAAAAGGACTCAATCAAATCCATACCCAAGTCGGAAACTTCCTTATAGTCCTTATAATAAGGACTGGCTTAAAGGGGCGAAGCAAGAATGCTTTTCATCTTCCCCGTTATCTGTAGAGGACAGTGTGGGGATAAGGTGTTATTGAGCAATTAAGGCTCTGATCATGGCAGGAGGGTAACAGCAATAGCCGAGCCTCAGTTAGAACTTCATTGGCTACAGAATTGCCATCCCTTACCCTCCAAGGGTATTGGATTGAACGAATCAATCACCGCATCTCACGGTCGATTGATAAATCCTAAGTCGGAAACTATACACACACATTAGTTGATAAATTAAAACCATGTCAAAATATTTTAGGTGTATTAAAATATATAAATTGTATTCCAAATTTAAAAAAGATAAAAATTTATTTTTTAAAAGTTTTGAATAAACAAAATATATAACATGCTTTTTTATCTTAATTGATTAAAATAATTCAATATATTATTAAAAACACAGAATTAACTACCATACGATAAGAGTTTGAATGTTGAAGGAGATTATGTTGAGAAATAAATCTTTTCCAAGAATAGTATTTCATTTGTTACTTTTTTATAATTATTTTAACTTAGAATACTAACTTTCCCTGGTATTTAGTTCTTCATTGTGATTATCATTTGCCATAATATAAATGTCAAATGGCTGATAATTATTTGAGAAGTTTTAAAACTTTGAAGATTTAAAACTCACAGGAAAATAAGCATTTTAATTATTAAAATCAATAAAATGAATTATTATTATTAATATTTCTTGACACCTCTAAGGAGTCATCGAGGGAGAACACCTACTCTACAACTTTCCATCTTCACCAATCCACCAACCACACCGTACTCCTACTATAATCATCCACACCAACGCCATCCACTGCCCATCATCACAACTAGTATTTTTGGTCTGTAAATTGCGTATGTTCTGAAGGGCCGATTTTTCTGTATGCGGGACGAAAAACCAGAGTTTCCTGGAGAAAAAACCCTGCTACTTCTGTATGAGAGCGGCTAACTCACCTTCAACTGAAAAAGCCCATATAAAGATTCCTCCCGTCACAACGAGAATCGAACTTAGATCTCTTCCAATCGAGGGCGCAATGTACCGTCGTTCTTCCAATTGCTTTACGGAGACGCTTAATTTAATTCAATACATTTTTTTTTAAAAATGTATTGTGATCCAGTACTACCTTTAATGCATTTCAAATATAAAGTAAGTTTAAAATTAAATGATGCATCTGTTGCCAATTGTGTGGTGAAATATTCAAACATTTAAAGTACTGTTGAAATGCGAAAGCTTTAAAAACAACCAGAAACCCATAAGTCTGTGGAAAATGCGGTAAAATTCAAAAGCTATTTCAAACGTTCTGCATAACACACATGCGTGGTTAGCTGTACGAAGATGTAATTTTCTTATTCTATTTTGTATGCTAAATGTAGGATATTTGACATTCAACTTTTATTTAATATTTAACAGACAGATAAAAGACTCATTGAAAGTTCGTTACTTCCATCGTTTATACCTGAATATTAAACCAAGATTTTTCCCACTGCACAATCCTTGTTCTTCAAGAATGTTACTACTGAGCAAGGAAAAGTATTTGCAACATAGTAAATGGAATACAAAGAATAAATTTACTGTTTATGAAATCAAGAAGTACCTTCGTCATATTTTTGTTTTACGAATCGGTCGATATGATAATTTTGTTTGTTCGAAAAGACATTTCATCAGTAACAAAACTACAAAATCAGTTTCATTACTTGGAACTTGGAACTTCTTTGGGAGATGGATCGAGTCTTTTACTCTTCATCTGGTTTAAGCTTCAGTGTGAGGGGATTATTGTGGATAATTTACCCGCTCATTGTGAGTTGTAAGCTCTGTTAGCTTTCCCTAGAGATGGCGAATTTCGGTTTTTTATATTTGAAACGATTTGATGGTTTGTAGTCCGCTGCCTGTCGAATTAATTGATTTGGGTGATTATCTGTGATTGTGAAGAAAGTTTCTGCAAAGCCTGTCATGTAGGTCTTGATATCAGGAAGTTTGTCATCTCTGATGAACCACGGGGCATTAAATGTAATTCTAAGCATTTGTTCTGGATCGTTTGCAATCTTTAGATGTGTGTCCCCAAGTTGGTGAAGCTTAAGTTATCTGAGCTCTTATTTGATTTGTAGAGGCGGATTTTGTTGTGTATGTTTTAGGAAGCTGTTCCTATTCAAAAGTGGATAGAACTATGCTATTGTCTGATTTGCCTTGGTGGGGACACTATTTATGTGTGTCTTGAAATTTAGGCGCTTATCCAAATGAACTCCTAGATACTTGGTACAGTTGTGCCAAGGGATGATTTTTTCAAACATTTTTATGCTTGTGTTCAGTTCTGCTTTACGTCTGCTGAAAAGTACTACAGAGCTTTTTTAAGGGTTGATTACAATACGCCATTTTTTGTACCAATTCTCTAATTCGTGGACTACTCTCTGTAGCTTGCTTGAGGCTAGAAGTGGACGGAGGGATCTGGCTATGATAATTGTGTCATCGGCATAATGTGCGGTGATGGATGGGGACAACTTGTGAAGATCTGCTATGTGGAAAAGAGTAGTGGAGACAGCAGAGAGCCTTGAGGGACTCCAGCCGTGACTCTCCTCTCTGTGGATTTGATTCCATTGGGTTTTATTTTAAATTTTCTGTTATTCAGATATGACTTAATAATAGAACTAATGGTAATGGAATTCCAACTTCGTGTAGTTTAAAAATTAGAAAATAATGACATATTTTTTCAAATAATTGTGTTATATCCAGAAAGATTGCGAATTTAGGTGCAATTCGAATCCTTGTGTGATGTGGAGTGATACTTCCTAAAGCCGAATTGCTCGTCTTGTATATAAAGTGGTTGTTATCTGTTGCTTCTCGAATCCTTGTGAGTATAGCGCGTTTGGCTATCTTGCCAACACATGATAGAAGGCTGATCGGTCTATAATTCTGAGGAAATTGTGTATTTTTCCCAGCTTTTGGAATTAGGAAGACATCCGCAAGCTTCAGTCGCTCTGGGAAATAATTTCGCCGAAGGATGGTATTAGTGACGGCTACCAAATGCATAACCCTTTTTTGGGGGAGTAGTTTGAGCTCTTTGTTTTCGTTATTTCATCCAGACCCGGAGCCTTTTTTTTGTTTAGGTTTCTTATGATCTCATATATTCTGTTGATGACACGGGTTTGTTGCTGGATTAGAATGAGGGTTTTTGAGTAATTGTACGTACTTGTGGGCGGATTTTTCTTATGAAGTTTATATCTACGTATATTGGTATAATTGAGTCTGCATTGTCTTTCTAAACTGTCCGCAAATGCTTCTGCGTTTTCTTCATCATTGTAGGCGAGTCTATCATTCTCCACAATGACTGATCCTCTGTGTTTAGGTGATGTATTTTGTTATTCCAAAGTTGGTTTCTGTGGTCCTTTAGAGCATACCGAATCTGGTTTGTTGGTCTGTTAACTGCCTGGTTATCTGCGAGATCCATTGTTCTGTGGTATTTCTTCTTAATCTGTTTTTCTAACGGATATGATGTTTTCTGTCCTCTGGGAGTTTATTTAGTGGTGCACACTTGGTTATATTTGTTACCTGTCATATTGCTATTAGTAATTGTTTTTTAAAGGTTTTGCTTTTTCTATATCTTCGGTGGTTGTTATATGTGGCATCAGGCCAAGATTTTTCTGGAGGGCTGAGGGAAGTTGTTTCCAATTTATAAAGGTGGTAATGTTTTCCGTTAAATCTTGTATGGTTCCTAATTGCAAAATGATAGTGTTGTGATCAGAATTTAAGTCGTTAACTGCTCGTATTTGATAGCTGTGCTTTTTTATATGTCTACTTTTTATAGTAGTCTGCCGTTGATTTTGAGTTTCTGCTATTCCATGTGGAATGTTTGGCATTAAAGTCACCAGCTACGATTACTGCTCTACTTGCGTTTAGTATTTCATCCAGATCTGAATCTAGGAGTTTTTTATTTGGAGGGGGGGGGTTGTAGGCTGCGAATATCCTGATACTGATTGTGTTTTATATATGTATTTTCCATTTTTCTGTGGTTTGGGTTTGGCTATTGTATTATGCCTCAAGTTTCTTTTGACAAAGATGGCAGTGCCTCCTCCTCTTGAATAGGATCTATCTGTACGGTAAATGCTACAATTGTTGACTTTGTCACTTGAACGAAGGTGTGATTCATTTATAAGGATGATATCTGCTTAGTTTTCTGCTGCAAACTCCTGTAGTTCCTGCATTTTGTTTAATAGTCCATTTGCGTTCCAACTGACAATTTGTAATGATTTAGGTTTTCTAATGACATATTCATTAAGGATTTCAACAAGTAGTGATTGAATGTGTCTTAAGATGATATGTGGCTTGTTATATTCTGTAGGATAGGTTGCTTGGTTTGTTGTGACTGGTTTGGTTTTGGGTCTTTTAGGTAGGTTGGCCTTGTAACTTCAGCATACGTCCTTCCGTCGGTGTGGAGATTGTGGCTGGATGGGAGGATGTACGTTCTTGTATAGGTTTTTGTTCGTTTGGAGCTGAGTATTTTGCTTTTGAGGAAATGCTATGCAGTCCTATAGTTTGCGCGGTGTGGTCCTCCGCAATTTGCACACTTTGCTGGTTGTGTGCGGGGGTTTTGGCATTCATTGGTTGCGTGTTTGCCACTACATTTAACACATCGGTAATCTGCTTTGCAGCAGCGTTGTGAGCGGCCAATCTTTTGACAGCGATGACATTGCGTCGTAATTTGTTTATGTTTTAGATATTCAGTTTTTATGACTAAATCACAAATAGTCTGAAGATCGCAGATGTGTTTCTGGTCCTTACTTATCTCTAATAATATTAGAGGATATGGAGTTTTATCAGCTCTGCGTATTCGGCTGAATTTTGTAGGACTGAAGCCTATGTTTTGGAGATCTTCTTTTACTTCATCTGTTGTAATAGACTCTGTAACCCCTCTGAGTACAACTTTAAAGTTCATTTCACTATTGAGTGCAAATATGTGATAGTGAAGGTTGCTATTCTCCAAACATTTTGTTAGTTGTTTGTAATCGGTGCAAATTTTTGGTTGGATGCGAATTCCTTCTTCTGTATTAGTGGCTTTCGTAAATGATATTTCTAGAGATCGGAGTGAAGTAACAACTGATGTCCAATGATTTTTATCCCTTAGAATGACTGGGGTATTATTTCTTTATTATTTGTATTAATATCAGTCTACATTTCTACTGTTTAGGGTAATTCTCTAGTAACGGAAATTTTCGTTCTTTTTAGTTTTAACGATTTGGAATTCTTCCTCTGTGTCAGCTGCATCCAATATCTGGAGGGCATTGTTTTGGAGTATTTGCGCATCATCAAGTTCTAGTGACTGACCCGAGCATCGCTGTCCTATGTCTATTGCCGTCACCTTATCCAGACTCTCAGCTGTGACAATTTTAGGGGGAAACGTGTCATAGAGTTTTACTTTTCCCGGCCATCTACTACTAAGCACCTCACCCAAGCGGACAAATTCCCAATAATCGTCCTCAAACATTGTCTGGTCTATCAAATTTTCCATGTCTATATCTATCAGTTATCAAAACGTAGTTTAAAAGGCTGGTCCTAGAACCTAAATGTGATCTCCCCTAAAACAAATCGATGATCTACCTGCAAAAGAGGTCCCATAGTCACAAAACGGAGAAGGCTTACCTTTAAATTAAATATCTGGATTTCCTCCTTCACGTTTACTTGACTTCGCCATACTTCCTTTCACGATTCTTCGCATTCAAAAAGAGGAAGAAGAGTTGAAATCTCTCTCAATTTCAGTCCTTATAGTCCTTATAAGGACTGTCTTAAAGGGGCGAAGCAGAATGCTTTTCATCTTCCCCGTTATCTGTAGAGGACAGTGTAGGGATAAGGTGTTATTGAGCTATTAAAGCTCTGGTCATGGCAGGAGGGTAACAGCAATAGCCGAGCCTCAGTTAGAACTTCATTGGCTACAGCATTGCCATCCATTACCCCCAAGGGTATTGGATTGAATGAATCAATCACCATAATTTATAATCAAGGCTCTGATCATGGCAGGAGGGTAACAACAATAGCGGAGCCTCAGTTAGAACTTCACTGGCTACAGCATTGCCATCCATTACCCTCCAAGGGTATTGGATTGAATGAATCAATCACCGCATCTCACGGTCGATTGATTCCCCCATTATCTCTCAATTTCAGTACATAGCAAATGCAATTATAAAAAAAAAAATTATACTTAACGTTTAAAGGTGTATTTTAATTGTTAATTAAAATCAAATTAATTACTAAAGTATCTTTTATTTTCTTATAATATTTTGGGTGTTTAATTATTATATAAAACTAATAAAATATTCAAAAATAAAATTAGTTATAAATAAGGCAAACTTCCACTGTATTTAAATATCTCGATTTATATGAGTCTGCAGGTGCATAATACTTACATGTTCAAGAGTATGTAAATACAACAACAATAACAATAAGTTTGTTATTATGTTATATTGTTTACAATAAAATACATTTTTAGAGTTTAATTTGAGATTGTAAAACTGGAGATTTTTAGGACGATGAAATGATGTCTTTGTTGTAAGAGAATATTTTAAGTTAATTTAAATTTTAAAATTTTAAATTCGGTAATTTAATTTAATCTCAAGTTTTGCAATTAAATGAAATTTTTGCTAGTGTCAGGACACTATTTCTTCACTCAAAAATATCGATTAAATGTTTCATTACAATGCATGACGAGTAAAATACACCGCGTCATATTGATCGATACTACCAACTTGCCGCCTATTTCCCATTACTTTGAAGAGACATATGAACCTCATCTTTCATTAACTACCTAATAAACAAAACAGTTGCAATAGACACATGTGAGCATTCTCGTGAACATTAAACAATCGATCCACAACAGAATTTCTTCTTTCTCTAGTACCTGCCCTAAGTAGACGTCACAGATGTTACCTTTACGGCAATGCCCCACCCCAGCAAAAACGAATGTCTCCATTTCACCGAAATTAAATGTAACGATGTGATCGAAAATTTTCGGGTTTGAAAACGACGTCCATCCATAATTAGGAAAGAAGGTTTAAGCTCATCCAGCCAGAAAATATTCTAACGACGATATCTAACAATAGATGGCACTGGGAGAATTGAACTTACAAGAGAGAATTCTACAAGAGAGGATTACGTTTGGAATTTTTAGCAATCCTACCTTGTGGGTACCATCGTTTCAGTAGTATAATCCAGGAGATTGTAACTTTCCAACTTTTTCCGGCACTCTAAAAACGATAAAGATAATTAAGTGTCCTTATTTGGCACCTCATGCGCGTAGTAAGGGCCATGATAAAGTACTTGTGTATACCAAGTATTCGATGTCTTTCTAAGTATCCGATAAATTGTTGCATAGTACTCAGCTTTTTAATCAAAATCTTAGAGAATAGTATCTAAACATTAGTGTCTTATCCTTCAGCTATTTACGCGTTCTATGAAACGAACTTGGATTTCAAATTAATCTTCCACTCGGCAAGTTCATAGTATGCGAGATTTATTGGGGAAATTGGCTTATTAAATAAGTTATGAAACGTTTTGCTCAATCAATCAAGAAAGGTACATTTTCCCAATTTCATTTCTACTGATTTCATTTAATATAAAATACATTGTTTAAACAGCAATGGCTTCTTATTTCTCATCCGTCAGTTGACGAGCTGAGTCCCCTATGAACAAATCTTTGCCATCTGATTCCATCTGTGGCCATTTTTGTCATCTCTCTGAAGCTCTCTAATTGGGACCTTTCCTTCAACGAGTGTAGCCAAGTTCGTTTGGTGTGCCACTTGATCGTCATATTCCAATGATTCCATTCAAGACTTTATTTGGTAATTTTGAAAGAACATTCTCTTGAGGTGTCCAAACCATCTTAATTGCTGTTTACGAACTATAGCTACAATATCTTCACTATAGTTTAATTCGTGCTTAGCTTGCTCATTCGTTTTGTGTTCTGACTAGTAAGTCTTATTTTTCTGAAGAATTTTATTTCGAATGCTCTTATTTTCTGTATTTCTTTCTGATTGAGTCTCCCTGTCTCGGTTCCGTACGTTGCTGTAGGTATAATAATGGTTTTATAGAGTTTTCCTTTGAGGCTTTTAAAAATGCTGTTATTTTCCGATATTTTGTTTAATTTATTCATTTTAGACCGTATACTTTGTTAAGTCTTTCTATTATTGTTTCTGTCTTGTTGAGGTTGTGAGTAATGAGACTACCAAAACACGTAAATCGCTTAACGTGTTCAAGTATATGATTTTCTAAGTTTACGAAAACTTTTCCCTCATCTCCTCCGATTTTAATTGTTGTAGCGACTTATTGTTTCATGACTTATTCAGGAGTAAGAAAAGCCTGACTTACAATAAATATGAATTAGGCCTTTCTTATTGCGACAGATTGATAACTTTACCATGTTTATATGCGATAGATATTTTGCCATTAATTCTCTTTAAGCTAATCAAAAAAAGTCCCAAATTCACGCACTTCACTTAATTTGCTTTGTATCAGATACTCCGCATCTTCATAGCAGAATGCTTATTATATCAAAGATTCGCTATTCGAGACAAATATATATATATATATATATATATATATATATATATATATATATATATATATATATATATATATATATATTAGAGATAACCAGTACGTTGTAAAATCGTTGGTGGCAACTGATTTTCCTGTAGACGATGGATGCAGAATTAAATATAATTATTTTATGCAGGAGATTTAATAAGGATGTAATGCATAAGCCCTCTGATTAGTGGAATACTTATTAAAAGAAAACTTTCCCAGTTCCTCAAATGGTAGCAAGACGAAATAAAACACGAATATTATTATTATATGGCATATTCATGATATTTGAGTACTCACCCCAAAGGCGAATCCACACTCCACGTCAAATTTATACAGTCCACCGTCTGCACATCTTGTCTGTTAATTGCGAAATAAAAAATCCTAATTTATCTTAGAAAAACAAAACCATACTACTTCCATTTTGAGATCAGATAACTCACCTTTAATTGATGAATTCTATATAAAGATTCCTACCATTCTTACAAGTGAGCTGAAGTCTTTTCTTTCTCGTTTCCCTTTTACTCTGTAAAAGGGAAACGAGAAAGAAACGTTACTAGACATTTTACTAGAAAAATGAACAGAAAAGAATTATTATGAAATTTAACATCCTATTAATAAATAATTTGTGAGTTCAACAAACTTCATCATGCCTGTAGAGTAAGATAGGCTGAGAGTCAGCAGATAGTAGGAGAGGAAATAAAGATAGAGTGCATAGTGGTAGAGTAGGTGAAAGAGGCTTCAGTTGACCTGTTTTAGCTGTTTGCCCCCCCCAGAGGCGATTTCAAAACGGTCGTTGATTTTTCACTTTAGAAGAAAAGGAAAAATCCTAAAAAGGAAACACGTAACAAAAACAAAAATATGAAGTACAGAGAAAACAAAAACTATAGATAGGACTGGAAACCGAAATAGAAAGGTGGGGGAAAGGGTCTGGCATGAGTGATACAGCTCTCAAGGAGCTGCACCGCCTCGCTGTAAGCCTTCAACGCTCAGGTTCGCAGGCCCTCCCCCACCTGTGGGAACTATAGAACAGTGTATCTATGGACGGGAAACCATGGGATGGTTATTGTGACTGTCGCTTGTTATGGGCAGTCATTATTCTTTTAGCCACCCCCCCCCCTCCCTTGGCCATGTCTAATTTGGAGAGAGCTATGAAGAACGCCGATGCCGCCTCTTCGTCTATGTCCAGGGCTTCCTGTACTTGCTCAGTGGTGATTTTGCTGACGTCTTCAACAAATAGGTCACCCCATTTTGCACTAACTACGTTGGGACCATATTTCCCAGTGAGGAGGAGCTCAGGTTCCCCTATTCTCACCATTGCATTTTTAAATTTTTCTGCCACCCCCATGGATACCTTTAACGAGATGCTTTAAAGTCTCCCCTGCTTTTACATGAGGAGTAGTCTCTAATTCTTCTGTTTCTTCTGGTTATATTTTTTTCATCTCCTTTTCCTCTGGACTGAGTGGTCTTTTGAAGGCGGAGCTGTTTGCCTCTATACTCTCTGTTTCTTTTTCTTTCTCTTCTTCTGCAGTGATTTCATCATGTGTGGCAGCTTGTTTTTTGGCTGTTTCTTCTTCATGGAATTTTCGCTTCTTCTCTTTCTTGGGTTTGGATGCTATGGTTTCTGTGGCGGCTGCCTTCTCTTCTACGGCCGTTATTTTGCCGTATGCCTCGTTTAGAGTTGGAAAATCCGGGTTTCCCGACTCTTGTTCTGTCGCAGCTGTTGGCTTTATCGTGCCTCCCATCCTTTCTGCATGGGTTCTGGATGGGTAGGTATCCACTTCGTGGTTCTGGGTACCACATTTGAGGCAAGCTGCCTTGCATTTATCTATTGTATGGGCTGTTTTCAGACAATTTTTACATTTGATTCTAGGGCAGTCTGCCCCAAGATGACTGAAGGCACCACATCTAAAACATTGTTTTTTCACGCCAGGGTAGTTGACCATTATCCTGGCGGAACCAATGAGAATGAAGTTGGACACTTCTGTTTTCATCTCAAGGAAGATGATAACTTCTCCTGATTTCCACTCTGGGTGTTCAGCATCGTTAAGGATTTGGATTTCTTTTACATTACCCTACTTTGAAAACACGCTCCGAATGATGTCTTCATTCTCCGCGTATTCTAGGGGAAATCTTGATATTTTTGAGCATTTTAAGGATGCTCCCTACCATGAAGGGAGAAATTGTTTTACCTCCACATTCAAATCCGCCAAGTATCTTATTCCATGAAGCGATGTTCTTGGTGACTACTTGGTATGTTCCGCCGCCATAAGGAGTGAACCAGAATATATTTTCGGCTCCTACATGGTCCATGAGAGCTCTTGCTATTGCCCTGGCTGGCGTTGACGCATCCACCTCAAAGCCGAGGGTTCGGACGCGAGGACCAACAGATAACATCGTTGGAGTATTGGAGGGGGGGGACTAACTATTCCCACCACCGACTGTTTGAAATTTCCCCAGTCCTCGATTTAGGAAGATCTGTAAATATCCGGTTAAATATCGTGAGCCCGGATGGGACTCGTACAGATATCAACGGATAAAAACAGATACTACGAAATGCTATTAGCCTGTTAAACTGATCCGCACAGATACTACACTTTGATCTTAGCCAAAAGGCCGAGAAGCTTATGAGCGATTATAAATTTTAAAAATACAATTTGACAGTAGGACTTTCCTTGCACAATATAAATTTTAAAAATACAATTTCACAATAGGACTTTCGTTGCACAATAAATAATTTGTATTGTAAGTTCAACAAATTTCATCATTGGCCTGTAGAGTAAGATAGGCTGAGAGTCAGCAGATAGTAGGAGAGGAAATAAAGATAGAGTGCATAGTGGTCGAGTAGGTAAAAGAGGCCTCAGTTGACCTGTTTTAGCTGTTTGCCCCCCAGAGGCGATTCTAAAACGGTCGTTGATTTTTCACTTTAGAAGAAAAGGAAAAATCCTAAAAAGGAAACATGTAACAAAAACAAAAACATGGAGTACAGAGAAATCAGAAATTATAGATAGGACTGTAAACCGAAATAGGAAGGTGGGGGGAAGGGCCTGGCCTGAGTGATGCAGCTCTCAGGAAGCTTCACCGCCTCGCTGTAATCCTTCGCCGCCCCCCCCACACACACACAGGTGTGGGAAGAGAACAGAGTAGCTATGGACGGGAAACCATATGATGGTTATTATAACTGTCGTTTGTTGTGGGCAGTCATTATTCTTTTAGCCACCTCGCTTCCCTTGGCCAATGTCTAATTTGGAGAGAGATATGAAAAAAGCCGATGCCGCCTCCCCGTCTATGTCCAGGGCTACCTGTACTTGCTCAGGGGTGATTTTGCTAATGTCTTCAACAAATAGGTCACCTCATTTTGCACTAACTACGTTGGTACCATATTTCCCAGTGAGGAAAAGCTCAGGTTCCCCTATTCTCACTAGTGCATTTTTAAATTTTTCTGCCACCCCAGGGATACCTTTAACGAGATGCTTTAGAGACTCCCCTGCATTTGCATGAGGAGTCTCCAATTCTTCTGTTTCTGCTGGTTTTATTTTTTTCATCTCCTTTTCCTCTGGACTGGGTGATCTTTTGATGGGGCGCTGTAGCCTCCATATTTTCTGTTTCATTTTGTTTCTCTTCTTCTGCATCATGTGTGGTAGGTTGCTTTTTGGCTGGTTCTTCATGGATTTCTCGCTTCTTCTCTTTCTCGGGTTTGGATGCTATGGTTTCTGTGGCGGCATTTTTTTTTCTTATGGCTTTCCTTAGGTGGTGTGATGGTATGACTTTCTGTTGCAGCCTTCAAGTTTGGAGAATGTTTCTTTTCTATATTGCTAGTATTGCCCGGCGGTGTTGCTGTTATGGCACCTCCCATCCTTTCTGCCAGGGTTCTTGATGGGGAGGTGTCCACTTTGTGGTCTGTGGCACCAAATTTCAGGCAAGCTGCGTCACACTAATCCAGGTTGTGGTTTGCTTTGAGGCAGTTTTTAGTCTTCGATTTCGGGCAATCGGCCCCAAGGTGGGTGAAGGCACCACATCGGAAGCATTGTTTCTTTACGCCAGGGTAATTAATCATTACTTTGGAAGATCCAATGACAATAAAGTTGGGAGGAACTGGCGTTTTCATCTACAGGGAGATGGTTACTTCGCCTGACTTCCATGTGGGATTTTCTGCATCATTTAACACTTCTACGTTGCGTACTACGGACAATTTCCCGAATATGTCGTGGATAATCTTTAGATCAGTTTCAACATATTCCAAAGGGAATCTGGGGATTCTAAGTAACTTGGTGATACTTCCCACCAAAAATGGGAAAATTTTTTCCCATTACAATCAAAACTTCCGAGTTTTGATTGTAAGTACCTTTTTACTTTTTATTATTTTTAAAAGTACCTTTCCTGCTCCAGGAAGCAGCGTAGGAAGGACGAGAGACAAATCCTAAAACGGAGATAGATGCGATCCTCACATTTATTAGGAAAATCAGGTGTTTCTTAGTTTTTGATTACTAAGGGAGTTGAAACTACAGCAAGAAATTTATAATAGACAGAAATTTACCCAACTGAAATTCAAATTCAATTTGCTGCCAATTAGCATTTTGAAGCAGTTTATATAATTTACTTTTAGGTGTCTAAAGAAAAAAGTTAAATTCTCTTAAAAAATCTAACTTAATTACTTCAGTAATCTACAGTAATTCTAATAAAAATATATATTTTATTTTACATTATATATGAAAAATTGAAGTTTTATTTTTAATCTAATCGATTATGAAAATAATGAGTCTCCAGCAGGTGATAAAATGTTTTTCCAACCTCGAATAGCTTTCTCAAGAATCATTTGAAAAAATTTCCTTTTCTGTTAAACTGTACAGTTTTTCTGATTATTTAAATTTCTTTTGTCAAAAAAAAACATTTAACGGAGAAATGTATAATAGCATGCTCATTTATTTTATATTACAGAGTATTTAATATACAGTAAAATGCTTTAACATGTTCATTGCCAATCACGCGATATCGCGTGGACGTCGCTAACTAAATAAAAAAATAAAAAAAAAATTGGCCACCACACGAAATTCCAATTTTCAGCTTGGCAATGAAAGTGTTAATCATAATTAAACCACTTTACTGTATGAAAAGAAACTAAGGATTTATTTAGATGTGGTAGAAGAATCGACCGTGAGATGCGGTGATTGATACCATTGGAGGGT